>NC_009420.2:60000-660000 GCF_000002875.2 Leishmania infantum JPCM5
AGTTCGACAAACAAAGCAATCGTGGAAAAAGTAACAGCGCGGGTGTTGAAGGGCAAGACGGGCATGGCCGCTTCGACTATCCCTCTGCCCACTCTCGTGTCGCTACAAACAAACAAAAAAAAAGGAAAAGCCTCTGAGTTGTCTCACAAAAGTGTGACTCGGCTTTGCGGCAAACGCGGGCGCATTACCAAGAGCGCCATGTCGCCATCGGTGAAGAGAACGGCGGGGTAAAAGAAGACACAGAAATGCGGATGCTGGTTAATTGTGCATACGCCGCAGCGTCGCAGAGGACGCCAAGAGGGCAAGCCGCAACACAGCTGCAATGGGCCTATTCACCATTTCTCCCCGATCTCTAGCATGCCAGGTGGTACCGCACTAATGTTTCACTCCACGCATCTGTCTGAGGCACATGGGCACCGGAGGAGGGGCGTCCGGGTGCACAAACAAACGGCAATGTGCCGCCGCAGAGGGGCGCTGAGCGCCGATGTTGCGGTTTCACTTTTCGTTTTTCTTCGACTGATCCGCAGCTGTAGTAATGCTTCGTCCAGTGCGGGGTAGCAGAGAGAGCGAATACGGCGCTGACCCCTCCGCCTTTCCTAGTACACATCAAAGATGCAAACAAGAGCAAGCGCATGCGCGCACAAAATAGTCGCGAGGAAGAGCTCGAGAGAGCGGCATCTTCGGCAACGTCACGGTAACCCTTCTTACGGCTATCTTTGACCTTTTTCCCTGTGTACTCATCCCTGCCCCCAGTCAAGTAGAAGAGACGCACACGTGTTGGATCGGTCGGCATACAAACGGGTCCGCCAGCTGGCCTGCGGAAGAAAAAAAAAGATCGAGTTGACCAGAGGCTCAACACATGGAAAGGGTGGGGAACCACCAAAAGAAAGCGACCGAGAAGAGCGGAATAGAAAGGGCCGAGCAAGAAGATCCTGCGAGCGAGAGAACAGAAGTTTTCCAGTGCACACGAGAAGACAAAGAAGCAGCCAAAGAGAAGGCCCAACAGCCGCTGCAGATTTAGCGAATGGGCGATGGGGGGACACGTATGGGGATCTTTGGCGGGGCTGCGAACTTCCCAACACCGTAGAGGCGTGGGAAGAGTGGGTGAGGGAACGACGGAGCTCCTGTGCTTTTCAGCACCATCACATACGCAATACGCAGTGGGCGAGAAGATCCTACGAAAGACAGAGACTGGAAACAGAACAAAAAGAGGCAGCACGGCGCCTCAAAGGGCGATCGATAGGAGAGAACACAGCAGTCCACGCTTGCACCGCCGCCGCCGCTGCGCAGTTACCCTCGTCGTTTGAGATTTGGATGGCACATTCATGTGCTGAGGGCAGTGTATTGCGCGGGTGCCTGTCAGACGCAGATACTTGCCTGTGGCTGGAGCGCTTGGGGTGCCTGTGCAACTCATTTCGCTCTAGTGCTGCAGCGGGAGGCACGTTGCGGACGGCGAATCGTCCTTTGGTCAGTCGAGAAGCCAAGCGGCAGCTGCGGAAGCGAAAGCAACGAAAAGCGAAGCAGAAATGTGTATGCGCGAACGTTGTTTGGATCCTCAACCGCGAGTCACATCCGTCGGCTGAAGGCGGTGCGTGCTGTGGTGCGCGCACGTCGCTGCTTCTCAAAGCCCTTGTCAACTTCCTCACATAGGCTCCTTGTTTTCGCGGGTACCGTTCGCGACAGCCGGCGCTTTTTCTTTTGATACAAAGAGAATACCAGAAAACGCAGAGGGTACGCAGAAAGAAACGTGTCAGGGAAGATATGCAGAAGAAGAGAGAACACGTCGGCAGAGACGGTTGAGGGCGGGGGTGGGGCGGGGACCAAGGCGCCGAAAAGGAGGGGGACTCGCAAAAAAGAGGGGAGGAGAAGCCGCATTGGTTTGGCCGACGCTATGCCCGCGTGTGTGGCGCACGCACGTTTCAAGATACTCACGCTTTCCTTTGAAATCTCTTTTTTGGTGTGGGGCACTTGGGGTTGTGGAAAGTTAAGTCCACGCGCTGCACTGCAACGGGGACGACAGGATGACACCGGCGGGCATGTGCGAAAGACAGGAGCCGGGGGAGTTACACAGCAGGGGCTGGGACTGCACAGAGGACACTCAAGCAAGCACCCAGAAAAAAGACGGAGCCCACTGGCCAACAGAGCAGGAAAATGCCAAAGTGAAAACAAACAGCACATGTGCCGGCGGCTTTTGTGCGAGCGCTCCGTACACCAGAGGATATTAATAGCCCCCCTCCCCTCTTCGCTACCTCTTGTGCCCCCCCCCTCTCGCCGTCCTCACAGCTCCTGTGCCCCCGACCGCTGAGCTGACCGCCGCACACACCGGCATACCGCACCTTACCAGTACAGAGTCTCCTCGAGAGCTTGCACGTGCAGGCCACTCGCACGCGCCGCGGAGCGTCTCACTCATGTATTCAAGGAAGAAGAGGCTTCACTGCCGATGGCACCTTGCGCAGCCACGAGTGCTCACCGTACTTGGCGAGGGAGCAGGCGTCGGCGCTGATAACACCACGGCAGCACGCCGCGCCGCACAGGCACTCGAACGGCTTCATCGTTCCGTCGCAAAAGGTGGCGTAGTCCATGCTCAAGTCCTCGCCGGCCGCAATATCGCGCGCCGCGATGACGTTAAGGGAGTACGGTGCGGCAAAGATGCAGTTCGGGTCGCACGAATGATTGATGGGCCGCCAACGCTGCGGGTCCTCCTCCCAGATGGCGTACACGTGGCCCTCGGAGTCCAGCGGCCACGCGTACTCGGTGAAGGTCTTCTTGAGCGGGTCATCCCAGTGCCGCTCCACGTGCGGGCGAGTCACCACCGCAAAGCTGCGGCACTCATCCTCGAACACCACGTCACCCTTGCGAAGAGCTTTGGTGGCACACAGGTGGTACCCTTTGCGGGAGTCCTCGTGCAGTTTGATTTCAAAGGTGGGAGCGGGGTGGAACTTTCGCGCCTCTGCCAGCAGCGAGGCGACCAGCTCTGCCGCCGTCGGCGCCGACGCCAGCAAGTTTGGCACGGCCTCCTGCAGCACGAGGTGAGGTAGGGCTGGATTCAGCACAAGATCTTCGAAACACCACTTGCCGGGGTTCTCTTTCAACGTGTTGAGCGTTAAAGACGCGACGCCACAGTCGTACAAGACGTAACGGCTGACCGCCGATCCAAAACGCTGCGCGGCTTCCTCCGCACGGGCAGCCCACAGCGGCGCCGTTGCGCATGACTCAACAGGAATGGCGGCCGCCGCCCCCTTCACGGAGCCGCCAGCAACGAGCACGCGCACCGCGCGCTCCTTTGACTCGTTTACCTCCCACGCGACGATCTTTCCATGCTCGTGAAGGGCGCGTATCAGGGTGGCCTCCACGGCATCCTGAACCGTGCAGCAGTCGCGGTAGAGTCCAAGCAGCCCGCATGTATTGCGGATTTGTACCGGGGCTTTCAGCCTGTGCGCGGCGCGCCTCGCCGCCTCCACAGAATCGACAAGTGCAAACGGCGGCAGCGGCACATCTGCGTAGAAGAGCATCATGAGAAGCACGTCGAACGGATGGTTGAGCGTCGCAGCACGGCATCCCGTGTAGGACAGCGACGCGTGGTGAAAGAAGAGAGTGGCGAGTGCGGGCGTGACGCCACCGTTGGCGCCGCCCGACCCGTCAGTGCAGAGGTTGACCACGACTTCGTATACAGACGGACTCGCAGCGTGGATGTGCTGCACAACGCACTGCAGCTGAGCAGCATCCTTCGCAGGGAAGAAATCACACGACTTGGGGCACGCTCGCTGAAATGCATCCAACTGCTCAGGCGTGGTGGCGGCATCATGCACGACGGCAACGCGCTGGCTGATGGGCATGGTCTGCGACCGATGTACCTCGGACCTACTGTGACGTCGTAGTGGCGCGTGGGGCTGCTTCGTCGGCAAGTCTATGCTATAAACGATAGAAGAAAAAGAGAGATCACAGAAAACAAAAAAGGGCACACGACTGCCTGGTGCTTGCACCTGATATCGTCTCCGCCAGAGCACGTCTGCGTGTTTCTGTATCGGTTCCTTTGGCCGATATGCACGCCACGGACAGTCACCGAAAGGAGGTGCGGAATGTGGTGCCGGGCTGGGACGTGCAAGATGATGAAGGATAGAACGCAAACCGTAACAAAAGAAGGTGCTCGCTAGGAAAGACGAGAGGCGAGTTTCCCGGATGTATGGGGCGGCTCTACGGAATCTATCTGTGTGTGTATGTGTGTGTTTTGGGGAGAGGGAGGGGAGCAAGGCCACTCCTTCAATCTGAAACGGTCGACTCTACCCCCGCGCGGTGGTTCGTTTTCTTCTCAATTACGGAATTGTGTGTGTGTGTGTGTGTGTGTGTGATGAATGAGGCCTTTCTCCGTGACGATGTGCTGACGCCAGGCGAGGAGGGGAGACCGGAGGAGGTGGTGGGGGCAGGGGCCGAGGGCAAGAAAACAAACAAAGCGGAGTCAGCGTGCGCGCCGCCGACTCTCGAGGCAGAGAGGATAGCGAGAACGCGGCACAAGAGGAGGAGCGGAAAAACGGTGGCGTGTCCACAACAATCACAAAAACCGTTGCAGCATGTGCGCTGGTCAATGCGGGTGTGGGGCGCAAGCGTGTGTCAGTGAGAACACCAAGAGAAGGCAGAAAAAACCTTGAAGGAAATTTGTCTCGGCTGCGGTGCCGATGAAGAGGGGCGAAAGTGGAGGGGCGACAGCTGCGCAGGTAGGAGATGCACAAGATAGCTGATTGACCAGGGAGAGCAATCGGTGGCAAGCAGCAAGAAGGAAAGGGTGAAGGAAAAGCACAAAGAGGGCGTCCTCTGAAAAGGTGCAACACCGGTACGTCGGCAAGCACGCCGCTGCCTAAGTCACCGCAATCCGCCACCCTTCTATCCGTCAAAGGACGGCACGGAGAGCGCGCTGCACCACGCTTTCTGGCGTGCCTCGTCAAGAAAGCCCGTCGCCTCGCCGTTTGCTTAAAGACTGGAAGATGGCCAGAAGAACGGAAACGGCACCCTCGTGTTGCGCAGACGAGCCTTAAGCACAAGCCCTTCGGCTGCTGTGTGCTCGAGATGACCTAGGCATCTTTCGCTCAAGTTCTGCTTTGTGTGGGTGGGCGGGTTTGTCCTTTTCTACGTGTGTGCTCGGGTTGGAAAAACGGCGAGAGCAGGTTTTCCAAGACAACAGCGAAGCGCAAAGCATACACACCTCGTGCCACTGACGGGCGTGGCGGCGGTCAAGCACAAGAAAGCACGCGCACACGCACATACGTCAGGCCATACTCTCTTTCCATCGATCCTCGTGTTTCCTTGTGCGTTCTAGTGTCGCCCACTACGCTGTGCAGTGACGCTATTGGCAAGGACGCGAAACAACGTCCGCCCGGGTAGTCGTTCGCGGAGCTCGGGAGTGCGCAAGGGGCCTAGAAGAGCGAATGGTATAGAAACGCCACGAGATACATGGCGAACATCACAGCCACCACCACAAACACGTAGAAGAGACGGCCCAGCTTGAACAGGTAAAGGGCGTAGAGGTGCTCGAGATAGTGGAAGATCACCTTACCGGTCAGCTTCGATTCACCATAGGTGCGAGTCGCGAAATTGAAGCCAACCTCCTCGAAGCACTGCACGCGGCACTTGACGAACAGCTCCAGCGCAATCTTGTACCCGATCGAGTTCACCTCGCCGGCGTGCCGCTTGAACACACCATCGCGAATCCCGAAGAAGCCCGACATGGGATCAGAAAGGGTGGTGAGAGGCCGGGCCAGCAGCCGCGCCCCCCAAGAAATGAGGCGGCGGTGCGCCGGCCAGTTCTTGTCGATCTCGATTCCGGCGCCGTAGCGCGTGCCGCAGACGAACTCGACCCCATCGCGGCAGAGGGCTTTGAACAGCGCTGGCACGCACTCGGGCGGGTGCTGTAGGTCGGCATCCATCACAAGCTTGTAGGCGCCACTGGTGTGGCGCAGACCGTGAATGACGGCGCTGCTCAGGCCACGCTCCGTCGTACGAACATCCATGTGCACGTTGAAGCCCTCTTCATGAAGCCTCTCAACAACCTCCTTCGACCCATCACGCGAGTTATCGTCCACGATGAGCATCTCGACATTCTGCGTGGGGAGGCCCTGTTCCGTCACGGCAGCGAAAACGCGGCGTATCAGCGGCTCCAAGTTCCCGCATTCCTTGTATGCGGGAACGATAATGGAATACTGCATGTTTCCAAGCTACAAGAAAAAGCGGTAGCGGGCGTACTACTCACAAAAACTAGATCAGCGCACCGACGCGCCAGCGGTTGGCGTGCGCACAGCTGCAGGGGCGGGTGTGCTGTCGGTGAAGTGTGAAACAGGTATCAGCTGCACCGCAGGAGTAGATACAAAAACACAAACAACTTGAGGAGGAGGTTCAGAAGCTCTCAGAAGTGCATGAACATCTGCGTGGGGGCGATTCCGTCGGACAGGGACAACGTGCACGGCACTTCTATATGCAGTGTGTTCGCTCTCTGCCATACAGCACGAGCTCAGCTTCACTCCACAGCGGCCCTGTCACACGCCCCATCGCCTGGTGTGAAGCAGCGCTGGAAACGCGCGTTGCAGCAACGCAACGACTCGGTCACCAGTGCACGGGCCCGGCCCACATACTCTACCCATCACGGCCGCCTCGCAGGCCGGCTCACAGCCGCTCCTCCAATCACGCCGGCCGCCACCTCTGGTACATTCCCCCTCCCCCTCCTCGTCGGGTGACACTCACGCTCCCCACCACCAGTAGGCAGTGTGCAGACGGCGGGGGGGGGGGGGGGTGAGAGACGCGTCCGAGCCACGCCGGCACTCCGCCGAATCATGTGGGTGGTACAAGCGTGTTCGCTGCCGCAGGTCTCTCCAGCGCGGCACCATCCAGGACTCGGCCACAAGCATCCCTAGCGACGCATTGCTCTGGCCGCCCCACGTCGCAGATACTTGACCCTGTCACTACCAGAGGTGGTTCGGCATATGGAGGGGATAGGCACTGCTGTGGCCTTACCACCGATTCGGTACTGGATCCTGAAATGTCACGCACTGACATGGGCCCGCCGTCATCAGGCAATGCACACATCATACGAAAGAAAAACACAACCGAGTCGATAGCGACGGTGGCATGCACTCACCTGCTTGAGGAGGTCCGTCCGCACAACCGGGGAGACCGGCGCGGGCGGTCGCACTAACCTTGCCCCAGCTACACAAGTGCCGGCATAGTCGCTTACAGAAGCTTGACAGCTCCACTCGCTCGCACGACTACGTGGTCACGCCGGATGAGCTCCCCGTATCGCGGCACGCGCATCTCCGGGGAGATCTTCGTGGAGCACACTTTCTACCTGGTGAACTTCCATTTCGTCTGTTTTCTAATTTTTCTCACATCTCTCTTGCTTCGTTGGAGAGAGAGAGACCTGTGGCGTGTCGCTGCCGCCATAGCTTGCCTATGACCATCCGCGCTGAATGGCACACGCACGGAGCACGCCAACTGCCACGCCGCGCAGTTGGCGCTCAACGAGTAATGCGCCATCAAGAGGGGGACGGAAGGGCGAGAGGAATAACAGAGATGGAAACGCTACACGACAAAAAAGAACGAGAAAAGAGGTGCAAGAGCGAAGTCGCACCGCCGGAGATAGTCTACTGTATTTTCAGCAGCTCAATCTCGAACAGCAGTGCGGCGTTTGACGGGATGTTCCAGGCAGGAAAGCCGCGATCACCGTAGGCGTAGTCAGCCGTCATGAGCAACTCTGCCGTCTCCCCGAGCTGCATCTGCATCATGCCCTCATCCCAGCCGCGAATCACCTGGCCGACGCCCACGTTGAAGGAGAACGGGTTGTTGTCATCGCGGGTGGACCAGAACTTCTTCTTCCCATCCGCTAAGTACCCGGTGCAGTGCACGGTGATTGTCTGCCCGGCCTTTGGGGTGGCGCCACTGCCCGCCTTCATGACCGTACGAATGACGCCCATTCACACGAGGGTGCGCTTGCGGAAGTAATTGGAAGCCTAGAGAGAGGAGCGGTTGAAGCGGAGCGAACAAAAAAAAAACGCGGCAACGGCAGCGGTACGCGCAAAGGGAACCTTGGCGGCCACGCAGCGAGAGCGAGCGAGAAGGAGAGCGGCAGGCACGCAGAGAAGTAACAACATAGAGAAAGGGGGCGGGAGTAGCTTGCGGGAAGGCCGTGCAAGTGCGAGCTCGTGCACCCTTCGTTTCGGTGCACACTGGAACCCGATGGAGGATCGGCCACGACACCGCGGGAAAGCGCACAAGGGATGCGATAGTGTCATTGGAAGTGCCCCTCAGCCATTCAAGGTGACTGAGGGGAGAGGTGATTCAACGTGGTCGGCTCAGCACCACCACCACCACCACCCCTGTGGTGCGGCGTTCTTTTTTGTTTTGCCACACACGGATGCACATGCCAGGGGAGAGAAAAGGGGACCAGATTCGCCTGCGTGCCCTCGCTCCCTTGAAAAGAGCGGATGCGCCTCAAAAGAGAAGCGGGCGCATGCGTGCCGCACAAAGGTGCAGTATGTGGGTATGGGCCGGCGCACCGAGGGCAAGAGAGTTCGGAAGAGTGCCTGGGGTGAGAGGGGAGATGACGACGAGCGGCGTTTGCAGCGTCAGGAGTGCAGTTCCCTTTTTTCCCATAGTTGTGTGCTTTTTCGGTTGAAGAAGCAAAGCCGATGTATACAATAGCCATCGCCGGTCATTCGTCACCAACAACAACGCCGCAACCTCAGAGAGAGAGCATATGTTCACATGAGAGAGAGAGGCGGCGGGAGCGCGGCATCGCGTCAGCTGGCAGGAGGGACCACAGCGAAAAACAGTAATACAAAAAGAGAAAGAAGAAATGTCCCTTTTTCGGTTCCTTGCGCTCACACGCGCACAGCCGCCACGCACAGAGGTGCACAGGCGGCAAGGTGGCGCGGGCCGTCAGCGGAACTGCTCTCGCACACGCCCCTTGAGGGAGTCGTTCTCCTGCTCGAGCTTTTTGTTGCGCACCATCAGCTTTTCCGCGCGCGTCTCCTCCAGTAGCAGCTGCTTGCGCATCTCCTCGCGTCGCTGCGCCAGTGCATTCACACTGTTCCGCGACTCCTCCTGCACCACCCTCAGTTTCTGTTTCACCTCAGCCACCTCGCGCTTGAGCTCCTCGCACTGGGCGCGAGACTTCTCCAAACGCTGCTCCAGCTGGCGACGATCTGCCTCGAGTGACTGACACTTGTCTGCGAGGGTGTGGCGGTTGCCTGAGGCTGCTCCGCCGCTCTGAATGGCGGCAATCAGTAATACCGCGTCGCTGTAAGAGCAGGCGAACTGTGGTGACAGGTGCGGAACAAGCGAGTGAAGCTCGTAAAAGGCCGCCTCGTCGCGCTCCTCCCAGACATGCGAGGCCGCCTTCCTTGGCTCCGGCGGCGAGACCGGCCGCGAGGAAGAGCAGCGGCGTGCAGCTCTCTGACGAACCGCGGCGGTCTCGGCCCGCGAGGCGCGATACTCTGCCTCCAGCTGCTGTAATCGCTGTGCCTGAGCGCCCGACGTCTTCAGCGGTATGAGGGTGTTTGACCTGATAGTCGGCACCTCTGGAAGGTTATCGTCATCGCTGTCGAAGAGCATTCGTATAACTAAAGCGCAGACTGTTCTCGAATCCACATTTTATAAGTCGGTCGAGGCGCTCGAGGCACACGTTTCGATTCGCTATCAATGCGAAAAATGCCGAGCGTGGTTGTATGTAGTGGACTCAAGCGGCACTTCTCTCAGCAGCAAGTAGCTTACACCCTCGGGCACACCAGCTGCAGACACAAGCACACGCACGCACGCACGGCTTTTTCTTCTTCCTCTTGGGCATGCCGTGTTGGGAGAGAGGAGTCGCGGGTGGGGGAGTACGGGAAGGACACGGTAAAAGTGAGTAGTGAGATGTTGAGCAGCAGATGCCAGCCATCCCTGCTGCTGGCTCCTACCGTGGAACGTTGGAGGAGTTCATGAGGCGTGAAAGGGGTACACAGCACCGCTTTGGCATCAACGCCGCACCACAGAGTTTGTACGGACAAGGAAAGGTACGATCCGCCCCGTCTACGCACGGTCGTGTCTCACTCGATCTGTCGCCCTTTTCGTCATGCTCCGAGTCGATAGAGGCGCTACGCCGATGCACCGTCGAGGAAGATGCCACGCACACATACACACAAGCCTGCAAAGAAGCTTCTCCCCCTCTCCTGTGGGATGCCTTTAGGGAGCGTGTATGTGTGTAGGGGATGTGCGGCAGCGCTATCATGTTGATTCGTTAGCCACTTCCTTTCACTGAAGCGATGGGAATAGTTAGAAGCTTTTAGGGACACACATGCACACACGCGGGGTCACAACAAAAAGGCAAACAGAAAGCAGAGAAGAGACGAGCGCGCACGCATACGCAGGCGCACGAGTGAAAAAGAAAAAGCGAGAGCGAGACACGCGTGCGTGTGCACATCTCTTCTTGAACATCAAGAAATGGCCTTGTCCACTCACCGCGACGCTCCCGTCTCTCGCATGCGCTCTCCCTCTCTTTTCGTCTTCCTGACGAGTTGCAGCGGCAGTTTTGCATTCACGGCACAGCCACTCCCCAACTTTACTTAAAATTCAAAGAGAAAGAACCTCACACCCACCCAAAAATACACGCACACAGACACCACACACACACACGCACGCACACGCGCTTGGGTAGTTAGCGCCTCACTCGGCCGGGCGCATACACGGCGACACACGGAAGATCACGAAAACCAAAAAAAAAGAAATACAGAGACGTGCATGTGAAACTCGGACAGGCGCACGGGCAACGCACTCCCTCGGCGGTGCTATCGCAGACATCAGCGTCGTAGGGGGGCACTCTCAGGCATTCCTCTACGCAAGCGACCGCCCTTCACAGCCGCCGACCTTGCAGCGTCCAGTGTCGCCGCGCTCAGTTGTCGTTACGGTTGAAGAGGTTGCTTGTCATAGGCTGCGCAGCCATCTTCTGACGCGGGTAGCGGTTCGCGTTGTTGTTGTTCCTGTTCGCGCTGCCGGCGTTATTGCCGACGCCGCCGTGCAGCTGCTGCTGATTGGGGCGACGCTTCTGGTCGCGCTGATCCCTGCGCTTGTTGCCGCCTTCATCGCGGTTGCGGGTCTGGTTGAACTTGCGCTTCGCCATTTCGATGTCGCGCTGCGTGTTCTTGATCTTGTTCAGCAGCTTCTGCTCTATGCCGCCAAACGTCATACTGGGCACCACCTCGACGTTGTCATCCTGCACAATGCAGTCGAACTCGGAGCTAGACGTGAAGACGCCCTGCAGCAGGTCCGCCGTCACGCCGTCGTGAACCAGCTGGCGAGAGCGCATCTTGAGTGCGAACAGCGGCGCATAGCCATCGTCGACCTCCAGCAGCGTCTCGAGAAGGTTCATCTTGGTGTTCTGGTACACCTTGAAGTACCCGCGAAGCTTGATGATGTCCTGCTGCTGCTGCACCGCGCGACGGAACATGCGCGCCTGCAGCTCGCGACCCTCCGACCCCTTCACCGGCGACCCATCCGACGGCGGCACAGTGAGAAATTTGGGGCTACAGCGGTCAAACACGTCACGGAAGCGCTCCTCGTCACCGGTGCGCAGGCTTTCGCGGTCGTCCTCGAAGGCGGCCACCTTGCGGCTGTCGAGGTATGAGGTGAGGTTGTTGATCGGCATGCCACCCAGCACACGAGCGCAGACGTACATGTATGCCGCATCCTGCTGCACGCGCTCGGAGAAGCGACGGCCGTTAAGCTTCACCGTGACGCAGCGGCGGAAGGCGTTGCTGGCGTCCTCGAAGCGGTGGATCATCAGATAGCTGAAGCCGATGTGGTAGAACACGGAGACCGCGCACGGCGACACCCGCGTCAGCACGGCACGGCCCTTGTTGTACACGTCGAGGGGCTCCAAGTCCGTGAGGGCGGAGTAGTAGTCGCCGAGGAGCACGTTCAGCTTCGACTTGGTCACAATTGCGTAGAAGCCGCTAAGCGCACCTGTGTTCGGGCCGCGGTGAATGTCGTCCAGAAAGTCCGGCTCCTTCACCAGCTCGAGCAGGCGTGAGTTGTCGACGACCTCGTTGAGAAGACGCGACACCTCCGGCACAGCCCAGATGCCCTCCGTGGCAAAGACCTTCTGATACACCACCGTCATCTGATAGAGAAACTCATCAAAGATGTCCCACAGCATCCAGTTCGGCAGCTCGTAGCTCTTCAGCATCGGGAGGAGCTCACTGTACGTCTTCCACGCCCCCTCCGCGTCGGGAGCCCTCACGGAGCGGTTGTCCATGAACAGGTGCTTGTAGAAGAGGAAACTGTAGACCAGCTCCGCCATGCGGTTGCCACGAAAGCACGACGACACCTGCTCAAGGCGGAGCGCCGGCCAGGAGCGAAACTGACCGTGGCCGGCCATGTAATAATTCTTGGTAAGCGCATCAAACTGCGACTCGTAGAGGTCGTGCATCGCCGCCGCGTCGCGGCGCTCCACCGCGCGGTTCAGTCCACGAAAGAACTGGTACACATCGCGAGGAATATCGGTCTCAATATCGGGGTTGGTCGCCATTTCTGCAAAAACTTGTGTGAGTTTCCTCTGTATTGTTGTTTGGGGGAGCTCAGCGGGCGGCTGAGCGACGATTCGGAAGTGAACAGGAAAATGAAGATGGCACAATCAGGCACAACCACCAAGAGCAGATGCACACACAGACACACCTGGTAGACGGGGAAAGAGGGAGTGTAAGGTGGGTAGGAGGGGATCACTGCGCGGCCGTGTTTTTGTGGTGGAAGGAGGTGGGGGCATCGGTTGTGTTGGTAGAGACCCATCGGTGCGCGGCAGCAGCAGCAGCAGAGAAAAAGAAGAAAAGAAGGGATGGAGGCAGGCAGAGAATGGAAGTGAGTGCGGTGGAGGGTAGTCGTAGTGCCAACGGAGCAATGCTGATGGTGAGGGCAAGAAGCACGTGCACTGCCCCGTGGATCGCTCGAGTATCGGTGTGGGGTACACTAGCGATGGCAATACACTGAGGGCCCCCTGCCCATGCCATCGCAGAATGTGCTTGAATGTGACGCGCACCTCCACGAGGAAGGAGACGACTTTCTCTCTACGGTGCCGCCTGCTCTCGACTTTCACCGTTGCGCGCAACAAATCGTAACCATAAGAACAAAGCGGGGTGAAGGGTTTCCATGGCGGGGTGCTGCACTGGTGTTTTGTGCTAAGGTGCCGCTGATGTGCCGTTGTTCGTGTACCACTGGCACCTCGCAATCAATCGCGGCAAAAGCGAGGGGCGCTGAGACAGTGTGCAGGCAGGCATATATGACGGCCGACAAGCACGCCCACGCACGCCGATGCACGCGTGTGTGCACGGATAAGACGAGAGAGGGGCACACAGCGGATAAGGAACAAAAAAAAAAAAGAAAGGTGCTGCAAAGAGAAGAGCCTGC
Source organism: Leishmania infantum JPCM5 (assembly GCF_000002875.2). NCBI lineage: Eukaryota > Euglenozoa > Kinetoplastea > Trypanosomatida > Trypanosomatidae > Leishmania > Leishmania infantum. Next base: position 73,417 of record NC_009420.2, read on the forward strand.
ATCCCATTTCGATGCCGAGAATGAGAAGACTCCTTCTACGACTTGCAGGTCATCCTGCTGCACTTCACCACTGCGCTGCTGTTTCTGTTTTCGTTTTGCCTCGCTCCCTCAGCTGCCGCACATCCCGCGACCGCCCCCCCTCGAGGCAAAGAGCACCAATATCGTCGCACGTGAAAAGAAAGAACCAGCACACGGCTAAGCAGGGAAAGGGCATGCAGACACACGCGCGGGCGCATGCGCCCATTCTCCATGTCTGCAGGCAGGGTGTATGTGGTTGTCTTCCAGTAACTATAAAAGACAGACGGCGAGGCGGGCGCACAAGGAAAAAGGGCCGTAAAAGGCGCGTCGCAGTCCTCCACCCTGCCTCGCGCAGCTTTGCGCACCGTCGCCCTCCATCAGGTCCTCTGTCCGCACACACGCACACACCGCTTTTGGGCATATCCTCGCATGCCCGCACGCAGCACGGACACACAGGCATTATGACCACGGATGCGTGCAATAGGCGGTGACGGGGATGAAGAAGGCTTCGCGCATGTGTGCATGCGTGCGTGAGTGCGCGGACCGTAGTCAGGCAAATCTTCAAAGGGACGCGGGGCAGTTGAGAAGAGGAAGTGAGATCCGGAGGAGGAGGGGCGAGGAGAGGAGGGCGAAGACGTTCACAAACGGAGGACAAAAAAAAACACGAAAGCCCAAACAGAAGACGAAGAAGTGTGCGCGGTACGAAATCGTTTTAGAAGGAAAGTGAAACGGGAAAGGGGGCAGGCAGAAGGAAAGACCCGAAAGCCCAGAAAGTAAAAATAGACGAAAAGGTCGAGGCGGTCTGCTGAACATGGAGTTGAACCTGCTGCTCAGCGAGAGAATGCTTCGCATGCCTTTTGGTGGAGTTTGTGTGTTTCCTTTTGGTTCCTTATCGATTGACCAAAAACTCTGGCGATGGTCTTGATGTGGCGGTGTGCTCTCCCTCTCTGCTGAACAACCGCTCATCCATGTGCGGGCACCCACGCAACATCACAGGGTGCCGTCACCACACATGGCCGACGCTTGGAGCAATACAAAAGAAAAAAAAAGAGAGGCCAGGACAACGGGCAGGACAGCGACGAGAAACAAGCAAAGTTCAGATATCATCGGCGGCTGAGGAAGGGGGGGAACAGAATACGCAGCTACAGGATCCTCGGATCCCTGTCTCATGACCGCGAATCACAACGACTAAACGAATCCCACCTGAAGCACGCTGGCCTGATATCCTTTTGTGCGTGCGTTCTTCGAGAGCCTCGTCTTCATACGTCACGTGAATGGGAGGCTTCACCAAAGAAGGTCGAATCCAACTGATAAGGAGGTCGGCCCACACAGAGTGGAGGAGGGCATTGTGTACCTGTGTCCGGCACAGGAGAGGGAGTCCGTGAGCGAGTCAGTGCGGGGGGCGCATGATGAATACCACGCCACCTCCTTCTCTTCTGGGTTCTGCCCGGCTGCCTCTCGCCTCTGCCAAAGACGGACAGCCTCTACAGTACTACCTCAGGTGTGCAGTGTCATGGAGCCTGTGATCACGCACTGATGTGTCCAGCGGACTGGGTAGCTGTATGTTTGTGTAGGCTCTGGATCTCGTCGTCGAGGCGGTTTGCTGTTTCTTCAGCGTGTTCGCTCTCTGCCATACAGCACGAGCTCAGCTTCACTCCACAGCGGCCCTGTCACACGCCCCATCGCCTGGTGTGAAGCAGCGCTGGAAACGCGCGTTGCAGCAACGCAACGACTCGGTCACCAGTGCACGGGCCCGGCCCACATACTCTACCCATCACGGCCGCCTCGCAGGCCGGCTCACAGCCGCTCCTCCAATCACGCCGGCCGCCACCTCTGGTACATTCCCCCTCCCCCTCCTCGTCGGGTGACACTCACGCTCCCCACCACCAGTAGGCAGTGTGCAGACGGCGGGGGGGGGGGTGAGAGACGCGTCCGAGCCACGCCGGCACTCCGCCGAATCATGTGGGTGGTACAAGCGTGTTCGCTGCCGCAGGTCTCTCCAGCGCGGCACCATCCAGGACTCGGCCACAAGCATCCCTAGCGACGCATTGCTCTGGCCGCCCCACGTCGCAGATACTTGACCCTGTCACTACCAGAGGTGGTTCGGCATATGGAGGGGATAGGCACTGCTGTGGCCTTACCACCGATTCGGTACTGGATCCTGAAATGTCACGCACTGACATGGGCCCGCAGTCATCAGTGGGTCGCGAGGGGAACAGAAGCGAAAAAGGGAAGGAAAACGGAAGCCGGCAAACAGCACGAAAAAAAAAAACGGGTAATGTTCGGTGCGCTCGGCGAACGTTGTCGGGCATGCCGGTGTGTAGCTTACAGCTTGGCGTTCATGACTGGTTTCAGCTGCTTGTACAGCTCGTCATAGATCACGCGGCGCTTCTTGTACTGCTCGTGCTTCTTCATGTCGGGCTGGTGGGTCTCCTTCAACGGCAGGCAAGGCAGCAGCTCCTCCAGTGGGCGCGTCTCTACGGCGATCTGTGCGAGGCGGCAGGCGCCGAGGGCAGGGCCTACCTCCGAGCCGACGCAGTAGTCCATCGGGTAGCCGCTGACATCGGCCAGCATCTGGCGCCAGAAGCGGCTGCGCGAGCCGCCGCCGATGAGGGCAATATTGCTCGGCTCCACGCCGCAGCGGTGCACGGCGGCCATGCCCTGAGCCAGGGCAAAGCTCACGCCCTCCAGCACCGCGCGCGCCAGCTCTGGGCGGCTGTGGTGGGAGGTGAGGCCAAAGAAGACGCCCTTCGCGTTCGGGTTGTTGTGCGGCGTGCGCTCGCCGGCGAGGTAGGGCAGGAAGTACAGGGGACGCTCATCGAAGTTCTTTGCCTTCGTCGCTTCGCTCACAAATTCGTCGACGCTCCAGCACCCTGTCAGCTTCGCAGCCCACTCCAGGCACACGGCGCAGCTGAGGATGACTGACATCAGGTGCCAGCGCTCCGGAAGCGCGTGGCAGAAGCTGTGGACCGCCTCCTTCGTGTTGTAGTGGAAGCCGTCAGAGACGACAAAGTACACGCCTGACGTTCCGCGGGAGAGCATCGCCTGGCCCGGCTTGAAGAGGCCTGCACCGACAGCACCGGCTTCATTATCGCCGCCACCGCCCACCACTGGCACGCGGTTCATGTTCCAGCGCTTCGCCACGTCCGCCGAAAGCTTGCCGGTGATCTCCGACCCCTCATACAGTTTCGGCATATTGGCGCGGCTGAGCCCGGTCGCGCGCAGAATGTCATCATTCCAGTCGCGCTTGCCTGTGTCCATCCACATGGACCCGGAGGAGTCCGACATCTCAGAGGCAAAGTCGCCAGTCATGAGGAAGCGGACGTAGTCTTTCGGGAGCAGCACTTTGTCCACCTTGGCGAAGATCTCCGGCTCGTGCTTCTTGACCCACAGGAGCTTACCAGCCGTAAAGCCGGGCATCATCAGGTTACCGGTGATGTCGCGCGACTTGGGCACTGCCTTCTCGAGCTCCTCGCACTCGCGGTAGCAGCGGCCGTCGCACCAGAGGATGCACGGGCGCAGCACCTTGTGGTTCTTGTCGAGGAGCGTGGCCCCGTGCATCTGGCCCGACAGGCCAATCGCGCGGACGCTGCTCATGTCCTGACGCTTCTTGAGCTCGTCCATGGCGCTATTGATGGCCGTCCACCACGAGTCAGGGTCCTGCTCATTCCACAGCGGGTGCGGGCTGGAAACCGTCAGGGGGGCAGAGGCGCTGTCGGCCATTCGCCCGTCACTCCTCATCAAGGCAATCTTGATGCCCGAGGTACCAATGTCGATGCCGGCGTACATGATTGTCGCACAGAGCGGTGGTTGGAAAGGGAAAAGAAATAGAGAAGTGCGCTCGTATTGCTAGGTTCTGAGTTTGGGGTGAGCATAGAGAATAGCACCCACGCCCGCGAAAAGAAAAGAGGGCCGCGTGCGGATGGCGATAGACTGAGAGCGCAAGGCAGAGGAGAGACAGAGAGAGGGAAGACGTGGCGAGCGATCATCTGCGTGAGGGAGGCAGCGCACATGAGTGCAACGCGCAGGAGTCCGACGGCAAACGACGGCGTTTCATTTTTGTTTTGTCTTTTTCTCGAGGGGTGCAAGTGCTTCCGCATTGCAGAGCAGTGAGAGGCGGAGGCAGAGGAAAGGGTAGGAAGAGAGTGCGACAGTCCGAGAGCAAGCAGTCGTAGGGAAACGGTCAGAGACAAGATGCACTGCACGTCGAATTTAGGGATCATACGCAGACGTTGGCGAGGTACTAAAAAAGAGTTGTGCGCCCCCTCCCCCCCCTACACACACTAAGCACCTCCGCTGTTGGTTGCTCGCGACAAGGGAGCAGAGCGGGAGCCGCGCAGCACACGTGTAAAAGTAAAGCGCAGCTCGCGGTGACAGCGTCCGTCGCATCACCTTTTCGAGTTCGACCATATCAGCTTAGCCGAGAAAAAAAAGCGGTGTGGTGAGTCGATTAGGTAGCACCATCGAGGCATCCAGCCGAGATGCACCGAAGCACCTCGTTGGCGTCGAGTCAGAAGGACATTGGTGGGTGGCTGTGAAAGCTTAACGCCCATCCATGAAGCAGTACCGCCTTCTCGCGCACGCACGAAAAGCCGCGAGGCACCAGGTGGAGCTGGAGAAGAGGGAGAGAAGATCGACAAAGCGCGGTGCGCAGAGAAAATCATGCGCCATGGTGTGAGCGTCGCACGTTCGTCAAGCAGTAGTGGCGGCGCATCCCCTGCAACACGGATACAACACCCTCCACCCTCCCTTCCGTCAGCGCCTCGTCCAGCAAGGGGACGTCGAAGACAACGCCGGCATTGAAGCGGAGGAATTCGAGGCAGCGCCGTACATTGAAAAGCTTCGCAGGCTTCTTGGAAGTGGGCTGCACACAGTCGAGAAACGAGCAGCGGCGGCGCTCCAATCGCCCAATCAGGTAGGCGAGAACAACGCCGTCGGAGAAGAGCAGGCAGGGGTGCCGCCAGGAGAAGGTGGCAGCGTCAAAGACAAAGGATTCATCAGCAGCGGTGTAGCGATACTCGGTCCCCAGCTGCTGGCGCAGCCACCCACACAGCCTCCCAAGGCATTGTGGCTCGTCTGCAGGCACCGCTTCGCGACGGAGAATACCAGAGCTGCTGCTCGCGATGGCCGGGATACAGCGGGGGCTCAACGACCGGTGTGCTGGTGACGGCGGCGCACTCCGGCGGAGAGCGGCTTTAGCGACAGTCGACGGCGTCTGCGCCAATGAAGCTGGCGGCCACGAAGATGACAACGATGCCGCGACAGCTTCACTGTCGGGTGCGCGGCTCGAGAGCTTGGCAGGCGTGTAGCCTGCTTCCGCTATTGCATCCTTGCTCAGCAGCGTAGAGCGCACGTCAGGTGGCTGCGGTGTGCCCTCCACAGCAGCACGCACGTGAAGGAGGAGATGGAGGATGTGCAACCGATCACCTCGGATGACGGCCGCCACGGACTCCTCGGAGATGAACGAGAGTGGCAACTTCTTTGTCGATGCGGTCTGAAAGCTGTGCAGGGCGCTGGTGATGTTGGCGGCGCAGCAGGCTACGGTGCGGGGATTCGCGAAGAAGGGCTGTACAGCGGAGGATGAGGCAGCCTCCTTCGCCGCCGCTTCCAGACCGCTTCGCCGAGCAAGAAGCACGAGCATCACGCCGTTGCATAGGAATGGCCACACCGACGGCACGCTGAGAGACGACGGCGCCACCGACCGAACTACGAATCCCGACCACTTCGCCATGTACGGCGCGGCCGTCGCGATGGGTAGGAGACACTCATCCCCAGGCAACTGGTAGACGGAGCCGTCAGGCAACACTCCCCATGCGTGCAGAAAACGGCAACACCCCGCCTCCATGGCGGCAAGCTCGGTGGGTGGGACAGGCGCGTAGTCGGCAGTGTCGGCGGGCGGCTGCCAGCACATGTGCTGCCTCCATACAGGCAGCTCCTCTGGGGCGGGCAGGTAGGTGGAAATGAGGTGCACAAAGAGAGAGAGCAACGCCGTCGGAGAGGCGCGCAGGTAAACCTCCTCCGGCGTCATCGTCCAAGCAGCGCGAGGCATAAGCTCTTGCGCTGTGCTTGGGGTGCTACGCAAGGCGGCAAGCGCCACCGCGTAGTTCACGCGCACTTCGTCGAGTGTGCGGGGACAGCGACACAGGACTGGATCAGAAAGCGATGGTTCGCCGCTCTCTCTAAGGGTCTCGACAAGCTGGCACAGCGCAGTTCCGTTCAAGACGGCGTCTCCGAAGACGTGAGGCGCCGTCACGGATGTGTCCTCGGCCTCCGTGACAGAGATGATGTTCATGCGATAGAGGTAGTCCCGCACCGCGCGGCGCACCTCGGCGTCCTGTGGACCCGCCGTGCGGCGACGCCACTCGACCGATCGGGAGGCAGCTGGCATGGCCGCAGCGCGGCGCTGCATGTCGGTGTAGAGCTGCCGTGCAAGTGGGGTGAGTCGCCTCAGATCAACCAGCGCCCGCGAGACTCCAGAGAAGGGTATGCACCATGCCGTTGTGGCTGAATCAGTGTGAACTTCTGATGAAGCAGCAGTGGCAGCGGCCGTGTCATCCCCCGTACTCGGCTCCACAGCAGCGGCTGCATGTTTGACGTGGCCCGCTGGTTCTCCGGCTGGAGAGTTCGGCTCTTTGACCGCCTTGACAGACTGTGATGCTAGGATTTGGGGGCAAGTGGTGAGCACCACTCCCATGGTGTTGTTGGATAATAGGGACGTGCTGCTGGAGGGTTTCGCCTTTGTCACCGTGGAGCGCGAGCAGCTTCGCGTGGTTGGCGTTGTGGTCGCAGTGGTCAAAGGACCATTGTCGTCGGGCTCGGTAGCCGCCCCCTCACTGCGGCGAAAATCATGGGAAAACTCAATGCGTGTCGTTGGTGCCGTGGTCAGTGGCAGGAAGCAGAAAATTGGCTTCTCGGCAGTGCTCTTGAGGCCTGGGCAGTGGCCGTGGCACCTTGCACGCCCTGCCCCTATTTTACAGGCGGCTGTGCGTTGAAGGCGCGCCTGAACGTCTGGCGACCGCCTCAGCTCTGCAAGATTCGTCCTTAATTCCTCGATGAGGTCCTGGGCAACCGCGTAGATGTCCGCCATTGTGTCAGACCGGCGCGCATACATCATTGCCCAAAAAAATACCGGATCTGTGTGTCTATGTGTGTGTGTGTACGTATGCGTGTGTGCTGCTCCATGAGCTATGGTGCCCGCCTGTTCTACCAAGTCTATGCGTCTATATTGAATCGTGTGAGCTGGTGTATGTGTGCGTGACCGTGCACCGAGGGGGACGTTGTTGCTGCGTGCGTTCGCGCAGATATGGGTGGGCAGGAATGTCTACAGCTTCGCGTCACGGAGAGTGAGACGTATTGGACGGATGACAGCCCTCCTCTCGCTCCGCTTTGCTTGTTTTTTCGCGCGGCCAAGCTTGGCTCGGGATGGAGAAGAAATTCTCGCGCACCTTTTGCGGAAGCAGCGCTAGCTCTCCTTTCGTTTTTTTTCTGGACCGGAGAGAAGTCAACACGCCGCACGACAGCTCCCACGCAGGCGGTGCCCGCCAGAGCAGAACAAGGAAAGGATGAAGAGTGAGAAACGGCAGTTTGCGGGCATCGGCGAAAGGTGGTGCATTTCAGAAAGAAAAGAAGAGCGATGTAGACCACACGCGCATGGTAGTCTGTGTGTGTGTGTGTGCGTGTGTGTGTGTGTGCGGTGCCTCTCCGTCTCACAGCCTTTTCGCATCCAGTTAGTACGACCACACACACACGTACATACATACGCATGCACAGTCCCTATCTCTGCGGCTCCGGCTATGCCAAACTGATGAGTATGCTGAAGTCGCATTGAGCTCGAGAAGAGAGACTCGAGATTTGCCGATGCACGCCTCACCCTGTGATGCTCACCTACAGTTGCCATGCTGTTGCTGTGTCCTCGTTTCTCCTCCGATTGGTGTCACCACTACAATGTCTGCGGCGGGGCACGCTCTCGGTGACCCATCACGGCGCACACGGCAAGTCCGGCCGCGAGCACAGGCACGGTTGCTGGCGCTCAAAAGCCTTCACATGAGGGGGTGGGAGGGGCGACTAGCGAGTGCGGTGTTGGACGTCGTCTGTACCACCACGAACGCCGCGATCGCATTAATGATGAGGGAGAGAATACAGCAGCAGTGAATTAGTCGCTGTGCCTGTCAGATGCCGTGGCGCAGCTGCCCTTCGACATCGCCGTGTCATCATCCTCCTCATCACCTGAGCTGCTCCGCTCGTCGTCGCTGGAGTGAGAGCAGGCGCAGGAATTGTCAAAGTTGTAGTCGAAATGAGACCCACTCTCCTCCGAGTCGAGGGCAAGTTCGTTGATGTTGAGTCGATCGCGACGCACGAGCCCGCACTTGGTGCAGTGCAGGGAAGTCTTGTCGACGTTGGTCTGCTCACGCGCGCGCTTACGAAACGTTGCCGCCATAGTTCTCTTCTGCAGTCGAGAGCGCATCGCGTTGGCGTCCATTGTGGCGAGCTCCGCAGCGGATATGCCAGGTTTCCTCTCCTGGGGCACCGCACCAAGCTCCCCGTTCAAGTTCTTGACGTTAGCGACAATGCAAATGATCTGGTCTCTGAATTCCTCCTCCGTGTTGTTGTTTGCGCGCACCGCCGCGACGACCTGCGAAGCATAGTGTCTTGCGTCCGCACTCTTGCCCTTGAAGTCGTCCACCTTCTGAAGCGCGATGGCGAGCAGGTTCACAATCTTGTCATCCGAACTGCTGGATGAGGTCGCTGACGACGCCATCGCTCGGTGGCAAAACGTCAACGATTCTGTGTGTGTGTGTGTGTGTCCACGCTCCTGGAGCTGCTGAGCCAACAGGAGACAGCAGCGACGGAATAGAGAAAGGGAAGGAGAAGAAGTGCCAATGAGCGCAGAGAAGAGAGGCGCCGTGAATCAAAACAACGCACAACGCTGGCGAGTTCTGACAGGCATGTCGAAGGCTGAAGACGACACCCCTCCCCCCCCGTGGCGTTTCCTGTGATAGTGTGCGACTTTGTCTCCCATGCCAGTAGCAGATGGACGCTGCGGTTGCGTCGATGGGCTCAAGATATGGCAGCCGCCTCAGTGAAAGCGTGCACTGTGCGGCTGCTGCTTTTTATTTCCTGCAATGAGCTCTCTCGCTCTGGCCACATACCTTGCGTCACTACCGTGCTGGTAGTCGCCTCTTTGCTGTTGAGTGTGGGCGGTGTAGATGGAGAGGTGTGCGCTGGCGCGTGTGTATTCAGGTGTAGTGCAGCAGCCAGTAGGACACCCCTGCACACCACGTACCGAGGAATAAACAAATTGTGCACATGGCGAACAAGCCAAACGCCACCACCGTCGACGATCCTTCCATGTGTCCTAGCAGTGTGTAGGAGAGCTGATCCAGCACGTTGTCAAAGTAGCCAGGGTTCATCACCATCGCGGTGCGCGGGGGCAGCAGGTCGGGCACGAGTGGCCGGAACGGATCGTCCCAGAACGCAGCCCGAACCGTCGATGCGGGGGCTACTATCTTCGATGGCATGTCTGTGTCGCGGTACGGCGTCACAGTCGGCAGCTCCTGTGTTTGGCCAAAACGCCGCCTGTAGGCCGCCTCAAGGCGGCTGTTCGACGCGTCGCGGATGCGCTCGGGATCGAGCGCACGACATCGTACCGCATCCGCGTCGCGGCAGTACACGTGCACGCTCGGGTCCACACGCTGCAGCTCCGACACTGTGAGGGAAGAAGCGTACACCTCGTCCATGACCGCTTCTTCGTCGCTCACGTTAGGCGCGGGGCGCCGCCACTCTTCGATAAGCGCCTGCGCTACGGCGTAGCGGTGGTGCCGGTAAGCGGCGGTCAAGGGGTGGTGGGCGTAGCCGATGTCGATCGGCTCGCTGCGGAACCGGCGCGCGACGTTGCGGATCATGCGCCGCGCCTCCTCCGTCTCCTCTTCCTGGACGCACGCGAGCGCGTAGAGAGGGTGTATGTGGCCCTTGCCGTCAAAGCGGGCCCCGTTCGAGAACACTGAATCCAGCAGCAACGCTACCTGTCTCCCCTCCACGGTGCGGATAGCGGCGTTTAGCTGCTCCACCTCGTCCGGTGAGTGAAAGAGACCGAAGCTGTAGCCGCAGGAGAGGAGTAGGCCAAGCAAGCCCACTAGCATACCCGCCATATAGAAGCGGGCTGCAGACTCCGCCTCACGGCGCCTCATCAAAGCGCCGTGGGTGCCCTTTGTTTTCTGCTTGTTTCGAATGCTCTAGCGCGACGTTGCATGAGTATGCTCGCACGAGTATGTGCGCGGACAATGTTTGCCGCGGAGCTGGAATGGTGAGAAGTTGCGGGTGGACACTGCTTTCCGTAGCCATACGGTCAGCGTCCCCCGGTAGTGCTCCAGCACATGTAGCGTGAAAGCAGATACAAAAAAAGAAAAGACGAAAGGAGAAGCGGCGGTTGATGGTGGAGGGGCGCGTTCGAGCTCGCATCCGGCGCGAACATGCAACAAGCAAAAAAAAAAAGGATGCAACATCCGTCATCGCGTACAACGAACTAGTCCTTCCATGCCCGTCAGAGACATGTGAAGGGTGCGGATTTCTTGAAGTAGGTGCCATGCCGCTTCGGTTGCTGCTGTTTCATTGTCCATGTGTCGACACTGAGGTCCAGTCCTTCTGCCCTTTCGTCCCCTCCCGTCTTGCGGCGTCCATCACCGCCATCGCTTTCCCGCCGGGTTCTGCCGCTCTGGTGAGGGGATCCTCGGCAGGCCAGCACAGAGAAAGAGAAAGAGAGACACAAGTGCCAGGAAAAGAACACGAAGAAGACAACCAAAAATCGGGAGCCACGCGCACACACATAGCGGACAAGAGGCCCGTGTCCACGATTCGCGTACAATTACCGCGCAGGCCCCGGCGTTCAGTTGGCGGAGTCCAGTATGAGCTGAGTGGAGAACTCCGATCATTGCGGCGAATCCGCGAGAGGGTCGCGCGCTACCACGTTCGAAGGCGTCAGGAGTGCGTTCACCGCCGCTGCCGAGCTCGCTTCCGGCGCGTCCATGATGGCCTTGGCGACGCGAGCCACGAGTTCACAAGTCACGAAGGAAGTAAGGCCCCAGACCAGCTCACCCGGGAAGTCCTCGGGCAGCATCGGATCGAAGCCGCAGTCATCCGCCACCCCAGTCGCCTTAGGAGACCGACAAACCGCAGAGGAGACGACCGTCTGAGCAGGGCTGGCAAAGAAGCAGGGAAAGAAGCACGGTCGATCGCTCGTGAAGGAGCGGTACTTGATGACCCGCGCGTGCCCCGTCGACGCTCTCAACAGCAGCGTCGACATGTGAAGGTAGTGAATGGAATCGACCTCGGCGGGGCTCGCGCGGTATGGCTGCACAGGGCTAGTCGCGACAGCCACAAACGGCGTCACACGCGCGTCTAGTGCTCTCATGGTAATCGGCGTCAGAGACCCGATAATTTTGTACTCGGATGGCGGGAGGCCCACCTCCTCCAGCGTCTCACGCTGTGCTGCGTTGCGTAGCGTCTCGTCGGCATCGACGTGGCCACCCGGGAAGCTCATTTCGCTCTTGTGTGAGCCCATCGTCGCAGTGCGCTTCGTGAGCGTGATGCACATATCCTGAAAGCCGTTCTCCGTCGCTGCGGGGGATAGCAGCACGAGCACGGCACACTGGCGCGGCGCCGTCAGCTGCACTGGCGCTTTTTGCGGTGAGAAGCCGACAGTTGAGACGGTGCCTTTGTTGACGGTGAGGAGGTAGAAATGAGACGGGAAGGTGACCGACTCGATAGGAAAGTCAAGCGCTCGTTGCATCAGTGGCACCCACCCCTGCGTGCTCTGTGGCAAACGCGCCGCTGCGGCTGTGGCCCGGATCATGTGGCGACGACGTCGGTTAGAGCGAAGTACAGTGTGGGGATAGGAGAAGCGGAGAGGAGACGTGTGACAGCACATGCACGCACACAGGCACACACATGGGCGTTTTAGCAAGGGAGTAGAACGAGAGCAGAGGTGCCCGACGGAGATGAGTATGTATATGCACGTATGCCTGACAGTCTTCTCCGCAAGTAGAGTGTGTGATAAGCGCACGTACAAAGCAAGTCAAGAAGATGCGAGAGCTCGCGCCACGACTGGGTTACTCCTCCTCCTTCGCAACTCACTGGCCGCCGGGAGTGGACGGGGAGGGGGGAGTCGAGAGGATACAGAGAAGAGCGAGAGAAGAGCGGGTATTTTCGAGGCAGTGCGCACCGATGCAAGGCATACACTGACGGAGAGCAATGACGAGCAACGTTTTCCATCCACAGGAGACACCGGTAGCGCAGAGAAGGAGTAGTAAAAGAAACGGAAAGCGTAGAGACCGCGACCTACAGCACGTATGCAACGCGGCTGCAAGCACGCCCCAGCGATTCGCATGCTGCGCGTTCCTCCATCTGCACTGAGCAGTGTGGGCGTCCTTTCGTATTTTCTTTTGCGACGCTGTCTGGTTTGCACAGTGGGCGTTCTTCATGCACAACAATTGTTTGCCCCGTGCAACGAAGCCAACCAAAAAGGACCTGTCCGCCAGCAAGCAGACGGGCGGGCACGACAACACGCTGAGCTCCGTCGTCACGCAGGCGGCACCAGCCACATGACAGACACATGCACACATGCAACAAGGACAAGTGGGAGAAGGCGAGGTGCGCACGCATGCAAGCCACCTTACGCCAAAGCACACGCCCGCGCCACCCCTCGCCTCTCATTCGCCACCGAACTTGACGCCTTGGTAGGGCTGTGTCGCGGTCCCGTCGAGGTTAAAGAGAGTCACCTTGAAGGGGCGCATCGCCGACACGGGGCGATGGTTCACAGCGTGCAAATACGTGCGAATCGCCTGCTCCTCGGAGAGGCGGCCGACATCAGCAACTGGAACGGCAGCAGAGGAAAATCGCGCGAGATACGCTGGGCGAGTCTGCCCGTAGCCGAGGGCTGCGCCGCTAGCGAGCTCGTCGAAGGTCATGACTGTGCCCTTTTTCGAGAGCATTGCCGTCGTCTGCACCTCGCCGTGGTCGAGAATGTAGCGCAGCAACGTCTCCTCCATCCCCTTGAACCCGTCCTCCGTCGTGCACACGAGCACAGAGAAGTCCCTGGGGCCGCCGTCTGAGACGATAACGGCGTGGTTCGGGTGGCGTGCAACGAGCGACTGCAGCATCGTGTGAGCGGCCTCTGGGCTCAGACGCTTGTCGATGGCCGGGTTGTAGAAGATGTCGCTCTGGGTAGTATAGAAGCGCAGAAGGGCATTGGTATCGCCGCCGGCGGTGCGCTGGGCGTGGTAGATGGCGTGGTCGAGAAGGAGGTTCGACCACAGCGTGCACTGCCTGTCCAGCGTAGCCGGTGAGTGCTGCTCGGTGAAGAAGGGCGGCAGCCCAAAAAAACTCCAGTGTTCGGAGGGCATGGGTGCGGCACGTCTCGGAGAAAGTAAGCCCCTGCGCAGCGCACGGCGAGTCACTTAGAAACAAAGAGAAAAAGCCGGCGAAAGGCGTTGGGCACCAGTGCGCAACAGCTACTGCAGTGATGCTCTGTAACCCGCACCCAGCAGTGCGCAGTGGCGGGCAAGATGGTGTGTGCGCACACTCACGCACAACTTAAAGCACCGAGCCTTCAGAGGTGCTACGCCGGCGACTCTAGACACGGCGAAAAGACGAGAAAGGACCGCGTTATATGCGGCAGGGGAGGCGTGAGAGAGGTACCTGTTCTTTCGGGGGCAAATGAACCCGCTTCGTCGTCAAGAGGGTGCCACGTCGGTAGGAAGTGGAAATCCCTTCGAAGCGCTGTGCGCGACCAACACACGCGCACACACATATATACATATAAGCCCATACACAAGTGATCAGCACAGCGCCTCATTTCTCAAGTGCAGCCTAGCTTCTTTACGTCACAGAGGAAGAGGGGCCTGTTACACGACGCCGAGTAAAATGGTTGACACGCAGGACCATCCCTCCCCACCCCGCCGCGTCGTTGCCAGGAGGTGATGTCCGCCTCAAAGAGCATGGGGCACAAAGGAAGCAAGGCCTCGATGCTCGGAGAGCTGCATCACCGGAATCCGGTGCAACAACGCGAGGGGCAGCTCTGTTCCTCGCCTTCGTCTGCTCACCTCGCTCATCCGTGATTTTTTGTTTGGTTTTCCTGGGGCCCATCCATAGCGCCAACGCGAGTCTCAAATACAAATAGCGTCCAGAAACCAAGGGAAAGGAAGGAAAAGGCGGCAGAGAGCACACGAAGGATCGATGCAACAGACGGAACAGCAGACAGGCAGACAACGAAAGAGAGAGAGAGACCCATCACTCTGCGCCCAATCCCCTTCCCTCACTCTCCTCCTCTGGCGCTGTGTTATTCTCGCTTACTAGCAACATCGAATCAGTCACACACGCGCAGGGGGAGAGAGAGGAGGGAGGGGGTAAGAAACGACGCGGGAACGCGCACAGACACACGGAGATGGCCCACACACACGGACAGCAACAGCGGCGCTCCTTGTCGCTCCCTCCGAGCTATGCAGCCAGTCTTCCCTCAACGATACCTCCAACCTCACCCCGTTCACTTCCGGTCCCTCTCCTGCGCCGTACGGATCCCATCTTTCTTTGTGCGCTCCGTGCGCTTGCTTTTTTTTTGTTCTTCGCTCGCCGACCATATCGTCCTCTAGTGCACCGCCGTGATGACCTCTACTCCGTTCTTCGTCACCGCCTTCACAAAGAAGTATGAGTTGCTGATGACGACGCGGCGCTTCACCTCATCGCAGCACTTCTGCATGAGCTCAAGGCCCTCCTGTTGGGTCAAATCAGGACGCCAGAGGCAATCTAGCAGAGCAGTCACAAAGCAAGCTCCGTAGCCATGGCAACCATACGGCACAGCCTGCAGGGTGCCGAGGTAGTCCAAGTAAAACAGCTGCGGTCCCACCGCACCGTCGTCATCCTCGGAAACCGGCATGTCGTAGCCGGCAAAGAGGCAGTTCACCTGGTAAGCCCCCTCGCGACTGCGGATCGCACTGGCGAGGCAGTTGCGCATGAAGTTCGCCGTTGAATCGCAGCTGCTGTGGCGCCCGTGCTGGCGCATGCGGTTGAGCATGAGGTTGCACTTTACGTATTCGGTGAAGTTCACGCGAGGGCCATTCTCGCCAGTGCACGCGATCAGCTGATGTGTGTCAAGCTGCGTAATCTTGTCCTCCGCGTCGGTTATCTTGATGTAGTAGAAGGCGTTGAGGCCGGCCGCAGCGACCATGACGTAGTCCTGGCAGCGGAACGCAATCGCAGTCTCCGCCATTGTGCTTGTGCGCGTTCGTGTTGGGGAAGGGGGACGTTGTCGAGGGTGCACCAATGAAGCGCCAGCACCGAAGAAAAATCGGGAGAAGAGAGGATGACGCGAAGACGCGCAGAGGTGCAAAGCAGAATGGGTGCGAAATCTTGTGAGCGGGTCTGGAGGACGGAGAGACTTTGTGCGGTGCCAGCGATAGTCCAAACGAGAGAGACACTGGAGAGCGAGGGGCGGAGGTAAAGAAGAAGAGTGAGGGCGGGCGCAAGGGATCAGCCGAGAGTACGATCAAGGAAACCAGAAGAACCCCGATGGCGAAAGGAAGTGCAACAACGTCCGCACACAAGCTAAGCGCGCAGTAGCTGCAGGGGACGGGGGATGAGGGAAAGCGAAGCGGCCAGCGTGGAACGCGTCATGGTCGGGATGCATGAATAGGAGAGTCAGTGAGGGCGCGTGTGATTGTCATCGATTGAAAAGACTACCGTGAGGCTGTCCTCGCTGGGCAGTCGTCTTTTCTTCGCTGTCGTCACTCTCGAGCATCAAGAGCGATCCCGCAACTATGCACAACTGAGGTGCTGGAAAAGAGGGATTGCTGTGAGGTCGTCAACACAGCAGCATCCCCTTTTCGGATATTGCTGTTCTTTCTTGCATAGGCAGCAGAGAAAGCTGGAGAAGTGTGTGTGCGTGTGCGTGTGTGTGTGTGTGTGTGAGTGCTGGCAGCTGATGGACAGCTGACGCCTTGCTCAGGCGCGATTGCACCCAAACACACATACGATCGAAGCATGAACGACGGAAACCCGTTGCGTCGAGTGCGGCTCCTGCGGCGCGACGGCGCGAAGGTAGGTCCCGCACCGCCAACTCCCCCTGCCGGCACACTCCTCCGCCACTTCCAGCGGTGTTCGCCAGCGGCCAGCGGCTCTGCTGCAGACTCGCACCACAATCCCCTCCACGTTCTCCAAATTTGGCCCGAAACGCGTCGTGAAAAGCGAGAAGGTGCGCCGCTGTCTCGCCAAACTCGGACTCGCGATCAAGCCGCGGGTCAGAGGATTGCAGCGCGTGCTTGTTGGCGTGGAGGATGTCCTGCACGTGAAAGCAGGTGAGATGAGACGGTGCAACGCCACGACCGTTGTGGTTGTCGAGAAGTTCGCCAAGGCACAGCAGGCAGCGCACCACCGCCACAAAGAGCAGCTTGACCTTACAGGCGATGTGAAGCAGCGTGTTACCGGCTCCATCGGCGTGGTGCACTGCCTCAGGGTACACGTGGAGAGCCTCCGCCGGGGCAGCGCAGTAGCCACTCCAAGCCGCCTCCGCAGCGTCTGCCCTCCATTCACAGACCGGACAAGTTGTGAAGCGCACTGCCGCTGGTGCATAACTGAGGTGAGGCGGATGTGGCGCGAGGCTGAAAGTCTTGGCTGCAACAGCCCGACGCGGAGGCAAGCCGTCGTCTCATGCGCACCCCGGCAGGATACAGAGTAGACTTACGAGATGCCAGAGCGGGCGGATCGTCCGCCCACAGGCGCAGCGAATAGGTCTCCTCCGCAGTCACTGTATTGTATTCCTGCTCCGGCGTGTGCTCCCGAGTTGCGTCCGCCACCAGCTGCGCTAGGTGAACGCAGGAGATCTGTCATTTTCGACGGCACAGCCGCCTGCCGCTGGTGAGTCGAGCAGGGTGCGTCCTACACGACATCTTTTCCTGCCCTCGGGTGCCCTGAGTGAACCGCTCAAACCACGGCTGGTCATCGGTGATGCGTTGCTTGATGACCGCCTGCCAGGCCTCCAGATCCCCCAGGCGGCCATCGACATCCTCACCAGATGCAACGCAGCTGTGTTTCGAGCCGTCGTAGGCTACAAGCAGCATATCCTTCCGTATTGGTCCGGCAGCCTACATGACCAGTCGTGAGGCATCTCGCTCATTATCTACCTGTGGCGCCAAACGACGCCTCACTCGTACGCGCCCGGAGACACGATGTACGCCGAGAACAATCACAGCGACGCGCGCTCCGTTGGAGATCCTTCTACGCGGAGACAGAGGTATGAGTTGTTGGAGTAGAAAGAAAGTTTTGATTCGCAGCAGCCGTACCACCAAGACCAAGTCGGCGTGTAGCCATCGCGTAAGACACCGTGTACGAACCGGCAGCAGCATTATTTGAGTAAGGGGTAAGAGCGGGGGGGGCGCAAGTGCATGCGCGCAAATACGCATACACATGAATAACGATGGCCGGCCTACACCTGTGAAGGTTAGGCAGCGTAGGCAACAGTTGTCCACCAGCACAGGAGGAGAACGGATTGCGCGAACGACTTCATCCGGCCCTTCGCCGCCTACGTGTAAAAGATGTTTTTATTTTTATGCCGACATCAAGCGATCGGCACAAGCTCAGACATGCCTTCTGTGAACTCTGTAAGCCGGCCCTCTTTATTCATATGCTTCATGTATTCCGTGTGGGGGGGGGGGTATGCATGTGTATGCTGGCGGGCGGGCGTGATGGCGGTCCATGCACACGCACTCAGCTCAGCATAGCGGCCATCCGCACAAGCACGCATACATCCAGCCTATGCAGTGGATACCGGCAAACAAAAAGGCAAGGAGCGACTCGACTTCATTTTTCTCTCGGACACCTCCTTTGCAAGAGGCGGCTCACCGCAAAACACACAGCGGCAAGGGAAGAGAAGGAGAGAAAGAGAGAGCGACACCGGTGAGGAACCGCAGGCCGTATTGGCGTCGATGCCGTGCCTCCACGGAGCATCGCACCTGCCCTTTTCTCCCCCCACTAACCTGCCAGCACCCGCGCTAGCAGTGAGGTAAGCCGAGATGCCGAGAGACAGCCTGTGTCCTGGGTCGCCCTCAACAACGCTCTGCCCACTCGATTTCCACCCCGCGCCTCACTTCCTCTGCAGCCCCTTCTCCAGCACCGTGCGGCATGGGCGATAGGTCTTGCGGTGTATCGGGCACAGTCCGTTCTTGGCCACGTACTTCATGTGCTGCTCGACCGGGTATCCTTTGTTTTCCCGAAAGCCGTAGCCGGGGTAGAGGGCGTCGATGTAGTTCATGAGCTCGTCACGGGTGACCTTGGCGAGACACGACGCGGCGGCGATGGAGAGGCTGCGCTTATCGCCCTCGATGATGGGCTGCACGTCGCCACCAATGCGAACGCTGGTGAAGTAGTCGTAGCTCGGGCCCGGTACGGCATGGCCGTCGATGAGAACTAGCGGAGGCTGTATTGGTTCGAAGTCGAAGTACTCGGTGGCCCCTTTCAGGAGCTCCAGGTGATGCGGCACCTGATAGCGTTTCTCGTTGTCGTGGTTGGCGGCGGTGCAGAAGCGGCTGAACAGGTACTGCGCAATGCTGGATGAGCGCGGCCGCGGCGCCGCCTCGTGCGAGAAGCGCGCGTCGCTCAGCATGTGCCAAATAGACTGAGCGGAGCGGTGCATCGTGTTCATGGAGGCGTTGTAGATGTTGTACTCATCAATGTAGGTGTGGTTGGCGATGCCGATGGACCAGAAGTACACATAGTTGCCTGCGCTGTTGTACCCGTGATAGGTGATCAGATACGGCGTTTGCATGGAGATCAGCTTCTTGAAGGGCAGTTTCGATAGCTTCACGTGGGAGTCGAACTTCTTACTGCTAAGCGCTAACGATGTCGCCTCATCACCGGCGCAGTGGTGCACGACAAACTTCTTGCAACTGGCAATGTCGAAGAAGTCAACGTGTCCGGTGATCATGGCAAACACTAGGTCGCGCTGCCGCTCCGACACGGACTTGCTGTCGAAGATCTGAAACTGCTCGGGTGCCTCGTACAGCTGGTCAAACTCGTTGTTGAAGCTGGAGACGGGAATGCGCGAGACGGCGGCGCCGACGACGGGGCCGGCAAGTGGGCCTCTGCCCGCCTCATCGCATCCGATCGTCACGGCTGTTTCCTTGATGCTGCGCCGCAGTCGCACGCCGTGCCTCTTCATGTGCGCCACCGCCACATCTCTCTCTCGCTCAAGCTTACGACGAGTCGCCGCAGAGATGCCACTGGTATCGGGAACCGGCAGCGTGCGGCCTAAGATGTTCGTCTGAGGCAGCAGACCGTCACGATAGAGCTGGTACCCGACCAGGTCCAGCGTGCCATCGAGTGTAGGCTCGCCCGTGTCCGTCTGGCGATGCCCCACCTCCACCTTCTGCAGCGCGTTCCATGTCGGCGGTGGCCTGAAAGGGGAATAGGCGAGTCGCTTCTGCCGAAGAACGCGACTGGGCCGGAGCAACCCACTGCCAAGGGCGGACGTACTACGTGCAAGAGGAACGAAGCGCCATGCGTGGAGCATGATAGGCAGTCACCTTTCGAGTGAGCTGCGGCCGCACGTAAGTGCGTGTGAGAGTATATGTGTGGTGTGTGAATCGTTGAAGCTGTGACTTCAACGAAAGGCGCTGCGAACGTCTGAAGCTCGTCCAAGCCAGCGCTGCACGGCGATGAAACTCCTTTTGTGGGCACGCGGAAAAGAAGAAAACCACAACAGTGTGAAGGCGCGCCTTGAGCAGGCGAACGGTGCAGATGGAAAAAGACAGAAAAAAGCACAAGAGATGTACTCGGGTTGAGTGATGTCTATGAACGCATGAGTGTATGGGCAGGTGTGTCAAAAAGAGCTCTCGTGCGCTGAGAAGGTCTATCTCTATCTCTGGACCTGCGCGTGACCAGGCGTGTGTGTATGGAAGTGTGAGTGCGATGACAGGGGACGTCTTGAAGGCCACCGCTCAAGAGGAGGGGAGGGTAGTGCTCCTGTACGGCCTCGAGTGGTTGGTGTGTCGCTGCGTAGTTAAAGGGGTAGAAGCAGAGTAGGGAGGGGCGATGCGAGAGTCCGAGAGCGTATGTCGTATCCTCGATGTGGTGATTGCAGCTGTAATCGAAAGACAAACGAGAGGCAGGCGATGCAAGGCAAGGGCAGAGGGGGGGAGGGCGGCTGGCGGGAGCCGTGTTGGATGCTCCCCGTACCCGCTGGCAAAAGAGGGGAGAGGCAGAAAGGGAAGCATGCGCCGAGGAGAGGCAGTGCCGAGGTCGGGATACGGAAGGACAGGACCATTGTTGTCTTTTAGAGCGGCATAGACTGCAAGATCGGCACGGGTGCTGAAGCATCCTCTGCAGCCCCCCCCTCCCTGCGGTAAACTCGAGATGCATTCTGTTCCATCTGAACGTGCAGACAGAGCAATGCGCACAAGCTCTCAAAGGACAAAAAATGTGGCACGCGTGTCAAAGGCGAGAGCGTGACCCCCTGCCCTGACTCTTTTGTGTGTGTGTTTTTTCAAGTGCGCTTCATTCCCTTACGCCCTACACCACGTCGCGGATTACGTTGTTAACAGAATTCAGCGTAAAAGACACACACGTACACACGCAGAGACGGAGACAGACAAACTTCACACAGGCACATACGCACACGCTAACACCGGCACCAAAAAGGGTGCGAACGAAAAGACAAAATGCAGCGCTGCCGCACGCGCACGTTCTCGCATGCCAGCGACCTGCGAGGCGGAGAGACAACGCCTCACATTGGCGGCTTCCACCCCTCCTCATTTACAGCGGCTGCAGGCGACGCTCCGACGGCAGCACCTTGAAACGGCGCTTGATGGTTACGCGGTGGCGACTGAACTTGTCATCTGGGCTGAAGCGGGCGGGGTGGGCGCTCAGAGTCGGCTTGCCCTCCGGATCCACCTTCTTTAGCGTGTAGACACGCTTACCATCGACCATGTACACTCGAAGGTGCATGCTTGGACTGAGTATATGTGTGCTTGGATACCAATCTGTGCGCGTGTGTAGAGATGGGACAGTAAAGACACAAGTGAAATGTGATAGTCTCGTCTTCTTCGCGGGGTAAGCTGGAGTTCTGGGAACTACGGCAGAAGCGCGAGTTGCGACGTCATTCAGCAGGAGTGAGCAAGACCAAAGATGGGTGAGAGAGACAGAAATTGAACGTCACGCCAAAGGCCTTGATAGCATAGCACAACATAAATACCACGCACAGGGCAATGTAAGCGCACTCACCGCGCTGAAGGGTTCCGGCTACGGCGAAAAAAAAGGCGGTGGCTCGGGCCTGATGGTGCATACAGAGACGGACCGATTGCCGGCGCGATGGCTCTAACGCGCGCCTGAGTCACACAAGCGGCGCATCGGCATGTGTTCTCTTCATTGATCTTCCGCACATCGCTTCGTTTTTATTTGCGCGTGTAACGATGATCTCAACGCATTTCGAGATTACACACAAAAAAAAAAATAAAACAAGGCAACGACAGGTCGCATAACAGAAAGGGAGAAAAAGGAGACAAAAAGGGAGTCCCGCCCGTTTCGCTCTTGACACAGAAGCCAACAACAGACAGAAAACTAGAAAACAAAAAAAAGGGTGCTCACTTACTTCTTTTCGTGCTCCGAAGCTGTAAAAGCGTGACGCGATACGGCTGCTGCGTCTATGTGCGCCTGCTCTTGTTCTTTGTTTTCCACCAGAGAAAAGCGTGCGCGTCCGCATCTGTGCGCGCG
This sequence comes from Leishmania infantum JPCM5, assembly GCF_000002875.2. Lineage (NCBI taxonomy): Eukaryota > Euglenozoa > Kinetoplastea > Trypanosomatida > Trypanosomatidae > Leishmania > Leishmania infantum. Next base: position 95,185 of record NC_009420.2, read on the forward strand.
CGCGAAGACAACGCATGAAAAGAACAGCAAAGAAAACGGCAGAAATGTTTTTTTTTCGTTTTTTCCTTGTTGTTCAGCGTCACTTCACTCACAAGACAGCGGTGCACGGAAGAGAGCGGCGGGATCACGACGGGCGCTCTCTTCAACAAAAGGAGAGGAACAGTGTATGTACATATATATATATTGGAACAAAGTGGTGAGGCAAGGCCCACCGATGTATTTGCAGGTAGGTACCTGTTTGCGCGAGCGCGGGGCTCGCAGTTACCAGGTAGCGCATACGGAAGTTCCAGTGCGTAAGGGCAGGGGAGCGGCGCAGCCTGAACAGAGTGTCTCACACGCATGGCCGAGAAAGAACACAGACACACCCCAACAAAAAAAAAGAGAGACCACCGCAACAAAAAGTGTGCTACACCAAAAAAAAAGGTGAGAGGGAGCAGAGGCGCAGACATGACACGGAAAAGGCGAAACAAAAACAAATGGGCAGAGGAAAGGGAAGAACGCGCCAGGGGCGCAAGGAATAAAGGACGCGCACAGGCATGCACGACGGCACACACGCATCGCCACAGGCACAAGCGCGCGCAAAGAGAGATATATCGAGTCACAGATGCCTTTTCACTTACGCAACTGTACGCCCATCGTCGAGGTGTTGGATTACTGGGAGGTGGGTGCCGCAACACCGCCGTGAGTCGCCGCTCTCTACACCGACATGGTTGGTAGTTTACATAATGGTGAAAAGAAGAGATGACGTGAAGCAAAAACCAAGCGAAGCACCCAAAACCAAGGACAGAGGCGTTGGCCTATCACCACCCACCGGCGCACATTTTTCGCACTTGCTCCCGCACGCAGCCGCGCTTCTCTCGTCATTCCACAAAACAAAATGATGCTCGAATACTCCTTCATGGACACAAATGCCCTCCCCCACGACGCGAACGGCAGAGCTCGCGCGCCGCGCACCACACCGCCGAGGCGCAAACGATAACCAAAAAGGCAGGCGACAACATCCACAAGCGCAACGAGAAAGGGCTCGCCTCCGCACTGCCTCACATAAGTGCAAGAAACGCCGCGTCACGAACAGAGAAACGCTCCTGATGCGTGAGCGGCAAGGGCAGCACGACGCGGAGGCGCGCTTAAAGGTGGGTCCTCTGTTGCATCACACCAAGCGAGTGGAAGAGGTAGGCTGCTTGGGGGGGGGGCAGTCTCGAGGCACACGCAAAAAAAAAAAAACGCTGCACTGCTCAATACGATTCTAAGTGATGTTCACGTTGGCGCAAGTGGGCCCGCAGCTTCCGGTCGTCGCGCATCAGACTCGTCAGGTAACATGTGTTATTCAGGATGGCAGCGTAGACGCTCTCCGGCAGAAAGCGCGGCATCTGCGCACGACACTTTCCTCTGCTGCGCACAAACGCCGTATTTGTGGGTGTAATGTCGCCTGGCTCCATGAGACTCTCCATCCCTGCGCGTCGAGCCCGCGTCTCGGAGAAGTCGTCCATCAAGTGCGCTCGCGCAGCGGACCGCCGAAGTTGCGCAAACACAGCGGAGGTCATCTCAAAGCGGAGCAGCGACTCGGGCAGCCGGCCGATCATGTGAAAGCTGTAGACGTCCAGCTCGCAGCTGGGAGCTGCAGCGTCATACGACGATTTTTCAGCAGAGCTGAGAAGACATGTGCGGCGCTGAATCGAGCCAAAACGTGCCCGCGCCTCTGCCCTTGCCCCGAACACCTCTCGTACCGCCTTTGGCACAGGACTAAAGGGTCGTTGCTGCACGGCAAGCTCCGCCTCATGCTGTGTAACGACGGCTTCCCAGTACGCCTCCTCCACATCACGACGCACCTTGCGGTAGTTGAGCTCTACCACGGCCTGCACACGCGCGCGGTGGCGCCGGAAGGCACGCTGGATGCGCACCACTCGCCCTTCTAGGAGATGAGCAGCGCAGCGCAGCTTCGTGCGCGGGATGCGTAGCAAGTGAAGAAAGGTGTCAGTGGCTCGTTCGCTGCGACGGTGCCGCCGCCAGTGGACCTTAAGAAGCACGTGTTTGGCCACAATCGCCGTCGCCCGCACCATCTGCTTGTGAAAGCGGTAGAGCTTCCAGATGGGGACGAAGAGAAGCCGCAGAGCGTGGTATGCCGCGAGCTTCTCCGGCCGCGGGGTCGTGGGGCTCACAGCGGTCGCCGACTTCGAGTTGGCCGACAGCTTCAGCTCATCCTCGATGGCAGCGGTGTCCAGCTGCAGCTTCAGCATGCGGCCCGGCTGGATCGGCTGATGCCGCGGCCCTTTCGGAGAGCAGGTGGTGAGCGTGGAGCTTGACAAGCCGCCATCAAAGCCATCGTTGAGCTGCGACGAATCCTCGTCTTTCCCCGTGCCGAGCTTATCCGCTGCGAATGGAACGCCTCGAATGGCGAGCACCTTCGCGGAGTCTGCGGCAGAGACGGTTCGAGGGCGTGCCTTTAGAACGGAATCTTCACTCGTCTTGCACAGCGTGCGCTGTCGACTATGCGAAACAGTTGCACAGATGTCATGAGCGCCGCGCAGGGAGCGAGGCCACGGGACAGAAGTGGGTTCGGTAAAGATGTACTTCGGCACATGTCTTGGTGCGTTGAGCGAAACTCGTCGCGGCCGGCTACTCGCGGTGACGGCCACGTGGTAACTGCGATGATGTAGTGCTGCCGCTGCGACCCCCGACATCGGAGGACGCGGTACCGCCGCCACCTGCGGAAGCGCCGTCGCCGACACAGTGCGCGGCTTCTGCATTGGTAGGATAATAAGCAGCTTAATGGGGGAAGAGAGTGGACAGATATGATGATCTAGGTAAACAGCAAAAAAAAAGGCGCGAGAAAGTCAGGGTGAAAGGCGATGCAAAGAAGGGCAATGAGAAAACAACTTCAAAAAAAGATGTGCACGGGCAGAACGGCGGGTGTGCCGCGATGTGCGCAGGGCTCTAAGTAGCGTCTGTGTACAGGTATTTATTTTTCTTTTCGGAAGCAGTTGGGAGGCGCCTCAAGCCCGTTTACCGACAAAACTGTTTGGCACCACGTCACCAGCAGTCCATAAAGCCCCATGAGGCGGTAAGTAGCAAGCGAAGAAGGGGATGAGGAAAGAAAGAGAACGAGGAGAGGCACTCGAGGCAGCCGACACGCACAGTTGCGTGGATGCCACGTGTAGGTTGCAGGCGCTGCATCAATCAGTAGAGAGTCGCCTTCAAGCTGCATCCATCAACGTCCACATCAGTGCTGCGATAACCCCTTGGCGATGATGAATATATGATCACGTACTCGGGCTGGGCCGTATGCAGCGTTGTGGCATCGCACACCCGCTGCTGCGCAGCGTGGTCAAGGGACTCTCCTTGCTAGACATAATATGTTGGTTTTTGTTGCGCCGGCGAGCCCATGCGTGTCAGGCGTCGGCGCGTTACTCGTTTTTTGTTTTTCTTTACACAAAGAGAAGAACGACAACGACACACGAAACAGGGAGCAAACATGGAGGATGAGAAACAGCGACAACAATACAGATGGTATGGGTGTGTGTCACTGTCGCCAGGTACGAGCAGGTAGGTCGAGAATCACAGCAAACGACCACACCCTCACGTCCTGCCTCGGCATGTCGCTCTCCCTCCCCCTCCCGAATAAAAAAAAAAGAAAGCACCTCCGCCATCCCTCCAGACTCCCTTGCACACAAACAGAGAGATGGTGAGAGGAGGTAGGGGAAGCGGTCAGCAACCGTTTCGACAAGCACCAGAGGTGGAAGCACAGCGCATAAGCACACACACATACACAGGCAGTCAACAAAAACGAAAATGCCAACTCCCCCATTCATCGCATCATCACGGACAGACACACACGCACAGGCCTCTTTCGGGCCCCGCGTCATCCGGGGCCCTCCCACCACTGCTGCTTAAAGAGGCAAGCACAGAAGAGATGATGAGGGAGGCCGTGTGAGTTCGAAAAGAAAAGCGGTCTGTCCCACTCTTGTCGTCACAGATGCTCCACCAACTCATCTGCGTTTCGCCGCCGTTCCCTTCGCACGCTTCTGCGAACGCCACTTCTTCAGAAGGACGTCCGGCGCGTTTTCGTAGCCCCATCGGTGGTGATCCTTCACAAACGCCAACTCATCAGAGATCTGCTTGAACACCTTGGCGAAGTCCACTGGTTGCGCCGACGCTTGCGGCATCTGCTGCATCATCATCGCACTATGGTTTTCCGACTCGACATCCTCGCCGAGCAGCAGCTGGAGCAGGCCCTGGTTGCCGGACATGATGAGAAAGTAGAGGCTGAGGGAGGTGACGTAGTTGCAGTTGAGCACGTCTATCTCGAGCCCGCGCTGCATCATCTCACGAAAGCGATGCGACAATGGAAACGGGAACTTGGCGACCACAAAGCCGGAGAAGAAGTAAGAGACCAGCATCATCATACCAATGTTCGGCACCATCATCATAAACTGGTTCTTTAGCAAACCCATCATGACATTCGGGTCGTTCATCATCTCCATCGGGTTGACAGGATCCACCTCCTTCTTCAACATCCCGTTCAGCATGCGCTCCGCCCGGTGCTTGAAGGACTCGGGTGACAGCGCAGCACCGCCGCTGAGCAGTATGCGGCCGTAGTTTTGAATGTTCACATTGCAGATGCGGGCCATGTTTGGCTTGGAGGGGGAATTCATGAGGATGGTGACGTAGTGGCGCAGCACACCCATGAATAGGACAATCACAATCAAAGGCAGTAGCACCCAGTCCCGGATGCTGGGGTCCAACAGAATGTTTTGCTCAGCCGTCATTGTTCGAGCGCAGTCGGGGGTGCGACAAGAAAAGAAAAGCGATGAGACAAGTACGGCTGGCGCGCCAACCAAAGAAGAGATAAGAGCAGCGAGTAGAACTGCGGCGCCGTGTGTGTGCAACGCGTATGTGGCGGCAGCGTATCTTCGGTGGCGGACCGTGTGGAGTGCCTGTTTTGCGTTCAGATTTGGATGAACAGAAGAACAACGCGATAGAGCCACGAGAGGCACGGAGAGGGAAGCACGTCACCTAAAAGGCACAGCACAAAGACGGCGCGCCAAGACCACGTGTATAGAGCCACTAGAAAGATCGAGAAAGGAGGAAAAAATGAAACCGAGTACCCTTTCAAAAGGGAGCGTGCGCACGCAAGAGAGAGAAGGGGAAGGGGGCGTGTCGGTCGTCAGCGAATTCGTCGGTGGCGAGGAGGGAGGGAGGGAAGCGAGCGGGCGTGTAGAGAATCGGTCGATCGAGCACTGTCTCAGCACCAATGGAAGTGGTGCGTATGAGCGCGTAAGAGCATTGCATCGCTTGTGTGGCGAGCCCACATCGAGGAGTGGAGTTCGACTTCTATGAGAGTTTGAGCAATCGGCTCACGTGGGGCAGCCGCAGCACCCCTTGCTGTAGAACACTACGAGAGCAGGAGAGGGGGTGGGAAATCGACGACGCCAGTGTGGGCGACACATAAGGCTCGCAGGCTTTTAGTTTCGAAAGAAGGGCGGATAGAGAGGAGAGGCTGGGTCGGTCTTGACGGACAGCGCTTCAGACTCCACCACGCATACGAATGGCACAAAGAGACGGCGAAGAGGCAACTAAAGATAAAACGAAGGGCTGCTGCGGAGTGAGGACAGTGTGGCACAAGCACACCAGCACGCAAGCATGAACACGCTTCATATGCAGCAGATCAATAATAAACGGCCCCAGTGTCGGCGTGGGAAGAGGGAGGGCGGCTTAGGGCACCGACACATTGCACACGCAGCAGCTCCCCCTCCATGATGGTGCTCGGTCACACGTTGCCCCATATCCCGATAAAGAAAGCAGCGATGACTACCCGCCGTTCGCCTCCTCCTTCACATCCGGGAAGATCAACTCGGTGAACGATGTGATGCGGTGCGCGTAGCGGTCGGGCGGGATGGTGGAGAGCGTTTTTTGCTTCCACAGCAGTGACTTGAAGAAGTTGGCACCCTTTTTCTTCAACGTGTACGTGGTGAGAACGTCGATTACGCCGATGTAGTACACCTCCTGATCGTCAAAGCTGCGCACGCCGTTGGCAAACTCTGGAAACGTTGTTAGCGTCGTCCTCGTGCCGAACGGGTGATTGTCTTGTGCAAGAGTGGCGGGCCTCACCTCGGCCGACGTCGATACAGGTGCGACGCCGGAAGAGGATGCCACATTCGTGTTCTCAATACCGTACCGCTTCTCTGGCGGTCGCGTCTTGTCATCCTGGTAGGCGACGCCGATGAGCAGAGAGTAGTCCATCATGCCCGCATTTTTGAGAAAGTCATAGTCGCGCAGCAGTTCCTCCACAAGTCGCTTACGTGCGGTGCGTGGCGCCCAAAAGAGCCGCGTGAGGTCTTTGTCGTGCAGCGTGGGCAGTCCTTGCGCGCCCTCGGTTCCCCGCACCACGACCGCGCTCTCCCTGCCGGGGTGCTGCTGCGACGCATCGATTGCTGGGTTGGCAAGAACGTGGGGGTTTTTACGGGTTTTCGTGACATGCGGATCGGGCTCGTAGCCGCTGCGGATGAGGTGTGGGTAGTGGAGGTGCTTGCCATTCTTTGGAACGCGGCCCTTGATGTCCCACTTTTCGTGCAGCACGGAGGCGGCGCCGAAGACGTCGTTGAAGCACAAGATGTACCCCTCCTCGTTCCGCACCGAAACCTTCAGAAGCATGTAAAAGCGCATAAGGAGACTGCTGGGGTGGGCGGTGATGTGTAGCGTGTAGGCACGCAGCACACGAAGCAAAGCGCGGACCTCCTCCACTGAGATTGTCTTGCACATGAACAGCATGGTCTTTGATTTGAGGAAGAACGCTTGAGAGCGGCCCTCACCCATCTCCATCTTTAGGCGGTTCTCCGGCAACGACCACTCGTCTGCGAACTGTGGGTCTGTCACGCCCTTCAGCTGGCGAAGAAAGGAGAACACCTCCGGGGCATACTCGGTGACGCGCACCTTCACGTGCTTTCCCTTGTGGTCCGTGGATGGCACGGTGAGCTGCTGCACCGCGCTGCAGTCCTCTGGCTTGATCGCTTTGGATTGCTCAGCTAGGCTACAGTGAGTACTATGCATCGCCTGCGAGGACAAAGTGGCAGCTTCGGCCTTCTTCAGCCGCGCTGCTGCCGTCACCCTTAACGCCGCGGCCACCTGCAGCGCCGTGAGGCCACGGCCGCTCGTCGCAGTACCGCCGACTTGCCCCATGAGGATCTGCCGGGGATGGCGACTCGTTGAAGTGCACGCGAGCTTGGATTAGTGAACCCAAGGGTGAGGGGGAGAAAACGCGCCGTTGGGGTACTTGACGGCAAGCACCTCTCGAGCTTTGTTGTGAGTGTGTGTGCGACTGCGGCCTTCCAGCGGCACACTCATGGGGTAAGGTCATACAAGTCAAAAGCGGCTGAAAGTCATCAGGGAAGTACAGGCAGGCGAGTCAGGACAGACAAGATTGGAAGCGATGAAGCTCCCTCCACCTGAAACGAGTACGGCGCATTGGCCCTCCTCACCTGTCAACGCATCGTGTGCGCGCCGACGGCTGCAACACATCAGGCTGCAGTGCGGCAACACGGTGACCCTTTGACAGATCGCCTATTCCACCGTCGAGGGGCAAGATAAGGAGCCGATGCGCCTCTACCTCGATCCTCGTTGGGGTCTCTTTTTCTTCGCTTATTGCATAGTCGCAACCGTAGCCGCACATGGATACACAGAGACACACAATCGCATACACACGCATGCAAAGTCTTGCAATAGGAGATGGCGCACGCCGTTGGGGATCAGCCTTTCCTGTACTTGCGCATGAGTTTCTCCTTCAAGGAGAGCTCCTGACCCTGCGAAGAAGGGGGGTTCTGTTGCTGCTGAGTCATTGGCTGCTGCGGATGCGGCTGAGGTGTGCTGGCGAGCGCGCTCGCCTTCTCGGTGTTCGCCTCCTCGCGACGGCGTTTGTGCGACAGGATCTGCTGAAGGATATACGACTCCGCAGCCTGTTGCGACACCGGACCTTGTTGGCCTGAATACGAGGAAGCAGAGGGCTGCTGTGCGGATGACGGCGACGGGCCGACAGTCCTATCTGTTGGCAGGTATGTCTCCGCTGCGGGCGAGGCACCCGCCTGAGCGCCGGTGCCGAAGATTTTTGCCTTCATGGCGCGGCGCCGCTGCTCACGCCAATCCTCCGGGTTAGCGCACAGCTTCAAAAGCTGCGGATGGACATTCGACAGATCCCCGTCGAAGTCGGACATGCCTACGATAGGCGTAATGTGCAGGGAGGGGGACAGAGAGCGGCGCAAAAAAAAAACTAAATCGCCTGAGGGAAGGGCTGAAGGGGCGACGACTTCCACGTGGCGGAACACTGAGCCGGTCGAATCGGGCCTCGATGAGAAAAAGATGTCGTCCGTGCGCAGTAAGAGAGCGTTGATTGTCAGGCTAACTTTCTGTGCTTTCAAAATCAGCGCTAGGAGAGGGGCCTGCGCGGGGAGTCAGCTGAGCGGATGAGCAGTGCCGCGTCGCACGAGACATGTCAGAGCGGACGCATGTACGGTTCAGTCGATGTATGATGGGTGGTAGTGGAGGCAGAAGGAGAGAGGAGTCGAGAGATGGAAGAAGCATGCTTGCGATCGCAGACATTAAAGAGGGAATCAAGATAGCATCTTCATTCAACAAGCAACAAAGTAACATGGCAAGAGTTACAATAAAAAGTAGGTGTCATATGGATCACCTTTTTGCGTGCATGGTCAGTTCGGGATCGCGCGCGAAGCAACGCCTCCGTTTCGATCGAGCGTTGCCCTTTTGAGACGAGGCGGACATAATGCGCTGGCACCGCAAAAAAAAAGCGCTGACGTGTCAGACGTACTCTGTAGCTTACTGAGTCATCCTGCGTCAGCTCGCGACTGCATTCGCAAAGCATACCGTCACCGGTCTTTAAGCTGGGATGTCTTCGCCTTCTTACTACTCTGCTCCGTTGCCGGTACTGTTTTGGGGGGTCTATTGCGAAGACAGTGGTGCTAGGTGGCTTGCACCACATCTCACCGCATCCGTCTACGGCAAGAGCTTGGGCGTGATTCAACTGTGTCACGGCTCACAACTTTCTACAACCTTCGCGGGAACTTACGCGGTTCATTGTAACTATGACAATGGTGTATCTGTGTATGCTCATGAGGGGTGAAGTCACGGAAAGCATGGATAGATTCGAATCATAACAGCCCAGCCGCCGCGCGAAGGGGTGCGCAGTACAGCAAAAAAAACCTGTCGTGGCACTGCACGCACATACACGCACACACGCACAGAAAATCTAGATGCCGCAGAATAACTTTGCCGTGTGCGGAAAGAACACGGCGAAGGACCTAAAGGCATCGTCCACACCACGGCAACGAGCGAAACGCTCCCGCTCTCTCAGTCTGGCACCGCATCCACCCAGAAAGCACAGGCGCGTGTGCGCACACGCACAGCATTCCTCCAAAGCGATCCGCGACCCAGCGAGGACAGGGAAGAGGGGGAGGGAAGCAAGCTTCCGCGCACGGCCTCCTCTACACTTCCTCACCAGCGCGAAAAAAAAAGGTGTTCATTGTAACTATGACAATGGTGTATCTGTGTATGCTCATGAGGGGTGAAGTCACGGAAAGCATGGATAGATTCGAATCATAACAGCCCAGCCGCCGCGCGAAGGGGTGCGCAGTACAGCAAAAAAAACCTGTCGTGGCACTGCACGCACATACACGCACACACGCACAGAAAATCTAGATGCCGCAGAATAACTTTGCCGTGTGCGGAAAGAACACGGCGAAGGACCTAAAGGCATCGTCCACACCACGGCAACGAGCGAAACGCTCCCGCTCTCTCAGTCTGGCACCGCATCCACCCAGAAAGCACAGGCGCGTGTGCGCACACGCACAGCATTCCTCCAAAGCGATCCGCGACCCAGCGAGGACAGGGAAGAGGGGGAGGGAAGCAAGCTTCCGCGCACGGCCTCCTCTACACTTCCTCACCAGCGCGAAAAAAAAAGGTGTTCATTGTAACTATGACAATGGTGTATCTGTGTATGCTCATGAGGGGTGAAGTCACGGAAAGCATGGATAGATTCGAATCATAACAGCCCAGCCGCGGTACGCCGAGGCCTCTGAAGGGGCGGAGGCTGAAGACGCGTGCATCTCGGCGAGAACCGCGTTGTGCGGAAGGCTGAGCCAGAGGCACAGTGACTCCGCTGCGCGGACGTACTCTTGGCAGAAATGCCGTCACTACACAGCGTTGTCACAACTCCTTCGAACACTTAAGAGGCGCCAGCAGGGACAAGTGCACGCACACAGCGTCCGACCAAACGGCAGATCAGTAGAGGTAGACCATAAAAAGGTCAATGTGATGCTTCAGTGAATGAAATCAGCTCAAACAGAACGCATAAATCGGTTGATCATCGTCTCTGTCACCGCCCTTTGAACGCTACACACCCGAACACAAAAAAGTGTGCCACGACTCTTAGCTCTCTCCATATCCGTGTTAGCGGGGCACTCTCCCCTCTTCCCCCGTGACAAAGAAACTCAGCAACGAAGGCAAGTGTGAAAAAGCGCGCAGTCCTTCCCGCAACAGCGCACACAACTGCCACACCTCGCTCACAGTAAACAATCTAGGGCTTATTTTCTGCGAAGCGATCCACTAATGGAAGGCAGCCTCCGCGGTAAGCATCACTCTTCGACGATCCACAGAGTGTCCCCTCTTCCTCCCCCTCCCACTGACTTCCAGCAACATTTGCGCCGCGGTGCAACAAACTTCGACAAAAAAGGCGTGGATACGCCCACTCCGGGCAGGTGTCTCGCTGCCGCAATCACTTGCGCTGGTCATCCATGTGCGCATGTGTATGTGAATGTGTGCTCTTGTGCAACGCTCTATACAAGGCGAGTATCATATACTGAGAGCGTGAAGGAAACGGTGAAGCGAGTACATGGAGAGAGGTGAAGAATGCGTCAGTAGCTCGAAGGATATGGCGTGCCTTAGAGAGTGCTGCAGTGCGTTGTGCGTGTATGGGAGGAGGGGGGGCAGGGCGGCATCCTACGCTCATACAGGTAAGTCGCAGGCCTCAAGTGGGCATCGTATCCATGGAGAAGGCGTGGGCAACGATGATAAAAACTAAAGCAAGAGGCTCTCTGATGGCATATCGTTGCTTTTATGGCGAACGGCATCCCGCGCACTTCTCCTTTTTGGCCACATTACCCTCGCACGAACTCGACCGCAGATCGAGACTGCGCTCGACGTGCGATCCTGTGCGCCGATGCGCAGTTGCTGTACGCGCAATGCTTTTTATGTCGCGGCTCTGCTGAACACACACGCAGGGGTGCATGTATGGGATCGCTGATGCCTCTCTATGCAATACTTGTGCAGCATCAGCGCAGAATACAAACACAGACAAAAACGTCTTTGGCAGACCTGATGTGCAACTCCCTGCTGTGTGCCGTTGCTCTTTTCCTTTCATAGTTGCGGAGAGGCCACGCTCAGTAGCGCGTAAGGGTCATACCAGAGAGGCACCGGCACGGCAGCACCCGGAGCACGAGGCTGCGCGCTCAGAATCTTCTCTAGCCTCTCACGCCACGTCACCTGCGCCTTCTCGGCGTACTCGCGCTTGGAGTTGAGGAAGCGGACAGTATCCTCCTCCAACTTTGTGCACAGTGGCGGCACGCGCAGCTCCACTGGTAGGCGAACAGCGGAGAACACATTGACCCGGGGTACCACCCACCTTTGCATGTCGACGTTGTCACTCAGCACAGCGTGCAGATCGCCGAGCTCGACCTCGGGTCGCCGCCGCTTCAGTGGATTGTCAGCGGTGGTCGTGTCATCAGGGCGCGGGGCCTTGAAAATATAGCGTTGCTCCATCACCAGAAGCACCGCCCCCCACGCCGCCCGCTTCGCCTCCGGGATGAGGGGCAGGGTACGGAGCCACATCAGATCGCGTCTGCGCCGTTGGTTCATATCGGTCTGCCATGCCTGCTGTGAGGTACTGCCCCATGCCGCTACGCGCCACCGCGCGAGCTGCTCGACGAGTTGCATGAGCGGCTCTGCCTCCTCACTCTGGATGAAGTGGGAGGCGAACCGGCGGAATGACAGAAGGCCGCCAAGACGCTCGAAGACTGTCTGAACGCCGCTGCTCGAGGCCGCCAGCACATCCATCAAGATGCACATCTCCTCCGTGTGCTCTGTCATCTCGCACAGCCGTAGCAGGCCAGGCAGCGCCTCCAGTCGGTCATCCGGAAACGCCCGAGACGCTTCTCCGCCCTTCACGTGCGCCAGCACCGACAACCAAAACAGATGCTTCATCTCCGGCGGCATCTGCTTCACACTGGTGGAGGCAAGCGGAGGAGCGGCGGCGGCCGTCACACTGCCGTGCGCAACACCGCCGCCGGCGTGCTTCATGGGAACCTTCACTGGCGGGCGAGGTCCACCGACACCTGGAGCGACGGGCACCTTCACCGAACCTGTGCCGGGCAGCCGCCCCGCGAAAGGCGCCCGAGTCTCTAAAGCCTGCATCGGAGCCGCGGCAGCGGCCAAAGAAGGGCGAGGCGCCACCGCGGCAGGGACGGTCGCCGGCGCGGCGGACGTCGACCCCACCTGCACAGCCTCGATCTTGTACCCCGCGCCGCTCCGGAGGTATGTTTCAACCTTTACGCGACGGTCTGCCACAGAGGGGAAGCGGACATTCGCGGTCGACTGCTCGCCACCGTAACGTGTGCCGCCCTTCACCCAGTCCATGTACTTGGTGTGGTACGTTTGTGATGACAGCATCGTCTCCGGCACGCGGCTCTGAACGATGAGCATCGGCGCGAGCTGGCCGACAAAGGCGTCCCAGAGTGGTTTGAGGGGGCCAGGTTGGAGGCTGTCATACAGAAGCTTCACATTGTCGCAGCAGCAGGCAAAGCAAATCGCCAGCTCGCCCGAGTTCTTCCACGTGAACCGCTGCATCACACGGCCGCTGCGCTGCGCCTGCTGGTACTGCCGTTTGTACTCTTGCCGCACCTCCGTCACAAACATCTCCACCGCGACACGGAAGTAGTCCAGCGTGCGGTGACGCCCATCCGGATAGCGTTTCTTATCGGTGCTCAAGAGAAACAGAACCTTGGCCATGTCCTGCATGTCTCTGAGGGGTGGTAGCGGGATGTACTCCTTGTCTGGCCGCTCGAAGCGCAGCTCGGGATTCAGCTGCACATGCCGCTGCTGTTGTAGCTGCTGCGTAGACGTGGCTCTCTCTGTTGCAGCAGCACTTTGGCGCTGCGGGGGGGACAACGGACGTTCGCTATCAGACGATTCGGAGCCGGAGGAGCTGCCGCTGGCGCTGCTGCTGCTGTCGGAGACACTGCTGCTGGCTTCTTCAGAGTCGGTACTGCTGACGCTCGACGAGCCGCTAGACGCGGCCGACGTCTGCCGGCGCTCCTCGTCAGCAGCCGTGCCCTCGGTGCGTTTGGAGGACATGATAAGACGGCGCTGTGCGACTAGGAAAAGAGGGGGCAACTTGGGGGAGAGGATGGGGGGCTAAGCGACGCCGAGCACTAAAGACGGTGGGCAGTGCACACCTTGGAAGAAGCGCAGCAGCAAGAGCTGAGTTACAAAAGCGGAAAGGGGGGAGTATGGCAGCGCCGATTCCACGCGCGCGGTGTCTGCCCACAGCTCAGAGGCTCTTTGACCTTCAGTGGGTGAACGAGACTGCAGGCCCGCCCATAATCCGCTGCAGCTGATGCGAAGCGGAGCAGGTAGAGGGAGAACAAAAGAAGAAGCAACAGAGGCCACCGAGTGGGCAGATAAGAGGGACTCAGTGACGGGATGCGAAAGAAAAGACGACAAGCGGAGCGAGGAGAAAGAGTGGTGCGCTGCGCAACCCGCACACACTGGTACGGAGAGAGACGTGGGAAACAGGAGGGGCAGGGCTCACTGAGCGTGCCCCTTTCTTTTTCTTCGCGGCGGAGGGTACATCAGGCACCACATTCTAAAAGCCGCATCGAAGCGCTGCTTCTTCCACTGCCATGAGATGCGGGCATACGGCGCCTACCTCGCGCACTGGCGCCGACACGCACTCTCTGATCACGGCATGTTTACTCTTTTTTTTTCGCGTTCCCCCGGTGGAAGCTTTGCGTTCGCGGTAAATCACTCCAGCAGGGGGCAGGCAAGGGCGAACAAGTGAGACGGCAAACAATATCCGGGGACGGCGGGGGAAGAAGTCCGTCTTCTTGTGGCTCGTGATGGCGATAAACCGCATACCTTTCCTTGCGCACGTTGATGACGCGAGTGGCACTCCGAGAGAGGGGGGAGGGTGCGGTGAAGGCGAGATGAGGAAGACAAGAAGCGCACGCGGCAAACCGCACAAGAGTACGAGTGCAACGAAACAGGGGACGAGAAGGCGGCATAACAGACAAACAGCCATCAAACAGACACAAAAAAGGTTCACCACCACCGCAGCGGCGGTGACGTAGCAGAGAGAGCAGACACAGAGGGAGAGTGGGAAAAGAACAAACAAAAAAAAACACAACGGCGAACACACAATCCCGTGGGACATCTCCACATCTGGTGTGAGTGGCACGGGCGTTGGACGTGCCGTCCCCCAGAGCCAGCAGTGCTGCCGAGTGTTCTCGACAGCGAGTCCAAAGAGAGGAAAGGGCACGTACCCCTGTTCGAGTATTCGCAAGAAAGGGGCGCCATACAACTCCACTCACCCAACATCACGGAGGTGCTGGCGAGGCCGGCGAAATGGACGAGGCAGGGGCAACGCCAGCAGCCAGCGTCACGATGCGGTGCTGCAGCCGCGCCTCTCTCGCCGCGAGTGCCTCCTCCAGGAAAGGATGCTTGCCTTCGGCTTCGACAAGACGTTGACAGAGCGCTGGACAGATGATCATCGCTGCAGGAGCCTCTTCAGCGGTAATTGTCCAAACAGACCGCATGCGCGCACCGTCCATTCCTGGTGTTTCCCCCTTCACACCACCGTCGCGAAGCGCGTAGGCATCCAACACCGAAGCGCACAGGCGCTCTGCCCCGTGCGTGAACTCGCCTTGGGTTGACACTGCTGTCGAGGAACGCAGGAGCGCGGCGTGATACAGCATCGCCATCTTCGGCGGTGGCAGCCGAGAAATGAGGGAGGCCGTGTCGGAGTGGTCCATGAGGTGCAGCGCAAACTCGCTCATCAACGGGCGCAACGCGTCGTGTGTCAGAAGCCCCTCAAAGTCCATTTTCGCAGAAGCGGTAGTAGCGTTATAAGCCGGGAAGCAGGCATAGAATACCCTGTATACGTCTTTGTGTCGTCGTCGTCGATGGTGTACGTCCCACAGGGGAGCGTCAGCACAAACGCCGTGAAGCAAAAGAAGAAGAGGGTGTCCCATTTCCGGGAAGGACACAAAAGAGAGGACAGTAACGAAGAGAAAAAGATAGCAGTCGCGCCCGGGCAACGCAGCGGCGCGCGTCGTAGATTTCGAGCGCTGCCTCCTTACCCACAACGGTGAGCATGTCTCCCATGACAAGGAGCTGTAGAGTAATCACCACCGCTCACGGGGCACTCCGCACGGTGATCTGCGCTGAGATTGGATTCAGCTCGAGGAGCGCTGCCAGCAAAGAAAGCTGCCGCCTCAAGTCTGCATGTCGCCTTCGTTAAGAAGAGCGCATCACGGCGTCTGCTCGCCTTCCCTGTCATGCCCAGGCGGGACAAAAAAAAAAATCGAATGTCCAGACTCGCTCAAGCGGACACAATAGCTCCAGGCAACCGAGGAGGATGAATGCACGCACACACGCAAACACCGTGCCCCTTCCTCCACGTAGACAGTCACACACGCGCACATTCTAGTGGCTGTGCGACTCAGTGAGCGCCGCACCCACGCCCACGCCAACCGTCAAAAAGGCTGAGCTGTGAGTACGCGAACGCGACCGTTGAAGGGGTCGTAGGCGGTGATCTTCACGGCCTGCCCCTCAATCGCACGGAGGGCTTCCTCAAATGCAGCAGGGGTCTTCACAACCGTGCGGCCCACGTGAGAGATGATGTGGCCAACGCCCAGCCGATGCGCAGCGGCCACCGATCCGGGCAATACTTCAGCGAGCACCACTCCGTCCTCGACAGCCTCCACCGTGACGCCGAGACGCTCCGCGAGTGTCCTCTGCGATGGCGGTCTCGGCAACGCCGGTGGTGACGATGACGGCCGACTCTTCGCAGTGGCTGATCGCGGCACGTGCAGGTGCGACGGCAGTGGTGACGTGGACTTTGGCGTTTGGCTGCGGTGAGAGGCGCTCCGATTGGACGGCACTAGTTCTTGCTGCGACAACTGCAGAGGAGGGGGCACATTCATGGAGAAGCCCTCGCGAGGCGCTGCGGCTGCGCCGGCATCAGGTGTCCTTGTAGCCGACCCCAGAGTCGCCATGATGCTCTCCAAGTCCTTCAGCCGCTCCTCCAGCGTCTCCATGTCTGACCTGGTGGCCGCCGCCGCCTCTATGCACTTCAGCTGCTCCTGCATGTACTCTACCGTCTTTACGGCCTCGTAGGCATCCGCGAGTGGGGCCACGGCAAGCGCGTCGTGAGCCTGAGCCACAAAGTCAGTGTAGGAGGACGTCAACTGTTGAAGCTGCTGCTGGGTGCTAAAGCTCACCTGATGCAGCTGCCGCACCATGTCGCTCACATCAGCTCTAACCGATGCGGCCAGTTCGCTGCGTATTACCTCCAATTCCTCCTTCGTTTGCGCCACGACACTGCCGCAGACGCGGTCGCGAAACGCCTCCATCTGCTGCTGCGTCTCCACCCGCATCGCCCGCAGCTGCTTGGCGGAGGTGGCGATGGCAATGTCGTTTATGTGCTTCAAATCCTCCGTGTACGTCTGCAGACTGCGCTCAGCGGCGATGAGAACCGTCTCGTGCGACGCGCGCAGCGCGTCGTCGAGGGCCTCGGGGTCCTCCACTTGTTTGTACATGAGTTGGGTACGCCGGTCTGCCGCCTGCCGCTCGCGCGTCTCACCGACCGCCCGGTCAGTGCGGCTGGAAGGGCCAGTGGAAGATGTCGCATGGACACTGCCTGTACCGGTAGCGGCAGCGCCGAACTCGCCTCCATCACCTTTACGCAGCTCTGTCTTGAACAGCTCTGTATCGTTGGCGTGTGCCACGAGAAGAGACAAGACGTCGATCAGGTAGGACGGGCACGTGCCACTGTGGCACAGCACTTCGAACCTGCGGTTCAGCACAGTAGTCATTTCGTTGAAGCGCACCTCTCTCACTTGCCGTGCAGAAGACGAAGTACGGAAATGCGTATGCGCACCGCGACCGAGAACGAAACAAACAAAAAAAAAGCGAAGTGCAGGCGGAAAGACGACACTAAAGGCGATAGACGGCAAAGACCCGCAGCCACACAGAAAAGGCGGACGGATAAGGAAGCGAGAGCAAGAGAAAAGGAATAGTAAGCGCAGAGGGAAAAGGCTGATGGCTCTCTCCAGGGTGTACGGGAAACTTCCTAGTTGAGGAGATGTGCGTGCGTGTGTGTAGGTCTGTACGCAATGACGAAGACACGGAACTGGATAGCAAAAGATTGGAGCATCGGATGAGAACGAAAAAATGTGTGCGTGTCAGCAAAATTAGATCACCTGTCGGTGTGTCCGTGTGTGCGTCTGCCTTTTGTTGTGCTATGACGCACAGGTGGCGAGACTCGGTGCAAGATAGCGTCTACCTCTCGTGCAGGTTAGCCGGCACTCTCTTTCTTACAAATGCGTTGTTTTCCTTCTTTGGTCCCCCTTTCCTTTGAGTGCTCAATTTTCTGTAAGCTTTTTCCTCTGCGCTCCATCGCTACCATAGAGAGGACGTGCGTTCATCGTCCGGATGATGTGCACGTCCGCTCATGAGAGGGAACACATCAGCGTGGAATCGGTGTCCAGCGCACCCCACACTCAGTGGGAAGAGGCCAAGCAGAGTTCCCCCCCATCCCCTCCATATGCCGAACCACCTCCTGGTGGTGATGGGCAAGCACCTACGGCCTACGGGAGCTCAGAGCGATGTATCGCTAGGGATGCCGGCGGCGAGGTCCTGGACGGCGTTGCGTTGGAGTGACTAGCGACAGTGACCACACGGCTGTGTCATCCACATGATGGGCACAAATTCAGCATGTCTCACCCCCCCCCAGCCCTCACACTGCCTCCTGGTGATGGGCAGCCTGAGTGTCAACCCGATGAATATGCCAGGGGTGGCGAACAGCGTCATTGGAGGAGCGGCTGTGAGGCAGCCCGCGAGGCAGGGTGAGGGTAGAGTATGTGGGCCAGGGGCGTGCTCTCCGATGACTAGGTCGGCGCACGACTGTAGCGCACGTGTCTGCAGCTGCTTCGCACCATCGCGATGGGGCCTGTGACAGGGACGGGGTAGAGTGAGTTCATGTGTGGCAGAACAAGCACAGTGAACATTTTGGTTTGCGTATGTCACACACTTGCGCAGAGCAGGAGGCAAGTTGCACAGGCGAAAAAAAAGCGCTCGTGAAGCCGCGCGGCACAGATAAAGAGCGAGAGACGCATTCAGGAAGGATCTCCCTTCGTCGTGGTTCCCCCTGGCAGCCAAAGACTAAAGCAAGAGGAGAGAGAGGAAAAAGAGAAAGCAGAGGCAGGACATCATCACACCTACGCCAAGTCGCCAGCATCCACACGTCCACACCGCATCAACGCTTAGCTGTCTCGCTTCGCCACACAAGCGCGCACGCATGTCGCAAGCTTCGATTTACTCCTGAATAAAGCGGCAGCACTTCTTGTCCCGCAACGCGCTCATGAGGGACGTATAGCGGGCCCGCACTGCCTCTGCCTCCGCCGACGGGATCGACAGGCGCTTCGCTACTAGGGTGAACGGGGTGTTGCGCTCAATCATCATCTCCAGCACAAAGCACATGCCACGCTCCGTCACACCCGTCCCGCTAATGTCGAGGAAGTCGATTTTGCAAGCCTGAGGCAAGAAGCGCAGTGTGTGGACGAGCAATATGAAGGCCGAGTCGTCCAGGAAGGCGTTGTCCGTGGTGTAGATGCGGCGCGCGTTGGTCATGCGGCCATTTGCGATGGCGATGACGACCGGCAGCACCG
This sequence comes from Leishmania infantum JPCM5, assembly GCF_000002875.2. Classification (NCBI taxonomy): domain Eukaryota; phylum Euglenozoa; class Kinetoplastea; order Trypanosomatida; family Trypanosomatidae; genus Leishmania; species Leishmania infantum. Next base: position 114,189 of record NC_009420.2, read on the forward strand.
GCACACACTCGATGTGCAGGTCTGGCGGATTCGAGACGAGGAGGTCGATCAGCATCTTCTTCTCCTTCTCGGTCTCCACCTCACGCGCAAAGAAGCGAAAGAGCTGGTCGATGGAGAACTGCGTCTTGGCGGTGGCCTTCTTAATCCTCTCCAGCCGCTGCGCCTCCTCGATAATCTCCTTGCGCGTCGCCTCGGCCTCCCGCTGAAGCTCCGATACGGTCTTGCGCTCACCGTCACTGTACATGGTTGAACGCCGCCTTTAGGTCTCTCTCCGGTGATCGAAAAATTTAGTACGACAGCACCTGTGCAAAGAAAGCCGTAACGGTGCCGCGTGTGATTTGAAATCTGTGAGTGAGTAGTTAACCTCTTTTCCTGGTGCCACGGCCTGTGTTGGTCGATGAAGTCTGTGTGCAGAGACGAGACTCTGTGGGAAAGTCGGAAAATGCACGTTTGTGAGTGCGCGCGCAGGGCAAAGGCGCGCATGCTTCATGGGGTCAAAGAGGAGGAAGAGACAATGGTTGCAAAATATGCTAACTAGTGCGCCCACAAATATCTGCGCGCGGGAAGCAGGAGTTGGACTTAAACCGATCAAGAGAGTCCCCCGAAAAGTCTTCTCAGGAGCGCATGCCGCATCTTTCCCTCTATCAAAGATGAGGCATACGACGAAGTCCGCCACACATAAAGCCCTATCGCGAGTGACGCGGCCGCATTGATGGCTGGTGTCGCGGCCAAAAGTATTTATTTTTCCGCCCATACATGCCTCCCTCCCTGTTGGCCGTGCTCACTTGTGTGTGTGTGTGTGTATTCTTCGTTGATTGTGCCTCGGTTTTCGCCCGCCGCGCCCCTATCGATGATCGCGCAGAAGAGGGTCTGGGCCTTCCGTCTCTTGTCTCATTTCCTTCCTCCGCCGAAGCCCACTTGTCCTCCTCACCCTACTTCATCTGTGCTCTTCACGATCCCTAACACATTGGCGCGCCCTCGCTTCTGCCCTCTCTGCACACATTATCCGCCGGCGCACATCTAAAGGTGTGTGCGCGGTAGGGGGCAGGTTGCTTCCGATCTAAGCACAGCACAGCACTTTAGTGAGAGGGCGCCGTCACCACCGAGAGATACACATGGCCGATAGGGGGGAGAGCACAAGCACGCATCGGTGATGGCGCACGCGGGGTGCAGGCGAGGTAACGGGGCAAGGCATAGAAGTGAGAGTGAGGCCGAAAGACACCGGCGACGGCGACAGAGAAAAGGGGAGGAAGGCGGGAGTACCAACGCACAAGATACACATATGGACAGAGGAGTTGTAACGACAACGAGAGGCACCCACCAAGCACTGCCCTCACCCGCGTCCGCTCGTGGCCCATGTCGGAAGCGTGCCCTGGCCCACTTAAAAGAAATTCGATTTCACGGAGTTGTACGTGCCCAAGCCGCACACCACGACGCCAAACGCGAGCGTCAGCCATGTCAACGCCATATGTCGCCACCCCACCTCCGCCGTCGTCCAGTAGCCGGAGCGCAGCGCGAAGAGAGCGGGGAGCAAGAAGGAGAGGGACCCGCCGCACACGCCGCCGAGGACGTCGAAAAGGACGCGGATGTTCGGCAAAGCAATACCAATGAGCAGCGCCAGCAGGGCGAGGAGGCCCGCGATGGTTCTGGACAGCCATACCGGCGCGGGGTTCTCCTCCGCATGGTAGCCCATCGCCATGACCACCGAGTCGCGCGTTGGAAAGATCGTCATGGGAAACGCCATCGTGAGGGAGACAACAATGCCGAAGTACGCAAGTTGCGCTGGGCGAGAATCAAGGTGGTTCGAAAAGTTCACCAGCACGTTTGGCTTCACCGAGTCGCCGAAACTCATGGCACCAAAGACGCCGGTGAGAATGTAAATGACGGTGGCCGCGGTCATGGAGCACACCGTGCACACGCACATCCGCTTCACTGAGCGGTCTTTGAGTTCCTCGTAGATCCTTGGTGCCACCGGCTGGCAGCAGTAGCTGAACACAAACGTGGTGAGAGCACCGATCATCCCGGAGTCCCAGCGAGCCAGCGGCGCACGCGGGGGAGTATGCCTCCCGGGGTCCAGCCCCGTGCTGTTTGCGTCCTCTCTTCTGTCCTGCGCAAAGCGATCCACGAGGGCGCCGGCGAGCAGGAAGATGGATACGGTGCCGACGATGGAGGCGTAGCGCAGCGTCTGGACCTTGCGAGCCATCGACAAAGGAAACATAACGAGTGCCCAGAAGAGCACCATGGCGGTGCGGCGATGGACCTTGTGGGACAGACCAACGGCTTCAAAGAGCGGCACGATAAAGTCACCCATCATCACAATGTACATTACAGCCACACCCCAGCAGAAGACGACAATGATCGCGGCCGTCACTTTCTCTGTGATGGGGCCGACAAGATCGATGGCGAGTTCCTCATATGACATGAGCTTCGTCAACGCGCTAACCTTCGCCAGGAGGAACACGCTGTAGATGGTAAGGTTGCAGACGAAAATGAGAGTGAGGGTGCCTGTTACGGTTCCGCAGTGCTGCATCGCATACGGCAACGCGAGCACACCGGCGCCACATGTGGCAGATGCAAGATTAAACGCGCTCGAAATCAAACCACCGCCTTCAGCCATGTAGTAGCGATCGAATAACATCGGCGACACAGTCAGGAGGCGTCGGTCGCGCCGCGTGAGCACGGGAACACTGTTTGCCCGCCGCACGTTGCTGCCGATGGAGCGGTTCAACTCGGTGTCAAAGGCGGCGTGCGAGTGCGACATGCGTAGCCAAGTCCCATGCGGTAGCATGGGGCTCAGCTCATTGAGGTTCGAGTCACCTCCACCCACCATTCCTGCACAGGCGGTTGTGTGCCGGTGGGCGCGCATATGAAAAGAGCGGAAGCGCGGCGTATAAAGAGGTGCTCACAAGTGACGCTGGCGAGATCGGAAGAAATAGGGGAAAAGGAGGAGGGAAAGAGCAGACACCCATCTACAAAGACCAGCGCAACGCACACTGCCAAGGCTGAACAGGAATACAGTGAACGAAGAAAAATAAGGGAGAAAAGTGAGATAAGCAGTGCCGCGCAGAAACTTCGAGTCGACGCAGACAGGCCACAGAGACACAAAGAAGGCAGACACTCAACACTGGATCACCACCGCCCTGTGCGCGTGTCGAAAGCAAGACCGCCCTCAACACTCGAAATTACGGTGCGGGTGAAGCGTGCGATCGCGGTGATGGGAAAGCGAGAGAGACAGAGAGAGCGAGCGAGGCGCTACAAATATGCTGGAAATGGGAGAGAACAAAGAGGGGCAACGACAACAACAGAGGCGAGGAGCAGAGATGAAAGCAACAAAATGAGCGCGAGAGGTGGAGCTGCCAAAGCGAGAGGGAAGCGAACGCCCAAGGTCGGCCTGCCGCGGGGAAGGGCGGGGCGGGGAGAAGGAAGGAGGCTCAGGGAAGACTCACACATGCAATGAGGGCGCCTACAGAGTTGCTTGCACGCGAGAAACGCAGCAAGGGCGCAAGTGCCGTGCCACTCGTGTCTCAGCGTGCAAAAAAAAGATGCGTGTGTCTGCGTGCTCGTGGTGTGCGTGCGAAGCGGTGCAGACAGGTAGGCGCAGAGAGGGAAAAGAGGAGAGCAAACGTGCAAGAGAGAAGTGGCGTGGGTCATAGAGTTCCTATAGCCCCCCTCCTCCCCTTCGCCGCTCCCTCTGAGGAGGCCTAGGTGCGCTCCCCTTGTGTGGTCGCTTCCTTTTGATGTCACCCTTACCGTTGTGCGGCTTTGTTTTCGTATTCTTGCTCTCGCTGTGTTCTTCGCTCCAACCACGAGAAAAGCAAATACGTCTACACGTATGTGTGTATAGGGAGCGCGCGCGCAGCAAGCCGATCACGTGTATGATGAGTGATGGTCAAGTGGCGCTGGTAACTGGGAAGAGAGGAGAGGGTCGGCGAGAGGCGGAGTGAGGCCGCTGCTCGTGTGCCACTTGCGCTGGCCGTGTTTGCGACGCTGACGTTGAAAAACAGCCGAAATCTGTGTGCGTGTGGGGTGGACAATACTGTTAAGTGAGCGGGTGTGCGCACAGCAGATGACGAGAGAGGAGGTGGAAAGGGAGGTGCCACAAAACTACACCGCTTCAATGTGTGCCTCTGTCGGGTTCCGAGAAACGCATCACATTAGGAAAGGAAAGGAAAAAGAAGGGTGCAGACGTCTGGCAGGACTGGGCCATACTCGCAGCCAAGAGAAGCGTGACAGAGCAGGGGCTCGGGAGTTCCAGCACGAGCGGCGCGCGCAGTGATCTTAGCCAACGAATGTGCGTGTTCGGTTTTGTCGGAGAGAGAAGAGCGACAGACCCACATTGGGAGCAGGCGACGCGCTATAGCATGGACGCCACGCCAAAGGGAAAAACCAGCTGACGTTTTCAAAAGGAGCAGCTTTTTTCCGTTACCTTCAGAAGTGCTCCGCCCTGCAGAGATTTCTCTTCTTCTCCACACTCTCTCGCCCCCAGCAGACATAGAAAAGTGCACGCGCGAGACGCGCGCGTCCGCATGCGCCTTCGGCTGTGTCGATTACGTTTCTTGTGGGCATTCCCTTCCCTTTGGTGGTGTGCGGTCACAGTACACGCGCACAAAGATCGTGCGACAGAGACAATATATATGTATGCGTGTCCTGCATGCGTCGCAGGTAGTGGTGCCGTAAGGTGTGGCATAACGTGGTAGTTCCCGGCATCATCAACTACAAAACAACGAAGCATGAACCAGCTCTGGCAGCAGCAGCAGCAGCAGCGGCGACGGGCCGAGAAGAGGATGCGTGCGCCTTCGATTACTTGCTATGGCGCGCCCTCCCCCTCCCCAAACACACAATGAATGCGTAGCAGAGTAGGACATACAGTCTCTTCTCCACCCCTACCTCCAAGTCAGGTATTCACTATACGCTCTGGCACTTCAAGACGACGCACAGCAGCGAAGGGCTCACGCGCGGCGCTCCCGCACTGCGCGCGCTTGCTTCGGCTGCGTGGCACCCGGTTGGGCACCAATGTCCTTGAGGCGCACTCGCAGGTAGTCCAGTTGGATCTTCTCGGACACGCCAAGCTCGTTCCGCACCACTACCGTCGGGTCTTTCAGCAGCAGCGTCCACTCGTCATCCACCAAGCGGTACACGGGAAAGGCGATGTGGCTGTCCTCAAACGGTGTCTCACCGTCCCGCGACGTTGCAGTCGGCTTTCCAACTGCCCGCTCCTCGACATCGATTCCGCCGCCGTCCTCAGCACTGGCAGGAACGTACAACTCTGAGGCGGTCGAAGTCACCGCAGCGTAGCCACCTCCGCCCACGGAGCTAGGTGGTGGGGTTTGCACGGAGATGTGCGACATTAGAGGCGCATCCGCAACCGCGGTCTGCATTGCCGCGTCGAAAACGCGCCATATCTCCTCTTCCTGGCGCGGTGTCAGGGCAGGCTGGATCTCTGCCAGCGCTGCCGCGAGCGCCAGCCCTGCAATGCTCTGGCGATACATGAGTATCCTCCACGGCGTGTACCTTGATGGGGAGGAGGGCAGGCGACACCCCACACAAGCGAGCAGAGAACAAGCCAACGCCGAGGAAAAAACTGTAACTCGAAAACAAGCTCGACATGTACGGGGTGAGGGGTGTCGAAAGCAGAACAGAGTGCATGTAAAGTAAGGAGGAGCGACAGAGACGGTGGTAGGTACCCAGCAAAGCACAAACTCTCGTGCAGGTGCTGCGCAAGAGAGACAAGGCGCATGATGGTCACTCCTTGAGCAACTTCTGAACGCGCGCAGAGCAGGCAGCACCACCACCATTACTGGCCACGCCTTCGGGTGTGCTTTTCCGTTTCCCCTTGTGAACGAAAAGGGCGAACAGACGACACACGCATCTTAACGTGCAACCGTGCCGCCGCTGGTCCATCAGCCTAAGCGCGCCACCCCACTTTAGAGGAGCAGGAGGAGTCGATGGCAACGATGGTGCACGCCACTCAGCGAGTGCCCAGAAATGGAGGCAAAATTTCGAATGGGCTTGTGTGTCTGTGCGTGTGTACGTGTGCATACGCCATTGCATTATGTCGTGATGCTGCCAACACTCTTTCCCTGCAAAATCCAAAGGGGATTTACGAAAAAAAAAATGCGCATTCCCTATGTGCGTGTGCGCTTGTGCGTTCGCCTCATTCGCTTACGCTGCGGCACGCGCGATACACGAGCAGGGTGTCAAGGAGTGCCCTGCAAGGAGCAACATCCACAACGGCATCAACAAGCACCGGAGTGGCGAGTAAAACAGAGGCGAATCTGGAGAAAGCCACGCACGTACGCGCACACCAGAAGAGAAGCAGGACAGCCAGCAGAGAGAAGAAAAGGAAAGCGTTTCGCGCTGATACTCACACGCACGCGCAAAACACGCACACACAGAGACACATATGTGCATGTGCGAAGACGGCGTTGCAGCCCTCTAGCGCCATCCCTCTTTGATGCCTCTCTCCGATACCTACACAGGACTCCCTACGGTGCACACGAGAAGGTTGGAGGGGAGTCCAAGCACATGCCCACACGCCTGCATGCGCAGCGCCGCAAAGAGGCACCGTTCACTCAGTGAGCTTTTTTTTCGAGTGTGTGTGAAGAATTCATGCAAATGCAGGACAAAAAGGGAGATAGAAGAGTAGGCTGTGCTGTCTTCTACAGCTTCTCCTGTCAACCACCCCATCCCTACCACCTCTGGCAGAGCTGACCCGCTGCCTGGCGCTTCCCCTCTGCGCAAGCGCTTCCCCCACGTGCCACGCGCTCTTTCACTCCTCTATTCGTTCGAGCACACTTCGGCGCAGCATCCGCTGCATTCCCGCGAGCGCTTTTGTGCGTGTGTGTCTGCGGGTGAGTGGGTGCGAGCATCGCCCGGGGTCAGCAGCGGCTTCGGGAGAAAGGCGTCAAGGCGAAAGCCTCGTCATCATTGTTCAAAAAAAAAAGCCAACGAAAAGACGGCTACGGTGGCATCGCCGGTGATGGGCTAAGCGCCACTGGATGGCGAGGTGGGCGATGAAGACATGTTACACTGCTCTGGCGAGCATGTGCACGTATGCGTGAGGGCGGGTAGCAGGACCTGCATGCTGTCTTGCGGCTCGGCACCATGGTTCGGGACTCCATGTTTTTCTTGCCGCTCCTATGCCTCACAGAAGACGCACTTTGGTAGCCATGTTCACATCCGTGCACACACATACACCCACGCAAACACACGCACGCGCAAACACATCTTACTGTGTCCCTGACTCGCACCTTAATCGAGAGAGAGGGGGAGAACAACACGAAAAGAGTGGAACTGTGATCGCAAGAATTTCTGTGCTCACCGGACTACTCTCCCGGCAGCGCGAGGAACATCTTACTACTCCGGCAAGGTGGCGCATGTGCGCAAAGCTACCTTAAGCGGTGAAGCGATCGAGACAGAGAGGCAGCAGCGGCCCTGGGTGTGGCCGCAACACAAGGGGCGGGGAATCAAGAGCGCGTCGAAAAGAGTACCGTCACGACCAACCACCCCACAACACACAGGGTGCTCCGCAGAGCACGACTTCGCCCCTCGGCACTCCACCTCACTCACGCACTCCCTTGCTAGCGAGCGCCCGAGGAAGAAATGGTAATACCGTACACCTTGGCCAAAAACTGAGTGCGCTCCTCCAGCATCGCCTTGGCCTTCGGAAGCATGTCTGTCTTAGATTCCCACATCACGAGCGACGGCGTCGCGCGCACCTCCTCCAGCATCTTTGTTTGGGCCTCGTTGTGTACGTTCAGCGACGCACAAGCCCACAGAGCGTTCACTCGCACCGCAGGATCCATTGCCACTCCGGGGTACGCCGCGAAAAGCTGCGTGCAGACGTATATGAGCTCGTCATTGCGCTCTTGCACGGCAGCGAAGCTGCTGAGAATGACGGCAGCGTCCGCCACGTCCACATACCCGCCCTGTCTGTGCAGTGCCACGAGGCGGGACGCGAGCAGTGGAAAGAGTTCTGCGTCGAACAGGTCAAAGGCGCTCAGCGCGTTCAACACGGTCGCAATCTCGTCCGCGCGAAAGTCGGCGGCCACCTTGCAGGCCCGCTCTGCCAAGGCGCCGAGCACGTCCTCGGAGGCGACATCCGCCTCGTAGTAGGCGTTGGTGACCTTCGCGATCGATGCGGCATCGAAGGTGTCGGCGATGGCAACTGTCCTGGCGCCAAGGCTCTCCATGACCTCCGCCTTGCCACGCCCCGCACGCACTACGCACGAGACCAGAGAAGCCATGAGCGGGGCCTGGAGTTCATTCAGCTGCCCCAGCAGGCGCTGCTCGTAGGCGCTGAAGAGATCGTCGTCAATCTGACGCAGCTCTGTAAACGCGTCTAGGACTGTCAGGCTGATGATCGGTGACGCCTCCGCCACCTTGCGGAGAGCGTGGTCACGCAGAGTCAGCATGAGAGCGGGGTGGAGGAACTTGACACGAGACACGGCATACGCCACGTTTGCGATGTGCGCCAGCGGCACACGAGGATCCTTGAGCACCGTGGCGCCGTTGTCGCACAGGGCCTTGTACAGCCCGGGGTGGTGCACCCCTGATCGACCGTAGGCGTTGATGAGCACCGCCGTCGTCACGGCGTCCATTGTCCCCGCCTTCTCGCGCAGAAACGGAATGAACGTGAAGAGCACCTCGTGGAGGTGTCCGCTGCGCAGAACAAGACAGCTGTGCACAATACGGGCGAGTGACGCGACGTCCATGGCCTGTTCGCCCTCAGCGGTCATAGTGGCCTCCAACACGGCAGTGTAGGGCTGGCCTTTGGTCGCGTCGATGCGTAGCTGTGAGGCAACGTAGCATATTTTGCTCGCCACAGCAGGTGTGTAGGCGGTCTTCAGGTCATCCAGCACCTCCACCTCGTAGAGCTGCCGCCCGTACCGTAGCAGCTCCACCCGTCGGTCCTGTGCTGTTTGCAGCTGCTGCTGTACCTGCTCTATAGAAGAAACAAACGAGTTCGTGGTAATGGCACGGGCTACCGCAAACGCGGCAGTGGGCCAGCAGGCGAGACGACGACGCATCCCGAGAAAGCGGTGCGGGGTCTCTGGGTGGCGCCGCCGCAATCTCTTGTTGGCTTAGCACCAGTCTCGAATGCAGTACAAGATCCAAGCGCGTCAACGCGCAGAGTTTGTCACGGGGAGAGGCGAAAGGCCCGCGAAGGAGAGGAAAGTGAGGAACAAAGAAAAGCTGTGCCCTGCCGGGAGGAGGTCGTCTGCGTCTTTCGGTGCAATGCCGGAGACGGAGACACGCAGCGCTGGGAAGGGAGAACGATGCGGGAGTGCTGTGTTAGCCCGTCTCTGTCTCTCGTGCGTGTTGGCAATGGTGAGGGAGGGCGTTAGTTGTGTATGCGTACGAGGCCGCTGGGATAGGGGATCCACACTGATGCACCCTTGATGAACGCTGTCGCGAGGGAGGAGGCGCAGGAGCATGTGTGAAAGGAACAGAAGGCACGGAGAGGTTGTGCGGCAGGTGTGTGGAGGTGAAGCGCAGTGCGCGTCACGAAAAGCAACCTAAAAGGATCCCCAAAGAAACGCCTTTCGTACTATGTGTGTGAGGGGGGGTGGGGGGGTCCCGGACATGAGCAAGATAAGATCAAAAGACAACATAGGGAAGGATGGAGCGATAGAGGGTCACCGTGGGAATGGAGATGTACACGAATGAGCGAGAGAGGAAGGGTCTTGCCCCACGCATGCTCCCTCTCTCGCTACAGAATCGACGAACCCACACGCGGTGTCCGGCACTCAAGTCGGCACACGCACTTCCCTCCCCCCCACACACACACATACACACCACACCCCTGCCTCACAAAAATGACTTGCACACGGTGCTATAAATGATAGCAGCTCAGCGTGTACCGCCTCACCGCCGCTGCTGTAGGTTCACGAGTAGACTACGTCGACTGTCACAACGAAGGATGCTTGGCTCTCGTCTTCTATTTTGTTTCTTTCGGTGTTGCTCCTGAATGCTTGCTGGAGGAATCTAGTACATTACACACATGGGCGCGCACACGCAAACAGGCACGTGTGACGCTGCGAGTGCCGCGGAGGAGATGTGCCTATAAAACGGCAGCCGAAGAAAAGGGTAAGAGGGCCTTGTGTACCTCGCAGTAGTGGTGGCAATGCCGATAAGCATGCTGAGAAGGGGGAGAAAACAAAAACACGCAGCTGCGGGGGATAAATGGGGTGAGCTCCTCTTGTAATGAGATGTGTGTGCATGAAACCGAACGAAGAAGAAAACGAAGCACGACAGTACTGACTGAACCAAACACCAAAAGGGGTAGAGACGGAGGGAACAGGGCGGAAGAAGAAAAGGGGGGCAGGGGCGATGCTCGTCACCCATGCGCCAGCGAGCACTTGCGAGGGGCATCGATCTTCATGCATGAACTTAGCGCATGGCGACACAGGGGCTACCCAGAGGGGCCACCAAGTAGGGCAGCATGGCGCATCCACGTAACACACTCCAGCGGGTCTTCACCTTGCTTGTAACCACCGAAAGGAAGATAGAATCGTCATTGTGATCAGCCCTCCGCCTTCCACCACCTCAGATTGCGTCCCCTAGGGGCTACCCAGCTCAGAGTCCTGCACAATTTGATCTAAAGAAGGTAACGAGAAGGGAAGAAAAAGAATTGAGGAAGAGCGGAAGGAAAAAGCGCAAACACTGGTGAACTCCCCTTGAAAGGCTCCGCATCCCTTCCTTATGTGCCTTTTCGAGCGTGGCACTCCCTTCGCGTCTCCCCTGCGAACGACTGCAGAGCCGAAGTGCTCAAGAACACGACACGGAGCCGCAGCGCCCTGCCGTCCTGGTGCACAAAGGAAAGGAGAGGAGATCGTACAGAAAAGGGAAACGAAGAGAGAACGAGCAGGGGGGGCATCTACCATGGACGACGCAGTCCATGCTTCATCTCCTCCGCCGAAGGGAGCACGCAAACACAAATGGTCCCGCACATCGTGAGAAATCCGAACAGACCCATCCTTGTAGTGGTACACGGCATCGTCGTGGTGGCCATCACCCCAATGACGGATGCACGCAAAGCAAGCAAAAGGGGAGAAGGAAAGGTATAAAAAAAAACGGCAGCACGCGAAAGAGAAAAGTACCTCGCCGGTGATTTGGTCCATTGGCATGAAATGGTGACAAAAAGGATACAGGAAAAGCCCGCACAAGATGATGGAACAGCGCCTCACTGAGATGCATCGCGCCCCTTCTCCTCGTGGCCCAAGATTCACAACAGCCCCAAATTCTTCATGTACATTCGAGACTCGTAGCTGCCATAGCCATCGCTGAGCGAGTCGTCGTTCGACGCGGAGGGCAAGCGCGTCCCCCCATCATGCCGGCGAGCAGCTCGGCCGACCCCACCTGCGAGATCGGTGGCCGCGTGCAGGTCTCCACGGCTAACGACGGCGACGCTGTGAGTGGCCCTGACCTCCCGCGACCCCTCCACAGCCGTAGTCTCGGTGGCGGCGCGCCCTCGTGCGTCGCTGTGGTTGCTGCTCGTGACCATACTGCTGCTCTGCGCCGGCGGCAGCGTCCCCTCCCGGCCAGACGCGGCGAGTGATGCGTCCACGGTGCCACTGAAGACAGGAGGTGTGCGACTGGCCGTGGAGGCGGATACTGTGACCGCGCCTGCAGCTCGACTATGGGGCTGACGTGTCGTCGGCTCTGGCGGGATCCGGCGGTACGGCGGAACGACGGTGTCGGCTGACGTGTACAGAGGAAACGATACGTACGGGACCGCTGCCGCGGTAGGTGGGCTGACGACGGGCGGCTGGCGGCTCTGCTGCTGCTGCTGCTGGGATGGCGGTGGCTGTTGTGTGTCGAGTGAGGTTAGGCCGCTCGATAATGATGTTTGCGCCGTGCCGCTCGGTACAGATGCGTCCAGCCGTGAGAGTTGCTTGGGGTCACCCCAGTTCGGCCGCGAGGTCGACGTGGGCAGTTTGCTCATGGTGGTGGACGAGCTCAAAAGAGGGTTCGCACGACGGCCCAGCGCGCTCGTGTGCGAGGAGGTGCGGCTGTGAACCCCCGCACCACTAGCAGATTGCAGAGAAGTGTTGTGCGGGTCCCACGGCTGCGCCATGGCGGACTCGAAGGAGCGGGTCGTGCTCGGTACAGCGCTGCCACCGCCAGCCCCGCCGGTCTGGTGCCTCGTCTGCTCAGATGGCGGGGTGCAGGCACGGGAACTCTCCAGGACGCTCGACAAGGGCGGCGCACTCGAGGTAGCGCGCTGGTGAAGGCCTTGCCCGCCGTAGACGCTCGCCGGCGCAGAGCCTGTCTGCGGCCGAGGTGCGTCTCTCGCGCTAAGCGCCGGGGAAGACGAGTAGAGCGGTGCTCCTTGGAGTTGGCCTGCCACGGTGCCGTAGCCCTCCACCGCGGAGGTGCTACAGGACGGTGGCGGTGCAGCGCTCGCGGTAAGGCTAGAGGTTGCCCCGACAGCCGTGACGGGGCGCGTGTGGCGGGAGAGCCGTTCGAGGGATGCGATGCGATAGTTCACTTGCTGCATCCACTCCGTCATGGTGTTAAGCTGCACCTGGATGGCTTGCTGCTGGTGGTAGAGCAGCCGAAGCAGCATCCGATCCTCCTTGGTGAAAGCCTCGCCCTCTGAGGGAGAGCTTTCTGCCGAAGCAGCTCGCGCACCTTCGCCGCCGCCGGCGATGCCGCCCTCCCCGATGCCTGCGCTAAATGTCGGCCTGCCAGTATAAGATGAGAACATTCCGGGTACGCTGCTAGTGGGCACGGAGTCCATGTACGGGTGTGCCAGTCCACTTCTGGGGTGCACAGGCTCTAAGCCGCTGCCCGCACCTCCGGGAATCATTAATCGCGCTTGCGCTTTCGAGAGCGCGGCCGCACTTTCGTTGTCGCCGTCACGCGATCAAAGTGAAAGCACAAGGGAGAAAGCAAACCACGTGTGCTCTTTCGGGGGGAGGGGGGCAGTAGCGATGCCGGAAAGCAGAGAAACCGGAAACGATAAGACGGGCGAGCTCCGTTGCAGGGCGCGCACGGGAAGTAAATGGAGAAAGGAAGCCAGATACAGAGAAGCCGTCGCGCTCGGGCAGCAACGCACACACACACACACACGAGCGAGCAAACACTAGCAAAAGCCTCGATGTGCGAAGGGGTCTGCCGCTGCTCGCGTATATATATATATTTGTGTGTATATATACTTGTGTGGGTGTGTACGTCTTGTGTGAGTCCGCAATAGCCATGCACACGTACACACAGCAGAAAGCAGAGAGGGAGGGGTGTGATGGGGAGAAGAAGGGAGGGGTGGGGGAATGTCACAAGGGAAGGCTCTAGAGATAGAAGAGTTTACCGTACATGTACACGGAGATGACCCGAAAACAGAAACAAGAAGAGGCGGAGAAAAGAGAGCAGTAAGCGAATGAGCCTGCGTGATGCGCAGTCCGATAAAAGGGAGAGGGATGGGTGGGGTCGCTATGTTGCCTCCCTTCTCGTGCTACCGCCTGTTTCTGTGCGTGAATGTAGGCGTGATGTATGTGCGTGTGTGCAAGAGGTGGCGGATGACGTCTTTGAGAGAGACGCGCACAGGCAAAACGCGACCCCGCTGCAAAGTTGTCGCTTCGCTGGCGCCAGTACCGTAGCGCGTGAGAAGCATGCAGGGCATTTTGTGCACGCACGGGTTTCAAAGCGTTCCGACCCCCGATGATACGCACGCATGCGTACACACAGTGCCACGCACGCGAAGGCGTTGCGGAGTCCAGAGCAGAGGAGGACAGAAGAAGGAAAGGGTGTGGTCAGAAGAACGGCATGGCTATGGGCCGGTGGTGAGCAGAGGGGGCTCATCAGAAGAAAAGCGGTTGCAGTAACGCTTCGCACGGTGCCCACTGGTGTTGCCACGCGTCGGTTGCCTCTCTTGTCTGATAATGTTGGGCGTACAAAGAAGCGTTCCTCCAAATGGCACCTTGAGGTGCGCGCAAGGCACAGCGCACCTGATGTGACGGCCTGCCGTGCCGCCATATGCACCTTCATGTTCTGTGAATAGCGTGCTTTGCTCTCGCTACCAGAGAGCAACTCGCATCGAGGGACGGTCGTAGGCTCGAACACACACCAGCAACGCGGGGAAAGGAAACGCACGGAACAAATAGGCATGCTCACGTACGAAGAGACCAAGTGCCGCAGTCAAGATCTCAACCTAACGCCTCGCCTACCCCCCCCCCATGCGAGTGAGGAGGTGCGGAGAGGGTTGGCAGGGCCAATGGTGGAAACGAGGAATGAGTGCACGCTGCAGAACGCAGAGCGACAGCGGCAGACCAAACAGCGCCACCGTCTTTTCATCGTTCAGGCGCGCCGAGAGATAATGGTGCACCTGAACGATCGGGATACACAGCGATACACCGCACACATACCCACTTGGGGCATCAGCCGCAACTACATATCTCGTCAAAGCAACGAGAATTCAAGCCATGGTTGCAGACGCCTTACCCCCTCCACCGTCTACACAGAACAAAAACGTGCACGTCTCGATGGACTCCCTTGACCTGAGGGCCTGTCGTGCCCCTCCTCCCAACCTACTGGCCCCCGCCTGCTCACAGACGAATCCTGGATTTCCTCTAGGAGGGCAGTGAGTGTATAAAATCCTTGCTGTTCAGCATCGACGTCGTAATGAGGGAGACGTGCGCCTCGATCTTGGCGGTGTACGGCTCCGTCGATGGCCCCGTGACGCCGTCGGTGCCCAGCTTACGCGATACCTGCTTGCCGAAGTTCATCAGCGTCTCCTGGTTATTGTCCACGTTGCCTTCGTTGATCTGCGCCAGCAGCATCGCCTCCGAAAAAGTGTAGCCGCCAATGTACACAACGATAATGTCCTTGGCGCGCACAAACGGCGCCTGGCCAGCGGGAATAGGACACCCCGGCACCCTCTGCACCGGATACTTCTCTACCGATAGTGTACCGTTGTAGACACGGTTGATGATCTTCTTGACGAGCGGTACGTGCTGTGTGAGCACATTCTGCACGTCCTTGCCAAACTGCCCAACAGCCTTCGCGACCGTCTTGAGCATGTGCCCCGTTGAAGATCGGAATATCTCGTGGCACCGCTGGTCCTGTCCAGCATACTCGATAAGGCGGTCGATCAGCTGGACCTTCTCCTGCGGGCATTGACGCTGCATGAGCTCCTGCTTTAGCTGCATGATGATGTTGCCGGCCACCCTTTCGTAGTGCAGGTGGTACAGCATCACAATGCGCAGCGCATCGTCGACGTCCGTCTTGGGGTCCTGTACCACCTCCAGCACGAGGCGGCTGTGCTCCGTCACGTTGTTGTTGGAGATGATGTCCTGCTCGAGTACCGAGAGCCGCGTGAGGTTTCGGCCGTTGATCTCGGCAACCAGCTCGCTCGTGATAGCGCAGTGTCGGGTCACCTGCACCGACTGCTTGCGAGCCTCAGGGAAGCGGTTCATGAAATTTTTGATTTCATCCAAGGAAACGGTGTTGCGGTCAAATTGGTTCATCTCCTTGTACGCCTTCACCATCTCACTCACCGCCACGCAGACCTGGCCCCAATCGTCGTAGCGATGCTGGCCAAAAAAGCCGTCCGTCTGCGGCGCGACGACATGCACGCGATCCTCCGGCTTCGCATCTGGGTCGTCGATGACGACTTCGTTGCCGCGCTGGAAGCCGATCAGCTCATGAATCATTGCCTCGTAGGTCCAGGGCATCAACAGTGGGGTGACAGGGTCGTCCTTGCGGTCCAAGATCACCAGCACACTCTCGGTGGCCTTGAGGTCAGGGAATGTGGCGTGAACACTCTTCATGCGAGCTGCCACCTCGACCGCGAGCTTCTCGGAAACCTTGCTGCCCTCGCGGTACCGAATGACAGCCCGGCGATTCGTCGACAGCAGCATGCTAATGATGCCCTCCGACATGCGCTCGAGCGACTTGGGGTCCCACTGACTGTACGTGATGGGGTTCATGAACGGGCTTGGGCCTTTGGCCAGCGGCGAGGGTTTCAGCTGCATCAGACACACCCACTCCGTCACGGGAATGGAGTTGATGTACAGTTCCCCAACGCGCGACACTAGATTAAGCACATCTGCGTTCGCCAAGGACTGCACCAGCGAGGAGTCTAGCATGTAGGTAAAGTAGATGTCATAGGAGGCGAAGTTGCCCTCCGCCAGCTCCTGATATACAGCTGCCAACGATGCCGCAGAGGGGCGGCACACAATCACACAGGAGAAGTGCTTCATGGGATAGCGCTCCTCGTTCGCCAGCATATCGACCAGCACTACATTATGCTGCAGCAGCTGGTGCTGAGAATAGGCAACGGAGAGGATTTCACGAGTCGCATCATCGCACAGGAGCACCTTGAGACCCGCCGTGGCGCTAAAAGCTGTGTTCAAGTAGTTCCAAGCCTGTTCCAGGCAGTTGCGGCGCCCGCGGTTTACCTTCGAGGAGGATACGGAAGACATTTTGTTGCCGTGCCGAACGAGGAGCGAAGAAATGACGAACGCCTAAAGCGCTCGCGCACGGCCGGCGAGCACCGTGCACAAAGGGGCTCGAAAGAAAGAGCACGACGAGGGCGGCAGCGGCGGCGCTACTGTGTCGACCACGTGACGTCCAAACAAAGAGCAACAGCAAGAAGGTGGAGACTGGAACACGCAAGACGCACGCAAAAGGGGTGAAAATGCAAAAGAGGAGGGGTGCGGGGAAACAGCTGATGTGAAGTCAAGTGTCCCAGCCTCACCACAACCGACACGGCAGCGCGGCTCAAGAGGAACAACCGAAAAAAAGGGGGAAAAGGGAGGGGGCAGAGAAAGCGAAGACGGGAAACGGCATAGATGACGGGGTGCTGCAGTTGTATCGCAGCCAAGGCCAAAACGTTGAGCAACGGTCCGACGTCCCGCTGAAAGCTACTCGCCAAAGCGCGAACCCTCTCTATCCATACGTTTTCGGGCAGGCTGCATGTGCACCACGGCCGAAAGGCGCAGGCTCAGGGTAATGGGTGGGGAGGTGATAAAGTGGCGGTGTGTAGTGGAAGCGGTGTGTGCTCACGGAGAGAAAACACATATCACGGAGAAGGGAGGGAGACCGGTATACTTGGCCGCTGCTACTGCAGACGCTTGTGACAGAGAGAGATAAGGCACGCTCTCTCATGAGCTGCGCATCACGAAATGTCAAGCACCGCGTACGGCGCCTCAAGTGCCGAGGCGGCTGCCAGTGTGCATAGCTCGTTTGACGTGTGTGTGGCTCGCTTTCATGTCGGCTTACAATGTTCGCGTCGCTCTGTTAGGGTGATGTCCACACTAATACACACACACGTGTGCGTGGAGGGATAAAGAAAAGAATGATGTGATACTGTACAAGCACTCTGACACACGAGCACACACACGCGCACAGTGGGAGGGAAGGGACGACGATAGCGCCGCTTTAACTGGACGCTTTCGTCGTCTCGACACGGGCAAGCTTGTGCTCTTGCGCGCCAACCTCCTCACTCGCCGCCGCGGTCACCGCTGCACGCTTTCGCGTGGATGCCGACTTCTCCACGAGCAGCTCCACCGTGTGCGCACACGAGTCCGCCAGCGCCTTCTCCTCTACAGTCAAGCGGAAGAACTCGTAGCAGTCGGCGTAGCTGCGCAGCTCAACCTGCACCTCCTCCATGAACGGCTTTAGGGCCTTCACCATCGGAAACGCGCGCGTGAGGTGGTACTTAAAGTTGTTGAAGAGGGTGCGGTAGCGCACCGAGTAGAAAAAGAGCTCCTTCATTATGGCCATGGCGTACACCTCAGCGTCCTCCGTCGACTGCGCCTCGCTGTCGTGAGCAGCAGAGGAGAATCGAAGTTCGCTGCCTTTGCGGTGAAAGCAACGCGCGTCCTCCAGGGCGGCGCGAGCAATCATGGCTGCGTCGAAGCCGTACAGCGCGCACTTTGCCTCCCCGTCTTGGCGCGACAACACGGAGCCGTTCAGAACCAAGCAGATGCCTTCGAAGGCGGCGTCGGCCCTGCAGGTGCGTACCACCTCTGCCGCGCGGTCGTACAGCGG
Organism: Leishmania infantum JPCM5; assembly: GCF_000002875.2. NCBI lineage: Eukaryota > Euglenozoa > Kinetoplastea > Trypanosomatida > Trypanosomatidae > Leishmania > Leishmania infantum. Next base: position 132,183 of record NC_009420.2, read on the forward strand.
AGCTTGCTCAGACCGCTGGTCCGGCGTGCGGGCGTGAATGGTGATGGCGTGCAGGATAGGGTTCGTCGGCGTGTGCTGCGCCGCCGCCAGTATCGCTCGCAGCATCCCCACAGTGGCTTCGGCAGTGTCCTGAAGACGTGTCTTGAGGCTCATGGCGACGCGCTTACCACCCCGTGCTTCCACATTCGAGTCGCTGTTCACCGCGTCATGCACGGCCCGCACAATAGCCCCGCCGACCTCCGGCCGCTTCATCAGTGCGGCGCCGAAGCCGTTGTGCACACTGAACTTTTTGGGGCATCCCATGTTGATGTCGATGCCGTCTATGTCATTGCTGCACACAAGCGCCGCAGCCGCACCACGCGCAGGGTCTGCGACGCCAAGCTGCAGCACAATGCGAGGGGCAGCGATGCGCTCTGCCTTGTGTCCGCCGCAGGTGATGTCAGGGAGCACAGGCGTGCTCAGCACAACAGTACGCTTGTAGGTGTTTTTGAAGGGGTCGTAGGACACGTATTCGGCCATCGGCGTGTCTACTGTGGGGTAGTGCACCACCTCGCGCTGGCATGTCGCAAGCTTGGCGGCCACCACCTCCTCAGTGAAGACGACATCGGCACCGTGTGCGCCGCACAGGGCGCGAAAGCCAGGGCTGCACACGCGTACCATCGGCGCCAATATCGTCTTGTGGTAGAACATTGACTCCTCCACCTTCATTGCTGAAGCGAGTATGAAAGGGACGCGGCGGCGTCGGAATTCCGTTTGACAAACTAGGCCACCCGGCCCTCCAGCAAACCTCTGCGCGTCAGGATGGATGCACAAGTAGCACGTGTTTTGTGTGTGTGTGTGTGTGTGTCTGTGTGAATAGTAAGAGAGGCAGATGCGCAGTATATCCGTGAGGGGACCAGCACAGGCAGTAGGGGGCCACAAGGGGCGCGCCGTGCAAAGGAAGAGAGGCGAAAAACAAAAACGCACCAGCAATGAAGAGAGAGACAGAAAGACTCGATTCGACATCAGCGGAAGGCGATGTGTGTGACAGCCTTTCAATTCGACCACCAGAAGCGAGGAAGCATGCTGTTCGGCCCTCGGCACCCAGAGAAGCTGGAGAGAAGCACCGCAGATGGCACAAGCCTGCTGCCTACGAAGGAAAAACAAAACACTCCGTTGTCACAGCAGCTTGTCACAAGGACATTAGCCACGACGGATGTGTGCTGAGCTTGGCAGCGGAGGAGCTTGTGCACATCACTGTGCCAAGAAGCGCGCAAAGCGCGTGTGTTTTGTGCGTGGTGTGGTGTGTGCCTTTGAGTGTTTTGCATACCTACAGCTTGAAAAGACGGACGAAAACGAAAAAAAAAACAGCGAAGAACACAGAGAGAAGTCGAAATGAGGCACTAACTTTCCATTTTCTTTATTGTTTTTTTTTTTTTGAGGTGGTGGACAAGAAGGGGTGAAGCTGAGTGCGGCTGCTGCTGAGAACGGTGTGGGCAGTGGGGTATCGCAGCCCCTTGCAAGAGGCGTAGGAGCGTACACACCGCGACAGCGACAATCACGCACACAAGCACGCACAGACAGACAGAGAGACATAGATAATTGCTAACGGAGGCATAACGAGATACACAAATCTGTGCTTCGCCCACACAACGATGTAAAATAAAAGGAAGGACTACAGGAAAGAAAACAAAGATGCGGATTTGGTGCCAACGAAACGGAGCGGTAGGAGCGGGCCATCATAGAGAGACGGAGGCTAGAATGTGTGTCTGTGTGTGTGTGTGTGTGTTTGTAGAAGGGAGCCGATGGGGAAAGCAAAGAAATGGCGGGAGAGCTTTACAACGTCAGAGTTACATTTCACGCGTCAAGCATCCCTTCGCGTTTTTCACTCCCCCCCTTCCATCGCCACCCCTCCCCCTTGACTCCTTCCGTTCCCGCGGCCCTGTGTATGTTTCTTTCTCCATTCGTTGTCCCTCCCTACGTGTTTGGCCACCTGCTATTACTTCAACGAGCAACAATGAATCAGCTAAGTGCTCCTCTCGTCTGCCTCCCTGTGCCGTCGCACTTATCCTTGCGTCCGCGTCGGGCCAACAGGAGAACAGCGACAACAACAACGGCAGCAAGAAGCAAAACGCTATTCTTCTGTCCTCCGTTTTCTTCCCAGACTGTGTAGTGTCGCCGCTACCGGTTGCTGCGGTTGTTTCTTGAATGCGTCGCTACTGTCTCCACCAAGAGAGCGCGCAAAAGAAAAAGAGCGAGAATGACGTGAACGAGGAGATAGAGAGAGACAGCGCACCTGCAGATGCAAATCGCACCAACAGTGGCACATACGCACACACACGCACACATGCAATTTAAGGGACAAGAAGGGAATGGTAGAAGCTATGTGGCTTACTCAGCATTGAGGTAGACGCCGAACTCGTGGAAATCGCGGTCGAACTCGGCCTCGATCTCGGCGAACGTGTAGGCCGGACCCTCATCCGCGGCCGGCTCATCGGTCCAATCAGGGTGCATCACCAGCCACGGGCGGTTGTGGACGTAGAACCACTGCTGGCACATGGGGCACTTCGTCTTGCTGTAGCCCTTCATCATCATATAGTAGTTAGACTGCGGCACGTGCGGTGCGCAGTTACCAAAGCACAGTACGATCTGCTGGTCACCTGGGTTGCCAGTGCCCTCCACGCGGATGGGGCGCTCCTCACTACCGATCGGAGGTTCGTACAGGTGGTTCACCGCCACATACGGTCGATCGTTCCACTCCTCGCGATCGTGCTCCTCCAGCATGAGGGTGTCATCGGCCTCGAACAGGTGCCACACGCGCGCTGGCTCCTGCCAGTACAGGCGGCCAACACCGGTCACCACGTCGTCGTACACCGGCAGAGACTGGTCCATAAGCTTGCTCATAATGGGGCTCTTGCGCCAGCTGTCCGGGGGCTGCTGGAGCTCGTTCAGGTTGTGGGGTTGCACCGGGTAGGACTTGTCCTGGTACGGCATGGGGCCATGCGAGCTGCCACCGCTCATCAGAGCGCGCGATGCCGCGAAGAGGAAGAGATTAGTCTTGCGAAGCATTACGAGGTAGGAGGAGGTCGCGCTCACAGCTCCTTAGCGTTCTACTGAAGTTTCGCTTTATCTGCGCCATCGAGAAAGAGGTAGTGGGTTTTACGCGTCAGAGAGTGTGTCACGGTGCATTGCACACCAGTGTGCCATACACGTGAGTTGTAATGGGGTGCGGCAGAGTGCAGAGAGAAGCAGCAGAGCGGAGGTGAATGGCGTTGAGTCTCAAGGCGAGAAGGGTCTAGAGGGAGGGCGAAGAGAGATCTCCTCAACGCTGCATTGGAACTCGCACGCATTCATCGCGGGATGCGCTGAGGAAGTAAGCAGTTCCGCTCCCCTTCACTCGGCATCCACGCGTGCAGAAACGTGCAAGCACCTGAGCGAAGAAAACATGCCGTGCAAGTGCGGCTTAGGACATGCAGAGATGTTGAAGAGGCTCCACCATTCGCAGAAGATGGCGATGCTGTTTGGTACGAGTGTCGTCGTTTTACTGAGCAAAACATCGCTTCACTACCACTGGAGTAGAGGCGTGCAGCAGCATCCACCACCAACCAACGTCAAGCCGTCAAGGGGTGAAACAGAAGCCAAAAATAAAAAATAAAAAAAAAGCATAGTGGAGCTGTATAGGACGGAGGGAAAAAATGGGGGACCACAAGAAAAGAAACAGACATGCACAGGAAGACAAGGCGGCCACCTTCACGGCGGTGTGGAGAACGCTTGAGAGCCCAAAAGAGAGAGAGCAGTAGCCCCTGAAAGTATCGGAGAAAAACGGATGGATTGCACGAGGGGAGATGACGCAGAGAGAGGGTGCTGTGCCATCTCCCTCCATCTTTGTGTCACTGCCAGTACTGTCGCACACCGCCTGCGCCTTACTCCTCGCTTCCCCTTTTCCATGCCGACTCATGTTTCTTTCATTGTGTGCGGGTGTGTGATTCTGTAAAGGTGGGGTCATGTCCCTTTTTTGTTGTTTGTTCTTTGTTTTATTTTACATGAGTAGGATGTCACCGTGAGCGCATGCGCATGTGTTATAGGAGGTGCGCGCAAAAGGCGCGCGCACTCGCACTCGCACAGACACACCAAAAAGAGAGGAGGTAAAAAGCACAAGATGATCGTACACATCGCGCTCTTCATGGCAACGAAAAAAAAAAAGAAACTCGCTGATGGAGAGGGAAAAAGAAGGCTAATAATGACAAGCCACACCTTGGGCAAAAAAAAGCAGCCACGTAAGAACACACATATACAGGACACGTGCGTCCTTACACCTACACAAGGACGCTAACGCACCTGCAAAAAAAAGAAGCGAAGCTAACGCCACAAAGCTGCAGGCCTTGGGTACTTGGAAGGGAAAGAGCTGAAAAAAAAAAAGAGGTGCACAGAGGGGGGTGGCCTTCCCTTTTCCACCCTCCTCCCTCCAGTGGGCACAAGAGCACCCCTATCTTGAAAAAAGATACATATACATACCTAGCAAACTGTCCTCCTCACTAAGACCTACATGGCAGCTAGCCAGTGGCGTCCCGCAGACCGCCAGCCGTCAGCACTCGAACTCTTCCTTCCACACCGCTGATACGTGCGAGGGAACACAAAGAGAGAGACACTGCAAGAGAAGCACCTAAACACGTGCGGCACGGAAAACAGAAAGCGAGGAGCACATGCTTAAAAGGTCGAAGCAGCAGTGTAACACCTCTTCCTTGGCAAAACGTTTTTTTTTTCGTTTTCGGTTCCATCTGTGCCTGCAACGAGACATACATGCGATGGGGCGGGGGGCTACGACAAGGGCGGAGGGGTGTGTACACTTGGAAACAGGAGAGGGGCGGAAAGGGGCGGGAACACACTCAGACTAGCAGATGCGGTTAAGCTCTCCCCATGGCCTGTAGCATCCCTACGCTTGTCTTGTTGTCGTTTAGAATGCGGCCACCACCACCACCACCGCCCATGCCGCCACCGCCGCCACGGCTACCGAATCGGTCGCTGCGGCCGCCGAAACTGTCTCGTCCCAAAGGCGGAGTCGGACGCCCGAAAGGACGTCCCGTTCTCGGCGCAGGGATGCCACCGCCCTCCTTAGCCCTTGCCGCACGGCCGCCAGTTGCGATGCCCTGCTTGAGCGTCTCATTCTGCTTCGCCATAAGCGGCGGAATTCGTCTAGTAGAGGCCGAGACCCGCGCTGACATCCCAGCCCTATCCCCGTAGCCGGAAGATGTCGCGCCGAAGAGACCGCCGCGTGCAGGTCCCCTCGATGGGCTGAAAGAAGGTGCAGCAGGACCAGTGCCCCACATGCTTTGTGCCTCCGCACCTGCCCGCTTGGCGCTGCGGATGGCCGCGATAAACTCCTCATGCTGCTGACGCCAATTAGTCTGTGGGGCCGGAGCGGGGGTGTATCGACTTGTGGTGTTCGCCGTGCCCAGTTTCTTCGTTCGGCCTCTCCGAACCTCACTTGGGGCACCGAAGGCACCACCGGCGTAGGCGTCGTCCCCCTCGCCGCCTGCACACCGCTGCTTGCTACTGTCAAAGACCCTACGCTTTTGGTCGCCTTTGCAGACGCTCTCGTGGTAGGCGATGCGGTCAAAGTTGAAAGTACGGCCACATTTTGAGCATGGGTGCAGATTCATGTTCTCCGGCTCGACGCTTTCTGGTGGCATGCTCTGCATCTGCAGAGAGCGGACAGCTGACATGCCAGCGCCGCGGGGTTGGCCGGCGAAGGCGATGCCGGAGGATCCACCGTTGCTTGCCTTGGCAGCCGGTTTGCCATGGAGCGGTGGCATGACTGGTCGCGGCCCTTGCGGGTTCAGTTGCCACCGCTTGATGGCTTTCTCATAGCACTGCGGAATGTGGATGTTGATTGAGGCCGATCCGAAGCCCTTGCCGCATAGCTGGCACGTAATGAACTGCGGACGGGGCATCCTGGCGTGCTCCTCGAGCGCCGGACCTGTGGACTTTTCCTGATCCTTTCGTGCCTTTGTATGTCAGCAGGACACTATTCGAGTAAGAGAAGCAGCACGAGCATCGGAGAGACGCTAACGGGAAGAGTTGTGTGGAGGGAGCAAAAGAGAAGGGGGACGCAAAAACAAAAACGGAGAGAGTAGCCAGTGTAAATCTGCTGCGTGACGCAAGCCGCGAGGCTTTGATTGAAGCTCACAGCTGGTTCATTTTCGTTGTGTCGCGGCTGCACACATCCCCATTCATCCAATGGCACTGTGGTAGCGGTTCGCACGCATTCAACACCGCACACATGCGCCTGAGTCGGGGAAAAAGCCGCTCTGTGTCTCACGACATTGCATGCACTGTGCAGGTCAGCCGCACACGGAAAACAGACCAACAACAAAACAAGCAGACCCTTCTCCCACTCAAATACATAGATATATACGTCTGTGTGGTGTCTAAATTAGTACAGAGGCCGTCACGCTTCGACGCCGTTCAAGAACAAAAGAAGTTCACCCGTGCGCGCCCTTCACGGGATGGAAGGTTGCTTTAGCGTGTTTGTTTGCTTTTTGATTGTTTCCGGCTGCCCTACTGCCCATACGCTGCTCTCGTGTGGCTGTGTACGTGTGCGTGCCCCCCCCTGTCCTCTGCATTTCGTGTCCTCCACAACCGCGTCGAAGGTAAAACGAGGAAAGGGGAGCGGACAGAGAGCAGGAAAGAGAAATCGGTGGTGCGTGTGCCGCGTGCAGACAACGAGGGCCTCACCCGCACAGCGCGAGAGAACGGAGGGGTAGCGAAGAGAGTAAAAGTTTGAAGCAAAGGCTTTCTCGCACAGGAAGGATAAACCCTCCCATCCCCCAAGCCTGATCGACAGCGGTCATCAACGTCCACGATCAAACGTGCAAAACGCTCCGCGTTAGGCAGGTGGACAGGGCAGCAGGTAATGAACCCACGCAAGTTAATAAACGTTTAAGATACAAGAGAGAGTGAGAAATAGAAAAAAGAAAAACGGAAAGGCATAGACACGCGCTAGCCATGCAGAGTCCACTAAACGCACACCACTTGTAAAACCACAAACACGAAAAAGGAAAGAGCCACCCCCTTCTTAACTATCAGCAGCAACAGGGCAAAAGAGAGATCGCGCAAGAGACATCCTGGTTGATACGTTTTCGATTTCAAGCACCGGCACCGCAGAGATCGTCCGCGACACTTACACTGTGAGAAAGAGGGAAAGACGCGACACCGGCGTCAACAAGAACGTATTGGTACCACTACCCATCGGCCTCGGCACCTCCCCGCGGTTCGCTCAAAAGAAGCCCGGACCGCCGCGGGGGCGACGGCGACCATTGCCTGCGCCTCCAAAGGCACCTGGGAAGCCGCCCGCCTGGAAGCCACCGCCGCCAAACATCATGTTCATCACAGTGACAATATCCTCCTGGCTCGCACCGCCGCCAAAGCCGCTTGGCATGTTGGCCCCCTCCACGTCATTGTCCATCTGACCTGAGTCGTACATGCGCTTCTTCTTTGGGTCAGACAGGACGCCAAAGGCCTCACCGATCTCCTTGAACTGCGTCTCCGCATGCGACTTCTCTTCTTCGCTTGCGTGCGCCCACTTGTCTGGGTGCCACTGCAAACACGCTTTCTTGTAAGCCCGCTTGATGGCATCCTGGTTAGACTCGTGTTGAGGAAGACCGAGTATTTTGTAGTAGTCCTTGCGCTTCGCACGCTTGGCGCGCGCCTTCAGCTGGCGCAGCTCCGCTACGAACTGGTTATCCTCCTCGGCGGCCTGCTGCATGTCCCGCACCGCCTCATCGAAGTTATCCAGCTGCTCTTGAATGCGGCTGCGGCGAGCGTAGATTTTCGCAGAAGTGGCGCCGTTGCTGATGGCGTAGTCGCAGTCGAGGAGAGCACCCTTGTAGTCGTTCAAGTCCATCTTCGCCGCTGCCCGGTTGCTGCGCAGCGTAGCATTCATGCGGGCGTTGGTCGGGTCGCACTCGACCGCCTGAGTGTACTCATCGACGGCCACCTTGGCGTTCTTGTTCTTGAAGGCGACGTTGCCGGCGTCCTTGTGTGACTCAACAGCACGGATGCGCTTGAGCAAGATACGCGCTTTGGTGTTGTCGGGGTCCATCTGTAGCGTCTCTCGCAAAATATTCTGCGCGCTGGAGAAGCCTTCCTGGCCGCGGTAGTATAGCACCAGTGCACGTAGATAGAGGTAGTAAGGGTCGGAGCTGTGCGTGTAAGCGAAGGGGGAGAGGACTCTGGATGCCTCATCCGGCGACGAAGGCGCGTGCGCCTCTGCGTAGAGAAACGCCAGTGTCGAGGAGCCAGGAAAGTCGCGATACGGGCCGGCGAGTGCGCGGCCGGCCTCTGCAAAGCAGCCGGTCTCTATCAGCTGCCGCCCGCGCGGCACAACTTTGCTGGCCTGCTCTGCACTATTCAACAACTCCCTGAGGTGCTTCACGTCCTGTGGCGTGGCCTTTGGCGACGTCGACACGGCCGTCAGACCCGCCTTCAGCGCCTCCGAGGCGCGGTCAAACAAGCCTAGATTACACAAGGCGCTGTGCAGCCGCGAGTACGCCTTCGCAAATGTTCTATCCATTGTCACCGCCTTCTCCGCGTCGTGAGCGGCTTCCTGGTATTGCCCCCTCTTCAAGTATGCCGCACTGCGGTTCGAGTAGAGCACCGGTTCATCTGGATGGGCCTCGATGGCGGCGCTATAGTGCTGAATCGCCTCCGCGAATGCGTTCGACTTGAACGCCTGATTGCCCTGCTCCTTCAGGGCCTCCCAGTTGCCCTTGCCGCTAGAACTGGCGGCGGGCGCTTCGTCCTGTGTCATGGAGATTCGCAAAGTACACGCGCGCGCAGACACGCACACACACAAAGGGAAGGAAGAGAAACACGCTCAGCAGCAGCAGAAGTACCGTTCCACAGCAAGACAAAAAATGCGCAGATGAGGAAAGAGGGATAAATGGCAGAAAAACACGAAAGATTACGGAGATGATAATAGCACAGGAGAGAGGGGAGGGGGTCACCACCAACCAAGCGAAGCCCGAAAGAGGCCAGCAAGGGGAAGAAAAGGGAGGAACACAAACGGAGACGCGCGGGAGTACAACAGAACAAAAAGAGTGGGAGGGAGATAAAACAGAAAAGCGCAAGGTTAGGGAGAGGAAGGGGATGCGAAACGAACACCTCTCAGCTTTCCGATGGTGGTTGCTCAAATGAAGCACGCCACCGAAAAAGGAGCTCAGAAAGCGCTAGCGTATAGTTATAATTTTCTTCCCGGTGATGTGGGAGATGGAAACGCAGCGATTTAGGGCGCAACGTCGTCAGAGAGAAGAAATGTGAAGGAGGGAGGGCAGTGAAAAGAAGGGAAGTAGTGAAGGGAGGAGGAGTTGTCGAAGAGTCTGAACAAGCTCTTACAACCCCTACATCCCTGTGCAAGTGAAGCGCGCCAGCTCACCGTGGCCGGTCGCTCGGCGCGCCATACACCGAGACGGTTGTGCTTTGCTGACAACGAAGGTGCAAAGGCGTCTCCTATAGGCGTGCGATTCGTGATGTGGCCGCCGCCATCATGGGCGTGCGTGGCATCAGTGCAAGCACGCGGATCTTTTTGTAACTCTTTTGCTTTCCCTTTGCTAAAATGCGGCGTATGCCACCCGGCTCCATATGACAGCAGTGAAACCTCGCTGAAACACACACACGCACCGAAGAAACAAGAGCGAGAGTGATATGCAACCAAGAAGCAGCACAGCGAATAAGGCAGTAATAGAAAATGAAGCGCATTTGAAAGGGAAAAAAGAGTGGCAAACAGGAAGAAAACATACAAAACTGAACGAGGGGAAGTCAAGAGCGGGATGTACATTGCTGTGGTGGTCCACACGCGCGCACGCACAGATACGCGAAGGCGAGAGACGCAGACAAAGACTGCGGCGCGGCGACACACACACACAGTAAATGAAGAAATCTAAATGGAAAACAACAGAGGAAATCATATTAACGGCACTTTTGTTTTTTTTTTACAAACAGAACGAAAGCCGACCAACACAGCAACAGGAGACAAGAAAAGAAAGCAAAACAAGAGGAAAAATAAACCGAGAGGAGAGCCAACACACCGGAGACAATAGCAGCAGACGGGTACTTCTCAACTCATGTTTTCCTTTGTTTTCGACATTCCAGGTTTGCGGGAGGAGGAGGGGGTGTATAACCGAATATGAATGCTGCTGCAAAGGAGGGAGAGACGACGATGAGCGGAGTTACATCGGAGTCCAAGCACCGCACCTAAAAAAAAAAAACGAACGCCGCTGTCGCAGAATGTGGGTGGAGAAACATTTGGAGAGAAAAAAAACGGAAGGAAAAGGGGAAAAGGGGGGAGAGGGACCTTTTGACATGGCTTTGACCATGATGCCCGTGTGTTCTTTCGTTGCCGCTGTGCTGGCGGCGGTGATGTTTGTAGTGGTTTCGCGAGTCTTCTTTCTGTTCGTCTCCTCCACAAACTCCAAGATGGAGTCGCCGGCAAGGAAGCCGTGGAGAGACAAGCAAAGGAAAGAGAAATAAAGCCGTGCGGAGTGCGCGGGGCCCCGCAACTGCCTGTAACTGTTCTCCCGTTAATCTGCCCATCCCTTGGAGTACAACGGGACACAAGTGTATCGCTTTCTGCTTTCACCTTTCCCCTCTACTCCGCTTGGTTCGTTATCATGCATACTAGCACGAAGCGAAATGGCGGAAAAGATTGACCGTTTCTTTAGGAGTCAGCTCCCGAAAATACTGCTGCACCCACACGCACGCATGCACGCACACATGTCGGAAGACTACAAACGTATAAGAAAATGGCTGGCATAATATATCGTTAGCGTCGGTGTGTCTTTTAGCAAAGTCATCTTATTTCCTGAGGTGTGTGCACGGAATGGCCTTACCAAACGAGCACTTTACCTCTTCAGCGCGGTCAGCAACAAGGCTACATCCTACGCCTCCCGCCCTCACCCACCATACACACCCTCGGTAGAGCACAGCAGAGGTAGTGGAGCGCCACGAATTCCCTTTTTCTGTCACGCCCACACAGTCACACTAAAGCAAACACACAGAGAAGCGGGAGAAAGCGAACAAACGCGTCAACGTATCAGTCTGCAGCCAGCAAAGTAAAAAAAAAGGGAAAGACAACAATCAGCCAGCGGAAAAATGGTTCGAAAAAAAAAAGAGAGCCAACACACGCACGCACACACAGACACACGGTAACACGTACACAGAGAAGGGGAGAAAAGGCAAGGAAACATGCAAACAAGAAGTTATAGAGGGGCTTTGAACTGCGGAAAGCAACGAGAGGGGAAGTGGGAAAACGATAAAGCACATCAAATGACATGAGAACGTCGAAGAGAGGGAGAAAAAAAAAGAGAGAAACAGATAAGTGTGGGTGTGGCTGCTGTTTGACCACTTCAGCCAGATTACGAAGAAATGAGTGGAGGCGCAGCGGGCTCTCTCACATCCCTTGATGCGCATATTTCTACGAATTTTTTGGAGGTTGCTGTGAAGCTTTGACGGCGCCGCTGTCCTAATCAACGCCCATGTGCCGTGACTTCCCCTCCCCGACCCTTACCTCAGCCCTCCACCACCTTGCCACCATTGCGAGTTGGAGCAACAACGAAAGCCTCACCGCTGCAGCGACCTCACCCTCCTTGCAGCGGCTCCCGAGAGCACCACACCTTTCTCATCCCGCTCGGAGCTCCCATTCTCTGGACACCTCTCCCAGAGCCATTGCTCCCCTGCAACATGTTTGACAGCTGCATCAGGAAAATGAGGAAAGAGACACTCTTGTTTCGTGCGTGTGTGCGTGTGCGAGGAGGGGGCAAGCAAGGTCCATCACACACCAAGGAAGGGGCGAGCAAACCCGTACGCCGATCGCAAAGAGCAGCGTTTCGTCTGTAAGAGGGAAAGGGGGATTGAATGATAGTTGCCAGATAAGAAGTAACTCTAGGAGACAAGCAAGCGAGGGAGCAGAACCACAACCTTTAAAATGGGAGGTGTAAGTCGTGACTCGTCGAGAACGGAGAAGAGGCGAAGAGAGACCAAGCGAGGAAGCCTATCCAAAAGAAAAAAGAAACAGAAAGAAACCTCCTCCTAAGCCAACAAAAAAAAAAGACATTCACATCTACACGTGAGGGACAAGAATAAAAGGACGCGGCAGAGGCAGACACACGCGCGAGGATCAAACAAAGTAGAAAACAAGATCACCACACCCTTTGTTGTCGTCTGCCGTGGCCGCCCTGGCTCGCCACGTACGTGCAGGGGGCGGGCAGCGGCTCTAGGCGGTGTCACCGCGGGACAGCATCGACTTTGACACCGCAAACGATGGAAGGAACAGCATCTCGCGCAGCATATCGTTGCGCGTCGCCGCGATCACATCTCGACACCAGTCGTTCACTGCGAACGAGATACCAAACGTAAGGCTACTCACCGTGAAAGAGAAGGGCATCTTGCGGTAGAGGAAGGCAACCGTTTTAGGGCTTTTGAGCAGCGATTGCACGGAGCTCGTGCCCAACTGCGCGTACACGACACGCTCCGCCTGGCGATTACGTTTCATGACGTTCAGTGGGTACGTTATCACGGAGCCAGCCAGCCCCGACGTCGCGCCAGCAGCCATATACTGCAAAAAGGTATGGCATCCGAATCGCTCCTTCAAGTAGTCATATAAGGCGAACCCGATGCCGCCGAGAACACCCACGCCCATCATGGAAAAGTAGCAGCCTTTCCAAAGTGAACCGATGCCGTGACGTCGAGCCATGGCGCGCAGCAGCCAGAAATATGACTGAAAGCTGGGAACGGCGTTCACAGCGACACGCGTACGCAGAAGATCGAGTGGGTACACGATCGTCGTCCCAAGCGACGCGGCGGCAGCGCCGGCGGCGAAGTTGGTGTACGGTGTGGCCACATGCGAGTACATTAACCGTTCCGCCAATAACTGAAACATATCGAAGAAGCAGTACGTTAAGGCACCGTACGGTACCACGCGCAGCATTGTGACGTGGCCCGACGTCCACATGTTCGGACTCTGCTTGACGACTTGGTACAGCAGCTGCGCTCCCTTCTTTGCCGAGGTTTTCTCGGTCATGCCCACTTGATACAGAATTTTGAGCCGGTCAAAAGGCAAGGAAAAGAACTTGGCCGTGGCGGCAGCCACCCCGCCGCAGAGGAATGCCTCCGGCAGCGTGACAATGTTGTGGCGCGACGAGTACACGACCGTCGTCTCGTAGTAGTTGCGTGTGCGTCGCTTTACAAGATCATTCACAGTGAAGCTCGTCGCGGTGGCAATGGGACCTTTGATCCAGTTCATGGCAAGGCCCTTGTAGAGCCCCTGACGAATCCCTTCCTCCCGATACACCGTTCGTAATGCGTCGATGACACTCGAGTAGCGCCGTGGGGTGACCTGCATGCGCCGCCGCACAATATCAAGCGGGTATGTCGCCGACTGCGCGAGCAAGCCTGCAAATCCGCCAGCTACCAGTCGCTGATATGTTGGGATGTCCTTGTCAGACTTCAGGTTAGACACTTTTACAATGTAGTGCTTAAGCGTCTCAAAGCACGCAAAGCTGCAGCCCGCGTAGGGCACAATGCCCACAAGCGTAGGGAAAAGGCCGCCGTAGAGGGAGAGAAAGCCTTGCTTAGATGTGGCCTCTTTGAAAGCAGCGCTATAGCTAGGAAAGCGCCGCTTGCCGGAGCTGCTACGAGCTGCAAATCGGGCACGCATGAGGTCCAGCGGGTAGGTACAGGTAGTCGAAGTGGCCCCTGCCAGCGAGCCGCTAATAAAACGCAGCGTCACCGCCCGCGCCTCGTCGGACGAGCCGTCTGGATTGCTGCGACTGAACATGAAGCGCAGCTTGCTGTGGTAGAAGTCGAACGAAGCATAGGTGATAGCCGCGTATGGAACGACACGGAGCATCGTCGCGCCATTGCCGATCCACAAGCCAGTAATGCCAAACTTTTGCACTGTCTCCACGCCGAGGTAGACAGCCTCGCGCAGGCTAAAGTGACGTGTCGGTTCCACCTGGAAAATGATCTTGACACGGTCACCAGGCGCGATGACAGTCTTGCTCACAGCGCCAGCGATGCCGCCGGCAGCGAAACTCTCGATGAACCGAATTACTTCCTTAGTGAATGAACGCGGCGCGTTTATATTACTTGTGCCTTCGTACCCGTGCTTCACGACGAGGACACTGTACTCGCCGGAGCGGTCGAAATCCAAAAGCTCCTCACCCAGGGACGAAAAAGCGTGACGATTCTCGTGGCAGAAGAGCGACCACTGAGGCTCCGTGAGGCCGCCGACGCCGTCTGTGTCGTATCGGAGAACGAGAGCATGCAGTTCGGCGACAGAGAGACCGCACAAAGGGGTCACCTTGTCCACAATGGTGTGCACTGGAATTACGAGGATTTCCTCTCCCGAGCTAGATGCAGAGAGGTCATCAGCGGTATCCGGCATCACGCTGCTAAATGAGGCATTCGAGGGTGATGCAAGCGAGTTGCCAGTTGCTTCAGTAGCAGGTGTCGAAACGGACGATGAGGTTGTCGACAGCATGAGCGTGCGCTCCTCGAACAAGGCAGAGAGCACACCTTTACAAAGCGCGTGGAAGAAGCGGGGAAGAGTCAAACTCGCTCTCTACCACCTCTAGAACAAGAGTCAAGATGCACGACAGAGGCGAAGGAGTAGGGAGCCAAACAAATAAAGTACAAAATGAAATTGGGCAAGCGTACGAGTATGAAGACAGACACAACAAAAATATAGCGTTGAGGCGGACAATTCGAGAACGAAAAAAATACTCAGCACGCGATGCCTGCGCTTGTCAAAATTAATGACTGGAATATGCAACGCGGGTGTGTGACCTGTGCGACCTAGTCGTACACCGCTGCAAGATTAATAAAAAGAGGCACAAGATACTCACATACAGGAAAGGGGGAGAGGCAGAGGGGGGAGAAGAGAAGAGATGTCGTGAAGTTAGCGGAGGTGATCAGTAGGGAGGATATGTATCGGCGCACGCGCGAGTCGCGAAGTTGTGCGTCGTCCCCAAGAAGTCATCGACCTGACAGAAGGCGCCTCGGAGAGGCTGTGATGCCTTGATGAAAACCCCTCGCAAAGTGGAAACTGCTGAAGCCAAAGACGGTGGCTGCGATTTTGTGCTGAGCTTTCAGAAAGCTATACATAAAATCCAACGCTCCCAACGGAGGATGTCGGAGGTTCCAAGAAAGTAAAAAGCTGTCCAATTTCACGATGCACCAACAGATGGTGCGCTGGAGCACAAGTGAAGCAATGGGGACCTCAACCTCAGTGTAGACGCTCGAGACTATCCATGTAAGCGTCTAGTTCCGATTTCATGGCGCCATATTCACGCTTGTAGTCCCATGCATCCAATTCATACAGACGCAGCCTATCGGCTGTGGCAGCAAGCTCACGGCGTGTGGCAGCCAGTTCGCTTCTTGCTACTTTCAAGTCCTGCTGGGTACCGCGGTCCAACTCTAGCAGGTCAACATTGTCCAGCATATTTTTCTTCCAGCACGATTGCAAATTTTCAACGTAAGCTTTGATTTCCAGCAGCGATGGCATATGTGTCACACCAGGAGCAAAAGGTTTCGTATTGTGTGTCGGTCGACTCTCGCGGTGAATCAGAATCTCTGGAGCACGCGCGCTGATCTTCCGCGACAGCTGAGAAACCGCTCGTGCCGCATACTCCGGGTTCTCGGATGCCTGCTTTCCCGTCTCCCCACGCATTGGCACCATGCCACGCTCTATGGGAGGCAATACTACAGGGCAGTACGGCTCAAACGGCGCAATAATGAGCTGCGTTGACGGGTCGTAAAATGTCTCAAGGAAGTTGATCTGCGGAATACGGGACATTAGCTCGCCGCAGAAGAGCGAAGCAAAGTAGAGTGTATATTCGTCGCTTTCACTAAACGGAAAAAAAACATGCTCCCTTCGCTCCACGTGAATTGTTGCGATAGGCTCGCCAGGTCCGCCTTCAGGGAGGAGTTTGTGAACTGGAAATACTAGAACGGCGCTCTTTCTCCCAACTTCGTCCACGTTGCGGTTCAACGCAATGGAGCTGCCGAGAACCTCAGCATCTGCGCTGCCAAGGCATCTATGATGAACCTGTGGAGGTGGAAAAGCCAACTTTCGCGACACGTTCGCGATCGAAAACATATCAACACCACGCTTCACAAAAATATGGCCGTGTGAACCACGAAGCAGACGCGTGGTCCCTTCCAGCAGGTTGTAAAGCGAGCAGCAAACCGATTGCGAGATCTCGGAAGACACGAAAACCTTTGGATCTCCCATTTTCTTACATGTAGCAGAGAAAGTGCCGCACCCTCGTATTTGCTTCCGCGTTGCCGTCAAAGGTGTGAGAGACTTTGGTAGCTGCAACTTGGAGGGGCCTCGTCTACCCCCGCCTCCAATGCCCTCGGCGCCGTCGATGTTCCGTGAAAAAGGAGACAGAACTGGGCCAGATTGTGATTCCTGATCGATGCGAGACAATTCGCCTGCCGCCACGCGCAGGCGCTTTGTAAGTGGTTCCAGCTCATCCGCGCGCAAGCTTCCATTTGCTGCGAGTAGCCGATCAATTATATTTGCCACCAGGCAAATTTCCTCCTTGATATTCTCCATTCCACTGTACTTTTGTTTCTGCGCGGAACATGTCAGGAAGAGTGAATGCTCCTGTTTTGCCGTGACGGAGCAACGTTGAGAGTGGTTCTTTTCGCGGTGCCTTGCAAGCAAAAGGAAACAAAAACGCGAGATTTGAAGTAAGTCAACTTTTTTTGTTGGCACACGTCATACACTGTGTTCCCTGGCGAACAGCATCAGCAACATTTTTTCGTGTTTTTACTGCTTGGAGTCATTGCCTCTTTTTTTCGCTTTCTTGCGAAGCGAAAAAAGCGCAACAAAATACATTTCAACGACTTGGTTTTTGCCAGAATAAGTGCGCATCTGGTGTCTTCATGAATGAATAGGAGACACAGACAATCATCACCGCAGACAACCAGTACTACATAGATCGGAAGTTGCTACTTCATGTAAAGCAAAACAGCTTGATTACTACAAACTCCGGCAGCTCGCGAGCATTTCGGACGACACGAAACCTCGCACATCAACGACAACGGGAATCGGAATACACAGACCTCTTTCTTCAAATCCCTTGCAACGTGAAGCAAAAGTCTCAAATCGCATTGTCGTGATAAAATGGTGATGCGCGCTGCCTCCTATCAACTCAACTCTCTACTTGTACTCCCATGGAGGAAAAAGCCGGTGATATAACATGAGAACAAGAAAAGGGGAAAACCCACACTCACAGAACATAGGGCCAGTATATAGAGAGCACTCGCTGTGCTGAGCTGGTGCATGAAAACATGTATATAGAAAGTGGTCGACGAATAACAGAGCTTCATATCTTCAAGCCTTCAAGCCAAGCAATGAAATCAAAACAGGGAAACGTAATTAGCGATTTCGCACAGAACGACACAACAGCGAAACACCAAAGGCAACGAACAGTTAAAAAAGGTGTTCAGCCAAGCAGAACAATATGATTTAGCACTTGAAAAATGGCGGCTTGAATTCGACCACGATGATAGTCATGTTGTCGGTACCGGCCTTCACCGAGTTCGATTGGGCGAGGCAGCGATCAAGAACCTGCTCACAGACAAGGCTAATGTCTACGGCAACAGGGTGCCCGTTCTTGTCAATGTCATTGTTTTGAATCAATGTTTTCACAAGTTCGCAGCACTCTTCATTGGACAGCACATCCCATATGCCATCGCATCCGATTACTATGAACTCATCGTCACTTCGTGACGGTGTTATCGTGATATCGGGACAGGCAGTGACGGCCTGATCCACCCAACTCTTCGCAGCGCAAGATTTGAAGTCGACATCGCCCAAGGCCCGACTGACAGCCAGCGTCATGTTGACCCGACCATTTTCTACATGGCACCCAGCAGCAACGATTCTCGCCTCCTCGGCAGGGACCGAAGGCTTGTGGTCTACACTGAGGGGAACAGCCTTGCCACCGCGATATAGCACGGCGCGGCTATCACCAGCGTTTGCGCAAACGATTTGCTGATTGGACAAATAAACACAGTTTGCCGTGGTGCCGCTGGACACAAACTTCTTGCAAATTTGCTTGTCGACTTCTTGGAAAGAAACCTCAAACGCCTTCGCGACGTCATCCTTGTATATAGCAATATTCTTGAGCAACTCATCTAGCATGTGTGCCCTACAGTAGCGTGACGCCTCATCTGATTGATGGCCGTCAAAAACGCCGAAGAAAGCCTGGTCCTTGTTACCATTTAGATTCAGCTGCGCTACATGAGCGTCCTCCATAGACTTTCTCCACCCCTGCATACTGCAGCACCCCACTCGCAGGTGTGACGTCTCGAACACAGTCGAGAATTTCTGAGTCTCCGGCTTCGCGAGCATATCACCCATTTTTTGCTGTCGGTAAAGAGCGAGTACTGATTGTGTCAAGGCTGCGTGTCAGGTGGATATACAAGAAGTGACACACACCCACTTATACTTGCAAGTGTGATCAGGCCGATATACAAAGGGGTGGTAACAAAGAGAGCAAAAGCGAGGCAGCCAGTAAGAGCGAGAATATATATATATATATAATATGGAAAGCACATTTGGGGGAACGAAAAGAAAGACACCGCACAGCGCAGAACGGACTGGTGGTAATTTCATGCTTTTTCAACAGTACAGTTTTTTTTTTACAGTCAAATCTAGCCGAAAGTCTCACTCGGGATAACAAACGGCGAATCAGGGCTTACAACCCGACATTCACAGCGACAAAGTCCTCCAGACAATAGTAGCTACAGCAGCGCTACCACGATAGAGGAGAAAGCAACAACAAAAAACAAAAGCAACTCACTGCCTCAATAATCCAGTATGTCCGTGCTGCCGAGAAAGAAACCTATACCACTCAACAAACATACCGGTAAGCAGTCTACAGGCAGGAACTTACTTGGAAAGATTCAGTGAGAATACCGAAATAGAAGCAGTCGAAGAACCTTAATCAGCGCAATTTTTTGCGCAGCTGCTTGCTCTTGTCGTTCTTGGGTTGTGCCTTCTTGATGCGAAGCGGTCGTGGGGCGGGCACGACTGGTCGGAGGGCAGGTACGTGCTTCAGCGACTTCTTGAGTTCCTGTTGCACCGACTCTCGGCGCCACTGCAGAGAGGGCGCTGCCTTCATCTCTGAAGGCAGTAAAATGATTCGTATTTTTGAGCCACGAACAGTAACCCGCTCGTAAAACCCGAAACTGGAATCTTTTGCGTGGTGCCGAACATCAACCAGCTCAATGTTTCCTCGTGAAACATCGAAAGCTGCCAGTGTTCCTTTGTACAGATCACCCTCGACGGTTTCCACCGTCACCCTCGAGTGCAGGGCCTCAAAAACTAAAGAAGAAGGAATATCCTTCGTGGCGTTTGAAGTGTCTGCCATTCTGGCAGCGGTGGCCAGGCGGGTTTCTTGGCAGTCGAAAAGGTACAGAAAAATTTGCGAAGCAGAAAAAGTGTTCGGCATATGAAGTGTGAGGAAAACTGCGCCCCCCTAGCATCTCGAATGCCGCATTTGTGAGGCGATCGACTTCTTCGCCCAAAGGCTGAAGGAGAGAAAGAGGGCGGCTACCCAAAACAATGAGCGCCTCGATGCTGAGAATTCTGCTATGCGTGCTCTGGAAGAGTCATGTGCGCGTTGCAGAATCCTCTTGGTCAGATTTTTTTTTCTTTTGAGGGTGAGAGCCTCCGCAGATCATTCCGCACCACCGTTTGCAAGCTGAACCCTCGTAGCTCCATTCTAGATCACGTGAAACCGCAGCAAAGTTGATAGAGGAGTAGCAAGTTAGGTCAAACGAGGACTATATAAAGGCAAAAGGGCCCCCTATTTATGTCGCGGCGAAGGGGAAAAGCGATCAGCGCAATGGTAAAGCAATTCCAACACAGCCCCTAACAACAGAAACAGACGCATGCAGCCGCCTTTGGGGGGGGGACAAAGGGCCCGAGAGGGGGGATGACAGATCGTGCAAGGTCGCACCGCGCAAAGTCGAGGGGGAGTAATTTGGGTGAGGGTTTGATACCGAGAACTCCGCGAAAAGAGATAATACCCCAGTGAGCTTGCAGCAAACAGGCTTCCTTGTGCTTACACAGCGCGGGCTCTGCTTTTCTGCCCTTGGGCAGCCCATCCCTTCCCCATTCTCGCCCCATCACGTGCGAGAATGGGTAGCGCTTTTCTGACAAACAACGAAAGCCCACGCATAAGAGGCTACGCCCTCTAAAGCGCTTAAAAGCATCAGAATCACTGATCTTACTTCCACAGAGGACTTCACGTTGAATTTCAACGGAGCAAAAGTAGTTGCAGTGCATGCCGCTTCCGCTCATCTACTTCCCAGCGACGTTTCAACTCCCCTGCTTCTTTCTCGTCTTACCTTTGTGCCTTTGGGTGAAATGTTCTTGCGCACAAAATGTCTAGCAAAAAGCCACTACGAGGTAAGAAAAAGGGCTGAATTCGCCTGCATGGTGCTGGGTGCTGCAGAATGAGCTTCTTTGACTTCTCAGCAAGCTCTTCTGAGAGCAGCAGTCAGTCGGACAACAGCAGCAAGGTGGATGACCGGATCAAGCTTACGTACGCTGAAACAGTGGTTTCTTTGGCAACTGCTGTTGGCCTCGTGATCATTGTTTTGCTGGATCTTCTTTACAGAAGCACCTCCCGTCATGCAATGCTTCTCAGAGTTCAACGCGAAACGCGTTTTGACGGTGCCTATATTCTTGGTAAACCAGAAGGAAACCGTGCGCGAATCATTTTGGAAAATGGGCTGAAGACACATGAGTTTCGTATCCGCCACCCTCCTCAGTACTCAAGAGTGGTTCCCGCCGTCGTCTCGGATTCGCGCGACGCAAAGCAAGACTGTGTTGAGATGCTTAGCAAAGTACGCTCAATACTTTCTAAGTCGTACGGAAGATGCGCGGAATTGATGTCCATGCGCTGCTGTCTTGCCTGTGTCACAGGCGCTCTTCCAGGTGAGCAGTCAGAGCGTTTTCTTCGAATATATGAAAGGGTCATGTTTTGCTCACACCGGGTGAACGGAGACGAGAAGCTTGTCACATCAGATGATATACGCTACATGCATGCCTTCTACTATAATAATGTACTCAAAGTTCTGCAATGATCGAAGTGAGCATCTGATTTTGCAGCTCAATTACGTTTTCTTTTTTTTTGTTGTTGCTTCTTTCGTCTTTTTTTTTTGCTGTCTGCTTGTCAAGCGCTGTTGTGAGGGAGACAGTTAGATGAAGCGACTCACCGCTATCTTCTCACAAACCAAGAGTGAATTATGCAAAAAAAAAGCGGAAAAGTACGCAGAGTACAATCCGTGTCGCTGTGTGTCTACCTACAAAATACATCTGCATACTTTGGTGTATGTGCTTCACATTTTCTTTACGCGAGCTGCGAAAGAAAACTTGAAGTGACTCTAAGAGCGAACAGGTGTTTCGCCTGCTGTACACCAATAAGATCTGGTGTTGCGGCAGAGTCCTCACACTCTCGCGGATGATGTTCTGAGTCTGCAGCTGGTGCGAGAGCTAGAAAAGGATACGCAGGATCAAAAACCCATTGCCGCAGTTGGATTGTTGTGAGCCTGCAGTTATGGTGGTGCACACTATGGGATTTATTCTTGTCCACAGTATAAGACAAAACTTCTCATCTGCTAATCGTCAAGTTTCAACTTTTGTGTATGCCTCTTTTTCCAATTTCCGCCTTTTTATCCGCAAGAGCGAACTACTGATTTTCGGCATAGAACAAAAAAAAAACACTATTTACTACTCAATTATTCACGAGGAAAAACAAAATTATCACGAAGAAAGGGACGAAAAAGCAATGGCAGTCACTATTAAACTTGCGAATGGCAGTCAACATACGGTTGAGGTGCCGGATTTCAGCGTCACAGTTGCAGAGTTTAAAAAGCAAATAGCGGAAATGCTAGAAATCCCAGCCAGTGAGCAGCGCATCATTATGCGAGGCAAGGTGTTGAAAGATGATGCTGTGCTTTCGGCAATCGGCATGGAGGACGGCAGCGTTATACACGTCGTGCGGAGCAAGAAGAGTGGGGCGGCGGCCTCATCGACGAATGCTTCAAGCACCCTGGCTGCCAGCGATCCTACTTCATCGCCGAACGTACAGCCGTCCACTACCACACCCGCCCAACCTGTACCGGCGCAGACTGCTGCAAATCCATATGCAGCTCTGATGAGCAACTTTGGTGCACCGCAAACACAGCAGCCTGTTCCCGGTGCTGCTGGGTTCCCGGCAGCAGGGAACCCTTTTGCAGGCATGGGGATGGGAATGGGCATGGGAGGTGGAATGGGGGGAGCTGTCAATCCCACACCACAGCAAGCTATGGAACTGATGCAGAATCCGATGATGCAGCAAATGATGCAACAGGCACTCAGCAACCCCCAGTTTATGCAGTACATTATTCAAAACTCTCCCCAGCTGGCGGGCCTGCAGCAGGACCAACAGCAAGCTATTATTGAAATGATGCGAAATCCGTACATGATGCAGCAGGCAATGGCAATGATGGGAAGCTTAGGAGGTGCGGGTGGTGCGCCACTGGCAACTTCGCAGGCTCCTTCGACTCCAGCCGTAGGGGCTGGGTTCAATCCTGCAATGTTTGCACCTCCTGTTCCACAAGGCAATCCACGAGAGGTTTATCGCGAGCAACTGCAGCTGTTGCGAGATATGGGATTTCCCAATGAGGAAGCGAACATTGCTGCTCTTCAGCAGGCCCAGGGCAATGTTCAGTTCGCATTGGAGCGGCTTCTTGGTGCATGATTTAATGTGCTTTCCCTCGACTTGCTTTTTTTTTTCGCTGTTCTTACTCGTGTTTTCGATCTTGAGAGCTGATCGTGACAAGGGAAAGCCCTTGTGCTTTACGAGGTAAGAGTGCGTTTCTTGGTGCTGGTGGGCCGATTTTAGTGAGTTTACGGTACAGAGGATACTCTATCAACCCAAACGCTAGTCGAAGAGACATTGGATTCAACTGGCAGCAGCAATTCGGCAGGGGTGCTACTCGCGCACGTGACAGTAAAGGCAGAGGATGCCGTTTTGCTTGAGTTAAACTGCAAGCACAAGAAGCGAATAAATGCATGCTCTCAGATACTTCTAAATGAAAATCAGCTACTCTCCTCTTTTTTTTGCATTTTCTTTCTCTTTTGTTCCTGATTTTGTGCTCTTTCGCTCAGAAGTGACAACGCTTCATAGTGAAGGCGCGCATTTGCTGAGTGTGAAGCTTTATCGACTCACGACCTAGAACTTGTCGGAAAAGAGGTAGCCTGAAAAAAAAAAAAACATACACACACTCACACAAATACCTTTTTCTTTCGCCCTTGAGTGCCTCTGCTGTTGCACTTTTCCGACCCTTTCTCCGCGCTACAACATACACGCACACAGGTGCCGAAAGCACTAGTTTCCGGCGCCTGCTCTTTTGTTGTTTGAGGAAAGGTGACGAAGGAATCCTCTCCTTTCTTTTGAAAGTTGCGGAGCCTTTGCTTTGAACAAACTCTGTCCCTGAAGCATTACAAATGTCTTCGTTTGGCCGTGCTACCGCCCGCAGCGGCGACGCTGGGACCCGTGACAGCCTTGACCGGTACAATCGCTTGGATGTTTTGGGAGAGGGAACGTACGGCGTTGTGTATCGCGCGGTCGACAAAATCACTGGGCAGTACGTTGCTCTCAAGAAAGTGCGACTCGATCGCACTGAGGAGGGCATTCCACAAACTGCGCTGCGCGAGGTGTCGATTCTACAAGAGTTCGACCACCCTAACATTGTGAACTTGCTTGATGTCATTTGCTCGGACGGGAAGCTCTACCTTGTGTTCGAGTATGTGGAGGCGGACCTGAAAAAGGCGATTGAAAAGCAAGAGGGTGGCTACTCTGGAATGGATCTGAAGCGGCTTATTTATCAGCTTTTAGACGGCCTTTACTTTTGCCACCGCCATCGCATCATCCACCGTGATCTGAAGCCAGCCAACATCCTCCTGACATCAGGGAACGTCCTTAAATTGGCTGATTTCGGCCTCGCCCGCGCGTTCCAAGTGCCCATGCACACCTACACGCACGAGGTGGTTACGCTGTGGTACCGTGCCCCCGAGATCCTCCTCGGTGAGAAGCACTACACTCCTGCCGTGGATATGTGGAGTGTCGGCTGCATTTTCGCCGAGCTAGCGCGCCGAAAGGTTCTTTTCCGCGGCGATAGCGAAATTGGGCAGTTGTTTGAAATTTTTCAAGTGCTGGGGACGCCGACGGACACCGAGGGGTCCTGGCCTGGTGTGTCGCGGCTGCCCGACTACCGCGACGTATTTCCCAAGTGGACGGCAAAGCGGCTGGGGCAGGTACTACCAGAACTTCATCCGGACGCTATTGATCTTCTCTCCAAGATGCTCAAGTACGATCCGCGGGAGCGCATATCAGCCAAGGAGGCCCTCCAGCACCCGTGGTTCAGCGACCTTCGCTGGTAGAGTGAAAAGGGCATGACTGAATACAGTCTGCTGACGCGTCGGACTATGGAGGATTTGTTTCTCTGAGGGTGCTTTGCTGAGGAGGCTCCTACTTGCTTTTCTTGACTCTTACTTAGACTTGACGCTTTCAGTTTTTCCTGTTTTGACTCTCCACCCTTTAGATCTTTCTCCTACACATGCATACATACACTTTTTCTCTCGCTCTTCCACAACGACATTACCACCGTGCCCCTGTCTTTTCCACTATCTGGCCCTTTTTCAGTTGCGAAACAGATTTGGTCGTGTCTTTTTTTTTCGTTCTAGCTCAGATCTTCGGCCCTTAGTTGTACTATGAACTTTCGCAAAAAGATGCCTAATATGCAGCAACTCTACATACAGATCGGGTTTCTCCTAGAACATGTGTCCTCTTTCGCTGCTTTATGCCTTCGAGTAGAGACTTCAGCTCCTTTTTCATAAAGGCATGGGCCGGCCTGGACGTGCATGCTGGGGAGGGAGTGGGAGTTTTCACACAGGCATTGACAGCTGCAACGTCTCTATGAGAGACGAAGGCAGCACTAAAAAAGAATGAAATCCGACGACGCGCTACTTGGACCTCCACACTCAATGCTTTGCAAATATACATTTCGTATTACTCCCCTTTTCTCTTCCACCTGTCGTTTCACCACAGCTGTGTCGCAACTCGTGGTTTTGCACGCATATTTTAGCTGCTGCCCTTGCATTTTTCTGTCGGCCATCAGTTCCAATATGGCGGCGACCAGCTATGATCGCGACGCTGCCGTGAAGGTGGCAGAAGAAAACTACAGTCTCCGGAAGAGGCTTGCACGGATGGAGTGGGAGGAGGAGAAGCAGAGGCGGGCGGCGGAGTATGAGTCTCGCTTTGAGGGGGCTGTGGACACTAGCGCCAACGATAGGATGCGGAGCCGGAACAGCGCGCTCCAGGATGAAATTGCAGGACTGGAGAGCCAGCTGAAGGAGCTGCAGATGATCAATGTTACGGACCTGCAGCACGAGTACACTCGTCTAGACAACCGCCGTGCGTACCTCCTGAACGAAATTGCTGGCCTCCGACGCATTCTTGCCAATCAGAGCAAAGAGGTGAAGCGTGCCACCCGGAGCGTCAACAGTCAACACGAGCTCCGTCGCCAAAACAACGAGCAGCATGCTGCATCTATCGAGGATATCCAAATGTTCAGAAAGAAGAGGGAGTCACTAGCCGAAGAAACCCAACACCTGATCGCAAAGGAGCGCCAGTTAATGTCAGAACTGGAGACGCTTCCTGCGCCAGGTGAAGATCAGGAGGTTATGGCTAGCCGCCTGAGGGAAGATAACGAGAAGAAGGACCATACGATTGCGCAGCTGGAGGCGACCCTAAAAGAGAAGCAGCTGAAGGCAGGCACCCAACTTGCTGAGGCGAACTCCGCCGTTGACATTCAGCACCTGCGAGAGGAGTATGTCCGGTTGAACGACCAGTTGAGGCGCATCAAGCAGTAATGCCGGGTACGCCGATGGGTGGCGGAGCTGTCCGACCTTTGCACGCCAAATCGGACTGCAGTTTCTCGTTCTGCCATGGCGATTTTTTTTTGCCTTTGTGTGACGCGCGGGTGGCGGTACAGGACATACTTCCCGCTCCGTGTCTCCGCCGACTGCTTTGTAAAGGTTGTTGCTTTTGATGCCCCTCTCTTTTGACGTGCGGGGCTGGCGCGAATGTGTTGTTGCAGAGTATGTACCGTACGTCTTGGCCCTCCTTTTTTTATCTTCTCGTTCTTGACTGCGAAGCTTCTGGTGACGAACCTTGGACTCGTCGTGTGTTTCGTGATGCGGATGTTTCGTGAGTGACATGTACATGTAGTTTAGAACGGCACTGCTCAGGGTGCATCAACAAAACGAAAGAAAAATACAAAACAAGGATGACTGTGCCACAGCGACAGGCGGTTCAAGTGTGTAGGAAGCACAACTCTGCGGAGACAATGGGCTGCGTTGGAGGTACGAAAACAAACAGAACATCTAGCGCTGCCCTGTGCGCACCGAGAAAAGACTGTACTTACTCTCAGAAAAAGCATTTTAACGACACTGAGATGAAGCAGTACAACGCACGACGACACCCGGCAGCTTTCCATTCATGTTACTCCACTTATTCGATGAACTCCTCCCGCATTGGCTGTCTTTTTCGCTTCGATACGCATGTTTCGTGGTTGCTCTCCCGTTCCGGGTCGTGTCGCCCGCACTCCATTATCGGAACTCCATATGCAGCGTATCTGCTTTTTTCTCACCTACGGCTCTTCTCCGCGCCCTTTCGCAGGAGAGCGCGCAAGGGCTTTTTGTTCTCTAATTCTGCCCCTTTCCGTGGCACGACAATGCGCAGAAGCGGCTTGGCCTACATGCTGCGCAGCAGCGTCCCGCTGCTCGCAACGCCAGCTTTCCTCTCGAATGTGAGGCACATGCGAAACATTGGTATCAGCGCCCACATTGATAGCGGCAAAACGACGCTGAGTGAGCGCATTCTCTTCTACTCCGGTCGCATCGGAAAGATCCACGAGGTGAAGGGTGGCACCGAGGTCGGCGCCACAATGGACTCCATGGAGCTTGAGAAAGAGCGCGGCATCACTATTCGCTCCGCCGCGACGCAGTGTCGCTGGAAGAACAGCACCATCAATATAATCGACACGCCCGGCCACGTCGACTTCACCATCGAAGTGGAGCGCGCCCTTCGCGTGCTGGACGGTGCTATCTTGCTCATGTGCGCCGTTGGCGGTGTGCAGAGTCAGACGCTGACGGTGGATCGCCAGATGAAGCGTTACGGTGTACCGCGCATCTGCTTCATAAACAAGCTCGATCGCGACAACGCGAACCCACAGCGGGCAGTAAAGCAAGCGCAGGAGCGTCTGGGCATCAACGCCGTCTTCATCCAGCTGAACATGGGCACTGCACAGGACTTCGAAGGCGTCGTCGACCTCATCGAGGAGAAGGCGGTCTACTTTGATGGCCCTTTCGGTGAGGCCATCCGCTACGAACCGGTGCCGAGCTACATCAAGGAGGACGTGGCTGCCGCACGCAAGGAGCTCGTGAGCCGCCTAGCAGAGTGCGACGAGGAGATGGAGTTCATCTTTCTTAATGACCAGGAGCCGACAGTCGAGCAGATCCACGCTGCCATTCGCCGCGCTACCATAGCCAACAAGTTTGTGCCCGTGATGGTCGGCTCGGCGTACCGGAACAAGGGCGTGCAGCTGCTCCTGGACGCGGTGGAGCGCTACCTGCCGTCGCCAGTGGAGCGCCACAACTCCGGCTATCAGGTGAGGCGTGTGAAGGACGAGGATGGAAACGTGTCGAACGTGAAGGAAGGCGAGGTGGAACTGATGACGGATGACGAGAAGCCGCTGGTGGCCCTCGTTTTCAAGATCGAGGAAACAAAGAAGTCGGGGCTGTCCAATTACGTGCGGGTGTACCAAGGGAAGATGCGCAAGGAACACCTGATGAATATCCGCACCGGCAAGAACTTCTTGCCGCCGAAGCTTGTACGCATGCACGCGGACAGCGCCGAGGTTGTGGACGAGGTGCGCGCTGGCGACATCTGTGCCATTCAGGGTGAGGTGGACGCGTCCTCGGGTGATACCCTCATGAAGTCCGGACCGCAGTCTGGCTCGCAGCTCTTCTCGTGCGAGGACATGTACGTCCCGCCGCGCGTCATCTCTGCCTCACTCAAGACGAAGGATGATAAGGAGCAGTCCAGGGTGCGGGAGCGTATGCTCGCCTTCATGCGAGAAGACCCCACCTTTGTGTACTACCGCAACTCGGAGACGAACGAGGACATTGTGGAGGGCATGGGTGAGCTGCACCTCGATATTTACGTGGAGCGGCTGAAGCGGGAGTACGGACTGCACGTGGAACTCGGCAAGCCAACGGTCAACTACCGCGAGATTATCACGGAGCGGCAGGATTTCGACTTTGTCTTCAAGCGGCAAAGCGGCGGTGCGGGTCAGTGGGCGCACCTGAAGGGCTTTGTCGAGCCGCTGCCGATCGATATGTCGGTCGAGAAGGGGGTCAAGAACAAAGCGACGACACGATGCTCCAACGGTGACATCCGCGAGTCGCTGCAGAAGACGGTGGTGAAGCACCTGGAGCGCAAAATTTTTGTCAAGGGCGAGCTGATGCACGCCCCTGTCTGGGGCGTGCACTTTCACTTGAATGGTGGCGCCATGCACGAGGTGGACTCGAACGATCAGGCCTTCAAGAACGCGACCCAGGAGCTGTGGGAAACCTTGCTACCGAAGCTGAAGCCGACGCTTGTGGAGCCGTTCATGGATGTGGAGATGACAGTGCCTGCGGCGAACATGACTGATGTGGCGACCGAGTTCTCGAAGCGAGAGGGCGTGGTGACCGAGACCGCTGTAGACGGCCCTGATGCAGTGATCCGCGGGGAGACAGCCCTGGACACCATGTTCGGCTTTATTTCCGACCTGCGACGACTGACGAAGGGCCAGGGCGACTTCAGCATGCAGTTTAAGGAATATCGGCCGATGCAGCAGTACAAGGCCCAAATGCGAATGGATGAACGCAACAACGATCTTGGGCGCAAGCCGTTCAAGCTTTCGGACTAGGGTGCTCCATCCCCACCCCTTACCACTGAGAGGCTCGCCGGGGGCACATTCACAGATACTCTACGGCTTTTTCGTGCCTCCTTCTCGTGTCTTGTAGAATAGCGCACAGAAACGCTTCTTGATTCACTGAAGTTACCTTTGTTTCCGTTTTTGTGCTGCCGATGGCTTGTGTTGACTTTATATTTTGCCGTTGTGTCCGTGCATGCGCCTAGATAGTGGCGCACGCACACCTCTTCACAGTAGCTTCTCTCTCTCGTTGGCTCCCTTTTCTTGAGAAAGAAAAGAAGCGCTTTAATGCCGTGGGGGAACGCATGGTGAACGTAATGGCGAAGCACTCCGCTTGCGCACGTCCGTATGTGTATGTGCTTGCCGGTAGCTAGGGGTGACGCGCTAGTTGACAACTGTGTGCGTATCTCCCCGACATGTTCTCACCACGTAGAGACGTTGGCGCTTTACAGATCATTTTTTTATATTCTCCGTTCTGTGTCTCCAGTAACCCGAACCTAACTAACGAAGATGAAAAAAAAACACAAAGCAAAAACCCGTACCGCAAGCCTTGATACTTGATGGGAGCCACAAAACAAAACGAGGAAAGCAGGCAAACAAAATAGCATGGAATGCCGTGGCACATGCACGCTGACAGAGGCATGTGGCTGCATACGTTCGCATGGCATTCTGAGGCAGCGGCCTCAACTGTGGGCAAAGGTGAGAATTTGGATGGGGAAGCACCTTCGTGCGGTAGACGGCGCATGACCCCACGACGTGAGTGAGTGAGCCAGTCGATAGCTCAAAACGAGTTATGGTGTGGACGGGCGGCGTGTTGATGTGGGGACCCCTCCACGAGCGCCAATCACGTTTTCCCTACTGGCCTGCACGCCGAGCAATCCTTTCACACCGTCAACCACCCATACAAGCTCAAACACACATGCAGGACAACGACAGTAGTGCAGGACCTCTCATGCCCTTCTTCTCTTGCTTTATCTGCCTCGCTGCTTTCTTTTTTTTTTCTCTTGGGTATCTTCACCTGCTGATACGCATTTGGACTTGTACGTGTGACGGCTGTGGCGCCACACTCATACACACAAATGATTGCGGCGCTCGCGTCAACGTTTTGAGCCGCGAATAATCTACAGTTGCCCTAAGCGTGGCCGTGCAAACTACTTTTTTTTTGTGCCGCGCCCCTTTCCACACTGCTTCCGCACCCCGCTTTTCCAAGGCGAAACTGCCCCCTCCCCCTCTTTCCCTCCAAGACAACAACTCCAACAGAAAAGCCGGAAAGCGGAAAGAAAAGGCTATCAATACATTCACAAAGAGAGATACGGAGACGGCAAGCGCATCTGCTTATCTAGGTGCGTGCCGGCCTGAAGCGGGCGAACGAAGGGTTCCGGATTTCAACGAGACAGAAAATAGGACACAGTTCAGTATCAGCTGCACACGGCTTGTTCGCTCTGCGCTTCCTTGATCTGTGGACAACGCCATCATTTTTTTTTTTGCGGCGCATTCTTCCCTCTTTCCTTCTTTTTGTCTTACTTCGCTTTTTACGTGTTCTCAACATTTGGGGACTGCGCGTTTCGTGATTTCCTCGCCCGAGCGACAACTCAAAAAAAATAAAGAAAAACCTGCCAGGCTCTGCCTTTCAGCGCCTTCTTCGATCTCCACCGTTTTGCTGTGTTGAGGCTGCTCTCAACCCGGCCGCTCATTTTCCTTCTTCCGTGGTTCGCAGTGTGGTGCTCTCTTTTTATCGCCTTTCTTTTGTGACCCCCCTCCTCGCTCTCCTCGTCGGTGTGCCCTTTCTTTGTTTCTGGGTTTCCGTCCTCCCTTCCCCCCTCCCACCCCCCACACACACCCTTTCGCTCTCGCTGTTTTCTTTTTTTGTGAGTTCAACCCTTAATTCCTGCTGCTTCGAACGACAGAAGCTCCTCAGGAAGTGCTCGAAGAGACGAATGCTTTAGGCCGCAACTGCACACGGTACACACGTGTTTGTGTGTTTTTCCTTTTCTTTTGTTTATTTTTGGTTGCTCTCTCTCTCTGGCTAATTCGCTTTCACGTGTCTGACGCTCTCTCGCCTGTGTGTGCGTTTTCTTTGCCTTCTCACTCTTTCTGCTTTCGTGTTGCTGCATTCTGTCACTGTCACGCTTGTTCGTCGCGAGGCTGAAACCCACCGTCGGCAAGTTGTCTCACTTCTTTCCTGTTTCTCCTGCTCACAGAACAGCAGCGAAATTAAACAAAGCAGCATAGTTCCGCTCATATCTCTATATGGAAATATATGCTTCCCTTTTTTCTGTTGGCTTCTTCGGCGTTTCCTCCCCTCTGTTTTGCTGTGTTTTTTTGTGAGGGCGTTCTTGTCTGGTAAATGTTTCTCCACCGTGTGCGTACGCGTTTTGTGCTGTTGCGCCGCTTACACGTGCTCCTCATCCTCTTTTTTCTCCTTGCCTTTCTTTTTGTTCCCTGTTGAAATTACCCCCCCCCGAAGTAATATATATATATATATATAAGCGAGAAGAGGCACACCCGTGCACCTAAAGAGCGAGAAGCAGCACTTTCAAAGCCGATCCTAATTCACCATCTCCCGCCTCGACAAAAAGGAAAAAGCAAACAAGAAAGCGAGGTCCTTCTCCTCTTCCTAGCTCCGTTGTCTACCTTTTCTTTTTCCTCTTTCTGCAGCCACATATAGGGCAAAGTCCTACACACAAACGCGCGCACACACACAGGCCAGCGATACGTCTTGTTCGTGTTTCCTGAGAGTTTTTTTTTTGCCATTTGTGGTATTCTTTTCCTCCCCTTTTTCTCTTCGTTTCTCCCTCGCAGTTGTGCTTCCCCCTGTGTGCGTCTCTTTGTCGGTGCCCTACTCTCCCTTGCTGAGGAAAATAAAGCGAGCAAAAATCGAAAAGTCGTGTAGACCGGTCCTTCTCTTGCGGCACTGCCAATTCGTGGGCGTCGGCGTTCGGCTCTGATATGTTGGGCGTTCGTGTGCTGTGCGCAGTTTTACAGGCATATGTGTGGGTAGCAGACCTACTACTCCCCCTTTTAGCGTAACTGTTTCTTGTTTATTCTGTCTCGCCGGTTTGCTCTCGAGCGACAAACCGTGCAACTGCGCAGGGAGGCAAAAAAAAAAAGGAAGCTTGCACACCTGCCAGCGCTGGGGTGTTGATTGTGTGCATCCTACGCTATAGGAGAAGGCGACGCCGGTTCAGTGAACGCCACAAGCTCTCCGTTCTTGATGGGGTGCGGATCGTCTTCTCACGTTCATGACCGACGCGCCTACCACGGCGTGGCGGTGCGGACTCACTCGTACAGTGGCGGTGCCGAAAGTTCGGTTCGTAGTTCGACACACGGGTCTTTTGAGCGCATGGATCGACGCCAGCACAGTAAGGCCGCTGACAGAGGTTTGAACGACAAGTTTCACTTTGACATGAATGGGGTTCTTCAGCGGAAAATGCGACGTTGCCGCATGCAGGAGTGGCACCACACCGCTGCCGCTGGCGCGCGCCAGGCGCACCGGGGCTTCCATCGAATGCCTCGCCACGACTACCTCACGGACTTCGGCACACATCATGTGGCCATGGTGGACGAGTTGTCTCGCTGTGTGGTGTCTGCCAGCGACAAAAGCTTGATCGAGTGCTTCGCAACTTCCGTTTCCGAGACTCCGCTGAGCTCGTTGACGACGAGCTGTAGTGCCGTCCACTCGAATCCCCCGAGTACTCACTTCGATCTGCAGGCTCCGCTGTGCCTCTCTGAAGGATCTCTGGCCCGTGCCTCAGTTGTCGACCTTGGTGGGCGGTCCTCGCGCTCTTTCCCGCAGGGTATGTCGTCTTGCTCCGCAACGTCTTCTTGTAGCAAAGCGCGTCGGTTTCAGAGCTACTCACTACACCCCTGCAATTGTGGCCATGCTCACCGTGCGAAGTTGGTGCTCTTTGCGGCCCAGGCTGACATCCTGCTTTCTTGCTCCACGAAGGACCGCCACATGACTGCGTACCACATCGCGCTCGGCGTGGAGGTGGGCCGGCTTGTGGGCCACGATGACCTGATTCTTGGCGGAGCAGTGAGCCCAGACGACACGCTGGTGGCCACTACGTCGTGCGACTGCACCGCCATCTTGTGGGATCTGCCGTCGTGTAAGCAGCGTCGCTCTTTGACTCACCCGCAGTTCGTGCACGCCTGTCGCTTTTCTTCATCAGGCACCGAGCTGGCCACGGCATGCGCCGACGGGCTGTGTCGAATCTGGACCTGGTCCGCCTCCGCCATAGTCAACATACTCGTGCCCTCCGACACCGGCTTCAATGGCGCTCTCAGTTCTCTTGCTTACTCCCTCGGCGACAAGGTACTTCTGGCTGGGGGCTCAGCGCGCAACGTGTACGTCTGGGATTGCGAGAGCTTCAGTCCACCGGCTGCTGTTTTCCGGCAGCACCGAAGTGCCGTGCTGTCTGTAGACGCCTCCCGCGCCCATCAGGACATTGTGATGACGGCGGAGGAGGCGACACTGCTCGTGTGGAACTGCGCGACGCTGGAGGTTCTACAGCGAATCGACGTCAGCTTCTGCGACGCTCAGTCGCCCTGGCGACGGGGCGGGGCCCTGACAGCATCAGAGACGTCTGTGAAGCGGACCACCTTTCCGCATGAGTTGTACTGGACTGCAGCGCGATTGATGGACTCGCGCTTTGGCCTCGTCTTGGTGGCGGCTACCAGCGACAAGCGCCTCTACCTCTTCGACTTCGTCGCCACATACAAAAGACGTTCCGCAGACGACATTCAGACTCAACTCACTGGCACCGCGGCACAAGTGCAGCCAAGCGCTCTATCAGAAATGCTGTCGCTCTCTCTTAGATCCCCCGTAAGCAGTATGGACAGCGGACCACCTAACCGCGTTGTGTTCGGTGACAGCTGCGGCAATCGCTACATTTTGGAGTTGAATTGAAAGGCCTTTGCAGCTTCTTTTATTTTGGGGAGTTAGAGGGGAGGGGAGGTCGACGTGCTCACAAGCGCTTAGCCGTGCTTATCTGTGCGTGTTTTTTTTCCTGCTGAGGGGTGGTGACGGGGATGAGAAGCGCACATGCAAAGGCAAAAGAATCGATTCCGTTTTTCTTTTTTTTTTCGGTCGATTGCAACAAGAGGCGCTTGTTCGCTCTCTCCATCAAATTCAAAATTTATTTTCCTTGTGCTCCTTCTTCTCGCTCTTCCTATTTCTGCTCTGTACTTTTTTTTTGTCGTTCTTGTTCGCCTCTGCGTCTCTCTTTTTCATGTGTTTTCCCTTTTGGCCCACATCCTCTGCGTGTTGTTGCCTGCTCACATGTCCGTATATATACTGCGTCTCTCTCTCTATGTGTGTGTGTGTGTGTGTGCCCTTCTCCCTTTCCCTTTGCTTTTCCTTATACCGTCTTGCGTGCTTGAGGCTCGCTCTCGCCCTCTGGGCGCATGCCTTTAGTTCCTCCCTGCGCTTCTTTTGCTTCGTCATGTTCGTGCTTCCAAAGCACACCATCTCTCTTCCTTTGTTTCTTGTTCGCTTTGGCTTCTTCGGGGTTTCCGTTTCTCGATCGTTTTTTTTTTGTTCCTCAGCTGTGCGTGAACCACAGAGGCATTGAGGCTGTTGCGGAAACCCCAGCTGCAGGGGTCGAACTTACACATGTCCGACGCGGCTTGTTGTGCACAGCACTTTCCTCTCGACGAGGAAGAGAGGGTTGGAAAGAATGCACTCCTTCCTCATTCCTGGGTCGTCCGGCAACAACCTTTTTCTTAGTGCTTTTGCGCGTTCTTGTTCTATGCTAGTGTCTTCCCTCTCTGTTTTTTTTTTATGTTTTGTGTAGCCCTGGACTTGGACTCTAAAACGGTCGCGCTCTTTGGCAGCGTTGCTTGTTTAGCGTAAGTTGACACAAACACCCTTCCGCATAGGCACTCGCCCACGCTGGCGTGTACACATGCACGTAAGCCTCTGCATATGCGCACGTCACGTGGCTGTACTGTTTTGACATGCCTCTTTCTTTGACGACTTTGCGTGCTCCTGCATCTGTATGCGAGCCAGCACAAATGAAGGGCTTGCGATTATTTTTTGCGTTACTACGTCAAGAGCTGTAAAGTCTGACTCTACACTTAGACCTACGCCTCCCTCCTTTCTACCGTCTTACCTGTTCTCACACATCTGCGAGCACATCGTTCCATGTCTTGATCGGCATCTTCGCTGTTGTCGCTGATGCGTCTTTCTCAACTTATGCCCATGTCTCTCTCTTTCTCGGTCACGGCTATGCTCTTGCAGCTCTCTCTGCTCACGTGCCACGCTGTTTCTTGCTTTTTTTTCTCTGAAGCCCTTCTGTTTTTTCACACGTGTGACGACTGATGAGGAGTTTAGTGTGCATCTCTAGCTCTCTGTTTCCTTCTCGTTTATGATGTCTGTCGTGCTCTTGAATGTATATGTTTGTGCGTACGTTTATGCGTGTGCGTGTGCCGCACGCGAATTTGCAGTGACTATTTTCCTTGTTACTGTTTTTTTTTTGTTGTTGGTGAAGGAAGAAAACGGCCGTCTTTGCGTGTGTGTAAGCCTTTTAGTGCGTTCTTGTACTCGCTCTTGTTCCCTTTGGGTTTATCGTGTTTGCTCTCCCTCCTGGCTTTGTCTGTGCCCGTGCTTATGAGGATGTGCTGCCGGTGCTGAGGAGATGCGAGAGAAACGATTCAGTTGACTAGAACACCGAATTCGACAAAAGAAAACAAACACGGACTCGAGTGGACGAAAATCAAAAAGATTATACGAAATAAACAAGAGTTGACTTCTCTGCTCTACCTCGAAAACGAGAGATAAAAAATAATAATGCAAAAGGTGTTCACCACTTCGCTCGAGCTCCGCTTCTGGTGATTATCATCACTAGGTCTCAGGCGTGGTGGAGTAATGCATACGGAGAAGATGCACGTGCATGTCTCTACATCCACCTCTTCTTCGTTCGCATGCCCTCTTTTTACGCTCTTTCTCTTTGCTTCACCGCAATTCGAGTATCTTTCTCTTCGCCTGTACCTCGTATTTCTCTGCCCGCCAATGAATGCGTGTGTGTGTGTGTGTTCGTGTATGCGTCGATATGTGCACCTTTTTCTTTTGTTCCCTAGTTTAAATTGTATGTGTGTGTGCTTCCAGATGTATGCATGCGTGTATGTATGTGTGCCGTGCTCGATACGCCTCTTTCCTCTTCGCCTCCTCCCTGCTCTGGCTCCACTTCTCTGTTCTCTCCTTATACATGACCAAAGAGAGAGGGCGGCGGCGCAAAGTGCGGAAGCGAGAGGAGCACCACGCCCTGCCCATTTTCTTTCTTTTTCTCTGCTGTGTTTTCTGTTTAACTTTTGTTTTATTACTTGCTGCCTATGGCGCGTCATTTATGCTCCGCTCAAAACTAGTTTCTTTTCCTGTATGCGCTCTTTTTCCTATTACCTGACGTGTGCGACCTTCTTCGTGGTGGTCACGTCGCGTCATCATCATCATCGTTCAGGCGCCTTCGCCGACGCACTTCTTTACGTCCTGTTTTGCCTCCTGTGCCGCTGCCCACTTCACTGTGCCTGGGGTTTCGAGGGGAGGTAGCCGAAAGTGCGCGCGCTGCGCATTGGGCTTCCACAGACACGCATTTGCACGAACTGTGTGCAGTTGGCGGAGTCCGTTGATTTCCTTTTCTCCCTTCCCCTCTTTCTGCGCCACATCCCCGCCTTTTCTTTGAGTTCTCAAGCGGAAGGGATAAGACTTGCCTTTTGACACACAAGAGAGTGTATCGTACAAAACACCGAAACCGGCACTCCGGTGGACGCGAGGTGCTTTGTGGCCCGCAGTCTCCACGGCGAAGGTGAGAAGAAGGCGGAGCATAAGAAGCAAATAGAACGGCAATTTACCCCCCCCCCTTCTCCAAAGATCATGCAGCACACACACACACACACACAAGCACATCACATACTCTCTCATCTTTTTTTTTCCGTGCCCATGGCTATGTACGTGTGTGCGCCAACCACCCTTATGTGGTCGCAGAACCAGAGTGAAAGCAAAATGAAATGCGCAACGGAGACCTGATGGAGGCGACGGACGTCGCGAGACGAGCCGAAGCTACGCGGGCGTGTGTAGAGCAAGCTCTGCCCGTCAGCTTTGTAGCCTTTCTTGTCGGTGCGCTTCTCACTGTTGTCTTGTCGCCTGCGGCTCGGAGTCTTCGCATGCTGATGGTGCGGTAGAGCAGAAAGCGCTCTGCCAACGTTGTCCCATTCCACTCGTTTCATGTGCTTCCGTAGACGACCGGACTCTCACTATTTTGCGTGACTTCCTCTACACACCTGTCTTGTCGATGCCGCTCGTTGGCGCAGCCACAAACAGTGCCTCAGAAGAGAATCTGTTTACTTTAATCGCTTTCTCCTCTTTTCCCTCCCTGTGTTTTTCTCTGCCATGCGACCCCCACACATACATACTCAATCACCTAGATGGGTATACAGCGCTGTTGTTGTGGCCTCTGCAGATCTCTTTCTTGTCACTTCATCACTGAAGCAACAAGCAGGTGCGCCGTCCTCCCTCATTTTCTCTGCGCTCCTTGTCTCGCTTCGACTTTGCATTCCCTTGCGCACCAGGACGCCAACTTTTACCATCTTTCTTTAAACACGGTCTCTCTATCGTTTTTTTTTTTTGCTTCGTTCTTCTTTGACTGAAGCAAAGAAGCTTCTCTAACTCTTTCTCTATCGCTGACGCTCCGTGTATCCACTGCTGATCCGTCGATCCCGCACCTTTTCCTCCAGGCGTGTGTGCGCACCAGCCTTTTTACGGTGGCTTTTTTGTTTCATTTTTTTTTTCTCTCATCTCCTCCGGCGTGCGTCTGCCTGTGTGCGTGTGTGTGTGCGGTGCTTATACAGGTTTCACGTGCACACCCCGTGTGTACCCCAGCAGACCTCCTTTGGTATCGAGGCGCACGCACGGAAGCAGCAGGGTACAGGGGAATAGACGTGCAACTACGACATCGTTTGCTTTCCGCTCCTCTCCCTCAGCGTGACTCGATCGGAACTCCATCCGGTCGTTGGTGGCCCTGCGTTGAACCTTTCTTGTCCGTCTCCGGCTCCGGTTTAGGTACCCGGCTCGCATTGGTATGCTTTTTGTTCTAATCCTCCCATTTTCTTTTCTTTCGGTTAGCGCGCGTGTGCGAGTGTCTTACGCCAGAGTGCAGCTGTCGTGCTCGTACTGGGGACGCCCTTGTCCCATTTTTTCCATATCGCTGCTCTGCCTTTAATTGCAGTGGCGTTGACTTACAATAAGTGCACAAGCACGCACGCAAAGGACGTGTCACTCACCATGGCGGCAACTCATCTTACCTTTGATGATGCGAAGGTGGGCATGCGCGTCCAGGATTACTGGGGCTGCTGCGGCACGCTACGTTGGATGGGGAAGCTCGAGAAGAACAATTCGCCTAACAAGGAAACAGGCAAGTTCTTCGGTATCGAGTACGACGACGAGAGTGACAATCCGCTGCGCAGCAATGGCACGTGGAACGGCTGCAAGTACTTTGAGTGCGGGCCGCGTAAGGGCCGTCTTGTGAAGGTAGGCCAAGTTTACGCCGAGATCAACACCGAGCGGGTGGCGATGCTACGGGAGCGCTTTGGGGAGCGCGTCGCGACATGGCACGACTTTGAGCTGGTGAAGTTCTGCATTGCGCGACAGTTCGATATGGAAAAGGTCTATGAGATGCTGGAGAGGCACCTGCAGTGGCGCGGGAGATTCCAGCCGTGCGCCGACGAGTACTTCCCTCAGACGATTCGTGAGGATTACCCGTGCGGCTACACAGGCACTACAGATTACGACGAGAACCTCATTTACTGCGAACGCCCCGGCAATGCTGGCCACTGCCAACCGTCCGAGTTTGTGCGCAAGTACACGCTACCGGTAATTGCGCGGTGGCACGCGTGCGCTATCGAGATGGGCATTGCGCGCATGCGCGCCACGAACTACCGCTCCAAGCGAGTGTGCTGCATTGTGGATCTGTTGAACGTAAAAGCCATGTCGCGTTCGATGATCGGCTTTGCGCAGACGCTGGCGACGGTGGAGCAGGACAACTACCCTGAGAACCTAGGGTGCGTCTTTATAGTGAACTGCCCCATGTTTTTCTGCTTTGCCTGGAAGCTGCTGAAGATCTTCATCGACGAACGCACCAATAAAAAGATTAATTTCTGCGCTCCAAACAAGGCGGTGGAAGCGATGCTGCCGGTGATGCGGAAGGAGGACATACCGAACTTCTGCGGCGGGACCAGCAACAAGTGGATGGAAACGGCCAACGGCATCATCGGCTCGACAAACCCGAAAAAGGTCTACAGGGGCGAGGACTACAGCCCGCCCAGCATGACGAGCGAAGAGCTGAATGAGACGCAGTTGCGAGCCGATAGTGAGAGCCCCCACAGGAGCCTCCGCGAAGGTGAGGCACCGACGACCACGCGCTTCATCGCGCCCGACGCGGTGTCCTTGAGCTTCACGCCCACCAGTAGCTCCAAATCGCCTGAGGAGCCCAAGATGACGTCTGGGGCGCAGAGCAGCAGCGACACGGCAAGCGGCAAGAAGCGAAAGAACGGTTTGCCGAAGTGAGCTACGGATGCCCGTGTGCTGGAGGCCTTCGTGGGAATATCTGCATGAGCACACCCCGATGAGGGGGGGACACTGTGCGCATCTTTGTGCTTGCTGCGGGCCGTCGTGCATCTCTCTCGAAAAGGTAGCGGTTGGAGTTGAATGTGGGAAAGATGCGCTGCAGCAGGGACACTGTAAGGGATGGAGATGGACGTGCGCGTTGTCAAGGTCGTGGAGCTACGGTGTGAATGTGTGGGTGTTGTGTGCCATCTCCTCATGCGCCTCTGCTCTCGCCGCTCGCTCGCAGGTGATAGTGGCAGAGCCGCCAACGCGGCAGGTGACCAAGGCGCAAGCTCTTGCACCCGTGATGATGTGTGTCTTTGCCTCTTTGCTCTGCCTCGCCTTGCTTTCTCTCTTTTCTGTCGTTCGAGGACTTCGCTGTCAGCGGCCACCGAGGCACAAATGGTACAATGACCTAAAGTGACCCGTCTCTGTCCATGAGTGCCTCTTGTTCCCCGTGTCTTTGCCGCGTTGCCAGTGCCTCACCAACCTACTCTCTCCCCCCTCTCCGTTTTCTATTCCTCTTCTGCGCTCTCTGTGAGCCACCCCTTTACTCCCCTCTCCCAGTGTGCCTACCGCCGCCGTCGCTGCGCGTTCCTTCTGGCCTTCTCTCGCCTCTTTCTACGATTTTTCTTTCGTGTGTTTTTTTTTTCGTACACCTCTGCGAATTGCCTATCACCCTTCTTACTCTCTCTGACTCTCTGTGTTTCTTTTTTTTTGTCTCTGTGTGTGCTCGCCTTTCTCTCAGCATTCCTACTTGCGCATCTACTCGTTGTTGTGATTGTGACGCTTTCCCTGCGCCGTTTTTTGTTTGTGCTGTGCTACTCTATATGTATTAATCGATGATGAGACTCATCGGTGTGCGGGTGGCGTCATCTTCGACTGCACCTGTTGTCACTTATGCACGCAGTACCAGCGGCGCGACAGTCGTGGAGTGCGTGATGGACTCCTTTTCCCTTTTTGGCTTTGCATTGCGATCTTGATTTGCACTTCGGTTCCTTTTTCATTTTTCTTCTAGGCGCCCAGTGCCCTTGCTTCTCGAGCTCTCTGCTGGTCGTGCCGCTTATCGCGCAGTCTTCCCCGGTTCTTCTTTCTCTTTCCAAACGTTCCCTCATAGCTTCTCCTCTTAAGTGCTGACAAGAGACCTCTGAATTTGTTTCACGCCTGCTTTGCTTCCTTCTTCGTCACACTCGTCCTAGTTCGTGTCTGTGCCGGTGTGCGCGTTCCCACGTTTTCGTAAAGCTTGTGTGGCATTCTAACTCGATCGAAGTAGTGGGGCAGCAGTGCTGCCTTCGATAGTGCGCCTGCGGCAGCGATGCAGCAGTGTGTGCCACAGTCCAGCGACTGAGGCAGCACACAGTGAACATGTGAGTGTGCAAGAGCTGTACCGCGTCGCGTGGCTAAAAGGGTGTGGTGGATTGGGGGCTATGCAGAAGGAATATGGATGAAGATGTGTGCCGACGCTTCGCTCCCACTACGTGTTCATTCGTTGTCTCGACCTCCCCTTTTCTTGCGCGGTTTTTCTTTTTGCCACTCCCCACGTCCTTTCTCGCACACCCATCCTCTCTCGTTCTCTCTTCGCGTTCTTTTTAGTCTCCCGCGGGCACGCATTGGTGCCTGTGTGCCGCGTGTGCGCTTCTTCCAAGACGGAGATGGTGCTGATATCTTCCAACACGTACGGCAACGACAACAGGAAACAATGGTAGAAGAAACACCGCCACCAAAAACAAAAAAAAGCACAAAGAACCTAACACCACATAAAGGCGTACACATGTGACGGGAAAAAAGCAACGAAACCTGCACACCGGAGATGGCATCGCGCCACAGTATCCGGTACGAAGGTTGCCAAGGGGGAATGGCTGAAGAGGACACAAGTACTTGCCCAACTCTTAACTCTCTCTCACGTGCGCCATGTGACTGATAGGATCACCGGAGGAAAGGGAAAAGTTGCGTCGGTAGGTGCTTAGTATGGCAGGGCACGCTGATCTTGACGCTTGCGGTGTACTCTCGTAGCTTTAAAGCGATGCGAGCCACCCTCTCCACTTTTTCACTGCTGCCCTAGTCCTCTCCTGTGTATGCACTTCTCATGTCCCGTCTCACGCCGCCCTCTCCTCCACTTCGCCGTTCCTCAAGACTCTCCATCACATTGCAAGCACAGTCACTACATAAGTACATCTCTGTTCTTCTTTTTCCTCCGCTCCCCTCTTTCGTCGTTGGACACACGTGACGGTGCTCCGCGTGCTTCCACAGTTGGTGGTCTCTTCCGCTATCTTGTCTTTTTTTTTTGTCCTGCGCGTCGGTGTGGAGGCGAGTATCTTCCCTCCTGCGTACGAGGCCGCTAGCTCAGGCCGCACCACCCCTCTCGTCACGTCAGCTCTTTAGCCTATTAAGCTTATCTATTTCTCCCCGACGTCTGTTTTTTTTTTTTTCGTACTGGATAGTCTACGTGGGAACGAAGAGCGCAACGATGTCGGCCACGCACGCACTGCGCGACAAGTGGTTTGTTAGCTTTCTGCCGCTGCTGACGGCGGACATGGTAAATACAGACTACAAGGGCAACTGGCAATTAGCAGCACAGGAGCGAACTCAGAAGCTCGACTGGATTACGTCGGTAGAAGAGCTCTGGTCTACAATGAACTCGCTCCCCAAGGTGCATCAACTAGGAATGGGGAGCACGCTCATATTCGCGCGCAACAACAAGGAGCCGCCGAGCTACGAGGCGTACCCGAACGGTTCTCGTATAATGATTAATCTCCTGAAGCCGCCGACGACAGATGCCGGTCTCGAGTTGGTGCTGGCTGTTGTGATGGGTGAGACGGCAGCGGAGAAGGCGAGTGATGGGAAACCCGTTTGCGATGTGCTGCGCATTGCTGCCCGCCCCAGCCGCGAGCACTCGGAGCAGATTCGTGTGGAGGTGTGGCTTAGCGACTCCACCCGCTCCCACGCCGTTGCTGAGTTTCTCGCAGAGGCGATGAGGGAAAAAGGCTTAGCTGCCAACTCGTATAATATCGCGGAGGCCAGCTTTGACGCTGCCGCCCCCAGTAAAGATAAGAAGGTGTTGGCCGCCTCCACGACGCTGAGTCCTTCGTCGCCGCCGATGATGAAGGATTAGCCGCCCAGATCATTCGCGGGTCGTTGCAAATGTCGTGTTTTTCCGATTCTATCCTTCACTAACCGGCTCCCGCGGCACACATCCCATCCGCTCGACGCTTCTGTGCGTTCGACGCGCGGGGGCCGCGCCGCTGCAGAACGGATGAGAGCCACCTTGTTGTTGGGGGAGGGGAGAGTGGATGGTGAGGCGGGCCTTGTGTGCACACGCGTGTCTCCAGTAAACAAGGAGCCGACGACGAGCGGGGAAGCAAAGGGGGCAACAGCTAATCACGCAGACCCACAGAAAAAAAAGACTAAGCGCACATGCACGCAACGGCCAGCAGAGGCGATTTATCCTTGCGCTCGTTTTCCATCTCGTAAAGCGACATTAAGGCAACGAAGAGAACAAAGTCAGCAGGAGAGGGGGAGGATAGAGACACGCGATACGGCCACGGAGCATCAATAGCAGAGAACGTGCTACCGTGGGGCTTGCGTGTCGGCTGCGCACAGACGGTGTGCATGGGTGTGCACAGCGCAAAAAAAAAGAGAGAAGCTGCAAGGGCACTTGATGGGCTGAAAGAGAAGTCGAAGACAAGCGCGTGACTCACTGGGGGAGGAGAGGGTCAGTGGGAGGCTCGCATGAGGCTAGCAGCA
The DNA here is from genome assembly GCF_000002875.2 of Leishmania infantum JPCM5. Taxonomy (NCBI): domain Eukaryota; phylum Euglenozoa; class Kinetoplastea; order Trypanosomatida; family Trypanosomatidae; genus Leishmania; species Leishmania infantum. The sequence continues at coordinate 175,612 of NC_009420.2, forward strand.
CAGGTACACAGACTCTATTAGTGGTGTTTTTTTTCTTGCTCTCTAGCGGGCGATTGTTTTCACTCTACGGCTGTTCCCACGCTCTTCTTCCCCTTTTTGTGGCGGGTGCCGCTGTCTTGTCTTTTCTTCCCTCTTTGGTGCCTCGTTCTTCGCGTGTGTACTCCTCCTGAGGGCCAGTGGCATGCCGTGTGCTCATCTCTCTGCCTGCTCGGTGCACGTATGAGTTCCAGGCGGGAGTGGGCGTGTGCACTTGCTTGCACGACTACGTGAAGGCCTTTATGGATGCACCTCCACACTCTCATTCTTCTTTTTCTCTCTTCATATTTGTGTAATAGAGTTTACTTCTCTATTTGCCACCTGCATGCGACTCTCTCTCTGGTTCACTGGACTTCACTGTCCTGCTCACTGCCGAGGACTCTCTCCCGCTCTTAGCGTCCCTGTAGGATTCTCTCCTCTCCCTTCCCTATCTGTGTGCTTCATCTTCCGACCACGTGCTCGTTTTCTTTGTGTGTTTTCTCTTCATTTTTCTTTTCTTTTTCCTTTTTTTTTGCCTTTGCCCACACCCCTTTTCGTTTTTTTTTCCCGTGTGCGTGCGCGTGTAACGGCTTGCCCTATCCCCTCTTGTCGAACCGTAAATATCTACTCGACATACGCACACACACACACACACACACGCACATACGCACGCACATACGCAAGCACAGTCCAGAGGTCAGCACGTTGTTCTCTTCATCTCCCCTCACCAAAAAAGCAAAAAAAAAGCAACAACAAGAGAGACGATAAAAAAAAAACAAAGACGCTTGCCTCACGTTATGCTCCTTTCATTTCTCAGCTAATCGATGCAACCAAGCCCCTCCCCTCCTCTCCCCCTCGAAAGGGACAGTGCAAACACAATTAGAGCAGTAACCCGTGGTGCTTCTAAGGCAAGCAACAACCTCAGAGAGGCTGTCAGAGCAGTGCGATGGCACAAAATTCTCTCACCTTTCAAGCGTCCACCCCTCATTCTCTTATCTACACTTGGGTGCACGGCTGTCTTTGCACACCGTCGTCTGTATTCTGTTGCACCAACACATTAGCCCACCGTGCGATGGAGGGCTGGGAGGCTTGCGTAAGATCGACCCCATTTTTGTGCATGAGAACTGAGGGAGAGAGAGAAAAGATGGTAGCATCTGTGCCATCTTGTTCTCGGGGGTGTTCACTGCATCCCTCTCGCACTCGGTTGCGCCGACTACTAAGTAGCAGTGCCTTAGTTTTTCCAGTAACCAACGACCAGCACCATGCTTTGCGCTGCAGCTCTTTTCGGGTTCGACGCGCGGTGCCCGACCACTGCGCATGTAGATCACCTCCCCTTTTCCCATTAATCCTCTCTACTTTCCACTTCGCGCTTCTCTCCTACTTTTTGTCTACGCGTGTCTTGTCGCTGTGTGCGACTGATGTTTATACACAATGATGATCGCGCCAACAAATATGCCGCCCCCGCCTCTCTTTCATGCAGAGAAGAGAAGGAAGACATGCAGATCTTCGTCAAGAACGCCGCCGGCCGCTCGGTGGCTGTGCGCGTGTCCGCCGAGGACACCGTCGCCTCCCTCAAGGCACAGGCCAACGTGACGCAGGGCAACCTCTTCTTCGCGGGCATGTGCCTCGCCGAGGAGGAGACGCTCGCCGCTTACGGTCTGTCCAAGGAGTCCACCGTCGACGTTGTCATCCCGGTGGAGGGTGGTAAGGGCAAGAAGAAGAAGAAGCGCATCTTCACGAAGCCGAAGAAGCCGACGCACCGCCACAAGCTGGAGAAGATGCGCGCGCTCAAGTACTTCAAGGTGACAGAGAACGACGACGGCTCCTACAAGGTGGAGCGCACGCGCCAGGACTGCCCGCACCCCCAGTGCGGTGCCGGCGTGTACATGGCCCAGCACAAGGACCGTCAGTACTGCGGCAAGTGCCACTTGACCTACAAGGCGGAGAGCAAGTAAAGCTGAGGCGTAGTGCATGCGCCGACGCTCCCACGCGTGCATGTATGTGTGCCAGGCGGAATCCTTCTCTTTTTCCTCTATAGTTTCTTATTCTCCTTTTTTTTTACTTTCGCTGCCTTCCGTAGTGGCGCATGCCACTTGTCTTTCAACAAGGAAGGGATGCACTCACTGCGTTATCGGCCACCTGCAAGTAGAAAGGACAGGAATAGATAGAGTGCGTGAATGGGCTTGTGGAGCGAGAAGATAGTGGCTTGCGCGTGCGAAGTGCACCTGCGATCCCCCCTCTCCTCTCTCTTCTCTCCTGCCACCTCGTCCCCCCGCCGTTTGGCGCTGTTTCGCTGCTGTGCACGCTGTGGAACAGTGACGCACGACGATGGCAAGGGTTGTCTCACCCACTCCACAGGCAAGGTGCAGCGAACGCGCGTTGGTGTTTTAAGGCCATGAGAGAGGAAGGACAGGTCAGCTGGAGGAGGGTGTGTGTGCGCGCTCCCTCCTCTTACTTTGACTTCGCCCTTTACGTATCACGTGCGCCCCCTCCACGCTCGATTCAATGTGTGTCTATCCTGATAGTTGCTTGCGACGCGGCATGGTAAGTGCTAAAGGAACAAAAAAACGGCAGTGTGCGTGACGCGTCATCTCCTACATCTCGCCTCTCTCCTCTGCGCTCCTACTGTCTCCCTCGCGCGTGTTTGTGTTTGCGTGTGTCTGTGTGCAGCTAGGAGCGACAGCGAATCGGCAGCCAGGAGCTGCGCGTCGCACCAGCACACCCTTTCCCACACACAAGTGAATCGCCATCATTACACCCTCCGCTCATTAGGCTTCCACAAACATACATATCCGTCTCCGCACCGATTCCCAAAGGCGACGCTTTTTCATTGACTTCCCTCTCCTTGTGCTATCCTTACATTGGCTGCCGCATCTGAACGCACTACACACAAACGAAAGCATACATCTCATTCGACATCCACCTTCTCGCGCCATTCGACCTCCCTCAGCAGCTGTTTCGACTATATACCCCTCCCCACCCCCTTGAAATGGGCCTCTCTGACCTTGACGAGGACGAACCGGTGCCTCACTTGCCTCGATCAGCGGTCTTGATCTCACCACCACCACCACCACGGTCCGTCATCGCGGCCGGCTCCGCCACTACCACAACCGTCTCCCTCATGACGACGTTCAATCAAAACAGCACCAGCGGTAAAACCTCCGTGCTGGACGACTTGTTCAGCAGCGTCAACGTCAGCGCCCCTGCCAGTACCGCTGGCGCCAGTGCGCCACCCATGTGTTTCTCGTCCTCCGCCTCGGCCACCCAGAATGCTACGCCAACAGCCGCTGCTGACGCCGCTTCAAGCGTTCTGAATGACCTTTTCTCAACCCCAGATGTAGCATCGTCTGAAAAGAGCGACAAGTACGGCAGCGTGGGTGAGGCACACGCCATGATTTACGTGGACGGCAGCAGCGGCAGCGCAGAGGATGGCGTTACCAACCTGTTTGACCTTTCGAAGCCAGTGAAGAAAGACAAGTACAACAATGCGGAGAGTTTCCTTGAGGCCTTTGAACGGCAAGGCAAAAAGAGCGGCAGTGGCGGCGGCCGCCATGACGAGCGCAAAACACTCGCCGACCTGACGCGCAACAAGGACGACAATAAAGTTCGAGCTCGCTTGCTGCCCCTCATGAATTACTACGATGTGCTCGGGGTCGCCCCAACGGCGTCTGAGGAGGAGATCAAGCGCAGCTACAAGAAGAAAGCGCTGCAGCTGCACCCTGACCGCGCCGGTCGCGATCAGACGCAGGAGGAGGCAGAACTGTTCAAGGTAATCACCAAAGCCAATGAGGTGCTTTCAGACGCGGAGCAGCGCCGCATGTACGACGCAAGTCTTGCCAGTGGTGCAGGGCAGCCAGCTATGGCCCCGTCGGCGGCAGACTGGTGGAGTCACATGCAGAGCTGATCTGTCAATTTGCACTCTGCCACGTATCAACGAAGGCGCGTCACGCTTGACTGTTGCACCGCGATTTTTGTGCTGCGTTTCGATTGCGCTTGCCACCACTTTTTTTCTGCTCCCGCACACTCTTTTTCTCGGTATAAGCGTTTTATTTCAAAGCACGTCTGTTCGTGCGTGTGGGCAGCGAGGTGATGGGTTTAGTTTTTTTGGAGCGCATGAGCGTGCTAGTTGGAGATGGTGCTGGCCTCACCGCTATGCGCCTTTCTTGAGTGTGGCTTGCGTGCAGGATGCGTGCGATCCGGCGCTGTGCCCGGTGTGCCACGTGCGGTTCCGCGGATCGCTGGAGGCTCGAGGCAGACTGCACATCGGGCTTGATGGTGCACGCAATGGTGCGGCCGCGCACGTCTCACTCGCGCAGCATGGGCCTCCCCCGTCGGGTGTCTGCGGCTGCTCCCTGTGCCCCTTCAGGGCGGCCGTGCGGAAGCTCTTTGTGCGCTGGCGCGTGATTGTCCGCGTGCCCCTTCCACTTGCCACACACACCCGCTCCTGTCACGCGCGTGCGGATTGAGGAGGTGGAGCGCCCCTGCCGGCACAGACTCGTAGCCGCGCCGACACGCCTCCTCCCTCTCCTCCCGCTCCTCTCTCCCCTCGCATGGCATCGACGGGAAACGGCAGATGAGGGCAGCGAGCCACCCCCCTTCCCCCCCTCCCCCCCCCAATGCACACAGTGGATGCGTGCGAAGTGTGCGGCCTCTCCCCCATGCGGCCGGGCGGGTGCGATGAGGCACGACGAGAGCGCCGCGAATGGCGCCGTCGAGCCCTCCCGACTGCGGTGTGAAGGGTGCCCACACCACCTTGTGGGATGCCGCGGCTGGAAGCGACTGAGAGGGCGCAGCACGTGTGCGAAGGAAGGGACGAGGAAGGACAGGAGGAGCCTGCTTAGACGCGTGGCCCCGATCCGGCGGCTGGACGCTGCGCCCTCGAGGACCCGGATGTAGTCGCGGCGCCACAGGAGGTGGGTGCGCTGCGGTTGGATGCGTATACGTTTTCTAACTTTTTGGTGTTTGAGCGGACGCGATGAAAGGAAGCGGTGCGAGCATGATTCGTTTTGTCAGACACAGATGCCCTCCCTGTGCACATGGGCGTGAAAGGCCTGCATCTCTGACATTGCACGGATACTATTCGCTCTCCGAGAAAACCCTCCCCCTTCTGTGACGGTGTTGTGGATCTCATGGTTGCGTAGCTCTGTTCTCTCTCTCTCGTGGTTACTCGAGGCTGGATGACGCCGTTTTTCGTTTTCCATTCGTTTTATTGCTCTTTTCTGTGCCAGTTTACAGACGGTGTATCTCCGGGGACGTGATGATGTGCGACCTTCGTCCGCTGATTCTCTCGTTCTCTGTTTCTTCACCTGTTTGCCTGCTTGCGGCGATCGTGTGGCCTGTTCCTCTATCACGTGTCTTTGTACATGCAGGACATAATGTGGGCGTGCGCGTATATCATGTGCCCTTCATTGTGCTGTTCTCTCTAAAGTTGCCGCGCCTGTGTTGCGGATGCACGTTCAACCCCCCTCCTGCTGAGTCAGACACTCTGCCCGCTATCCCTCTCAGCACATCTCCATGGACGTACGCAAACAAATGGCAAAGAAATACGAAGACGCGACTGCCCTGCTGCCCGCTCCCTTATCAAGAGCAATGGTGGTCTCTCTCTCCCCGTGTCTCGTCTCGCCTCTCCCCTCCAATGTACCTTCCCCTCTCCACTGCGCCTGATACGGTGTTGTCTCCTCCCACCCCTCCTCGGCCGAAACGCACAGAAGCCGTTGCGAGCATTCGAGCTTGCAGATCGACTCATTCTTACCGCGCCATTTTTCGCCATCGCTTCTTGTGGTTTCATCTACGCCGCCTTTCCGTTTTACAATACCGCGGTAGCCTTTCGCCAATGATGCTCCGCCGCTCCCTCATAGCCCTCAACTGGCGTGACCAGGGCATCAGCTACGTCAAGTACCTTAATGTAACGACCGAAGCGCTCCACATGGCCACTAAGGATAAGGCGCGCGCCAAGTACTCGCGCTTCTCCGCTCCCAACTATGTTGCGATGAAGAACGACAGCACTGGCGCGATGGAGGAGGTGAAGAAGGTGCCCGCCTTCACGAAGGACTACTAGGCATGACTCGCGAGGAACCCACACCGATACAGGACACACGCGCTCACAGACCAACAGCTTTTGAAGCAGACACGCAACGCGACACAGTCCCGGATGCGGCGTAGAAGCGAGCGACGACTGGCGTTTGCCAAGGCGACGCTTATTGCTCGACGATGGCGGTGCCATGCCGCTTTCTCTTTTTATCGCTCTGTGTGTGTGCGTGTGTGTGCATGCGTGTGTCTTGAGTGATTCGTCACTCTGGGGATGGCCGTCTCAGCGCGTCACGATAGGGCGGTTGTAGTAAGTTGAAACAAAAGAAGGGGACGAACATCTCACGTAGTCCCGGTAGGAAGCAAACCGAGCACTAACGTATGAGCAGCCGACGCAACGAGGAGGCTCTTGGGCCACATACACTGTAAATGCCGTAAAGGTGCGCGTGCCCTTGGCGACAGAGCATCTACACACACCGGCTTCAATCGGTGGAGGGGAAGACTCTACGCCATCTTTTTTTTTTTGTGTCAACAGAAGATAGTGGCGTGAATGTGCGCGTCCGCCGAGAGGGTGGGTGAGGGCGTAAGAGAAACTTCACCCCTCGGTAGATGCGACCTCCGTGCTTAGCATTCGCAGAGAGAGGGGGACAAGGAAAGGCTGAACAGTTTGCCATCACGTTTCGTCTCGCGCGCTTCCTTCTTAGGGAGAATCGGCCTTCCGGTGTGGCGTTTTTCGCTCGAAGTCAAGCTCATGTTTGCGTACTATCCTTCTTCTCGTTGCTACCTCTTTCCTTATCTTTACTGCTGCGCTTACATCGTCTCCACCTCACTCATCCGTATGCTCTTCAGTGCGCATTATAACGTCGTCTCTTGCACCCACACACGTTCCTCTTTCCTGCCCTACCCCCGCTCTTGCACATAGCGAGGCCTGCAGAGGAGGAGCACTGCACTCAGTGACAGTGCGGACGGTCTGAGAGGCCATTCATAAAGAAAGCGCCGCAAAAGCGGCGAAGTCCGCTCCGTGTGGCTTGTTCAGCCCTTTCATGGAGGCACGCACGAAGCCATTCTGCTAATTGTTGCGCGCTCTTCTCCTGTGCCCTGTCTTGTCGTTCGTGGGTTTTTTCATCGTCATTCTTCAAGTCGCTCTTGCTGTAACCGTTGGCTGTGTGTGCGTGTGTGTGAGGAGGGTTGCACTAGTGCGCCTCAGTGAAGGTGTATGTGCGCGTCTCCGCAAGACCAGTCTTGCTCGTAAAACCAGCGCTGGATATCCCCGGGGATCTTTGTGTCCCTATCTATACCTGCAGACTGCACGCCGCAACCGCACACGAAAAGAAACCAACCGCACCAGGTGGGAGACGCGCTTGGACGTTGTTGTTGCTCCGCCTTCTCTTTCTCGTCTATTATTGTCCTTATCGCTTCTTTCGCGTTCTCACATCGGGCCTCAGCCGACCACAACACTCCCCTCTCTTTTCCGCGCGTTTGCATTGCCGCACTGGCTACTGAAGCACCATCCTTTTTGCTCTTGCTGTTTTGGGTGTGCGTGCATGTGCGCTTCTCGCGCCCTGCCACTTTTTTCTTTCCCCTCCCCCTCGCTCGTACGCGTGTGCGGAGGTGACAGTCGGGCGGTCTCGCCTTCTCCGCCCTTTTTTCCGCCTGCGCTGTATTTGCAGTGACACTCGCGTGGCTTGCGCACGACAAAGGCATCGAGGAAATGCCGTGGTATCTCAGCACCTTCCGGGTAGGCTTCTGTGCCATTTACGCGTACTTTGGGTATGTACAGGTTCGCTGGCTGCTGGAGACCGAGGACCGCTATCGTCGCTCGAGCACATGGAAGCCCGCCGTCGGGACGATCTTCGACCACAAGGTGGTTATGACCCGCGGCGGCTCGAGCTACGTGCAGTATAAGTTCAATGTCGATGGCGTCGAATACATAGGCGACCGCTTCCGCAGCGGCGGCATCCACAAGGAGGAGATGGTCTCGAACCCGACCCTGCTTGGCGCCGGCACGCAGCTGGTCGTCTATTACAACCCCGCTGACCCCTCCGAGAGTGCCATCAAGCTGCAAGCAGACCGCGGCGCGGAGTCGGTGTTCGTCATTGGCTCACTCCTTTCGTTCCTCATCGCCTTTCGAGCGGTGCGCTGCGAGACCATCTTGCCAAACATGTTCTACCGCTTCCTCGGAGTCAACCGGCGCGTTGGCGGGATTTCAGGGCTTCGACAGGCTCGCCCGCACGCGAAGCAGCGCATGAAGTACGGCAAACACTCCGGGAGCCTGTAGTGGTGAGCGAAGGCGGACGGCGCCTGCAGTGCTGCAGTTGAAACTTGATGATCACATTCTTCACCGAAATGACTGCCACAACGCCCGCGTCGAAGCTGACGCACCGTTACACATGCTGATGAAGCAGCGGTGCCTGTGCGCGCCCGTCTGCGCAGCAGTCCGCTGCTGAGGTGCGTGGCCGTGCAGTTGGGACGTGCGTTGCCATGCGTTGAGTGCTGCACGTGCCATTTTCCCCTCTCTCTGCGAGTACCTAGCTGGTGTGCGTGGCGGCGACCTCACGAGCAGAGCGGATGGACTCGCCACTGCCACCTCTCTACTGGAGGGTTGCGGAGAGGCTGTGCGTACCGTGTGTACCTGCGTGCTTCTTGCCGCGGTCCCTCTCGTTTCTGTGCTTCTTATTTCCTTGCTCCCATCCCTCGCTCCACATTCTGTTTTCTCTCTGTCTCCTTGGCATGTAACGCACTTTGGCCGTGCAACGAACGACTACACACGACGATGCACGACCGCGCTGTAACTCACCGACATCGCCTGTACCCAAGTATCGCCATCATCGCCGCACCTACGAAAAGGCAGGAAGGATACGTCACGCAGTGAAGGCAACAGCGGAGAGATCAGTCGGCAAACTTTCTCTCTCGTAGACGGCTGTTTGCTGGACTTCCGTAGCACGATCACGGCCGCCACGCCCCCAACCTGCTCTAAGTGCGGCAGTTAGTGCAGCAGAAGTCGAAGCTCCCTGTTTAGAAGGCAGCGGACGAGTGTGCAAGCGCGTGTCTGCACGCAGAGCTGAGCCCCTCTTCTTTGTTGCTTGTGTGCGTGTTGAGGCCTTTCTCTCGGAGAAGCACAGAACCGCAGTGGCGGATACAGGGGCGCACCACCTCTACATTAGCGAGTCAGGGCAATGACGGATACGCCATCTACTCTCAGTGCGCGGCCGTCAACGAGACCCAGCGGCGCGAAGCGCCCGCGCGAGTCGCTAATCGAGTTCCGTGTGAAGGATATCATGGAGTCGCTTGGCGTGAGCGAGGATTACTTGGTATTGGGCATCGGCGAGGCAGGCCGAGGTTCCGTCATCGGCCCCATTTTCTACACCGGCGCTGTCATTTCGCTGGGTGAGCACGACGACCTTGTGCGGTTGTGTCACGTGGCAGACAGTAAAACGCTCGATGAGCGACGCCGACTCGCCTCCCTGCAGCAGCTGCGCCTGCTCAAGACGTTCCGCTCTTTCACTGTGTGCGTCTCTCCCGAGGAAATCTCGAAGACCATAACAGGCCGCAGCGGCCGCAACTTGAATACGCTGAGCCACGAGACAGCCATTCAAATTATCTCCAAGGCAACGCTGGCCTCCGCTGGCAAGCTCTGCGCCGCGTACGTAGGCACTGCCGGTCCACCTGCGACGTACCAGGAACGCCTGGCTGGCCGTTTTCCTCACCTGCGTGTAACCGTTGCAAAGAAGGCCGACTCGCAGTTCCCAATTGTGTCTGCGGCGTCTATCGTTGCCAAGACGACGCGAGACACCGCCATCGAGGCGCTCGGAGAGAACATAGGCAGCAGGTGCCCCAGTGATCCTCGCACGATGGAGCGTCTGCGGTCGCACGTGCATCGCTTTTTCGTTTTCCCACACGCCTACGACTTTGTGCGGCACTCGCGGGAGCCTGTCGTACAGCTTGCCAACGGCCCGGCGGTGTGCGTGCCCGTGGCGTTCGAACAGGTTCTAGAGAAGGCGAGACAGCAAGGGCGCGGCGGCGACAGCCGGCAGCAGAAGCTCAGCTTCGCGAAGCCCCCACGGAAGCGGCACAAGGTGTACACTCACTTGCTGAAACTCAGATACCCAACCAGCTTGGTGGAGTAGGCAGCTGAGTCGGGTGGGGCAGTGGGCAGCACCCAGAGTTGCCACCGCTCCGCCCTACTTGCTTTCGATGTGTGCTCTACAGGGCCACACCACGCACAGGCCTGCACGGGTGCACAAGGGACACCATCTTCAGTAGAGACAGATGCGCAAGACCTAGCCGCACACGCACCATAGACGTGCTTTGATATTCTATACACTATCGTCGTGCGTTGCTTGGGCCAGCTTCTACCCAGTGACATGCATCGACGCGCGCGCATCGCGCACCCTGCCCCCGCAGCGGCGCGTGCGCGCGTGTGGGAGGATGAGCAAAGTGGTTCTGACCCTCTCGCGCATAGGTGGCTTGTTTGTCTTCTTCTTCGACGTGCTTGCGTGAGCCCAGGAGGGCAAATGGACGGCGCGGAGGAGAGAACTGTTGCGTGGCGCAACGACAGCCACACGTGGGAGACTCCATTTGTGGCTCCTTCTTCCATTGCCTTGGCGACGGTGTACGCTCTCTTTTTCTTTTCCTACTTGTTGCGGAGGCGGATCTGTGCCGACTGCTGGATGGATGAACGTGCGCTCTGAAAGACACGCACACATGTACGCACATGCCAGTACTGTCCCACGACGCACAACGAACCTCTTGGCCTCTCTTCCCGCATTTCTTCAGCCGCTCACAGATATTGTGTCCCGATGATCAAGTACCATAGCTCTTCGTATATTCTTTTGTTTGCTGGCCTCCCTCACTTGCTAGTTGCCTGAGCTTCTGCATTACGTACCTCATGGGGAGGAACAAAAGGGTTACGCGCCCGTGCCCTCGCATCGCTGCCGCCTCGTGACGGTGACGTGGGCTCTGGTGGTCCCGTTCTCTTCATTTCCTTCGCTACGCAATGCCGACACGATGCAGGGCACGAGGGCAGTGTAGGATTCGCCTGGCGCATACGCATTTGTGTGTCCCACCCATCCGATGGCTCCAACGTCTTCCTCTCCCGCGTTTTCCGCTCTGTCCTCTTCTACTGTGAGCACTTGACGCGCCCACCGCGATGCTGTCGTTCAAATTTTCCGACGGCAACATCGGACATTCGCCATGCACGCTAAACAGTGGTGTCTGCAGACTACTCGAGCAAAAGCCGAAGGACACCACGGCTCCACATTTTCTCCGCCCGCGTGCTTCGAATTGTGCGTGTCTGTCGGTGACTGTGGAGTGCGCGCCTGCGCCTTCGTCGGTTGTGTTTCCGCCTTGTCTCCTTGGAACACTCTCGATTCTTGGCAAAACTGCCGAAAAGGAGCGCATCGTCTCTTCCGCTATCGGGCTCTCTATTCTTTTCCATACGGGGAGGCCTTTTGTTGTCGTCTCGTGCCCCCGCGCCCAACTCTCAGCGCCATGGCAACCGCAACAGCCGCGAGGGCTGCGGCGCGGCCACCCGTACCCACGTCGGCGGAACGACTCCTGTTGAACCCTTTTGTCGTTTTCCTCGTAACATTTGCCGCCCGCGCAGCACTCTTCACGTTGCGCTACTCGGTTGAGCCGTATATCGCTTCTCCGGTTATTCCGCACCCATCGCTAGAGGACATTATGGGGAAGGCCGCCGCCGGGGCATGGCATGACGTTGCTCAGTCTGCGTACGTAAGTGGCGGTGGGTCGCAAGCGGAGCGACTCGTGACGCCGCCGCCTGTGCACTTCAGCATGTCGATCTCAATGATGGAGGCGTCGACGTGGCGGGAGGTGGTGTACTGGCGCGAGAGCGGCTTCGCGGATGTGGGGCCGTACTATCTGCAGGAACTGGCGCTGTGGTACGTGCGCTTTATTCCGGCAGTGCTAGCCAAACCTCCAGTCACTGGACTGGTGTTGAGCGCGATGGATGGACTGACGGCTGCGCTCGTCTCGCGCTGGTCCTCCGCAAGTGCGGCGCTTCTGTACGCGTTTTTCGTGCTGAACCCTATCATGATCCTCACCACCACATCCGAGTCGCTCACCTCCTTCGAGTTGCTCCTGTTGACCGTAACGGTCGACCTCTGCGCTCGGCGAGCCAAGTCGGCGCTTGCGTACACCGGTGCGCTCGTCGGTGCCTTTACTCTGGGCAGCCACTTCATCGCCGTTCCCGTGGTCCTCCTCGCGCCGCTAGGCACCCAATCGTATCGTATTGCCTTCGGCGTGGCGGCGCTGCTGGCCGCAGGTGTCGGGGCCTATGCTGTGCTTTATCTGTACTCTACGGAGGCGTCGCATCGCTTCGCGTCTCTTTACGCGCCGCCCGACAACGGCGTCTTGTGGTACGTGCGTCAGCTCGTCCTTCCCTCCTTTGCGCGCTGTCTTGAGGTCTTCATGCTGCAGCTGGCGCCGATGCTGCTCATTCCGGCAACCGTCGCTTTCCCAGTCAGTTATTTGCGCCAGCCCATGTCATCCACTGCGCACCCGCATCTCTTCACGGACGGACGCGTGTTTCTTCTGTTGATGGCCGAGGGCCTGTCGGTGCTCTTCCGCAACCAGCTCACTCTCCCGTACTGCTTCCTCATCATTTTGCATTTTTACTCCTCCCTAAACCCCGCCGCGTCCAAGACGGTGACGCTTGAGGACCAGCGGGTGGTGACGTACTCGCCGTACATGCGGGTTCGCCTGCTTGTGCCCATCTTTATCCAGATGACAAGCATTCCGCTGGAGGCGAGCTTTTACGCTGGGTGGGTGCTGCGCGAGACGGCCAACGCGAACTGGAAATTTTTCTCCGACGTCGCCTTCATGGTGGGCGCCACGGCCTTCTTTGTGCTGTGGTACACAGAGGTCGTCGAAGATGCGGTGCTGTGTGAGAATGACGGCGGCGCAGACGCGGTGACTTGCTCCGCCTTGCCCTTCAAGACCACAAAGACGGACTGATGGAGTTGTGCAGTGCTGCTGGTGTTTGCCGCAGGCTTTTTTGTATTGCGAGCGTCTGCCGATGCCTTCTCAGGAGACAGGCGTTGATGGCACCCACATCCACAGCAGCGCCTCTCCCCAAACGAAACGTCTACCAGGCACATTTCTGTTTCCATGTGCATAGAAGGTGATGCGTGAGGAGAGAGAAGTGACGGTGGTGGAGAGAAAAACCTACCGCTTGCCGTATATCTCCGCTCTTCTCAACTTGCCTACCAGGTGACGCAGCTGCACGCGCAAATGGCGGTGAGAGAAACGGAGAAGTGCCAACCATGCAGCCCGACCCCCTTCAGCTATGCTTCCCTCAACTCCACGCATGATGCGCGCGCCGATTCTTGCCCCTAAGCAAAGCAAACAACAACCACTCCAAGAAGGGCAACGTGCCTCGAAGTGAAGCTGAAGAGCAGTACAGAAATGTAAGACAACAACGCTGGTAGATGTGGCTCGTACGGTAGCGGAGATGATGCACACAGGCCGTTTTTGGATGAGGGGAACTCGTCGAATCGCCCCCCTACTATTTGTGCTTTTCGATGTTGGCCTGCTTCTTCCACTTCCGACGCTATCTTCTTTCGGATCGCCTCCTTCTCCACTCTCTCATCAAAAACAAACGAAAAACATAACGCACACGTATGCATGTGCATCCCACATGAACCCATAAACACACGACTGCCCTGTTTCTCTCTCTTCGGTTGCATGCCCTTCATTTCACATCACCTTCTCTCTCTACACACACACGCACACAATCGTCTCTGCATACACACACATATATATATATATAATATCTTGCACGTACGTCTTCATTTCTCAGGTAGGAAAAAAAACACAAGAGAATCACAGCCGATTCAAGCAAGTTTTCCCTTTTTTTTGTTTCTTCACGTGCTCTCGACTTCACCACCCGAACCTCTTCAAGCTATTCCCAGTTCTCTAAAACTCACTATCTCACACAAACATACACATACACACACACACACACACACACAAACCCCTCTCAATCTTCCCCTCGTCGTTTATGTGTGCGTGTGTGTCTGGTGTATGCTTGATCAGATCCTCTTTTCGCATTTCTCTTTTTTTTTCGCTTGCCTTTTCGTTGTTTTTCACCTATTTCCTCCCTTTCCTTCACTCCCCGGCACACACCCTCTGCCCTCACTCTTCCACTTTGCCCGGAAACCCGAAGGACTGCCCTTGATCACTTATTCTCCGACTCTTTCGCTCTCCGTCACCGTCACGGGTATTTCGCTGCGGGCGCACTGCTGAACGACAAGAGAGGCTAAGCGGACTACCGTGGCGAACAGAGAAGAAAACGCCGCCGCAACATAAAAAGGAGCCGAGAGAAAAGACGCCGACTGTGAACGTTCTCAAGATCAGCTTTTTCGATCTCCCACCTTGTGTATGTTTAAGTTCCCCGTCTCTCACCCATACTGACACCCACAAGATTTGTCTGTCCGGTGTCTCACTTGGCCCAGCTCGCTTTCACAGGCATACAGACACACACACCGCCATCCTACTCGCTGAGAGTGTGTGTTCGCCTTTTGCTTTCGTTTCTCTCCCGATCCTCTTCTCCACTTTGAACACGCACCGTTCAGCCGTCACGCTTCATTACTTGCAGTTGCGACGTGTGATATCCAGTAGGGGGTGGGTATCATCGTCGAGCAGGCAGAGGAACACCAAAAAACAGAGAAGAGAGAGATACGCAGCTGTGTGTAAGGGCTATTCGACGCCTTCGCACACCGACACACACACACACACACACACACACACAGTTGAGCACGTGCGACGCCCTCCACGGCGGCTGAGACACAATCCCCCCCCTCCGCATTTCGTTGACCCGCCCAGCCCCCTCCCCCCTCTCTCTCTCTCTGCGGCTCTCGCTTCTTCACTCGCTGGCCTCTTTTTGTTTGTGTGTCGTTGTGCGTGTGTTTCGTTTTGGTTTTCTGATGCTCTCTTGCTTTGAAGTTTCCTGTTAGCTGAAAGAAAGGGGGCTCTTTTCGTTTCGTTAGACTTGCTCGCCATCCGTGTACGCGTCGGACTTTTTATCACCATCCTGTCTTTCAGTTCTCGCTTGCGAGCTCCTCTGCGCTGTGGGTTCTCCTCTCACAAGCATCCGACAAGGTGTTTAAAATCTTCCCTTTGTTACCCCCCCCTCTCACCCCATCGCCCCCTTGTCCACATCTCACAACTCGGACTCGCTGTTGTTGTTGTTCCCCCGTTTTTCATTTTTGTGTTTTCTGCTCCTCGCTTCTCTGCTCTTTCTTCTTCTTCTTGATTGCGTAGGATGCACAGGACCGATTGGTAGGTGGGGCGCTACACACGGCAATACCAGCCTTTTTTCGCGTTTGTTTCTGTCTTGTTACTTGTCATCATCATTGCGGCGCCTTCTCCCACGTGCACTTCGGCTAACGTGATTCCCATCTGACCAAACAAAGAACAGAGAAAAAACGACAAGCGAATTAGCGGGGCACGCACGCACACAACTGCTTCAACCCCCCCTGGACATCGACAAAAGGGCGAAATTGTGCATTGTTCGACTTCTTCTCTCAGGTCTTTACCCGTTCACTCTCGTTCTGTCCTTCTGGGGCGCGATTGCCGTGCTACTCACGCAGTGGACGTCTTTCATCGCAACCCACGCCTCCGTCCTTCCCCTTCCTTCGTGGCGCGCACGTCTCTCTCTTTCTCTGTTCTCCACGTAAGCGGAGGGCACAGAGCGTTGTCGAGAGGGCGAGCCAGAAAGAGAAACTGCGCGACGCACTCACGCACACATAGACGCACACTACCTCACGTGCGTGTTGTGTTGGACTTACCCGGAACGAAAAGAGGAAAGCTCACCCAAGGGAGAACGAAGGAAAAAAAAGAAACACCGTAGCAACCTTCCGAGCGACGGTCACTTTTATCATCTTTTAAACCTTTTTCTTTCCCTTTTCGCCGAGTCGCTCTCCCTCTTCCCTTCTCTTACCTTGTCTACGACAGACGTTCTCCTCGCTGCTGCTTTGGCTGTTTTTTTTTCTTATTTTTCGTTGTTACGTGTGCTCGTGTGTATCATCGCCCACGAACCCTTTTGTTTTCGTTCATGTTCTTCCCCCCTCCTCCTCCACGTTATTGCTTCTCTGTCTCTCCTTTTCCTGCTCTCTAAAAAAATCTTGGCGAGGTCTTACGTATCTACACACCCCTCTCTGTCTCTCATTTCTTCGGTACTGACCTACGAGTCATCTCACTACACGCTGTGACTCCGGCCCTCTTTATCTTCTGCTTTTTGTTTTCGTTTTTATTTCACTTCCACGGTGTGCGTTGCTCTTCTCCCTTCTTGCCTCCTCCTGCTTCTCCCTCTCTCGCGCGCACGCACATCGCTTAGGCAGGCATTTCTTCGAAAACAGATAAACCTTTCCGTTCTAGCGTTGGCCCCTCACCACCCCGACTCTCACCCTTTCATCTGCCAAACGGATCTCTGCCCTTCCCTGTGCGTCTCTTTCTCGCCCCACCTTTTTCCTCCTCGTCTTTCTCCCACTCGTGAAGCACGCCACAGTCGGAGAACAGGTAGAGAAGGAAACGGCATTGAGGCACCGCTCAGACAGCAACGGCGGCAAAGGGGAAGCCTGCGCGTGTGTGCGCGCTTGGGAAAAAAAATCCTGTCCTTTCCTTCTATCGACGTGTCTGTTCCCTCCGTCGTCCTTCTTCGTTCCTTCTTTTCGTCGCGCCGTATATCTTTTATATTTCTGTTTCCTTTCGTAGACACGTAGCGCCAAGAGCAGCACTGAAATTTTTTTTTTGAATTTGTGTGTGATTTACTGCAGCGGACGTGCTGAGGTTTTTCACCACGGGGACGCACGGGCAGATAAAAGCAGAGCTATACATACCCACAGAGATACCACGCGCCTACACGAAAACTCTCGCGTTGTCGCCTACACCGTAACTCTCCCCCCACCCACCTCCGACGCCGGCGTACTGCGTTACCTTTTTTTTTTGTTTTGCTTTCTTGTCGTTGCCTTCTGTTTTCCACCGTATTTCAAACGCCTCTCTCTATATAAACAAACAAGTCCGCAAAACACCACAAGAGAGCGTTTCTCGACGCTCTTTTACTCTTTTTTTTCGCGTCCACCAAACTGAACCCCCCCCCCCTCACCCTCCTCCCACACGGCAACCGTGCGAGAAGTAAGCAGAGACATAAACAACCACAACAGCAACGAGGGGAAAAGCAAAGTAAAAACAGCGCAAAAATTCAGTGATTCAAAACGATCGCGCAGTGAATGCAAGGACGATTCTCGACTCGGGAATATCGACACACACACACACACACACACACATACAGTCGCTCACAAACACGGACGCGGATAGAGAAGGGACGCGAGAAGACAAGAAAGAGCCGCACCCCCTTTCTCCATCCGTGCGCATTCTTCGTTTATCTATTCACTGTACTGTGTTGTGTCGCGTATTATTTTTTCTTTCGGGCGCCTTTTCGCCGAAACACGAAGCACAAGGCCCCTCTCGTGCTGCGCCGCCCGCCTTTGTGACAACAGGAAGTGCTTTGGAGCTGTGTCTTTCCGACTCTTTTCGCTTGTTCTCCTTCCTTCGGTGTCGCGCAGAAGCTGTGTCAGCTGTGTATCTCTTCACTGGCGAACCTTGCGGCATGCCAGAGCTTGGAAAATCCGTCTTTCATGTATCGTTTCACCTTTCTCGGTTTTTTTTTTGCCGCCGTAGTGGCGGCGCTGCTTCTCTTCTTCCTCAGTGGTGGTTCACTCGCCGGCACACACATACGCGACGGCTCCCCCAGTGGCGGGGCAGAAAACGACACCACGCAGACCGTGACGACGACGACGACGTCTCCTACACCTGCTGCGCCGGTGTCGCTTCAGGAGGCGTGCCACACGGAGATGAAGCTGTACTGCAGCGACCACCCCATCTCCCCTCTGCGCTGTCTCGTGGAGCAGTACTACCGCACCGCCAAGAGCAACGGTGAGGAGCCACGTCGACTGACGTCTGCGCTTTACTCAGACGTGTGCGGGTCGTGGTTGGCTGCGCGCGAGGCGTGCCTTGGCTTTGTGCATCAGCGCGGCCGTGAGCTCTGCGGGAACTCCGTGACTGATGCGCGCGAGTGCCTGCGGCAGATCCCCCCTCTGGTGCTTCCGCACGCGTGCGTGACGAGCGCCTACTACGAAAGTGTGCGGTTGGTGGGAAAGCTGCGCCAGCACCAAAACGAGGATGCTCGGCTGCGCCTGCTTCGCGAAAAGTTTCCGTAGAGAACAAGAGCGAGACACCCGAAGCGGATGACTGGACGAAAAGAAAAACGACTGGCTTTGCTTTCGATGCTCGACGGGCGCAGCCATCACCCTCTCAGAAATAAGGGCACCGCTCACCCCCTACTCTACACGGCACCGACGCGCATGTGAAGCCCACCGGCCTCCCGTACGATTTGTTTTTCGATTTTTTTTGTCGGTTTTCTACTTCTATTTGGCGCCTTTTGTGCCCACACGACACGGACTGCTGTCGCGCGTCTCGCTTTCTTTAGTCTCGGTGCTCTGCGAGGCGCTTCCGCTGTAAACGGTAAGCGAAAAAAAAAGCATTCAAGAGAGGATCGCCCCATCTCAGCCCAACTCAGCTTGCCTATCCTCCTCTCAATACACGTGCATATATGTATATGTGTGTGGTATATATATATATATACATATATATATATATGTATATATGGGGAAACGAAAGTCTGCGCCGCTGTAGATGTGTGCATCGGTACTCGTTCCGTGTGCTGTATCTCTCCCCCTCTAGCCTCGTGCATGCACAGCAAGCGCTCGTAGCCACAGTGTGTGCGCATTCGTGTGCCCTCCGTGTGTGTGTTCCTGCTCTCTGTTTTCCATGTACATTTTTGCTCCCGCTCTTTTCCGTTGTGCACTTGTCTGGCGCTCTCTCTGCTTGTCTTTGCTTCGTCTGCGCGCACACCGTTGCCTCTCTCCAGTCGATTGCGTCGCGAGGAGGAGTGGCGCGGAGCACGGTTTTGGGCAGATGCACGCACGGGTACACCAGATGCACAAAACATGTGACAGAACACAACGATGATGTATATGTGCACGCCTCCCCGACACATGGCACCTTGGCTGAAGATGCGAATCCCAGCACCAGCCGTGCTCCAAGGCATGCGCTTCACAGGTGTGCTAACATAGCAAGCAGGGGCCAAAGAACTGCGGTTTTTCTTCATGAAGGCAAAAATCGAATAGCGGGCGAATGCCGCATTATGGAAGCGATAAAGGCCACTGCGACGCATCAAACATACCTGCATACAGAAGCAATATGAAGCAGGGGGTAAAGAGAAGGAGCGCTGCCGACACGCTCCACATTAAAAACTTTTTCACGACACGGACGAGGGCGGTGCTGCTGGTGCACACACGATCGATGATATTGATGTGTGTGCGTGTGTGCTTGTGTGCGCGTATGCACCTGTACGTGCGTCTTCCTTGTTACCCACTCCCTCGAATCGCTCAATTTCGTTTTTCATTCCTCTTTCCCTTCTCTCCACCGCGACCCCCCTTTCCGCTGCACGCCTTCTGCGAAAGTATGTGCGCTTATGTTGGCTTGCGCACTGTATGACAGAGACGGAGAAAAAAAACAAGGAATAGATTGAGGTTGGATACAACACGGTTGACGGGAACGCGGGTTTCGACTTACTCTTTCCTTTTCACTTGAGAATGGTGCCACACGTATGTCGGCGAGTGACTGAAGGAGCGTCGCAATGCGGCCTTCGCTTTTCTACTTCAACCACGAATATAATGCATGTAGTGTGTCACCTGTGACAGGGTGTGTGCGCCATGACGAGTGTGTGCGTGTGTAACTTTTTGTTTCTACCTGATCTCTTTCCTTCTATATTCTTGTGCTACTTCCCACCTGCCCGTCCCCCGCCTCGCTTTGCCCCCATCCCCCCTCGCTGTGCGTCCGCCTTGACATCACTCGCCTGCACAGAAAAGGTCGTTGGTTCGTGTGCGTTTGTGTGCTTGTGGCACTGTTGGCGATCCAGTGAGTGCGCATGAGGTCTCTATACGAATTTCTGTCTGTGTCTGCCTTGGGTTGAAGTGGCGCTTTTTTCTTTTTCTTCTTCTTGTGCGTGTGCAGCTCTCCACTGTGGGCGGAGGTGCTCGACGCAGCCAGGGCAGACAAGGGAGACGACAAAGGAAAGACCGGCGTCGGGAATTGGAGCACACCAGCACACACTTTCAACGGGCTGCATGAATGCAACAAAATCACCATGCGTTGAGCGACACTTGTTGCCCCCTACCATACATTCACTCTCTCTCAAACCCACCGAAACACACACACACACACACACAAAGCCCTCACCCCCGTCGCTTACCGATCCGCTCGTTCATGTTTGCCTTCATTGTTTCGCCACAAGGCCGCGCGATTACTACGTGCGCATGCAGCTTTTGCAACAGCGGCTTAAGGCGGAAACGCTCCTCCTCATCGTCCTCGGTGAACTTGCTTCCCTCCCGCCGCCTCCCTTCTGCGCCGTTTCTTTTTCGCACGTCTGCATCTCGCTAGGCCCCGGTCGCACGAGAGCTTTTCTATTACCTGCCCACGAAAAGTGCGCAAGCATCACTGCTGTATTTTATCGCTGATCAGTGCGCCTTTATGTTCTCAGTACTTGCTGCCGGGAACCTCCCCGTGGTATCACAGGGCCCAGCGACCACACTCTCTGTGGAACCCGTGAGCCTGCAGCCTGCCCTTGGGGGCACGGAGGCGGGCGCTTGGTGTCGGCGGACAGGTCTGAGCTGGCGCTGTGCCGAGGGGACCTGCGGGCCGTGATGCGGGTTGGACGAGGCCACAGCGGATGGCGTCTGCGATGCAACAAGCGTGCGCGCGCCGCTGGCCCGTCGCGTGCGCCCGCCATTTCAGTACGTCTTTGGTCGTTGTGAATGCGGGCACAACGGCACGGTGGACGGGCTTGCAAGATCGGGCGTGCCAGAGGAGCGGACGGCGGCTGCACGAGCTGCGGATTTGGCCACTGCTCTGAGGCGCCAGGCCGACATCCCCCGCAGCCGTGGTACGCGCGCTGCGACAAGAGCACGTTGGCGGCAGCTGCCCCACCCCAGAGGAGCAAGGATGCTGCGCTTGCGGGACGGCAGGGGGCGATCCTGGCGCAGCTGCGCGCGGGCGTCTGTCCTTGCTGCAGATTCGTTCAGCGGCGGGCGGCTTGCAGCGGCAGGGAGGAGCGCCGGCGGCGTGCTGGCTAACTGCTCCGCTGGCGGTGTGATACCGCACGCCCGCCTGCTTTTGGTGTGAGGGCGTGCGATCCGGCGCTGTGCCCGGTGTGCCACGCGCGGTTCCGCGGATCGCTGGAGGCTCGAGGCAGACTGCACATCGGCCTTGATGGTGCACGCAATGGTGCGGCCGCGCACGTCTCACTCGCGCAGCATGGGCCTCCCCCGTCGGGTGTCTGCGGCTGCTCCCTGTGCCCCTTCAGGGCGGCCGTGCGGAAGCTCTTTGTGCGCTGGCGCGTGATTGTCCGCGTGCCCCTTCCACTTGCCACACACACCCGCTCCTGTCACGCGCGTGCGGATTGAGGAGGTGGAGCGCCCCTGCCGGCACAGACTCGTAGCCGCGCCGACACGCCTCCTCCCTCTCCTCCCGCTCCTCTCTCCCCTCGCATGGCATCGACGGGAAACGGCAGATGAGGGCAGCGAGCCACCCCCCTTCCCCCCCTCCCCCCCAATGCACACAGTGGATGCGTGCGAAGTGTGCGGCCTCTCCCCCATGCGGCCGGGCGGGTGCGATGAGGTACGACGAGAGCGCCGCGAATGGCGCCGTCGAGCCCTCCCGACTGCGGTGTGAAGGGTGCCCACACCACCTTGTGGGATGCCGCGGCTGGAAGCGACTGAGAGGGCGCAGCACGTGTGCGAAGGAAGGGACGAGGAAGGACAGGAGGAGCCTGCTTAGACGCGTGGCCCCGATCCGGCGGCTGGACGCTGCGCCCTCGAGGACCCGGATGTAGTCGCGGCGCCACAGGAGGTGGGTGCGCTGCGGTTGGATGCGTATACGTTTTCTGACTTGGGCGCGCTAGAAGGGCGCATGAAAACATACAAGAGACGTTTGTCGCCCAAGACAGCGTGAATGCGTAGGGCAGGATGGCGAGGGTGCGGCTGTGTGATGGGTGTGCCTGTGGGGCGGCGTTTCGTTCGTCGTGATGTGTTCGTCCTCCGTTTGCACGGCGTTCGCTGTGACGGTGGTGGTGGTGAGCGGCGAAGATGTGTTTTCGTTGCATGCGCTCTCGGGAGGTTTTACTTGGCGTGAATATGATACCGTGTCCGGAAAGGCCTCAATACCATTCGTTCTTGCTACCTTCCTTTTCTTCTCTCTGGAACACTATGTGTCTGTTTCGAGTGTACTCGCTGGACACGTTAAACCTAGTTGACGTGCATCGACTGCTTGTTCCCTTTTTTCCTGTCCGCGTCACTTTTGTGTATTTCACGAATCCCCGGTCTCAGGTGCCTTGTGTTGTAGGTGTAACCTCGAATTTCCCTTTACGTTGCTCACGACGTCCGCGCTTTCTGATCGGCGGCGCCTCACGCCTCCATCCAATTGCGAAGAGCACAGCTGTTGGCACACAAAAGCTAACTTGCCGACGAAGTCAAACGCCCATGCGTGCGCACACTGGCGCTCTTGGAGATACCAGGACAAATTGTTCACCTCGTCGCTACTTCTTGATGCTCAATTGATTCCTACTTTCTGTCTTACCAACAACCCTGCGTGTGCTGCCGCCAACCAGCGGCGCAATCATCTTCTCTGTTCCTTCTACACGGAGCGCCTAACTTCAGCCATGACCGACGCGTTGTCTTCAGCAGTGTTTATCGCTCTCGCCATCCTCTTTCTCTTTTGGGGCACCGTGCAGACGCTGAGCTTGAAGTGGGCCGACACCATTGATGCTTCTGATGGATTTACGGGTCCCACGAGCGGCCAAGGCGGTTCTCACGCCGTTCACTTCCGGCTGCTCTACTCCTTTGCCCACCCCTTTACGCAAGCCTTCTTCATGTTCTGCGCAGAGACAAGCTGCCTCGTAATGCTCGTCTGCACGCTTGTGTGGAAGAAGTATGTGGCACCCCGTCTGTACGACAGCAGGAAGGCTACTGCTGCTGCTCCCTCAGGCGAATTGGTGGCGGGCGAGGACTATGCGCTGCCCTGCAACCCGTCTCTCTGGCTGCTGCCGTCTGGCGCGGACTTTTTGGCGAGTATAGTGCAGAACGTCGGCCTGACGCTCACGTACGCCTCTGTGTACCAGATGCTGTGCGGCTCCACCGTTGTGTGGATTGCCCTCATCTCGCACTTCTGGCTAGGTTACCGCTTCACGAAGGTGGAGCTGTGGGGGATGGGCTGCGTCGTTCTAGGTGTCTTTTTGGTGGGCCTGAGCAACCTCCTCGAACGGGGGATCGACTTCGAGAGCACCTCACACGGGCGACACAAGAATCAGGTGCTGGGCAACCTCCTTGTGTTGATGGCGCAGATTCTGCACGCCTACCAAGGCGTGTGTGAGGAGCGGCTGATCCGCCTCTACAAGGTTCCGTCGCTGCAGATGGTGGGGACAGAGGGCATCTACGGTATCGGCATGTCGCTCAGTCTGCTCGCCTTCTTGCAGCTGGTGCCAATGGCCACCTGGGGCCATAATTTGGCGGCTGTAGAGGAGTTTTTGGCCTCTGGTGGACCTGGCGTTCTACACACCAACGTTACATGGGTGCAACAGCTGCAGCCGGCACTGAAGGTGCCCTACGATGACGTGGTCCTCGCGTTTGCGCAGATACGAGAGTCGTTGGAGTGCAAGGTGTTCATCTTAGTCTATCTCCTTTCCGGCTTTTTCTACAACGCGTGCCACATGAGCGTCATCAAGTACGTGTCGGCGACGGCCACTGTCATGATTGGATCCCTGCGCAACGTAACTGTGTGGCTGGTGTGCCTCCTCATCCCATCCGTCTTCGAGGAGCACTTCAACGTGGTGCAGCTCATCGGGTTTGTGTTTCTTGTGCTCGGCAACGTGCTGTTTCACCGAATTTGCATTACGCGCTTTGACGCCATTCTGCCCGCGCAGGTGATTGACGCCTGCCCGGTGCTCTTCCGCGATGCCCGGAAGGATAGGGAGGACGTTGTGAAGGTGGAGACCAGGATCAGGGATACATCTCTTGAGCCGCAGGCGAGGGAGATGAGGCCCAAGGAGGACTAGATATTAGGATAAAAATGCGAGCGGTAGGTACGCTAAGCGGTTGAGACACCTGTCCGTCAAGGGAAGAAGAGGTGTCTTTACTTGTTTGCTTCGTTGCGCTCTCTGGAAGGTGAGAGGGGGAGGGGTGCGGGCAGCGAGGCCCATTGACTTGCTCTGGTATGGTCGAAAGAGCAGCGTTTCGTACGTGAAATGATTATCAAGCATGCCAGCTGGCTTATCGCTATGTTCTCTTCCTCTCACCGCTCCAGGCGCTGTACTTGCCGTGTGCCTGACTATTTTTTCGCCTTCATGCTCGACAACAGCTGTGTTGGAGTGATGCAGACGTAGCCCAGCCCCTCTTCCTCGACAGGGAAGGCGCGTGTAAAGGCAGGAAAGGGCCACACCTGCTGCACCGGATTCCTGCAACTTCAATGACCATTCACGGCTACGCAGATGCCTTGCCACGATACGACAAGTGCCCCTGTGCTTTGTTTGCGTGCGTTGGGTTGGTCTCTTTTCCTTTCGGTGTAGATTGGCGTTTGAACGTTTTTTTTTTGTTCGCATGCACGTGTCTGTGTGCGCTTTTGTATCGTCTTTGAGGAACAAACAGGAGTTCTTCAGTGTGGCGGAGCCTGCACCCGATTCTCGTGCTTTGCCCCTCACCCACACCCCACCCACACCCCACCCTCTCTCTCTGTTTATGTGCTTCGAGGTTGTAAGTCTGCCGCTTTTTTTTTTCGACTCTCCCCTCTTCCGTCCATATATGTATGAATATATATATTCCCCCTTACCCCCTCTTTATGCACACTCTGAGGTCTGAGAAAAGTCTACGGCTCTTTGATGCGTGCGGAGCTGGGCGCGTTCGGGGTACCTTTTCCCTCTTTCCGGCGCAGCTCTTCCTCTCTCTATTGGGTCCTTGCCCATCCGCCTTCCTGCGAGAATGACTTCTCCTCACCTATCCCCCCCCCTGGCACTCGTCGCTGCGACTCTTGCCATGATTCAAAATGAAGATGAGCAAGAAGCCTCTCCTCTCTCTCTATTTTTTTTTCCCCAAACACCGCTTTGTTTTTGCACATTTCTATTTTGAGCGTATTGCCCTGTGGTGTTCTCTCGAGTAGCCATGAGCGCTGCGCTGCTGCATGGAGACGCTTTACAGCACGCATGGATGCAAGCGTGTGTAAGGGAAGGTCATCGTTCTTCTCTCCCTCTCAAGTGCGCGGTTTTCGCTCACGTTGCTCGCGGTTGAAGAAGCACGCCGGATACCGTGCAGATGACGACGTCTTCCATGAACCCTCCTCCCCTGCACACGCGCACGCATTTTGCCACACCTCTCTTGAAGCGGTGGTCTTTCAAAGATGGAAAGGGCATCATGCACGTTTGTGTGCATGTGTGTGGGAATGCCAACCACCACATGCTCGCAACCGCAGACCGGTGAAGGCCCCGCCGTCTACGAGGGAAAAAAAGGGAAAACAAAAGACAGCTAAAAGGCAGCATCAGCAGTCAGAGATGGCCTCCCTCTCTTTTCCGACGGACGGGCGCTTTGCCCGGCATGGCGCGCTGCATCAGATTCTGCTCAGGAGCAGTAAGGCGAGGAGATTATGGCACTCTATGGGCAATGGAGGGTGCTCCCTGCTGCTAGAATTGCGTCACTGCACCAAGAGTGGGTGCGCGCAACTTACCTTGCCTGTTCATCTATGCGCTCTTCCATCACCAACATTCTCGTGCGGCATCGCGTAGTCTACACCGCCCCTCCCCTTCATTCTCTCTCTCCTCCTCCTGAAATCTTTTTGCCGTTACCCTCACCCTCCTTGCTTACGCGAAGCGGCCAAGACCTGAACTCGTGCGCGCTCTGCCGCTGCTTTAGACGTGCAGCTGCAACGTTTGTCTGTCACTGCCCCGCAAACTGGAAACAAAAGGGTGGTGGAGGACAACCTTCGCCGTCTGCTCTTTCTCCTTCTCTGTGCAATGAGCAGAAGCTATTCCCCGCTTGGTTGTGGCCTTATCGTGCACGGTGCTCTTATTTCACCGTCTCCTTCCGCCTCTCACGCTCTTGTGTACTCTCATCTCCCTCGCCTTCGTTAGATGCTAGATTTCCTGTCTCTCTGGCCTTTTTTCGTTTAAACATATGCCGAGCGCTGCTCTCGTCCTCTAAAGAGCTGCTATCGACTACCTGGTGATGCGTAAGTTTGCGAAGTGATCTTTCGGCACAAAAAAGGAAACCAAAGGTGCTGCTTCCAAAGACAGCTACCGCCCCCCTCCCCCCAAATCGATAGAAAGCGGTGCCCTCTTTGCAGGCGGCGGGGTGACACTTTCAGTATTTCAATCTGCCAAGATGTTTGCGGACTTGTTGGCCACAACCTCTTGTCATGCGGGTGATCGCAGCAGCGACGTGGGAGTCGCCCCGGTTTCACCACCTTTTTCTCCGCGCTGCACTTCAGCGTCTTCGTCCGCTGGAAGCAGCAGCGGCTGCCACCGCCGCCGACTTTCTGCCGGCGGCGATGACGGCTCCTACTCACGCGTCTCGCCCTTCTCGCCCCTCGTGGGAACTGCGAACCCGTCTGCACACACGGATGGTCGAGCGCGGCGACCTGGCTTCTCCGAGTGCCCGAGCCCTCTTAGCATCCCTGAAGGGTGCGCATCATCGACGACGGCCATGGTCAGTCCATCCAGTGGCCACCCAGAAGGGCACAGCTTGTCGCTCGGGGGTACCAGCGAGCCGCCACCGAGGAGATCATCCGGTGGCACGCTAAGGAACAGCCTGGAGGGATACATCCCCACGTCGGACTTTTCCTCTTTTTCTTCGGACCACGGCGATAGTGCGCGCTCGCCGCCATCGAGCACGCGTACGCTGTCGCTCTACGACCACGGGCAGAAGGCGTCGGGCGTTGCGCCTTCTACCCCATCTCGAGGAGCCACTGCTCTTCTCCCTGAGGGCGGCGCCAGTCCAGCTCTGGACGGCGCGGAATCCAGCGCCGATGATGCGAACTTCGTCGTGATGCGCAGTGGAACTCGCGAGGGTGGACAGCAAAGCCCCCAATTGTTTTCTTCATCGAAGTCGTCGTCTCCATCCTCCATGCTGTGTGCGCCCCCGCTTGCGCAGCCGACAACAGGTGCTGTGGTGGCTGAGAAGTATGCACCGGCGCTTCAGGCACCACCCAGTCCGTTGCGGTTCAGCGTCTTGTACACCGAGGAAGAGCACCGCGTGCGGCTCGAGACACGCGAGACGGAGGAGCGGCGATGCCTGTATCAAGCCCACAAGGCTGTGCTCTCGGTGTATCGCATGTGGGCCGCAGCGGGTGCCGACGCGGACTACGGCGACGGCGACAGACTGTTGCTGACGTCTTCGCGAATGGACGATGGTGCGTCGACGCGGTTTCTCGAGGACCACTGCTACCCGAAAGCTCCAAACGCGCCGAATGCGAAGGCTGCCGGTCCCAGGGCGAAGCCATCTCCTCTCGCGACCGCGACCGAGACCGCCGCCAACGCCGTTGCTGCAGAACGGGTGCGTTGTTTTTTGAAGTCGTCTATTGACAGTGCCCGAGGTCGGCGTTGCCTCGGGCCTGCCCAGGAAGGCCGCGCCGCAATTGACGTGCTGCCGCACCGATCCACGACACCCCGCATCACATACGCAGGCTCTGACGCCGAGACACGCCGCGGCTCGCCTGGTCACGTGCCTCACCCACAGGCGTCCCACTCTTCTTCACCTGCTGCATCTCGCATGTTGGACTACTCATCCGTGCAGATGCCCCAGACAGCATCATCGCTCATGCACATTACAAGCGAACCACCGTCATTGGTGCACCAAGCACGGCTGTTCTCGCCCTGGCGCGCCACTCACAGCGATCATCACGATGCGGCGGCGCGGCACGCGGAAGGAAAGGCGGACGTGCATCTAGAACCTCGTACAAGTCGGGAAGACGGTCGGGGTCGACCTCAAAGGAGGCAAAGGACGTCTCTAGTGCCCCACCTGGTGAGCACATCACCTGCTGCCGTTCGCCTGTCATCTGCTTCTCACTCTCTCGGCGCATCATCCGTGGCGCTGCGACGGCGCAGCCTGCTCGAGCCGCGGCTGTCGGCGGACACTACAGCGCCTCGCGAAGATTTGCCAAGAAGCGCCGTGCTGCCCCCTGCACGCGCTGCCGCTGCCGCGCGAACCTCGTCACCGTCGCTTCGCACGGTCTTGTGCGCCGGCGTGGGGAACTTTTCAAGGATCTCCACAGCCCAGACGGAGGGGCCTGGTGCGTCCCAGACCACGTCGAGCCCTGTGTGGAATGCTAGCGTGAATCTGGTTTCCACCTCGGCCGCGAGTTGCCACATGAGCCCCTCCGCTGGGGATGACACAACGGATGATCACGTTTCGGGAGGCGCCGTTCGCTACCCCTCCAACGAGGCGCTTCGACTTCGCCAGCGCGCTGCGTTGCCCGGCACCAGTAGCGGTGGCCTTCTGAGCAGCCCGCCGCATGGCATCGATGCAGATTGGAGGACATTGCTGGCGGTGAATCGCCTACAGGGCCACCGCCGTGAGCGACTCGGCAGCTACGTTCACTACAAGCGCTTCTTTGATGCTGTCTACGGCGAGCAGAGCGCCTCACCTCTGGCTTCGCGCGAGCCGGATGGGCGGCACAGCAGTGCAGTGCGGACTAGTCCCGTGCCCCCCCGCGCTGTGCGGACACGTCCATTCATGTCCTTTGACGTAGTTGACGGGGATAAACATGCGAGTGCGTGGCCGTGGCGGTCGTCGCTGTCCTCCTCCCTGTACCGACGAGCGCGGTCGCCTGAGCTGGTCGCTTATCGCGACCTTCGCCGCTTTTCACCAAGCGGCTCAACGGCAGCCAGGCGCGCACCGGCGGCCCCATCGAAAGAGCCTGCCACATTTTGTGCAGGGCTCACGGGTGGCGCGGCTTCATTAACTGTACCGGCTGACGCTACCCTCTTCGCTGCGCGTCTGACGCGCCTTTCCACGCTGGAGAAGCTATGTCGCGCCGAGCTGCAGCGGCGCTGCATGGAGGACCAAAGCCTCTTGCTGCACCACTTTATTGTGAAAGGCACGGCAACCTTGCAGCGGGTCAGTCGTGCGACCGCCCCGCTGCACCGACACAGGCAGTGCGCGGCTGGAGGCACAACGGAGGCGTACCGAATACCCTCCGCACGGACCTTCATTCCGAACGAAGTGGATGGGCTGTGAGCCCCAGTCGCAGCTGGCTGGTATACATTTTAATTTATATATTTTTTTTTTGTCTGCGCTCCGCACGCCTCTCGAGGTGTTCTTTCGTCTTCCCCCCTCCGTCCCTCCCTCCCCTGCTCTGTTTCGGCATGTGAACTCGCCGACCTTTGGCGACGGGGCGGGCTAGGAGAGGAGCCTCCGCGGAAGGTGGGGAATAGAATGGCGGCTCCGACTGGTGCAGTGCAACAGGTCCAGAGCCCGAGCGCGTGGCAACCACATGTGTACACTTCTTTAGACGGCCGTGAGGTTTGCTCCTCTGAGACATTGCGCACAAGCGCTTCGCAAACAAAAAGAAAGAAGATGGGCACACACCCGTTGGAAATGGCAACTGCTGTTGCAGGACGCTGAGCAGGAGGTGAGGGCCTGATAGCTCCAGCTGCGCTTGAGGTCTTCACAGCCGTGCCCTCATTTTCTTTTATTCTTGTCGCACGGCCCGGACGGTTCATAGCCTGGAACGTTCTGCAGCGGTAACGCATCCCGTGATCGACCTGTGCCCACATCGTACAACCACCGCCGCCTTGCCTTGCGCTTTTTCTTCTGGGGGAGGGGGGAGAAGCAGTAGAGATGCAAGTGCAAAGCGGAGCGATGAAGAGGTCACGTTCCGCGAGAGTGCAGCTGCAACAAGATGCACTGCCTTTCAGCTTTAGCTCGACTACTTGCTCGTTTCTCCATTCTCTCTGGCGGACCTCGTGCGGAAGCTACTTGGCCACACAACTTCCCCCTCCCCCTCCTTTCCCCTGATTCCTTCCACCCTGCTGATCACAACGCAGTGCCGGTGCCGCCCCTTTTGTGGCTCTCTGTGTCTGTGTGTCGTTGCTCCAGCGAGTTGAGGGTACGTTACAGATGCGGCATTGTTATCGGCTTTTTACCGGTTCAAGGAACATCACGACGGCGTCCTCGAGCGGCCCCACCATGTCGCTGCGCGAGGCGACACGTCTCGCTAAGATCGCTGGCTGCGTGGACTCCGCTAATGGGTCGTCTTCGTCTTTGTTGCGTCGGTGCACCGATCCCGCATGCGCGCAGGATCGAAAAGTCACCAGCTCTTCCGCCTCCTGGGAGGAAATCAAGCGCCGGCAACATCAGGTGTTCAACGAGCGGCACTTAACCGCCGAGAACGCCATTGCTGTCACGGTGTCGTGTGTAAACATGGCGCATCTCTCCGTATACGTGCACGCAGTGCAATGCGGGTACCCGGCCTCTCACGCGCCAGGACCGTCTGGGGAGGGCGTGCCTGGCAAGCGCACTATCGCCACTGCAACTTTGACGAATCAATCTTGCGCCGTGCTGCTCCTGTGGGTGTCGATGGGGTCACCTGAGCTGTTGGCCGTGCGGTGCGCGCTGTCTCCCGGTGCTGTGGAAACGTGCTGGCGTGCGGCTCCAGCGGCGGAGAGCAGCGGCACCACAAAGGCTGGCGGCACGAGCCAGACTGCTGCGCCATCCTCGATGCTGTCGGAGAAGGACAAGCTGCGCCGCATAAAGGCGTGGGCCGAGGAGCTGGCCCTTCACCGATGGGTGGTGGTCAGCGGCCAGTTGCGCATGGAGGACGTGTACGACGGCGATTTGCAAAAGGTGGTGACAGTGCCGGTGCTGGAGGTGGCAAGGGACCATTTTAAGGGTAGCGTGCGTGCACTGCCGCCAGGGTTTCTATGAACGTTGCCTCTGGTGTTGTTGGGTGTCTTTTCTTTCCCGAAGTGTACCGCGCGAAGCTGCCGCTTTCGCTGTGCCTGTGCTTGTATACGCGTCTGGGCTGGTGTGCATCTGTGAGCGCCAGCGGTGTGCCTGCCTTTATCAGCTGGCGCTCGCTGCGCATGAGTACTCAAAAAATGCTTTTCTTTGTTGCTTCGGCAGTGACGAAGAATTCTACTGGGGTCCATGTCCCGGCAGCCACCCGCTGGCGATTTGTTTCCCATGGGTGTACCCACCCGAAAAAAAAAGAAAAGCTATGCCCACGCAGGATCGTGGGTGCATTTTTGTGGACCTTTTTCGCGTCTCTGGTACACGTGCCACACCCTTTCCCGCCGGCGTGTTGTTTCTATCGTCATTCTTATTGACTGGTTGTACGCAAGGCGATTAGGCATGGGCGAGGGCGTGTGCTGTACATGCGCAGGTGTACGCTATCTGCTCGCGCGCTCGCGGCCGAAAAGTACCTGTTTCTTTTTCATTCAGCTTGCCCCCCCCCCAGTTTGTCTCCATACCATTCTTCAGTTTCCTCTATCAGCTCACTTACTTCTTCTCTCCCGCACTCTGTCTCGACGCAGTCCCGCCTTGTTTTGGTCAACCTCATCGCTGCGTCCTTTCTCCTTTCGCACGTGCGTTGCCTTGCTTCAAATCCAGCTTGCTTGTAGATCTCCTCTGGCGTATTTTTTTTTTCCGCTGCGAGAGTCAACAGAGGGCCATACGACTGCAACATGTTTCGGCGCCTTTCCTCTGCTGCAGCGACACGGCCGATGGCGACTATGGAGCATCCGTTGACCTCTGCGATGCAGTCCCAGTCGGTGACAAACACGCGCGCTGCAGTCTCACGTGTCGCGATGCGCGCTTGCAGCATCACCAGCGGCACCTCATCAGGCGACGTCTCTGCTACAAAGGGTGCCGCCTTTAGCGCGAGTCGATCCGGCCAGCGCGCGCCGTCGATCAACTGCGTGACACTCGTTGGCGTGGTGCATGACATCCAAACCGGCTACGTCTTCGAAGACGCTGTCACCCAATTCACGCTCACCACGACAAGCCTGGACGCGGCGAACCAAGCCCAAGAGTGCGTGGTGGAGAAGGACCATCACACTGTGCGCTGCTATGGCGATGTCTTTTCCCGAGAGGTCCGCGCTAAACTGAGCGAGGGAAATGTGGTTTGCGTGAATGGCCGTCTGCGCTTGAATCCGCAAATGGAGCCGTCGTGCAACAAGTACTACTACTTCCCCTACATCCAAGTTCAACCGCCGCACGGCCAGGTAAGCGTCGTGTACGGAGACCGTCGCTCCCCTCCGTCGCCGGTGAACGCGGCGACGGGCGAGCTGAACAATGGAAACGACAATCCCACAAGCAGCGCAGCACCGGCCGAGGACGGCGATGCTAGCGCGACGACGCAGAAGACGCCATAAGAGCGCCGGATCGAGAATGCGGTTCCGACTCGCCTCTGCTCCTCGGCGCGCCTCCTCCCCTCTTCTCCCGCTATCGCACCACTTAAGGGCGAGGCAGAGAAGAGGGGGCAGGATCGAGTGCAGGCGGATCATTTGCGGCGGGAACTCTTCTTTCTTTCCTTGAGGCGAGCAGGTGCTCTACCGACAGAGCGTCAGTGCGAGCGTACGCTGTTGCTGTGCAGGCGACGCTCTTGCCTGCTGATGTGTTTCTCTTCCTTGAAATGTTGACGTGCGCACTCTGAGTAAGCGCGAGGCTGCTGGATTTGATCCGCAGGCGTGGGGACTGGAGCAATGGCTTTGATTGCGGTGGCGTGCAATAGAACTCTATCTCGCACTTCCTGTGGTATTGGACATCTTTCGCTGCTCTCTCCCCCCAATGCACATGCAGGAAAGCGAACACAGGCATGCTGTGCGATGACACCGACCTGGGTAGACTCCTGACTCTCCCACTTACCCACCCAATCCATTTCGTGCGCATCGGTATTTACACTGCAATAACTCTCAATTCCTTTACACAAGTGCCCCTCTTTCCTGCCGTTCCCGACCGAAGAAAAGGGACTTCTCGTCTCGTCGCGCTTGGCACCGGACACGCGGGCTCGCTTCGTAGAGGACCTCGCTATCCCTCCGGGAATCCTCCGTCGAAGTGCGCTGCCTTCTCTCCCCTCTCCAATCTCTGTGCAACTATAGAGTCGGTTGGATTCGGGGTGGGTGGGAGAGGGATACAAGCGCATAAGAGGGGTCGGCCCAACACGCGAGCAACGGGCTACTCCGCACGCAAAACCGTGTGTGCGTGTGCTTGCTGAAGGCGTCACAATGCCCGGCCTGCTGCTTTCGCTGCCTTCTGCTGAGACACGCCACCTTACCCTACTCATTTTCTCCCCCTACTCTGCATCTTTCTCTCTCCTCTCATGCCCGGCAAAACGCACACATACGTGGGTGTGCGCATCTCCGCTTTTTTATGGCTCTCGCGTCGTGGTTTGTGGGCCCACTTTGGTTTCTGCCCCCACCCTTTTTCCCGTTTTCTTGGGGTCGGCGCTCATTGCGTTGCACATGGCACTACTCCAGTGCTTCCTAGTCCGAGTCTCCTCCGCTCCCACTCTCTTGCTGTGCATATGTATATATCTCATTACACTCCCCCCACGTATCATTCTTCATTGTTTTGTGAGGAGAGTCTGTGCTTTTCCACTTTCACTCGTGCACACACCTTGCCTACACACACACACACACACACACGCACGCACACACAGGCTGACACGACGCATACAACCGCTTGCTCGAATGGGAAGAAGCGTCTTTGACTCTTGAAGTACAGAGGAGGAACCGAAAAGCTGCACTTACACGGAACAGACACGTCGAGGCATCTGCGCCACGGCCCACACCTTGGTATTCTGGCCTCCATCCTCCTCCGGCTTTACTGCCGCGCTGTGTGGCTCTTTCAGTGCCTCCTGTTTCACTCACCGCTCTTCCTGTACCTTAGCGTCTATATTTATTTCTTACAGGTTGCCCCCGCCAAGCAGTGCTCTTCCTTTTTTCTCTCAATCTCCTGATTGCCCGTTCTCGAAACAAACCAAAAAAAAAAGAAGCAGCAGCTCTCGTCTTTACTTGTTCTGCTTTTCGTTTTATTGCAACAAGGGCCGCTGTGCAAGCACCTCACCCTTTGCCGCGCAGCCTTCACTTCCCCTAACGTTTCCCCCTTCTCTCCCTTCCTCGCTCTCTCCACACCTCCACAGCTGTCTCGTTGCATCTCTCTGTGCGTGCCTGCGTGTGCGTCTGTCTGCCTCTTCTCTTGTAAGGCAATAACTGTTATGAGAGCTTTTTTTTCGTTCCCTTGCCTTTCGCTCTCCGTGCCGTGTTGGGTTCCGTCCTCGCTTTTCCCCGCTCGTCGTCGTCCATGCGCGCCGCCCTGGCGTTGCCTGGGTAGTCGACGCCACTCCTACATTGCTCTCAACATTCTCCGTCTTCTTTCGTATTTGTTGTACCCGTTGAGCTTTCGACGTTTCCTTTGCCTTTCCCTCTCCCCGCTACACCGTCGCATGGTGCGGTGTATGTACGCTCCCCGCCACAACGCAAACACACAGAAACACGCACACACGGGACCACAGAATTACAACACGATTAGCGGCGGCAACCAAAAACTTCTGCGGCCGCTGCTATTGATGCCCGTGCTTTTCTCATTGACGTTCTCGTTTTCGTCTTCTTCTCGTCTCTTCTGACCAGGCGCTTATCCTTTTTTTTCCTTTGAGGGGGAGGCTCAGCCTGTGTACAGAGCAATCATCACCGCCGCTTCCTTTTGCAAGGTCAGTCATGGGCACTGACAAGGCTCTGTCCGAAAAGCTCGTCTTGGAGAAGACGAAGGTGAAGTCGTTGAGCGATGTGCAGCGGCTTGACATGTGGGGTGAGGGACTCACTGACATCTCACTCGTAGCGAAACTTCCCCGGCTCGAAGTGCTCGCCCTCGCAGCGAACAACGTGTCCTCGCTGAAGGCGTTGCAAGGATGCGAAATGCTGCAGGAGTTGTATCTGCGGAAGAACAAGGTGGCGAACCTTCGCGAGGTGACTGCCTTGCGGGTGCTGCCGACGCTTAGCGTGCTGTGGCTGCGTGACAATCCATGTGCGCAGCACCCGTACTACCGCGAGTTCGTGTTGCACTGCTGCCCGGGATTGCGACAGCTAGACGGGGTCGAGGTCACCGCAGATGAACGTAAGGCAGCGGCAAAGCGCTTGACAACCAAGGCGCTGGACGAAATTCTCGGCAGGACCGCATCCGCGGATGCAGCCTCGTCTCCTCGACCCAAGAAGAGCTCTGGCGCCGGCAGCAGTCCTGCAAAGGCGACGGACGTCACGCCGTCAAGCACGCCCGGCGGTGTCTCTGACAGCACTGCCACGATTGAGGAGCGGAACGCCAGCGGCAGGTCGGTCCTATTCACCACTGTTGCTGCCCAGCGCGCGATGCTGCTGTCCATTGTGTCGCTGCTGTCGGAGTTGACTGTGGAGTCGTTGGAGCTGCTGCAGCGCGAAGTGCAAGAGCGCGTTGAGAAACAGAAGGAAAAGCTTACCAAGTACGTACAGGAGAATTCGCAGTAGCTGCCTGATGATGAACAGAGTACCCTGTCCCCATGTCTCGACACGGCCTTGTTGACTTTCCATTCTTTCTTTTCCTCCTCTTTATAATAAGCGCGTGCCCCTCTCTCCGTCCCTTTCTCACTCACGCATGCTGTTCTGCACCGCGCGGGCACATTGCACACTCACTGGCTGTTTTTTGTCGCTGTTCTCCTTTTCTGGGAGCGCTCAGCGTAATGATGCTCCCTTTTTCTCCGTGCCGTCATCTCGATCGTGGCGCAGCGGGGACACTTTTCTTTGGAAAACGGAACTTCTCCGCCATCCTGTTGGTTTGTTGGTGATTCATCGAAACATGACACGGTGGACAGAAGACGCCGCAGTGCGTCGTATGCTGAAGGCCTAGTGCACCCCCAATCTATGTGTGGGGGCGCTAGACAAGCCCCTCGATCCCGGCCAATGCCGAACCACTTGTGGTGGTGCCAGGGTCAAGCATCAGTGTCGTGGGGCAGTCAGGGCGATGTATCGCTAGGGATGCCGGCGTCCAGGTCCTGGGTTGGCGGTGCGTCAGGGCGACAGGCGACAGTGCACACGTCTGAGCCATCCACATGATAGGCGAGGCGTTACGGAGACTGGAACGTATCCCACCCACCCCTCTCACTGCCTGCTAATGAGGGGGGGGGGGGCTGAGTGTCACCGCGAGGGGGATGCAACAGGTGGCGGCCGGCATGATGGGAGGAGCGGCTGTGGGCCGACCTGCGAGGCGGGCATGTGTTTAGGGCTTGAGGCAGGGCCTGTTGTCGGATTAGTGAGTCGTCTCATTGCTGCGCCGAGTGTCTAGCGCTGTTTTGCACCACGCGGATGGGGCTGGTGACGGGGCCGGGCTTAGAGTGGCGCTTGACTCATGTTGTGTGGCATAACGGGCTCGGTGAAGCGGAAAAAGGACGCCAACACTACGGCCACATGTGTGGGTGTGCGTCTCTTTTATTTGCATGCACTGGTGTGATTCGCGGGTGTGTATGGTTGTGTGGCACACTTTTTCCCTTCTTTTGATTTCGTCGGCCCTTTTTTCTTTCCGCGGTGGATGGTGGACATCGCCGAGGTTCAACCACCCCCACACCCCCACCGCACACACAAAAATGAGGTGGAAACACGACACACCGACAAAAAAGAGAGAAGAGCCCCCGCTCCTCGGACAATTCGTTGCACTTGCTCTCATTCAGCGAGTGAGACGGATACCGAGCCTTCTACCGAGGTCATCCTTCGCACAAACCACGCCTTTCAACCACCCTTCTCTGAGGGTAAGGAGCGACATACAACAGTGCACCTGGCCACCACTGCATCTACAAACGGGACTCACGCGGTGCCGGGCGTGGTCGGTTTCCTATCCGCCAAGCGCACTTGCTAACTGTCACATCGAGACGTATCTACCGCTTCCCCCTGCCATCTAAATTATCTGCTCTGCTTGGCGCTCTTCAAACTATTTTTTTTTGTTGTTGGATACTCCCCCTTGCCTCACTTTCCCCTCTGCTCCCGGTCGGACACACACGCACATGCCATCGACCCAGCCTTTTCGTCTCCCCCACCCATTCGGCTCCCTTTTCTTCTTCACGCTGTGATTCTGCGCGTGTGAACGTCAAACTCGCACACGCATTCGTTTTCGTCCACCGTGCGCCACTATCAACAGCCGAGGACGTAGTAACCGCCCCCCTGCCCTCCTGACGAAAAAAAAAATACGGGAAAAACACACAGACAATAAAGCAAGAAGCCGCAAACACAAACAAATTCCTCTCCCCCGTGAACATCCACAAATTCTATATTTCACCTACAGTGTCTTCTTTACACGCCTGTCATTGCTCAGATTCCCCAAACATCATCGACACACGTGCCGTTGTCTCTGCTTCTACTTCTCCCCTCTCTCCTTGTACACAAACTCTCCCTTTTTCTCGCCACGCCTTTCCGTCCTTCCCACCACCTCCCGTTCTCATACCTGCTATCTTGCACTGCACCTTGCGCGCTTCGAGGTTCTCTCTGCTTCTCTCCCTGCCGCGGCGTCATCAATCTCTTCTTGTGCGCCGGCGTGTCATCCTCGATCTCACTTTGCTGCTGTGCCTGCCTGCCTGCCTGCCTGCCTGTCTGTGTGTGTGTGTGTGTGCATTCCCTTTTTCGATTTTCCTTGGACCCGTTTTTTTTTTGTTTGTTGTCTGTTGTGATTTTTGTCGCTTTGCATTTCCTCTTTTCCCGGGCTTGATGCTTTAGAGGAACGTTACGAAGGCCAGCCGCAGCGTTTACGTGCTTGTATGCTAGATATCCACGCCACCCCATCTTTTTGTTTGCCCCATCGTCGCCCTCGACGGCCTCGCAGTCTACATACACACACACACACACACACACACACCACTACCACCACCACCGCCCGCTCCTCTTGTGTCGTACATGTGAGTGTGAGGCTGGTTAGCTTTCCACTTAAGTCTTATCATTTTTTTTTTATCTTGAGCCCCTCCTTGGGCTTCTCTCATCACCACAACTGTTCTGTTGAAGTCCTACTGGCTCTGTGCGCGTGTCTTGCTTCCCCCTCCCCAGGTTGTCCTCCGTGTATCTTGGGCATTTGCATTCACGACGCCAAGATGTCGGCCGAAATCGAGTCGCATATTCTGAAGAAGTATGAGATTCAAGCACAGCTAGGACAGGGTGCCTACGGCATCGTTTGGCGCGCCCTGGAGCGCAAACACAACCGCGTCGTTGCACTCAAGAAAATTTACGACGCCTTCCAAAACTCGACCGATGCACAGCGCACCTTCCGCGAGATCATGTTTCTGCACCGGCTGCACCACCCGAACATCATCAAGCTGCTGCACGTTCATCGTGCCTTCAACGATCGCGACATATACCTGGTCTTCGAATACATGGAGACCGACCTGCACGTGGTGATTAGGGCAAACATCTTGGAGGAAATTCACAAACAGTTCATCATCTACCAGCTGCTCAAGACGATGAAGTACCTGCATTCTGCTGAGATTCTTCACCGTGATATGAAACCAAGCAATCTGCTCGTAAACAGCGACTGCACAATGAAAGTGGCTGACTTCGGTCTCGCGCGCTCTATCCTGTCCCTTGAGGGTGAACAGGCGTCGCGGCCGGTGCTAACGGACTACATTGCGACACGGTGGTACCGCCCGCCGGAGATTTTGCTCGGCTCGACACGATACACTAAGGGCGTGGATATGTGGTCTGTGGGCTGCATTCTTGGGGAGTTGATGCTGGGCAAGCCCATCTTTCCCGGCCGATCCACCACGAACCAGTTGGAGCTGATCTGCAGCGTGACGGGCATGCCCTCCGCGGCGGATGTGGCGGCGACCAACTCGCAGTTTGCCCACGCGATGCTTCGCGACATCCACTGCGCGCATCGACGCACGTTCGCTGAGCTGCTGCCAAGCGCTTCCGCCGACGCGTTGGACCTGATCGAGCGCCTTATGTGTTTCAACCCAAACCGTCGCATGACTGCCGCCGAGGCCCTGGAGCACCCGTACGTCGCTGCCTTTCACCGTCCTGACGACGAACCGGTGGCGACCGAACCCATCACCGTCTCTCTCCCCGACAGCCAGCGTCTGCCCTTGGCCAAGTACAGGGACGCCATCTACGAGCAAATTGCCGCGCTGCGCCGTAGCTCCACGTCCGCCGATCAACGACAGCGCGCGGAGCGACAGGCCGCCGGCAGCACCGCCAGCCGCAAGACGTCCGTCAGCAGCGCCTCCGCTGGCGGCTCTCGAGGGGGCACCGGTACATCTGGGGTCACGCGACCCGCCACGAGCAGCAGCAGCAGCGCCGCCGCAGGGGCGGCTCCGCAGCGCAGTGTTGTGAAGCCCACCTCAACTAGCGCGGTCAACGAGGCATCATCTTCGAAGGCGTACGCCCGCCCCGCCTTCCGCTCGGCAACGTCTGCCGCCTCTGGTCTGGAAAGCAGACCCGTCGCGCGTGAGGCAGCGGTGCGCAAGTGACCGTCATCGCTGCGCCTCTGCTCTTTCGCTTTGAATGATAGAAGCCGTTGTCCCCTTTCGCGCGTGGGAGGCGCCTTTTTAATGAGCGAAGTCTGTGGACTTCGCAAGTGTGTGTAGATGTGCGTTTGTGTGTGTGCTCGCCGGTACTTTAGCCTCGTTTCGGCGGATCCCGTTCTTTGGCGATGAGGCTCAGCAGATATGAGGAAAGGAGGGGAGGTCACGATTCGAGCGATTCCTTGCTCGTGTGTGAGGGGAGAGAGGTACACGCTGCGATTGGCTTCCTGCCCGCCTGTCTGTATGCGGCGGACAAAGACACGGCGGTGCCTTTTTATCGCGAAAACCCCGTATCTTCCCCGCTGCTCTCTCTCTCTGTGGCTGCCCGTCTCTGCTCTTTTCTTCCTCTGTTTCTGCTCCTTCGACGTTGCGATGCGACACTAATGTGCTCTGCATCTCGTTGACCGCAATGTCCCAGGCCAATACTGCTTTTCTGTACGTGCTGTGTCTGCAAGACACGCTCTCGGCCACGTTCTCCCCTCGTCTTCCACTTTCGCCGTCTCGTCGCCTCAGCGCTGATCCACTTTCTCTCTCTTTGCGTACCTAACTTTTTTGTCTTCGTTGGTTTGTTCTCGATTTGCGAATTTGAACGCACTGTTTTCATTCTGGTTGAAATGCTGTCTCGTGGTCTTCGTTATCCCTCGGTGGGTGCAAGCGAGGATGGGCAGGGAGGAGGTGGCTTCATTCATCGATTGCAAGGTCACTGCAGTAATCCAATAGGAATCACAATTCTCACCCGGCCCTCTTCAGCACCATTTTCTTGTCTTCGCGTGTGACGGTGTACTGTCCCCTCCCTTGCCATTTCTTTGTTTTTCTTTCTTTGCGTTTAACCAGCGGCACACGCGACCTGCACGCTGTCACGTTTGTGCCCTTCTCCATTTTTCTTCTAACTCTCCAGAGGGGGGGGACTTGTTACGGTCGCTCTCTTTGTGTTGCGTCCTGCCGCTGTCCTTCTCGCCATTCTTGCACGCCCCTCTCCTCCCCCTCCCCCCGAAAAAGAGTTATGCAACCAGAAAGATACGCACACCCTCTCTCCCGCCCCCTTCGAGATTCTGTTTTCTCTCCACCTGCGGCACCTTTTTTTTTCCGAATATGCTTTTTGTTGTGGCTTTGTGCGCCTTCCTCTCATGCTGTTTTCTCCTCATTAATGAGCTGGAGTTGCTTATATCTGTTTGTGTGCTTCTTTCCCTCGTCCGCCTTGCCCCTTCGCTTTGGCGTTTTTTCGGTTTCGTGTGTGTGCGTGTGTGTCGTTTGGCCTCGACGGTCAGCGATGCGGACTGATGTGGGGCTTGAACCCTCCACCCATTTTGTTGTCAGCGCGTTAGATGTAGAGGCGAATTACTGGCTCCTTTTTGTTTGTCGATGCTTGTGTGCGTGTGTGTGTGTGCTGATCTGTCAGTGTCTGTGCGCATTAGCGCGCGACAGGATCCCTTTGACCTGTGTTTTCTGTTGATATGCGTTTGCAACCGCCCCCGGTTCACACCGCTATTATACCGTGGACGCGTCGTGATGGTTTCTATTTTCTTCTGTGTGCATTTTGCCGCTTTTTTCGTGTGTGCAACCGTGTCTTTTTTTTTTCGCTGTTGTACTCAAACTCTTTCCGCCAACGTCTGTTGCCCGCTTTTTCTTTGGGACTATCACCGGTTCCTTGCCGTTGCTGTCGTTTTCTATGAGATGGGAGGGGGGAGGTTGCTTTGTGCTCAGCCTTCTTTGCCCGCCTGTCTTCCTGTATATGGATGTGTGCTCGTGCATGTATGTGTGTCTATCTGTGACGCCTCTACTCCGTGGATTAGCTGTCTTGCGCTTCACTTTCTTCATTATGTGCTTCGAACGTATCGTCTACCCTGCATCTCTTTGTGGCACTGCTGAGCAACACGGATCTTTCACGCGTTTGCGACGGATCCGCCATGCCGTCACGATGGCCTTGCCGTCGTTTTCGTTGTGCTTTTTCCTTTTACGTGGTCGACTATCCTTTTTGTCCAACACCAAAATGCACATGAGCACATGCGCGTCGTTCTTCGTGCGTGTCTGTGTCTGTGAGTA
This sequence comes from Leishmania infantum JPCM5, assembly GCF_000002875.2. Taxonomy (NCBI): domain Eukaryota; phylum Euglenozoa; class Kinetoplastea; order Trypanosomatida; family Trypanosomatidae; genus Leishmania; species Leishmania infantum. Next base: position 217,336 of record NC_009420.2, read on the forward strand.
TGCTGCCGTCGTTTTCCTCGTGCCCATTTTTTGGCTCGCTATATCATGTGCCCCGCAAGCGTAACTTATTGCTCTTTTCCTTTGGTGATCTGCAGTTTAGAGAGGGGTGCTGTGCACGGGCGGAAGAGACGGTGCAAGCGCGCGTACGCTGTTTTCGTGACGAACCTCCTCCTTTTCAAGGCAGGAAGCTTGGCGGCACATGTGACTGGGTGGTGTTGTTGACGGGACTTGCGGTAGAGATGGAGGTGGGTGGTTAGACGGGGACGAGCATAGAGACAGCGTTGAGTTTTCAAGGCTGCGTGCGTTCTCCGCGTGCTCCGCCACCCCGCCGTGCCCCCTCATCCGTTTCTCACGAACCTCACTATCCGCCACTTCCCCACAAGTTTCTTTTTTCGCATGCTGGTCAGTCTCTTTCCAGCCTCAGCATGATCACCACCGCCTTGGCCAATGTGTATTCACGCATACCCTCCTACCTCTCTCGGCACGGCTGCCGCTTGTTCTCGCTCTGCGCCTATGCCAAAGATGTGCTCTCAGTCGTGAGCCTTGTTCCCACTTGCTTTTCTCTTTGGCTCCTGTTACTCCTACCTTTTTGTGTGTTCTTCCTTTCTCGTCTTCCCTTGGCGGCCCGTCCGTTTCACGCTGCACCTGGGTCGCCGTCGCTCCTCCATCATCTTGCCTTGTCACGCCACCTCCGCCCCTTTCTCGCCGATTTCTCCATGACCTACTTCCTCCTTTATGCCCCTCTTCTCTTTCCATAGGTGATGGCGAGCGTATGTGCGTGCGGTGTCATTCTTGGGCACAGGTGCGTCTGTACACTTGTGTGCTGGGACTCAGTCCGGCAAGCTGCGCTGCAAGGTGCTCAATGCGAAACGAGCCTCATTCCAGCCAAATACGCCACGATAACAGACAGTTTGCATACGACCTTTAAACGACAGCGAAGCAGCAGCACAATCGGCCTCGAAAAAAAACCAAAAGAATCGTGTAGAAAGGTACTCTGGTAGTGTTAACCTGCTTGCGTTGTCTCCATGTTGATGAGGAGCGGCGAGGGGCTGGTGGCGTGAGTACAGCACTTGGGAAGGACGCGAGCGGCGGGAACTCACACGCCCTACCACCTCACTGCCCTCGTCATTTTACCTCTTTTCTTTATCTTCTCTGAGGACGCCCGGCACCTCCCCGTGGTATCACAGGGCCCAGCGACCACACTCTCTGTGGAACCCGTGAGCCTGCAGCCTGCCCTTGGGGGCACGGAGGCGGGCGCTTGGTGTCGGCGGACAGGTCTGAGCTGGCGCTGTGCCGAGGGGACCTGCGGGCCGTGATGCGGGTTGGACGAGGCCACAGCGGATGGCGTCTGCGATGCAACAAGCGTGCGCGCGCCGCTGGCCCGTCGCGTGCGCCCGCCATTTCAGTACGTCTTTGGTCGTTGTGAATGCGGGCACAACGGCACGGTGGACGGGCTTGCAAGATCGGGCGTGCCAGAGGAGCGGACGGCGGCTGCACGAGCTGCGGATTTGGCCACTGCTCTGAGGCGCCAGGCCGACATCCCCCGCAGCCGTGGTACGCGCGCTGCGACAAGAGCACGTTGGCGGCAGCTGCCCCACCCCAGAGGAGCAAGGATGCTGCGCTTGCGGGACGGCAGGGGGCGATCCTGGCGCAGCTGCGCGCGGGCGTCTGTCCTTGCTGCAGATTCGTTCAGCGGCGGGCGGCTTGCAGCGGCAGGGAGGAGCGCCGGCGGCGTGCTGGCTAACTGCTCCGCTGGCGGTGTGATACCGCACGCCCGCCTGCTTTTGGTGTGAGGGCGTGCGATCCGGCGCTGTGCCCGGTGTGCCACGCGCGGTTCCGCGGATCGCTGGAGGCTCGAGGCAGACTGCACATCGGCCTTGATGGTGCACGCAATGGTGCGGCCGCGCACGTCTCACTCGCGCAGCATGGGCCTCCCCCGTCGGGTGTCTGCGGCTGCTCCCTGTGCCCCTTCAGGGCGGCCGTGCGGAAGCTCTTTGTGCGCTGGCGCGTGATTGTCCGCGTGCCCCTTCCACTTGCCACACACACCCGCTCCTGTCACGCGCGTGCGGATTGAGGAGGTGGAGCGCCCCTGCCGGCACAGACTCGTAGCCGCGCCGACACGCCTCCTCCCTCTCCTCCCTCTCCTCCCGCTCCTCTCTCCCCTCGCATGGCATCGACGGGAAACGGCAGATGAGGGCAGCGAGCCACCCCCCTTCCCCCCCTCCCCCCCAATGCACACAGTGGATGCGTGCGAAGTGTGCGGCCTCTCCCCCATGCGGCCGGGCGGGTGCGATGAGGTACGACGAGAGCGCCGCGAATGGCGCCGTCGAGCCCTCCCGACTGCGGTGTGAAGGGTGCCCACACCACCTTGTGGGATGCCGCGGCTGGAAGCGACTGAGAGGGCGCAGCACGTGTGCGAAGGAAGGGACGAGGAAGGACAGGAGGAGCCTGCTTAGACGCGTGGCCCCGATCCGGCGGCTGGACGCTGCGCCCTCGAGGACCCGGATGTAGTCGCGGCGCCACAGGAGGTGGGTACGCTGCGGTTGGATGCGTATACGTTTTCTGACTTGGGCGCGCTAGAAGGGCACGTTGAAGTCTAATGGTGTTGTTTGTGTTGTTGTTTTTTTTTCGTCTCACATGTGCTTGCCTGTGCTATCTTACTGCTCTTGTGTGTGTACGTTGTAACTGTTTTACTAGGGCGCGTCGCGAGCGCTGGTGTGTTTGTGTTCGATGCGACAGTGCATTGGTGGTGTCTCTGATGCTGAGCGGCGCAGCATGTTTTCCTGCATTTCTTTTTCTTGTTTTTGGTGTTTGTGGCGTTTTACTTTGTTTTTCAATGTGCTGTGGATTACTTTTTTTTCTCGGCTGTCGTTAGGGTAGAATGTACTGGTGAAGTGTTTGCGCGCACCTGCACACGTTCTTGTTTCTCGCTCCTTTGAGTTGTGGTGTCTGCCATGCGTTCTCGCTTTCTTTCGTGTGATTCACTTACGACGTTCTTTTTCTTCCCTCGTACTTGTAGTCGTGTTTCTTTCCATGTTGTTCGTCAAGGTCTTGCCGTTGTCAGCCTCGCGTATATGGGCGTGTGTGTAGCCGCAAGTGTGTGTGATGGTAATCTTTTTCCATTGCCATTGTTTTGCGGTTTCAAGTCACTTTCCTTCCCCTTTTAGGCATGCCTAACTTCATCAGCTCAACCTTTTCACCCAACCGTTGCCTCTGCAGTTTGGTGCCGCTGTACTCGTACGCTTGTGTGTGCTTGATCATGTTCGTGATGTCTGCTGCTCCCCGTCTTGTGGATCGCCCCTCCTGGTGTGATTCCTGCCACGATGCCACGACCCGTTTACGGGAGCCACGGGGAACAGGGCAGGGGGGCGGCCCGGCGGCGTGCGCTAGTCACCTCGTCTGTTTTTTTTTTGTGTGTGCTCGCTGTTTCTTCTTCTGTTGGTTTTTTATTTTATCATACTTTCTCCCCACATGGCTTGCCTCTTGCCACCGTTCCCTCGTCAAGACTCATTTAACGCCCCCCTCCTCCTCCCTCGTTCCCTCCCGCCTTTTGCTCTATCGTTGCTGTTCTGCTAGCGAAACAGGGTTCGATTACCGCAGTGGAAAAAACGAAACAACAACAAAAAAAGGTAAACCACGGAAGCGAAAAAAAAAAAACGAAATAAAAAGCATTGAGAAGGGGAGGGGGGCTGTAGAGAACGCAGCGACCGTCTCGATTTCATGCGCCGGGGCAGCAGAGAAAGAGAGAGAGTGCGCGCGCGCGAGGTGGTGTGTGCCGCCTTGTAAGCTCCGCTGCAGAACCCTCCAACTGCAGTTTCTCTCTCAGCGATGCTCACGTGTCGTGATAGCTGCATTTTTCACAGCCACGGAGGTGCCAAAGTGCGATCTGCAGCAGCTGTGTTGCACCCCCTCACCTCTGCATCCCCTGTCGAGTTGGGATGCGCAAATGATGCCACGACAGGCCATCGACTCACAGGAAACGGAGCGGTTTTCGACGGCGAATGGGACGTCACCCTGAAGGGCACCTAGGGGCGACCTCCCACCGGCTCCTCCTTTGCCTGACGCTCTAATGCGCTCCCTCCCTCCTCAGCTTTCTTCTTCCATGCTTGTTTCACGTCCTGTCGCTTTTCTTGCTCTGTCTCTTCTCCGTTGTAATCGCTTCTCCGCACATGAACACTTACACAACGCTCTTTCTGTTCTTCACTGATCTGCTGTGTTGATGCGCCTGGATCTCTCTCACCCCGCCTCAACCCTCTCTGTTACCTGTCGTGAACACCACACACAACGGATGAGCATCCACACACACATACACAAACACATACACACACTCACACTCTCGTTAAACTGGATGCAGGAAAAAAAACGTTAGTACGCTGCCACTTTGCTCTGTTAACAGTCACCATCCTTGCTATTCACGATTGCTTCCCCTCTTTTACCTATCTTGGTGTTTCTCCTTGTTTTTTTTTCTTCTGCCCCTTCTCCCCTCTCTTTAACGTCTTGGCGCATCCATCTGCGAACTCACGCACCTGCATCCACACCCTCACCCACACCCCGTTCAAGGAGGCGCACGCCACTTGCTTCCCACGTTTGACTGCTGCTGTTGTTTAGGGGCTGCGTCGTGTGCCGCTTTTTTCTTCCTTCTTTCGTTCGTGCGTCGTACGTTGAGCGAGAGTGGACCAAGTAGATACCACAAAAAAAATAAGGGGGAAGACAGAAGGCAAAAGGAGGTGGAGCAAGCTTTTTTCTTTGGCGGCGACTCGACTTTCACTTGGTTCACCTGCAGATCTGCACGCTCCCACACATCATCGACAGGATCGGAGCGTTTCGCATCCTGCACGAAACACATACACACACGCGTACACACAAAGCCCCAGATATATTTCACCTGCTTTCCTTTTCCCGCTTTCTTTACTTTCGTCGCCTCCCCTCCTTGGCGCTCGCTCTCTGCTTTTTTTTGTTTGTCTCAGGCCGGGCGGAGCGCGGTGCCTGGAATTGCCCTCCACAGAAACAAACGTGCGAAACAGCAACAGAGAGCATCTGCCACTTTATCAGCGTTACAGCCCTCCCCCTCCCACTTCTCTCTCGACTCTGCACCCATCCGCGCATCTGAACAGCACCCGCTCGCACTCAACATCTGTTGCTCTCTCGATTGGTTTACCCAGCTAATTGGAAAAGTTCTCCTCACCCTCTACCAGCCATCAGCCCATCAAGGGGGGGGGGAAGAAGCGGTCGTGGCCACACGGAACAAAAAAGAAAGTCCTTCTCCTCCCCATCTCCCAAAAAGAGGAGTGCGTTAGTTTCTTTTTGTTTTCTTTCTTGTGCTTACAACACCCTCCCCCTTACGTCGGCTGTTTTTGTTTTGTGGTGCCTGCAGTTGCTTGAAATTCCTTCGCACAAGCGTACTGAAAAAGGACGAGCCACTCGTTCGGTCCTTTAGGAAACCAAAAGGGACGCTATCGATCCTGCGCAGGGTAAGAGGGCGCAGTTGGTAAGTGGCGTAGACTCACTGCTCACCGTGCCTCTCTTTCCTCCCTCTCGCTCTGCCCCTTTCTCAAGCCCACGACAGCAGCAGCAACAAAGAGAGAGCAACAACAACAAACGCGAAAAAAAAAACAAAAGAGGAAAACGAATTAAAAGAGGGCGTTTTATACACACAAACGAACCCTCTTCGTTTCTTTTTTTTTGTTTCTCCCTCTTTCGTTCTTTCTCTCTCCCGTGTTCCACCTCCGTTTCTCTTCTTTGTCTTTCCATTTTCTCTTCGTGCCATCGTCCCTTCCTCCCCCCACTCCCTTCCTTTCCTTTCGCTCACCTCATCTGACAATCAGCCTAACTCTGTTCCCGGCTTACTGTGAGTCATTTTCTTCTTTTTTTTGCCTTTCGGCGATCATGCGTTGACGTTTTTCGCTTTTCTTTCTGCAGCGCAACACCCCCTTTGCCCGTTCACTCTCCTAGTGGCCTCGCCTGTTCCCACACTCTCTACTTGGTGCTACTGAGGTTTGCTTTTTCGTTTTTGAGTCTTGCCTTGGTGTTTGCTCTCCGACTCTCCACTTCGTTCCGCCCGACTCTCCCTATCTTCCTCTCTGTCTCACACCACATTTCGTTTCTCTCTTTCTTCCCCCCTCTCCCGGAGCGTGCTTATATCTCTATAAAGCGTTGAGCCCCTCTCTCTGTCGGTCTTTCTTCATCTTTTTAGTATTTGCCGTTTACCTGGTTGGTTTCTCTCTCCGAGTTTTTTTTTCCCACTGCGTGGCCTCTTTTTCCGTTCTGCCGTCTCTTATCTGTTTTGCTTCACCTGCATCTGCCCACTCCCCACTTTCAGCTCTTTATCGGTTCTCGAGTTGTCTTCCTTTCTGTGCCTCTCCCTAGCTTTTGTTTCGCTTTTCGGCTGCCACGGCCATCCTCATCTTGTCGAAGATCATTTGCCGATCAAGACTTCTCCACTGCGCATAGAGTTCTACGCTCTGAGTGAGACGCTGACCCAGGCTAGTGTTTTCTGTCCTTTCTAGCCGTTGTCGTCGTCGCTGCATTGCTGCCCTGTCGAGTATCCCTTTGACTTCTCCCTCCCCCTATTGTGGCTTCTTCTGTGCTTCTGCAGGTACGCCGCGGCGCTGCTGGGCTGAGGTTCGCCAAACGGAGAATCTCTACCGGTGCCGCTTCCGTTTCGCTTTTTTTTTCCTTGTGTGCTTGTTGTTGGGCGGAGCGTGTGCGTGCACGTGTGTGTGTGATCCCCTTGGCTCCTCTTTTTTCTTTGTCCCCCCCCCTGTGCATGGGTGTCTTGCTCTTTCCTCCCGGCCACGGTTTTCGCCTTTTTTGCGCATTTTTCGTTTGTATTTTTCTTCCCCTCTGCCGCTCTCTCTTGTCTTGCGCTTCAAACCATGCCTAGTGGGAACCCGCAGCACCGCAACTGGAGCTCTTCCAACTCGGGGGAAGTCGGATCGCGCCAGAGTCCCGTATCCACCTCGGAAGGCCGCCGCAGCCCCAATGGGCGTCGCTCCTACCAAGAGCGCATCACGACGGTGCGCTTTATCCAGCCATCGACGGGCGAGACGATGTGCACGAAACTGAACCGCGTGCAGCGAACCAAGACGAAGCCCGAGAACGACGCGGAGCTGTGCGAGAGTTTTCTCAAAGGCCACTGTGATTCTGGCAACGGGTGCCAGTACGTTCACGTGCCAAAGCAGTACCTGTGGCGCCTGCTGAGCCCCCATGTGGACCCCAAGACGCTCTTCTACTATCCTGGCTTCAACGTACGCTGCTACACCCCTGACATGAACGTCTACTACGACATCCCTAGCGAGTTCATCTACCAAACGAAAGGAAGTGACCGCTACGTGGAGCTCTTCAACGACAACGGCGACAACTTCAAGGACAAGTGCCGTCTGTGCCCAAACCTACAGTCGCACGGCATCTGCGACAACAACGAGCAGTGCGACGACATCCACTGTGCCGTGGCCGACCTCGATCAGTTTCCGCACATTGCCACCCACCGCGCCACCAAGGAGGCTGTTGCCCGCTATGAGCACATGCCACCAGAGCTCATCGTGCGAGTCTACCAACCCAACACACCAGGCGACGGCATGGACTTCAACGGCGACGATGTTCTTCGAACAGCAGGTGCCACACAGTACGAGGACGCTTACAAGCAGACCGGGGGCATTCCGGCGCTGAAGATGCAGCATTGTGCCCACTTCCAAACGAAGAAGCTGTGCCGCATGGGTGACGGCTGCCGCTTCCTGCATGTCGTCTCCGTTGCGTTAGCCAGCCCCGCGCCGGATGAGGAGGCGTCGATCCGCTCGTCGCCGGCCCCAGCAACGACAACGGCGTCTGCCACCAGCGCACCTAGCGCGGCCACCCCCACCCCCACCGCGGCGAAGACGCCCACAGCAACGACGATTACAGCTACCGTAACCGCAGGTCGCCAGCTGCGCGAGGAGGACGTGGCGATGAACGCAGCGGCTGAGATGGCGGCGATTGCGATGGCCGCCGAAGAGCCGCTATACATTGGCTCTCACGTGGACAACACCGTGCCACAGGGTTCGAGGAACGGACGCCTACACAAGTACGGCACGCAGGCGATAGTGCCGCAACAGCCGCAACCGTATCAACCGCCGCAGCAACCGAGCTCCATCTATCCCTACGGTCCAGTGTCGATGGGAGCAGTGAAAGAGCGCGTCTCGCCGGTGCAATACCGCTCCAGCGGGCGTCTATCGCCTATTAAAGTAGTCGTGACGCCGGGCCAAATGGAGGGGGCGCCAGCGCAGCGCCTTTCGCCGATGTCTCTGCCGAGTGGTGGCTCATCTGGGACACCTACACAGCAGCCCCATAGTCGCACTTCGCCGCTGCGCCGCAACAACCCTTACTCACTCTCGCCCTCCTCCACGAGCCTTAACTAAGCGGCATCAGAGGCGCACCACTACCGTCATCGCAATCCAGCACACCCTCCCCCCTTACACTTGTATCATTACACTGACTGCCATTGTACTCGCCGGAGTGCTCATCGCCTGGCAACGTGTGCGGCGTTGGCGACCTCCTTGGTACCCCCTCACTTCCTCTAGTACCAGCAGCACACACGCACACGCACATGCTTACGCCGACACAGTTTCGTCGACGCGCATGACCAGACCTCCTTCCTTTCTTCTTATTTGCCAACTTGGCCCTTTTTCTTGCCCTACCCTCTTCCTTGCCCTTCCTGAACCTTTCCAGTCCCCCCCCTCCTCCTCCTCGTTCTCCCAATCACTTTCCCTCCGTTTCTTATAAACATGGATCCCCTCTTGCACGCCTTCTTTTTTGTTTTCTTCCCCTTTTGTTCGCTTCCTCCTCTCCCTCATCTCTCCTTGCTCCGTGCTGCTTTTTTGTTTTACCTGTTGTTACATGGAGAGCGACACAATGCCGCCTCGTCTCACCCCACCTCCCCCTCTCTTCTACCTTCATTCTGCGCTTGTCGCTTTCCTTTCGATGGTCTCTTCTGTGCTCCTCAACGAGCTCGTGCCGACTCGACGAGAGGATACCGCGAGAGAATTGCCTTTATCACCTGCATACTCCTCTGGTGTCTTGGCAAGGGGATCTACAAGCGTGGTCGTGCTACCTGCAAGCGCGCCGGGTGGTGCTCTTGTGCCTTACGTGTGTCTTGCTTGAGGTTTGATGCCTTCTGTGTGTATGAGCGCGCATGCCTGCCCGATATGCTGCGCGCTTGTCGTGCATAATTCTCTTTGTCACTTCTCCGTGCGCTAGTACGATACCTCCCTACCCCAACGAAAGGGGAACAAAGAGGAGCATAAAAGATGCTCGCGAAAAGCTCATAGACAGGCAAAGAAAAACAAGTAAACGGAAAGATGTCGGCGATTTGTCAGATCATCTGACTGTGACTTAACCCCATCTGCGTTTTTTCGTTTTTATTCTTGAGTGATGTACTCTCGGTGCCGTGGTTTTCTTTCAAAATACGTTTGGCACATTTTTTATTTTTCCTGTTGGCGTCTTCATGGTTTGCACCCCTCCTTGCTTTTTGTTTTCTTTTCCGAGCTTCTGCGGCCGCTGAGCATGCGTAGCTCGACTCCTGCTCGTTACGTTCCGCACCATTTCCTGTTCCCTTTTGTTTTCTGTTCGGTCGTGAAGTGAAAGGATCAACCAGGAAAACGAAGGGAGAAGATGTGATGCAATCAGGAGAGGAGGCCAACACTCGAGTAGTTGCACACGTGCTCTCCCTTTTTCAGGTTCAATTACCTTCAGACAAACCCCCGGTCGCACAAGCCCACACGCATCCTCGTATAGTGTGCTGGAGAACATATCTTCCAACTTTCTTCTCTTCCGCACGCATCGATTGCAGTGTGTTTAGAGTGAGTAGGTAACTGTTTCCTTTGAGTTTTCTTATATTATATATATATATATATATAGGTTTTTGACACTTATCGCGCTACGCTGTTGGCTGCATCGAATTCTCGGCGCGTCTTTTTGAACGTGTGTGTGTTTGTGCGTGCATGTCTCTTCATGCGTGTGCGCTTCGCATTATGGAATTGCCTCTTCCTTTTCCCTCTATGCGTTCCCTCCTCCCTCTCGTCCTCCCCTCTTCCACACTTCGCTTTTTTCTTCCCCTCTGTTGTTTCTGACGTTCACCTCTCTTCCTCTCTTCATTTCGATTAAACACGCCAATTGATGTTAACTGGAATCACTCTGCGCACATCCCTTCACCTGTTTGTGTGTGTCTTTCTCTTCTCTCTTGCTTCCCTTCCCTCGTCCGCTTTTTTTTTGATTTTTCTTGTCTTCGTTATACTTCTCCCTCCTGCAAACGCGGAGCTGTTCTATCGCGCAGCACCACAGAAACACGTCTCGACTTCAAAATGCTTTTTTGTTGTTGTGTATTTTCATTCCCGTTGCTCTCTTTTTTCTATTGTTTTCTCTACACCCCTCTTTCTTGCTTACACTTCTCTTTTCGCATTTCTGCGCGTGTGTGCGTGTGTGCTGTGTCCGGTTTTCTCTCTGTTTTGTAGGTTCTTCTCATTTTTTGTTTCGATTATTTTTATTTGCCTTGATCTGAGTCCATCGGGGAGGCTGCCTACATGTTTTTATACACTCGTGTTCGCGAAATCCACCCGTCCATTCATTCACCACGAATACTATGCTTTTTGTTTGCTCTCTCCACTCATTTTTCTTTTTTTTCTGCTCTCTTCAGCTCCGTAATCTCTTTTCACGTTACTTTTTTTTTTCGTCGCTTCGCTCTCCTTCTCTTTCGCTTGACTTTGCGGGTGCAGGAGTGGAGCTGGGGCACCGGTGCTGTTCTCTCTCTGTCGCTCTCTCGCTGGTCCTGCGTTCTACTCTCTTCAGTTTTTTGTGTAGGACTTTCGTCTGTTGTTTTTTGAAACATGCTTTTTCCGCTTTTTCCGTTTTTTTTTATGCAGCCGTTCATCTTCCTCCATCCAACCTCATCCCCGCATGCCCCTCCCCTTGGCTCGTCTCTCTCTTTCTTTCCCTTCGTCGCCCTCAGATGCCCTGTTCACTTTCTTTTCCGTCTTCCACAGAGACCTGCTGCATGTGTTCTCCGCGGAATGAGCGGCGGCACGCACACGCCAAATGAAGAATGAAAATGTACGCCAGACGATGGTGGTGTGGCAGTGAGAGAGAGATAAAGAGAGACTGGGGGGAGGAGGAGGAGCGGGGACAGAAGTGTTAGAAGGTGTGCACGAATAGAAAATATACATACAGTGTGTTACTGTTGTTATTGCGCGGCTTTTACTCCTTTCTTTTTTTTTGCGTTGTTTTTCGAGTCTCTTTCTTTTTGCGCATGGGGGTTTCTCGGTGTTGTTCTCGTGCAGTGTTTAACCCTCCCGCCAATTTTATTGATTCCTTTGCTGACCGCTCATGATTTCCTCTTCTATCACTCGCTCGCTGCATTCACGTTATCTGTTCTTTGTGCGCGTTATTTGTTGCTGTCTGCGCGCATGAGGGCTCTTCGTCGCTTGCTTTGCCTTGATTTCTTTCCTCAAGCTAGCGCGTGTGATCTCTCCCCTCCCGATGGCTTCCCCCGCTTTCGTTATCTCATCACATCGAATTTTCTTGTTCTTCCTGACTGTGAGGTAGTTTGCTCTGTTGATCTTGACGCGGAGATTTTCTCCGGATCCTTCTTGTACTGCTCCGCAAGAACTCTCCATCTCACATAAGTACGTGTGCTTTTCTTTTTTTCGAAAGTTTTGCTTTGTGTTCAGGGAGGTCTACGTCGATTTACACACACACACACACACACAAGTTCACGGTCCCTCCCTCCCTGAGCTGGCCCCACGCAGATATGCGCTCCTGTGCGCCTCCGAAGAGAGAGAAAAAGACTGTTATCATCGTTCATAATTACCTATGTAGCCGCAAAGCAGCACGCAGCTCGCTGGTAAGTAGAGATGCACAGCACCACTTCACGCCGTAGCACTCTGGGTCGTACATGCGTGAATGCGGATTGCGAAAGACAGGTGGGCTAACGAGGAACGAGTCAAGAGGAAATCGAGGCGGTGAGGGGGAATGGCTTCAAGGACGGCCGGCGCGAAGGGCTCACGCGCGCTTCGCCTCTAGCTCTTTTCACTGTTTGCTTGGCGTCTTCTATCCACTTCTACCCTTCTTCTGCTTCCGCCGTTTCCTCTTCGTAACCTGTCTGTAGGGATGTCGCTCTTGTCCCCCCGACCCTCTTATCCTCCACTTTACCGACTTCCTCTCGTGCTGATGACTCTTCGCCATATCGGACTGAGCGTGATCGTTGCCTTTCAGCGGCCAGCATGATGAATCGAAGAGGCGAGGACGTGTGCCAATGGTGGCAGCAATCGACTAGGTTGTGGTGGTGATGTGTGTCCAGGCTAGATGCACGCGCATCTGGGAGTCTTGCATGCGAAGGTATGTGTGACGCCTGCTAAACCATTTCCAGCCCTGCTTGCCTTCTCATTTCTACGTAACGCGTTCTCTCTCCATATTCGCTTCAAAATGCCATCGTTTTACTCTTCACCATCGCTGTTTCTCTCTCCCCTGTCTATCGCACCGTGTGCGTTGTCTCGTAGGCTCTCACAGCCTTTTCCCATTTCTTCTTATGCTTGCTTCCCGTAGATCGGGGTGCGTGTGTGTGTGTGCCTCCTGTCTCGTCGGATGCCCCAGTCGATGCTTTTCGTTTTTTTTTTTCAAATTTTCGCTTGATCGATGGGCGTTTCTCAAGTATATGTCGTCCTCCAATTTACCCACTTCCCCTCTTTGCCTCCGTGGCTGCTCTCTCTCTCGCGGACGCTGATGTCTAATGAGCTATCGAGCGAGTCGCCTGGTGAAGGGGAGGGTGTGGCCTTCCACGCATGTTGCATTCCCTCGCATTCTCCTTTCTGGTGTCGCTCTCCCCCTTGGATTTTTCTCCCCTTTTCCTCTTTTTTACTGCGTCACTCTGCCTTTGCTTTTTTTTTTCGTGTTGCTGTTTCGTTTGATTTTCGTTGTTTTCGTTATCTTTTTTTTACACGTGGTGCGCTGCTCCGTTTTCTAGCCCTTGGCTCCTCCTCTGCTTTTGGGATGTGTGCCATCGCACCTTTCCCTAACACCCGCCCACCCACCAAGGCTGTTGTGGGATGTCAATGGCTCCATCGCATCCAACGAAAGGTGGAGGGGGATGTCGGGCAAGGGCCAAACCATGTGGCGAGAGAAAAGGCCGGATAACCGGCACCAATGAGGGAAAGGAAATGACTAGCATCCACATACACACAGACACGCAAAGAAAAAGAGGAGTGCAAGCGTTTTTTTGGCTTGACCTCCGAGCCTCATACGTGCGTAGATGTGCTCGGAAGAGGACAAGGGCAATCCTGCAGACTTGTGAAGACAGAGAAGAAAGCGAGCGAAATATGAAGCGAAGTGCACCTCTGTTTCTTTTCTTCTTTCTTTGGGATCTTTTTCGGTGACTGGAATGGGCAGAAAACAAAGATGCGGCAGTCCTCGAAAAGGGGGGAGGAGGATACTGCCTTTTCGTGTGCTTCTCCCCTTCTTGCTGTCATTTCTCCGCTGCCTCCTTTCACGCGTCCCTACCGCTGCACCTTCTCGTCCCCTTCACTCATCCCAACTCTGCGGATATGCTCTTTGTAAGCACTCTTTTTTTTCCGGCCCTCTCCCCTGCTTCCGGCCTTCGTTGTAGCTCCCTGGTGCTGATGCGGGGGCACATTCGAATTCGTCACAATTCCTGCAGCAACATGTTTGAACGCCTTGCTGGTGCGCTGTTGTTTGGTTTCCACACCTTCGCTTCTCACTCGCACCCTCACAGTTCCCCCAGGTCTCGTTGTTGTTGCACCTTATCCGTCACCTCGCCCCTTTTCTTCTTTTTCCTCTTTTCCAGGTGTTCTTGGTTTCCGTTTTTTTTTTCGTTTTTTTTTTCCTACCTCATTAGCTCGGCTTTGGGATGCTTTGATTCTTTTTATCGTAGATGCTCTTCTGGATGTTGCACGTGACTTCTTTCGTTGTGGCCCCTTGCTCTGCGTCTGCGGTGCGCGCGTGCTCCTCCTCCCGTCCTCATTTTCTCTTTTCCTTGCTTTGCGTAGTTTCGCCCTTGCTCCTTTGTGTTCAGCCATTTGTGTATGTATCTGCGCGTTTTCTTTTTTGTTCCTTTCCTCTCTTGCTGCGTGTGCGTGCGTGTTACTGCCGTCTTTCTTTTCTGCCCTCTCTCCTGTGGTGTGCGTGCTTGTTTTTGTTTGTTTGGCCAGTTCTAGCCGCCATTGTGTCTTCCCTTTTTCGTTTCATTTCGCCCCTTCCCTCCCCCGTCTTTCCGCTGTGTGTGTGTGTGTGTGTGTGTCCTCCAAGAGCACGCGTTCCTTCCCTTTTCTGCCTCTTTTTTTTCTTTGTTATTCACTGGTTTGATTTGTACCACTAACCCCAAAGGCGAAGAAAAACTTGTTCGCGTTTTTTTTTCGCGGAGTGGCAGTGGTGTGCCGTGCTGTTTTCGATTCGCCCCCTTCTCCCCCCTCCCCCTCTTTCTATTGTTCTCTTCTGCGTCTTTATTGCTCTTCCGCCTTTCCACTTTATCCGCTGACCCTCCCTCTCTATCTTCTTATCGGCTCACCCGCACCTGTTTATCAAGCCACTTCGATGTGTTGGCTCGCCCCCCTCCCCCTCCCCACCCCAACACCCCCATCTCCACTTTTTTCTTCCCTTCCTTTGCCTCTCGGTCACCTCCCTTCCTTTCCTTTCCCGTTTCGCTCTACTCTCTCTCGCGTGCTAAGGATTGCTCTCTCTCTGGGCGCATCTTCTATTTTGTCTTCCGTGTATTTTGCGTGCACGCTTTCACAGGTGACCGTGCCGTCTCCCTTCTTATATATATATATATATTACGCTGCCTGTGCTACTCAGGCCCTCTAGGTACAAGGCGTGCCTACTCACGTGCGTCATTCGGCTTTAAAGGTATGTTAGACGGAGGAGCAGTAGGAGGGTTCACGATGGCGATGCTGCTGGGGGGGAAGAAGGCGAGTCTTTTTTCCCCTTCTCTTGCTTGGTGTCTCCACGTGTGTAACTGTGCGTGTGTGCTTGTGCGCGTTTTGCTTTTTCCGAGTCTCTATTTGCTCCTGTCTCTTATTCTCACTTGCTTTTTCTTGCATGCTCTCGCCATCATCGTCGGCCCTCTTCTCCTATCTTTTTTTTTTCGTCTGTCTTCGTTGGCCGCCTTGTCACACGTCTGTGGCTGACAACGATGCCCTCCCCCTTCCCCGCCACGCTCGAAAGCCGCTCTTCCTCTATGTGCGTGTGTGTGCCCGTGCGCGACGTACGAGCGCCTACTCCTTCGTGTTCTTTTCCCGCTTTTTCTGCTTTTCTTTACCCTCTTCTGTTGGCTAGAGTCGGTGCGTTCGGCTTTCATGCAGAGTGTTGGTTGAGACCAGCACCTACTTCACACCGCGTGCGATCAGGCAATTTAGAGCGGCTGCGCTCTCGAGACGTTGATCAAGATGACAGGCACGTGGTGGATTCTACGAGGACAGCGAAAGAGCTGCTATATTCTGTACAGCGAGAACACGACCGGCGCATCTCACTCAGAGCACTGGGGAGCGTCGTTCAATGATGAGGATCCCGAAAAAGAAGGCAGGCGAGAAAGGGCACGGTTAGAGAGACACAAAGCGGAAATTGCGATGAGGGTGCCGATGCCGGGGTCAACTCTATTTTTTTTTTTGATATTTCAGCCGCCTCCTCTGGCATTGATTCTTCTTTTTTTTTTGTTACCTACTCTGCCCCCAAACCTTGCCGCTTGTGCATTGCTTCGCGCCACCTTGCTGTCTTTTCCGCCATCCAGCTCCATATCTTTCCGCCTCCACGCGCGCTCTGTGGTGCAGCTCGGACTCTCTACATGTTTATGTGGTGGCGCGCCAGCAATAAGAGAGAAGGATGCGGAGGGGGCCTGGGCGGGAGGAGAGCAGCGCAGGAGAACATCATCTGTGCAGACGGTAGCAGCTGGCAAGTGGTCCGTGCGCGAGTCGCTATTGTCGCGGCGGTGGGTGAGTCGAAGGGTAGGGCATGAGGGGTGAAGTCGTGGTGGGGGACGGCACTCGAAAAGTGAAATGATGCGCACTGCGTATGCACTTCTCTTTAGGGGAAAAAACATGCCTTCAACGGGAGAGCGAGGCGGTTTGGGTGCTGGGCTCCCTCCCCTTGACCACCTTCATCTTCTGTTTTGAGACCTTTATTGAAAGCGTTCCGTCGCGCTTGCTCGCGTGAGAGGACAAACTCATAAAGCGATTGCCCCAAGTCCTTCTTTCTGGGACATGAACTACGTGGTGTTTTCCTTTTTTTTTCGTTGTTGTTTTTCATGTTATCTTTGCGCTGCTGCGGCGTTGATTCACTGGCCATAATGGGAGCCGCGCCAGCAGCGTTACGGCAAAAGCATCTCCTCGTCATCCCAGCGCCATCGCTGTTCTCCATCTCTGCGGGACAGAGAGCGCATAACACAGACACAAACCGACCGGCACACAGGTGCGCGTGGTCTAAAGCAAAAGGAAAGAAAAAGATTGTGTAATACTTGCACAGTTCTGCGATGATTCCTTTTTCCTTTGATTGCCGGTGTTGTTGCGATTTTTTTTTTTGACCGTTGCTTTCCAAGTTTTTTTTTTCATGTTTTTTTGTGTGCTCACCTCTTCAACCTCGTGCGCCTCCGTGACTCGCCACCAGCACCACCACGATCACCACGCATTCTTTGTTCGCCTCTTTCTATACTCTCCACTTCCCCCCCCGTTTTCTCTGCCAGCTGCACCCCCACCCACGGTGGTTCTCCTCACCCTGGATTATAGCGAAAGGCAAGCCACCAAGACTGAGCGAACAAAAGGAAGAAAACCCACAAAAAAAAAAGAAATGGAGAAGGCGTGTGCGTGCCCGGGTGTATCTGCGTGTTTGTCGACCGTCTTTCGAAGCACTCGCATTTTTCTTTTTTTCCTCTTGGTTGTGTGGCGTGTGCTCATCTGCGAATCTCCGTGTGATTGCATGCTTGCATGTGCGTGTGTGTGCTTCGTGTACATCTTGCGTGTTTTTTTCGATTGCTATTATCGCGTATGTACCCTTCCCTCCCCATCTCGCTTCCATGACGTCTGTTCGTTGTCCACTCTTTCAATCTTTTCTGTCTTGTTCTTTTGACTCTGTGCCCCCGCCTTCCTACCCCTCCTGCGACCTATCCTTCTTGCGCCTTGACTCATCACTCTTCTCCAGCGACCGCTGTGCCTCACCCGCTTTCTGGGTGTGCATGGTTGTCGAGCAGACAGCCGTGTCCCCTACATCGCCACACAAGATACAAAAAAAAAAACACTCTGAAACAGCGATGGAAACGAGCGTGTGCCCGCGAAGAGAGTACATGAGCACAGGTGGACTGTGGAGGTTCTCGGCCTTGTTTGATGGCTTTTGTGTGCCTTGAGAGGCGAACCTACGCAGTGAGTCGAATGGTATCTAGAGCGTTTTTTTTTCACATGTGCAGTTGGATGCCGAACTGTTACACTCAGGTGGGTGCCATTAGGGGAGGAGGAGGAACGAGCATGAGCCCAGTAGAGGCCACATACACACATGTCCGTGCACAGGCTCCCCTTTCTTCTCCAGAGCAGGCAGACAGGGAGAGAGAGACGGCGATCCTCCAACATCAAGGGCGTGAGAGGCACCGTGGTCAATACCCGCACACTCTACTGGATTTTTTTTCTCTTCTTTACGTTTCGCTTTGCCGCACCTCGTCTGCTGCTTTCGGTTTTTGTTTCTTCTTTATCTTCTCTGAGGACGCCCGGCACCTCCCCGTGGTATCACAGGGCCCAGCGACCACACTCTCTGTGGAACCCGTGAGCCTGCAGCCTGCCCTTGGGGGCACGGAGGCGGGCGCTTGGTGTCGGCGGACAGGTCTGAGCTGGCGCTGTGCCGAGGGGACCTGCGGGCCGTGATGCGGGTTGGACGAGGCCACAGCGGATGGCGTCTGCGATGCAACAAGCGTGCGCGCGCCGCTGGCCCGTCGCGTGCGCCCGCCATTTCAGTACGTCTTTGGTCGTTGTGAATGCGGGCACAACGGCACGGTGGACGGGCTTGCAAGATCGGGCGTGCCAGAGGAGCGGACGGCGGCTGCACGAGCTGCGGATTTGGCCACTGCTCTGAGGCGCCAGGCCGACATCCCCCGCAGCCGTGGTACGCGCGCTGCGACAAGAGCACGTTGGCGGCAGCTGCCCCACCCCAGAGGAGCAAGGATGCTGCGCTTGCGGGACGGCAGGGGGCGATCCTGGCGCAGCTGCGCGCGGGCGTCTGTCCTTGCTGCAGATTCGTTCAGCGGCGGGCGGCTTGCAGCGGCAGGGAGGAGCGCCGGCGGCGTGCTGGCTAACTGCTCCGCTGGCGGTGTGATACCGCACGCCCGCCTGCTTTTGGTGTGAGGGCGTGCGATCCGGCGCTGTGCCCGGTGTGCCACGCGCGGTTCCGCGGATCGCTGGAGGCTCGAGGCAGACTGCACATCGGCCTTGATGGTGCACGCAATGGTGCGGCCGCGCACGTCTCACTCGCGCAGCATGGGCCTCCCCCGTCGGGTGTCTGCGGCTGCTCCCTGTGCCCCTTCAGGGCGGCCGTGCGGAAGCTCTTTGTGCGCTGGCGCGTGATTGTCCGCGTGCCCCTTCCACTTGCCACACACACCCGCTCCTGTCACGCGCGTGCGGATTGAGGAGGTGGAGCGCCCCTGCCGGCACAGACTCGTAGCCGCGCCGACACGCCTCCTCCCTCTCCTCCCTCTCCTCCCGCTCCTCTCTCCCCTCGCATGGCATCGACGGGAAACGGCAGATGAGGGCAGCGAGCCACCCCCCTTCCCCCCCTCCCCCCCAATGCACACAGTGGATGCGTGCGAAGTGTGCGGCCTCTCCCCCATGCGGCCGGGCGGGTGCGATGAGGTACGACGAGAGCGCCGCGAATGGCGCCGTCGAGCCCTCCCGACTGCGGTGTGAAGGGTGCCCACACCACCTTGTGGGATGCCGCGGCTGGAAGCGACTGAGAGGGCGCAGCACGTGTGCGAAGGAAGGGACGAGGAAGGACAGGAGGAGCCTGCTTAGACGCGTGGCCCCGATCCGGCGGCTGGACGCTGCGCCCTCGAGGACCCGGATGTAGTCGCGGCGCCACAGGAGGTGGGTGCGCTGCGGTTGGATGCGTATACGTTTTCTGACTTGGTCGTGTTAGAAAATTCCCTTGACTACGGAAGTGTTGTGGTGCTCTTCATTCTTTGGTGTTGAGTCAGGTGCTCAGCTGAGCAGACGAGTAGCGGACGTTGGCAGACAGATTGTGACAAAAAAGTATCTACCCACGCCTCTGTGGGACTGCTTTACGTGACGCGAGAGCTGGTGGAGCGTTGCACGTTGTAGAGCAGCGCCGTAGTTGGAGGAGACGAAGCAGGGAAATGACGCCAACCGAAAAAAAAAGTTGAAAAGAGGGAAAGGAACGACATTATATGCGTACACCGGCGTGCACACAAGTAAGGAGGCGCTCACTCGTGGGCCGTTTCGATAAAGCAAAAAGGGGGCGAAAGGTAGGAGTTAACCGAGAACGGCTGTTCTGGAAGCGTAGAGAAGGGATATTTATAACTACATGTATACGCTCATGTGTGTGTGTATGGTTGTATTTCTACGAAAATGCGTGAGGAGGAACGAGCAAGTGCTACTGCGGCAGAGAGGGCGTATGAATTGAATGGCGTGTACTATTACTACTACTTCGACTGTACGATTGCATGAACGACATCTGCGTATTGTTTTGTGTGTGTGTGTGTTTGTGCCTGCATTTGACCGTCTCTCTCTCTGCGTGTCTGTTTAGCGTGCCCATCCCTCCCCTTCTGTCTTTCCATCCCTCCGCTTTATTGGTTACGTGGCTGAAGCCATGACGAAGATCACGTTACAACAAGCTAGAAAAAAAGAGAAAATGGCGAAAACGTTGAACGGGGCAGTCGGCACAGAGAAGAAAGGCAGCTGGTAACGATGGGGGCGATGGGGGGCCTGGGGTGATGTTAATCAACCACTGTAGTGCCGCCGTGTGCCTCGCTTCTTGCGCTCTGCGTTTCTCTCCACTGCCCGCGCCTCGCTTCTGTCGGCGATAGAGGTAATCCCTTTACGGTGAAGGGACTGCAGCGGCGCATCTCTGTTTGATGCTCGACTGCTTTGTTCGTTCACTGCGTTATGTGGAAGAGCGGCAAGCAGAGGGAATGTGTGATGTGATATTGAGGAGACCATTAAAGCAGCGTTCTCTTCTATTCGTCTTTCAAATTCGAGATGGCGGAGTTTCATCCCTCGCACCCCTACGCCCAACTCTCACGTACGTGTGTGCGGCATGCTGTTCTTTAAAAAAAAATCCATCTCTGATGCTCTTTTACTCCACCTCTCTGCTTGTCTGCTGATCATTCCTTACGCTTTCGTCTCACACCTATCGTGCATCCGAATCTGCGGCGCTGTACGCACCCCACCTCCCTCCTTACCCTTCCCTATCTGCACCTCGTCAAATTCCCTTTACCACACCTGAACACACACACACACACACACAACTCGAAAAGAACCGAAGCGTTCTGGCGCCACCCTGTCTCACCTCCGCTTTTTCTCCAGTTGTAAAAGTTCATCTCTGTCTCTCTGTGCTCGACACTCCCTCCGATCTAGGACTACAATCTAATCTTCCAGCACAGCGCACGATTTTTGGCTCTTTCGTTGTCTTTCTGTCTCAGTCGGACTTTACCACGACCACGATTTTCTCTCTCCCTTCTCCTCCCTCATCTGGCCGCTCAAATTGCACATACATACATCCCCCCTCCCTCCCTCTCTCCCTCCCTCTTTGGGTTTGTGTGCGTGTGCCACTCGCACTCTATTTCTCTCATCATTATCAGCATCGTCGACAGGACTCGAAGAAGAGTAGCATATCAGCAGTGTTCTTTGTGTTCTTCCCCACCACCCTTTTCTTGTTTGTCCCCTCCCCTCTCCTCTCTTCCCTCTGTTCCCTCGCGCTTCATCTTTTAGCTTCACTCGTTTCGTTTCCTTTATTGTTCTGTTTTCTTTTTTTTTACCTTTTCTTTTTATTGTTTGATTGTTTTTTCTTTTCTTTGGTTGCTCTTGTTTTCTTTCCTCTCTCTTTTGGAGCTTTCCTTTCTGTGTGCGTGCGCTTGTGTGTGTGTGTGCTGTTTCGTTTTCTCTTTGGCCAGCCCACGCCACCCCTGTCCCTTCCCTCCCCGTCTTCCTTTTTGTGGTTGTTGTGCTTGGCCCTTCTCTTTCCAGTTTTTTCTGTGCTTTCTCGTTCCCTTTCGTATTTCGATCTTCTTGTTCGTTAGTGTCGATCTGACGTCCTCGTCGTTCATCCGGCTCCTTCTCACAATCTTACCCCCTCCCTCCCTACCTCTGTGCTGCGCTTTTTCACACACCACCGCCACCATTTTCCTTCTCTGCGTTTCTCATTTGCGAAGTTCCCTTGCTTTTCTCTCTTTTCCGACTCCCTCACGGTATACACAGAACACGAGGAGAGAGTAGGAAGAAAATCAATCAAAACGTTGATGTCAAGCGCATTTTGAAAAGCCTCGCCGTTTTTCTGAATTCTTCTCTCTTTTCTTGCCTCTCCCCCTTTACTTCGGAAATACAACCCTTTCTCGCCTGTAGCGTGTCTACTCTGGTTCTTAGTCCTCTTTCGTCGCTTTTATATATCTCTCTCCGTTTGTTTGCTTTTACGTAGGTCGAGTTGCACCTCTCCCTCTCTCCCTGCCTCTCTCTCTTTCACCCTGCTGAGTCTCTATTCCCGCTTTTCTCCTTTTCGTCGCTTCAGCTTCACTGCGTCTTCTCTCCCCTCGTTCCCGTGCCGTTGCCCTTGCCGTTTGTTTTCTGATTTGCCCCTTACCTTCCCACCGCATCCGACACAGATACACCCATACGCACTCTGTCTAGCTCCGTGTCTCGTCGCACTCCAACCTCCCTGTCCGCCGCCGCTAAACTTCTCTTCGCCCCGATACTTCCCCTACGCGTGCATGCGTGTGTGAGTGTGGTAGTGTTGGGAGCATTGTAAAGTGCCGTCACGGTTTGAAAGCAAGACCGAGAAGCACGGAGGGAAAGCAAAGAAGGTACACCGGAGTTGACGAGCTGCTGTGCTTTTTTTTTTTCGCTCATACCCGAAGAGGAGAAGGAAACTAAAGGACGCGGCGCCGTGCTCGCACTTTTTTTTTGGTTTCCGTGTTTGTTTCCTCGCTGGTATTCTTTTCCTTTCCGCTTCGTCTCTCCTTTTCTGCGGCCGCAACGCAGCTCGTTATTGGCCAAAGCAGCGCAGAAGAACGGAACCGACCACAAGAGGGAGGAGACGCCTTCGTCACGATTCGTGTACAGGATAGCGCTCGTTACACAGCTCCGCTATTATCACCTGTCCCGTGACACAGAGACCAAGGAAGCAAACAACGCATCTTCCTCAGACTCGGTCTCGTTGTTTTTGTTTCGCGCTGTCTCCTTCTTACACGTAGAAAACATCCCCTAAAAACTACTCTCCCCCTCCCCTTACCACACTCGCATACCGGCGCGTACGTTCTTCGTAGACAAACGAAAGAGAGCCCGAAGGCGTGAGGAGAACCGAAGAGGACGGGAGAAAAAGCCACAAACCGAAACACACACGCGTCCTGCGCATATCAAAAGTAGACACTAACCATTTCTTCTCTCATATGGTAAGACGGTGACATTATATATATATATATCTTTTCCTCATTTCGATTTTTTTCTTCTTGTTCTTCATCGTTTGCGTTTGTTTTTCGGCGCAGATCGGCGCTCTGCTTGCTCATCGTCTGTTGCGGCCCCGGCCCCCCCCTCTTCTTCCCTCCCTCCTTCCCTCTCTTTTTTTTTTCAGTTTCGCTACCGTGTGGCTCCATTGAGAGCGTTTGCTTATTGATCACTCTCTCTCTCTCTCAGCGCCTGCGTTTGGAACTTTCTGTGCGGCTTTTCGGGCCCCATTGGATCCGGCGAGGTGTGCGCATCCGTTTACTAAGTGTGTGTGTACGCCCTCACAAACTCGTCAACATCCTTCGACGTGTACACTGAGCAATCGCTTCTCCTTCACTCGACTGATTGTTGTTCTTCGCCTTCTCACCCATCACACTGTTTGTCTGTCTCTATCCCCACTCTCCCCTTTTTTCTCTCCTGCCTTTGTGTGTTTGTCCTCCATCCACGTATTTTCGTGCCTTTGAATATATCACGGACCCCCTCTCTTTCTCTCTTCCCTGCCACCCCGCCCCATACTGCAGCACCGGTCTGATTCGTTTGTTGGTTGTCCATTCCCGCATTCAGCGCATTCTTTCTTTCTTCTTATATCGCTCTTGTTGACTCGCTGGCGGAGCCGAATCCCGTTCCCTTCGCCTTCTTCTTTCTCTGTGTGCATTTCTGTTCATCTGTTTTTTTTTTCTATCTTGTTTGTTTCGCTTTGTTGGCGAGGCTCGCACACACCCAGTGTTGCCCACGGCGGTATCACGCTGCTCGCCACTTTTCATTTTCCTCTCTTTCGTCTGCAATTCTTCTGTTGAGGTGTTTTTTCCCTTTCTCTCTTCCTTTTTTTTTGTTGTTGTTTTCTTTGGTTTTGTGTTGCGCGTTGGCTTGAGTCGTCGTGGCTCTGTTTTGTTCGTGCCTGGTTGGTGTTCTCCCGCCCCAACGCTCTTCTCCGCTATATCGGTCTGCAGCTGTCTACATCGTGTTTTTGTTTTGTACTTGCGTTTTTGTGTGTTGTCCTTTGTGCAAAGAGAGGGGCAAAGGCACGCACACGCGCGCGCACACACACACACACACATAACAAAGAGGGCAAACAAAAGAAAAAGAAACACACAAAAAGAGTCTTCACGGTGCCGCTGCCTCGCCGAGTAGAAAAAGAGAGGAATTCCATATCGCTGGTTGTAGGTTAGTACACACTGTGACTACACCGCCGAAGTCCCTCCCTGCCTCCCTCTCCTGGTCTCTACATCTTTCATCGTCATTGTCTCCATCAGCCAAGGCCTTTTTTCGGCCTCTCTTTCATTCGAGGCGTCTCCGTTTTTCCTTCTCTCTCGTTGTATCTTACCCTCACTGTTGTCGTTCTCTCCCCTTCCCCTCGCCTTTCTCTGCCCCCCCCCCCTTTTCTCGTTTTTTGTCCCTTTTCAGTTCGACTTTGCCATCTCTCCTTCCCCCCCTCCCTCTCTCTTACATCATAATCTGTTTCGTTGGGTATTCGCTCGTCCGTTTCTCTTGTGCGTGTGCGTCTGTCCTCCTACCTCCCTTACTCACAGAAACACGCCTCTTTTTTCTTTGCTTCCTCTCGACGTTTTCTTTTTTGTTTGTATCCTGATCTTTCCTTTTGTCTCACTTCCCTCTTCCCCCATTCCTTTACCTCTCACGCTGATTTCGCGGTGCTGATCTCGGCGTATTTTTGCCGGTTGGCCGGCATTCGGCACACGTGCAGCACTGTCTGTGTGCGTGTCTGTGGATTCGCTGTGTGACAAGAGAGATCGCGACCTTGCCCCTGCCCTCCGCACGCGCCCCGTCAAGTCGCTCCTCATCAACGATACTCAAAAGGACCAGCGTCAAACAAAAAAAAACACAGGCGGGCACGTCTGCGCAGCACCACGGTAACTGTGGTGTTTGACCAGATACACAAAGTAAAAAACAACTTCAACGGACTCCCACGACGAAGACAAAAATGTTCCCGATGGATATCGCCAACAGTGGTAACCAGCAGATGGTGTACCGCAACAACCAACCCCCGCAACAGCGTCAGCAGCACCAGATGCCGCAGCATCATCTGCAGCAGCAACACCATCAGATGCCGCAGCAGCAGATGTTTCCCTCTCAGTATGGATATCAGCAGCAGCAGCCCTACCTGGCGTACCCCAGCACCGCAGGCCCAAACGCCGGGAAGGGAGCAATGGACTTCATACCGTCACAGCAATACATGCCTCAGCAGCAGATGTTCCCGTACGGATACACGCAGCAGCACCAGTCTCCGCTGAACCAGCAGTTCTTCCCTTCGGTGATGGCCCCGCAGACTCAGCCGCCACCGCCGCCTATGCGCTACAACCAGCAGGGCAACAGTAACAGCACCAACCAGTACATGGGCGGTCACGCCGGTGGCCATCCGCGTTACCATGGCGGACGTGGACGCGGCGGCATGCACAGCGGATATGGTGGCCAGTTCCATCGACAAGTGCACAACAACTACTTCTACAACCAGCAGCACCACTATAGCAGCAACAATGCCGTGCCGGAAAAGACGCCGACCGTGCATCTAATCCACCCCGAAACAAAGAAGATCATCAGCATCAAGCTGAACCGCATTTACAGCACCATGGCTGACATTCGCCCTCAGCTTCATCAGCAGTCGCACAGCAACGGCGCTTCGGCGAGCAACGTCCCTAGCGTCATTGAGGACAGCAAGTCGGAAAAGACGAGTAAGAACGAGAGGCCAAAGGAGAAGAATGACTCTTCGCTGGCGCCAAAGTTTGATCCCAAGACGACGAAACTGGTGCTATGCCTTAGCTTCCTCTGCCCCAAGGGGTGCATGCACGGCAGCGGGTGCGATAAGGTGCACATCGCCGGTCTCGAGTACACGTGGCCACAAGTGGAGGCAAAGGAGGTGAAGAAGGAAGGTAAGAAGGCATACTCCGCAGGCTTTTTTGTGCACTGCTACGACCCGACGTTGACTCGCTACTACAAAGTGCCGTCGGGGTCTGTCTACGTGACGAAGGGCAGCGCCGAATACGTGAACATGTTCAACGACCACGGCGATAACTTTAAGATGAAGTTCAAGCTGTGCGCGCCGATTCTGGAGGGCGCCGAGTGCGAGAAAGGGGAAGAGTGCGAGGACATCCACTGCTCCGTCTCCGACCTGGAGGCGGTGCGGGAGAACAGCGCAAACGCGACGCACATCAACAACATCGAGGCCATGGCCGATGTGCCGCGCCTGCCTGCTGACATGACGGTACGCGTCTTCAATCAGAACAGCTTTGACACGTGGAGAGACTACCCCGGTGGCAACCTACTCATAACGGAGGGAGCCAAGGCGTATCAGAAGCAATACGAGCAGGAGATGAACACCGTGCCGACCCGAAAACGTATGCAGCACTGCGCACACTTTCGTCTGAAGGACATGTGCCGCCTCGGCGAGTCCTGCAGGTTCCTTCACGTGCTACCGACTGAACAAGAGCTCAAGGAGCGCAAGGATGCCGAGGCAGCCGAAGCTGCCGCGCAGGCGGCTGCAAAGGCGATGGAAGGGGTGGCCGGCGAGGGAATCATGAAGTCCGACGAGAAAGATGCAGGGGTGGCGATCGAGTAGGCGCCTGATGGCAAGAGATGAAAAAGAAGCGACTCAAAAGGAAAGAACCAGATGGAGAAGGTCTACCGGCTCTAACCGCCGTCCTCTGACGAGAGTACAACACGCCACACAGACAAACGCGTTACCCCCAAACGCAGATGAACTGTGTGCGTGTGCACTTCGTGCCTGGATGCCGTTCGGTTGCTGCGCTCTTCTTGGATTCCAGAGCCACTAACCCCACTTCGTCATGTGGCTCATGTCGCCGTGACGGTGTTCTATTTTTGCTGTTGCACACAGCGCTTTCCCTTTTTTTTTTCACTTTGGCATGCGACGTTTTTTTTTTGTAAGCGTGGTCCCTTTTTTCTTCTGCCTTCTGTCTTGCCTCTCTCGTATCGTCTCGCTTCGGCCATCCTCGTCATCATGTCTCAACGCTGCCCCCTCTTTTTTTTTCTGCATGCTGTTTGCGCGGAATCTGTGGAGGGGGACGGTGCGTGATTGCTGCTTGTGGCTTGGAGCTGGCTATGCGTGTGTGTACATGCTCAATCATTGCCGGTTTCCCTGCGCCTCTTGCTTACTTTACA
Source organism: Leishmania infantum JPCM5 (assembly GCF_000002875.2). Taxonomy (NCBI): domain Eukaryota; phylum Euglenozoa; class Kinetoplastea; order Trypanosomatida; family Trypanosomatidae; genus Leishmania; species Leishmania infantum. Next base: position 244,143 of record NC_009420.2, read on the forward strand.
TTGACCGTGTCTCTCTCTTCCTGTTTAAATGTTCGCTTCTTTTTGGATTACTGTGCTCTCTCGTTTCTTTTTTTTCCGATCATCTTTTTCATGCTGTCTCTCCGTTAGATCTTTATTCCGTTGTCCCCTCTTTCTCTCTTTCCCTGCTCGACGGACGAAGACGAACTACAAAGAAGAAAAACGGAAGGAAGAAACGCCGTGGATGGCGCATTGGCTGCGCGCGTGGCGCTGTGTTTGTGTCGTTTTGCGTTTCTCGCTCCCCCTCCCAACCGCCGTTTAAAGCCCCTCGCCACCCCTCTCTGTTTTCCCGCGTGCGGCTACTTTCTGCGCTCGCCGTTCACTCTCGCTCTCTCTTCTGTGTGTTTCTTGTTGTCTCTTCGTTGCGTGTGTCGACTCTCAGATGGCGTTGACGTCAGCGCCGCCGTCGCGGCGTGTCGTTGTCCGGTGTGAACTTGCTCTTGGATGCCGTGTATGTGCGTGTCTGCGTGTGTGCGTGTGTGTGGGCATGCGCACTGATGGGTGTATGGAAAGGAGCAACCTTCCGTTCGACGTTTGGGCTCCTTTCGGATCGTTTGGTTTCTCTCTAGGCGGCCGGTGACCCAAAACACATCGTTTCGGTGCCCCGCCCTCCCCCCTCCGTCGGCGCACCGCCCGAAAGACAAAGCGCAACAGGCACACCCACGAAAGGCGGCACACATCCCCCATCATCACGTGTGCGCCAAACGCGTGACCGCGAGCAGGAAAAAGACGACGACCGCAGGGCGCGTGATGTTGTTCGCAGACTAGCTGGGGCTCCTTTTTTTTTTGAGACGGCTTGCGTAGAGATTGGCATTAACGTAATACAGCGTGTAGCGCTCTTGTTCCCCTTTACGCTGCCTTTTTCTTCTTTTCTGGGGGAGGGTTTTCGTTTTAGACGTGCCCTTTTCTCCACTTCTGCTTCTGGACGAAGAAAACACACACCGCGCCACTCACCCATGAAGAGCAAAGGGGAAAAAGGCAATGAAAAGGAAGAAAACGTATTCGAAGAGAAAACGGGCGAGGAGCGAAGCAAAAAAAGAAAAAAGAACCCATAGAACACGATGCGCACACCAGACAAACACACACACACACAAGCACACACGGAATGCGTGCAATGAAAGCTCTCGCCATACGCGTGCCTTTGCTCAATTAGAAAAGGGAAGACTTTGTATTTTGTTTTCTCATCTGTGAGATAAGCGGGTTTCCTCGTCTCCTTATTCTTGTCTCGAGGCCCGTCGCTCTCCTTTCGCCTCCCCATTTTTACTCTCGCGGCAAGAAAGTGCAAAGGGCTACTGCGTGGGCTGAATGAAAATGGTCAGGGATTGGCTAGGTAGGCGCACACGCTCACCAGCACATCAGCGAAATAGCATCGGGGGATTTTTTACTCGTCTTTTTTCCTTGTATGCTGTTCTACTTGTGCCTGTCCTCGCGACAGTTCACACGCGTATACATACGCGCTCACGCACGCATGAATCCTTTGTCACACACCCACCCTCTCTGCGTACAGGATTCTAGGCACATTCCATGGGAGGCACAACAAAGAGAAACACGAGGATGGAAAAATCGAAAAAAAAATGGAAAGAGCTCGAGCAAATTTTATCGAGGACCATTGCTTATCTGTATTTATATGAGCGTGTGTGTGTGTGGGTGGACAGAAGCGTATTGAGCAGCCTGGTGACCTTTTTTTTTTGCTCTCTCCGTTGCTGTCCTCTTTTCACACCTCGTGTGCTTTCCGATTGTCCGTCCACGCGTGTTACTCGCTGCTTGCTTCGTTGTGTACTTCCGGAGGTTTATGCTATGTCTCTGTGTCTCAGCGTGTGTGTGTGCGTGTCTGTGTGTGTGACCGTCATCACCTATATGTACAGCTATTCTGCTTCCTTTCCCCACACTTTTCGTCTGGCCTCCTTTCCTGTTTGGCTCTCCTTTGCTTCGCTTTTCTTTGCTGTATAGTCTTTCAAGTTTAAAAGGTACCCTTCCCCCTTTTGTTCTGTTATCTTTGCGCGTTTTGTTTCCATACGCGCCTCTTTTTAGTTGTCTCTCTCGTTTTCTTCCTGTTTGTGCACACTCCCTCTCTCCTTTTCTGCCCCTCTTTCGCTTTCTTGCTGCCCTTTTTTTTTTATTTGGCGTGCCTGTGCTTCTGTGTTTGTCTGTCATGTCTGCGTGTCTTTTTACCCTTTTCTTTTGTATGGTATTTCTCCGCTTGCGGTTTCCAACAGCCGTCTTCGTCTGTGTGGTTTCGACCTACTTTCCCGTATCTCTGTTTTCTGTCACCTTCTTCAACGGGTTGAATCTTTTTTTTTGCGCAGTTTTTTTTTTTGCTTGTGCTTTTTCTGTCGTCTGACTGACTGTCTGTCTGTCTGTCTGTGTGTGTGAGCGGCCATGTGAGGGCTTCACTTTATTGTGAGTGCCCTGATTCGATTCTTCTTTTTTTTCGCGTGTGTGCGTTTATGAGTTTTGTCCTTGTCTCTCCCCCTTTTTCTTCTTCGCGTGTCTTTTTGCGCTCTCTTCTTGAATGATTTCTTTTTATGTTTTTTTTTTGTGTTCACCTAACTCTCTCACGTTTCTCGAATATGATGCGTCTTGCTCCTCAGCCCCTCCGCACACTCCCTCTCTCCCCCAAAATGCGCACCCCACCCGTCTCTCTGTTTGTCTTTGTGGCTCGTACTCTACGACACTCGAAGATTCTTGTGGAACCCTGTCTTTTCCGCACTCTCTCTTCACCTTTTTTTTTCTCTGTTCCTCACTTTCCCTCTTTCTTTTTTACTCGCTGTTCAACTTGACACCCTCACAATGCAAAGTAATGATAGACGTGCTGTGTGCGCCAAAGGGTCATCATTCATTGCCACGTGCGTTCCTTCGAACGGAGAATGATGAACCGATGCGCTGGCCATAACCACCCACCCTCACACACACACACACACACACAAATAGTGAAGAAGAGAGCTACCAAGCACACTGCTTGCGCGCCTCCTCCCCCCTCCCCACTTCTCCATTTCTTCCCGTTTGTTTTGCATCTCTGTTCCTGTTGAGTGTTCATGTGTAGTGCTCATCTTCGGTTTTGGTTTGTTTCCTCCGTGCCTCTGTTGCTTCGCTTCAAACTGTGTTTTCCCCTCCCTTTCTTTTTTTCTGCATCTTTTTTTTTCTTTTTCGTTTTTTTACATGCTTTGATTTTGTTTACTGCCGTGAATGCCCCATCCCCTTGTTGTGTTCCCATACAACCTTTTTTTTTGTTGGTCAACCGTCTGCCTTTCTTGCCTATTCCTTTCTCAGCTGCCCTGCCTCTCCCCTTCATCCTTTCCATTTTGTTCGTTTGTTTGTATTTTTTTTTTGCATTTTATGGTTCGGTTTCTCATTGTCTTCCTTCCTCTGGCTGTGAGTCTTTTCCCGCGTCTCGTGGACCTGCATTTCGTTTGCGCCTTTACTTGTTTTGCCCTTTCTTTCTGGCCTTTTGTTCATTTTTTCTCTGCCCCCCCCCCCACACACCCCTTTCTCTTGTATGCGTGTTTGTATGTACATGTGTGTGTGCTCACGTACCGCTCTCTCCTCCCCACTTCGACCTTCAGCCTCGCTCCCCCTTCTACTTACTTTGTCTGATATCGTGCGTTGTGTTTTGCTCTCCGACTACCACCACCACTTTGGGCTCCCCTGCACCTTGTTGCCCCACCGCTTTTGTTCTTCTTCTTGGGCGCCGCCATTTCAAAAGAATACGCAAGCGCCACGAGAGGGGGACGCGGCACAGCGACGCATGCGAGCAGGTGGAGAGCCGAACGCAGACAAACCAAACGCCACGACCATCGAGAAAGCCTTTTTACAGCGCGCTACGTCAATCAGACAGTCCGCGTGAGCGCCTGTCTGCGCCATTACCCCTCTCTTGTCTACTTTCGAAGGCAGGAGGAGTATAAGTGCACGCACGCGTGACGCGGAAGAAAGCGAAGAATGCCGAGACGTAGCCGAATCACCTCCTTCCTCCTCCCTCTCCCCCCACACACAGCAAACATGCTCGGACACGCAACGCATCGTTGCCGAGCACACTCTGATGGGGGAAAAGCAACGTCGAACCCAACGTCCATCGCACATTGCAATCGCCTCATGAACTATCGTCACAGGCGCATCCGCGGCCCTTAGCCTACAAAAGGGAACGGGTCGACGAGGTCATAAGCGAGGGGGAGGGGGTAACAAAAAAGACACAACAGACTGCGCACCAGTCGGATACCTCGTATCCCGGTTTCTTTATTCACACAAACACACGCACAGATACGCAGCTCTAAAGCTGGCGACATCATCGCGAGGCTGTACAGTTGCTTGTGTGATGTGTCTCTTTCTTTCTGAGTATGTATGGATGTCTTTTGCATGGCCATCCCCTTCGAAATCGCTCCTTGCTCCACCTTGTTCTGCCTCTTTGCGAAAGGCAAAAAAAAAAGGCGTGGCGCGTGCGCTTGCGCGGACGCTCTTCTACTTCGCGTTTGCTTACCGCGCTCGCGTACTTGGCCTTTTCTTCTTTTTCTCCTCGATTTTGCCTACTTTTCGTTTGTGTTGCTTTTTGCTTGATCTGAAACTGTGGGCTTCTCTATATATGTATATGTTTTCTTTTCCACTCTGTTGCGTATTTGTTTTGTTCCCTTTTTCCGGTTGACTCTTACCTGTGCGTTTTCTCGTTCCTCTTCGTTTTCTTTTTCGTTTCTGTGGAAGGTTATGTTCACGTTTGTTCGTTTGACGGTTGCTTTTCTTGCACTAACTTGCTCAGCCTCCCTCTCGAACCCCTTCCCTCTCTTCTGTTCGCTTTCGCGCCAAAAGGTTTGCATCCTAAAATAGCCACTATCACGGAAAAGTGTAGCGAAGATGCGAACAGACTGACGTTCCATAGGGTCTTTTGTCACCCTCTCTCTTGTTGCTATTGTTCGCTGTGCCCCTCCTCCCCAGGTTGAGCTTCCACACCTTTTTTCTGCGAGCAAAGGATGAACTGCTGTGCAACGCGCACGCCATCGTACCTGCCTACTCAAGCGATTTGTGTGCACTCTGCAGAGGCAAGAGCATAGAGAGACACAGTGGTTTTCAAGAGGAGCACTAGTAACCGTCGAAAACGAGAACTAGAAGTCCTAAAAGACGTGACAAGGACATCACTGGTGCCGCAGCAAAAAAAAAAGGAGAAATAAAAGATGTAACGGAGTGCATCGATAATGTGAAGCGCTTCATTATCTGTTTGCCTGAGAAGCAAAACTATACAACAAGACATGAGAAAAGACAGTGGGCAATCATACCGCCGCCCTTGTCCTGAAAAGGAGGTGACCTACACACGCGTATTCCTTCGTGTGTGTATCCGCCGCATCTTTGTGTTTTTTTTTCCCTCTTCAGTCTTCTCAGTTTTTGGCCTATATGTAGATGTGTCTCCCTTCTCTCTCCACTCGTTTCGGCTCTCCCATATACTCGTCCTGATGCACCCCCTCCCCCGTTTCTCAAGTCTTTCGTTCTCAGCTATTTTTTTCCCCTCTTCTGTTCATTGGTCTTCAACAGTGCCAGAATATGAAAAATATACGAAGCGGTGAAACGGCGAGGTAAAAGGGGGTTTGGATTGAGCAATAAGAAGGAAACAGTGCCGTGAAGGCGGCCACCCTAGTCTAGCAGAGGTCTCTCTGTGTATCGGTTCGCTCTTCCATCCGTGCGTTTGTTTCGTGCTGCACGTGCTTTCTTATACAGGGCGGTACAATGAGCACCGCCACGTCTCCGTCGGCGTACTCCTTTAATTCGAATATTAAGATATAACAAAATAAGACACTGCGACAAGGACGTGTTCCCTGTACGTGGAGCAATGTTGTCGCGCTTTTTATTGGCGCGTACTCTTTCTTCTGACTCTGTGTGCCTACACTTGTTGATCGTGCTGTCTTCTTTTTTTTTATCGATTTGCTAGCGTGTCTCTCAGCGCTAACTACTCTCCGTGTGTCTGCTCCCACTATACAAGCCCACATGCACACTCATGTGTTTTGTTCGCGCTGCTCAACGCGCCTGTAACCGGCGTTCGATACTGTGCAGGTGTGCCTTTCACAAGTTTCTATCTCTCATATACGCAGACTAGCTTTCTTCCTCCAAAGAACACAGGTGGAGAAAAAAGGGAGGGAAAGGAAGCAGAGCAGAGAGAGGAGGGTGGGGCGGGGTGGGAGCTGCATGACTGCGCAGTTCCAGTGGGGACGGGTGCATCTCGCAGATCTTTGGATTGCACAACCCCATGCGCGGATTTACTACCTCATTCCTTTACAAGCGTTTTTGTTTTCGCTGGCCTCACACACCACCACTCGCACAACCTCCATCATCCCTTTGGCGCGGTACGACTACAAAACACTACACACCCACACGAAAACCCTCTCCCCTCCTCGGCGAGCAGGGAGGACAAAAAGAGGAGCGGTAGCGTGTCTCTGGCAGTTCATCGCTTCTTGGCATCATATATGGTTTTTCTTCTGCTTTCTCTCCCATGCGGCTTGCTGCTTTTTCTTTTTTTTTTTCGCTTGATCCTTTTCCCCTTTGCCCTCATGCCGCTCTCCGCTCCGTCGCCCTTTTGCGCGACAAATCGCAGATGCCGTGCTATACAGGAATAGAAGCACACAGGCACAACACACGTGCGCCAGCGCGCAGACACATGGTCGGCGCGCTGTGCGTATAAGAGAACACACGCGCCTGCGCCTGCGTCTGCGCATGCGTGCGTGTAGGTTTGCGCGGTATGGAGAGGAGATGATGTGGTGCAGGTTTCATTTTGGTGTTCTCGTTCTGCTGGGTGATGAATGATGTGGACGAAGAACATCACGAAAAGGAAAGAGATGGGCTATTCGTTCTACTACTTCGTGCTTCCGTGCTCTGCCCATTTTTGTGTGCTTTTCAAACGCGGCCTCTGTCGCGACTGTGATTTACTCTTCTCTCGATCATGCTTGCGGATATGGACCTCTCACGATTTCATGCCCGAGACCATCTCTTTCTTTTTGCACCATCCACTACCGTCGGGTTCCCAAGTCGCAGCACATACTCGCTCCTCTTCCTCTTTGTTTTTCCCCACTTTTCGCTCTTGTTGTTTGTATAGCCGAAACTTTTACTTTTCTTCCTGATCATACTCTCTTTCCGTTTTTCTTTTTTTTTTTGCTTTAAGAGCACCACCACCACCCAGCCCCTTTCTTTCCTTTTTTCTCCGTTGTCGTTGTTTCATTGGTCCCGCTGCCTTTCTGTTTTCCCATTTTGGTATTGCATTTGCTATATAGCTTTCTCTCTCTCTTCTCCCTCCATACTGCTTGTTCTCCTCTCACGTAGACTCCCTCTCTTTTTTCCGCTCACTTACTTTTTGTTGTTTCGCCTTCTCTCGACCTTTGTCTTTCACTGATTCTTTCGTTCGCCGCCTCATATGTTAGCCATACTCTTCCGCTCCTTTCCTTCCTCCTCTTCCCCCTCCCCATCCCGCCTCACCATCATACACAACGCTCGCTTTCCGTTCCTCCTCGTCCTTACGACTTGTTCGTCGTCATGCTCCCACTTCTTTCTCCTCCTCCGCCTCCTCCTCCGGCGTCACCTCCGCACTCGCCTTCGTGCGTGTCTCTCCGATTCACCGGCTCGGTGGCAGTGTGCCATCTGACGCCTTTTTGTTGTTGTTCTCGTCCTTCATGTCTTGTGCGCGCGTGTTTGTGAGCTGCCCTTCACCCAAAGCACAAGTTGAAGGAATGGTAACGGACGAACCCCAAAAACGCTGACCAAGAAGGAGCAAAAAAAAGCGAGGCGAATAAGTAAGGAACGGCGCCATCTGTTCTACGGCGAGGCTTTCTCCCTTTAGATGACCAAGACCGAAAACTCCCAGGTACGGTATATTTTGAGACAGCTGCCAAGGAGAGGTGAGCGGTGCGTGCGATTCATGTTGCGCAGACAAACACTTTTCTTGGGTTCTTTTTTTTTTGTTGCTGCTTTACTCCCCCTTTTTATTTCGCTCTGTGATCCCTCTTGTCCCTTTTCCTTTTTCGTTTTATTTTCTTTGACTCCCTTTTTCCTAATTCATTCTCTTGGTTTTGTGCTGTGGCGTGCTTGTGCTCATTTTGACTGTGTGTGTGTGTCGTTTCCCCCTTTCTCCCTCTCTTCTTCATTTTACTTTTCCCCACCTCGGTCTTTCTCGATCTTCGCCATTCCTCTCTCGATTTTCATGTTTTCATGTTTTTTTTTTCCCACCCGTGCCGTTCCAAACGCCCTTCCTCTAGCTCTCTTGCCCCGACTACCCTTCCTTTCTTCTCTCCCTCTCCTGCTTTGCAATAGCCGCGAAAACACACACACACACACACACACAGATACCAAAAAGAAAATCTGACTCTTCTATATTTCATCGGGACCGTTTTTCTTTCTCGCCTCTCTGTTGTGCTCGGCTTTCTTGTCTTCTCTCTGTTTGCCTTTGTCTCTCCCTTCCTTCCGCTCCCCTCGCGTTCCCGTTATATCTTTTTCCCTCTTCCCTGTTTCACTTACGGTTTGCGGTGCGTCTACGTTCGAAGCTCCCCAAAAGTATTTTTAGTTTCTGGCTTGCACACACGTATACACACATCCTTGTAGGTGTCTTATGGTTTTCTCTCTCTCTCGTTCTGTTTGTGGCCTCCCCCTCCCTTCCCCACTCTTCCCCAGCGGCTGACGCGGCATCCACGACGTACATGAACGTGCCGTGTGCATGCGCTTTTTTTAGCTGATACGCGACCTCACACCGAACAAATAGATGACGGAGAGAAAAGGGCAAACCAAAAAAGTGAATAAATGAAAACAGCAACAGCTAAAGAGGAGAGAGAGAGTGGACGTGAGGGAGCGCGGGGGCTGTCCAGCGCGGCGTTCGCGTTCTTCTCTTCTCGTGTTTGCCTTTTCGTTTTTCTTATTTCATTTTTTGTTTTTGTTTTCTGTCAGGCGGAAATCCGTCTTCGGCTTTTCTCCCCTATGGCGTGTTCATTAGCGCATGCGGCTTCTTGTGTTCATCCCATGCACCCACGCACGCGTGCACACTCACGCGCGCGCGCACACACACACAGCATCACTTCATCCCCTCTTTTGCTTGTTTAGCGCCCCCACTGCCGCCTCTCTTCTCTCATTATCTTTTTCCACTCATGGCATGTCTCCGCCCATCTCCCAAACATGCGTGAGTGCATATGAACATGTTTCTTATGCCTTCGTGCGGTTCTCTCACCGTTCTCATGTGTGGTCGTTGGAGCAGCATTCACAAAAGTGTCTCATGCCCTTCTTTCCCCTGCTCCGTTCTCTCTCTACACGTGCGCATGTGTGTGTTTTGTGCGCCGGTGTTGCTTCGATCACGGTATACAGCGTCATGCCGAGGAAAAAAAAACACACAAACAGCAGACGAAAACGACAACGAAAGAAGCGGAGAGTGGACGAAGGGAGGCGACGATGCGAACCCAAGAACTCTCGCACCCAAGGAGTAAACCACTCCACCCTACTCCTCCCCCCCCAAAAAAAAGAAGAAACAAAACCCCCCCAAAAGGTCGTAGAATGCACAGGAACGATGATAATAATAATAAGTAAGACGCACACACACAGACAGACGAAGGAAAAAAAAGCCGTGACATATGCTGATGTTTTCCTTTTTATTATTATTTGTATTCTTTTCATGTGCGCTTTCTCTTCTTTTCGGCCTCTTTGCGTTATGGTGCCCTGCTTCCACACTTTCAGCGCTGCTCTGCGCATGTGGAACAGCAACAGCAAGCAGCGGTAACGAAGAACACGAAACAAAAAGAAAGACTACATGAAAGAAGAAAACATGTGAGATGACGACAAGGAGAGACAGAGAAGGGAAGGGAGCCAATTGGAAAAAAAATCTTGCGGTGCTCGTACAAGGGAAACAGACAGCTTGGCAGAGAGAGAGAGCACAAGGGGGAGAGAGACTCATGAGCTAGAAAGTAGCGTTGAAGAGTGAAACTACTCACGCGTCTTTTCTCCTTCGTCGTCGCTGCTTCTACCTCTCGCTGAACGTCATTTTTCGTTCTACGTCTGACGTGCCGACGGCGCATCGCCGTTCCCTGCAGTGGAGAGGAGGAGGGAGAAAAGTGCCGAAGGCGAACAATCAAAGGAGGGAACATAACAAAAATCAAACATTATGGCCCCGCGCGCACGTCCTTCTCCCCCCACCTCTCTCTTCCTCTTCCCGATGCCTCCTCCTCTCTGCCGTGTTCTCTTGTTCCCTTTGCCCCTTCCACGTCATTACTCATGTTTTTTTTTTCTTTTGTCCCCCTTGTTTGGGGTGTTTCTACCCTGAGCTCGTCTTTGTTGTTCATATAGTGGAGACACGCGCGTGCGCGTCTTATTTTTGTGTGAGCGAGTGCTTTCTCTCCGCCCCCCTCTTCGAGCCTCCTTGCTGTCTCTCTGCTAAATCCTCAACTCACTTCGTCTTTTGCTGTGTGTGCGATCTTCTCCATGTCTCCTCTTTGTTAGATCTTTTTTAGTGTTGTTTCTCTTTTCCAGAGTTCTCTAGTCTGTTGTTCGGTTGGATGGCGTGCCAGAGAGCGCCCTTTTTTCTTCGTGTCTTTCGCTTGTCTTCTCTGTCCATTTCATTTCCACCCACCCCCACCCTTTTTGTCCTTGTGTGCGCCTGAAAGCTGCAGCGTACACAAGTGTACGCCTCTTTTTCTTTTCCGCCGCCGTGGTCTGGGCTCGCGCGAGCGCGCGCGTGTGCTCATCGGTGTCTGTGTCTGTATGTGTGTGCCTCTCTCTGTCTCTGCGCCCGAGAGATCCGCCAAACGGTTTTCTTTTTCTATTGCCTTCTTTGGTGTCTTTACTCGTCGTCCTTCGCTCTTCTTTGCTCTTGTGTGATGCATGACCGCTTCTCATTGCGGGCCTTTCATTTTGTTCGTGCGCTCCTTTATCTAAGTTTGTTTCGCCCCGACTTGTATTTTCGTGAGGGAAACAGCAACACAAAGAAAACGCATTAAACCAAAAAAAATGAACCGATACACTCATGCTTTTGAACTTTTTGCTTTTCACCATTTTAGTTGTGGAGGGAAAATGTTACGCTATGGGGCGGGCGACAATGTATCTTACCCCCTCTCGCTGTGTGTGTATGTGTGTGTGTGTGTGCGAGTGACTTCAGCCGCTGTCTGCATCTCTCTCGATCTCTCTTTCTCTTCGGGAGTGCATGTGCCGATGTGTTTGTGCTCAGATGTGAAGTCTGCTTCCTGTTGCCCGCGATGCTAAACGAAGCCTTTTTTTAAAGGTCTTTTTTCGTTTCTGTTTGCCTCGTTTTTGGTTGCCGGAGAGAACGAAGAACGCAATAACGTCACTTAATAACAAGGAACCGATGGGAAGAATAGGAGCAGAGATTGGAGTTGTGTGTGTGTAAAAGGGTGTCCCTCACGGTTTCCCCGTTCCCCGCCCCCCGACTCTTAACCTCTGTCACGGGAATAAAACGGCACGGGTGATGCTCTTGTGGCAGTACCCACGCACACATTCCCTATATATGTCTCCTTCCCGCCTCTGCTCTAGTTCTCTCCCTCCACACGCCTCTTCCTTTTCGTTTATAGTCGTCTTTTTTCCCCTTTCCTGCTTCCGCCAAGCTACCACATTTCCGTCACTGTCGCCCCTTCATTTTTTTTTTCATTGCTTTCTTTTCGTTTGTGTGCTCCTGTCTCTCCTCGCCTCTTTTATGTCCTCTCTCCTTTTTCCCTCTCCTCCCTTGGTGTGTATTTGCGTGTATGTGTGGAGGGGGGGGAGTGTGTGTGTCTTCATCTTGTCTGTGGTGATCCGCCACTCTTCTTGCTTCCCCCTCCCTTTGGCATGCTGGTTTTGGTTGTGTGTGCCTCGTGTCCGCGTTGGTGCTCAGGTATGTGTGTGTGTCTTCTTTCTTCGTCTTACTGATGTTGAAGCGTCTGTCTCCCTTCTCAGCAGTATTTGGGGGTTTGGTGTGTGGCTGCGTGCGTGCTGGTGCATCTCTCTCTTCCTTTCCCCTTGCCCGTTTTCCGTCATCGTCGCCTCGACTCCGCCCTGCGCGTACGCTCGTCTTTCCCTCCTGCGTCTGTGCAGCTGAAGAGGGAAGGGGAAGGGTGCGCTCACCCCCCCCCCCGGATATGGGGTCTCGTGGAAGCAAAAGTGGACCATGTCCTCTCGTGCTTTGATTGCGCGCCCTTTTTAAAACTTCCCTCGATCGGCACGCATTGGCAATCTTTTTTTTTTTTTTTCACAGTGGCTACAGAGAGAAAGAGGGGATGGATAAAGGCGAGCCGAAGGCAGAAGGGAGGTGCTGTCGGTAGTACCAAGTACACGACCTCACAAACATGTGCAGCGGTGGGGAAGACAAGGATGCGAACGCGTTTCAGCAAAAATGGTCTGACGATGGGCGGAGCCACATTAGCCGCTTGAAAGGAACTACGTCGGCGAACGAAGCAGGTATCGGAGACACGGGGGTAGTTGGAAGAGGGAGCGCGACATGCACCACCTCCACGCTCCTTGTCGCTTTCCTAATGCGTCCTCTATTCATGACACCCGCATGCACACACATACAGCAACTGACAAGTTGCAAAGTACTTCTCTTGTTTTTTTTTTTGTGTGCTGCGTGGTCTGTTGGGATTCGTTAGCAACCACTTCATAGGAAGCTATTCGGCAAGAGAGAACACGCATCGACAGATAGCAAAAGACGAAGCGACAGGAGAGGAAAGAATTTGCTGTCCTTCCTCTTTTCTTTTTTATTGCTGTTGCCTTCTGTGGATTCAGACACACACTCACACACAACTACGCCAGCGCGTGTACGGGGCTCACGCGAGCGTATATCCAGCGATGGAGAGAGGGGGTGGGGGCAACAAGAGCAGTCTACATTAAGTCGACGACAAAACAACTTCCCCTCTCCCTCCAAAAGAGGCGCCTACACATTAGGGCAAACGCACGCGCGCACAACCTCTCCTTCTTTTCCTCTCCTCTCTCTCTAACACACCTCCGATAGTTATGATTGTCAGCGTTGGTTTGTGTTGTTATCTTTTTCTTCTGTTTTGTTTTCTTTCCCTCCCAACTGAGAGAAAGAAAAACAAAAAAGTAATGAACGACATCAACACCACCCAAAAGCGGCATAAAGTGCAACATCTCGACACCCCTCGCCCCGAGACCAAAAATATATGGAAAAGAGAACGAGCTGCGCTGTGAGTGCAGCATGCGGTGCGCAACACCATACCGTAAACGACAAGGAGAGAGATGGTGAAAGAAAGGAGGGGCACGCGAAGGCGCACGAGGAGGAGATGTGCTGGTGTTAATAATGAAGGAAAATGTGGATGTGTGGACAAAACACCCACACACTCACTCCCTACGCAAAATCGGGCACATACACACAACGCATGCTTTCTGGGCAAGGACGAAGAACGCGTAAAAAAAAAGATAACGAGCGTGAGAGAGACAAGCACCAGGCAACTCGTCATTTTAATGCGGTAGAAGACAAAATGAACGATCTCTGTGTGCATGTTTATGTGCGTGCCTGTTACGCGTCTTCTACGTTTTTTTCCTTGTACTAATTTTCTTTGCTTTTTTTCTTTTTCTGTTTTGTACTCAGTCTTCAGGCTCACCATCTTCTTTTTTTTTTTTCGTCTTCGCTCCCTATTTATTTATCGTGTGCGTGTGTATGCGCCTGAGGGCGCCTATGTCTCTCTTGCCCTATTGCGCGTTGGCGTTGTCGTTCTGCACTTTTTTTTTATTCGGTGAGGGTATCGTCAATTCCATACACAGTTGTCTAAACTTCCTCATACAGTTTTATGCCGTACTCGTTTTTGTTTTGTTTTTTTCCTGTGCTTTCAGTTATGTCTTCATCTTTTTTTGCCTTCCTGTGCCATTCTTGTTCTCTTAGGCATGCGTGTGTGTGTGTGTGTGTGATCTCCCTTCTTTCTCTGACGCGCCTGTATGTGAAGTGCTCGCTGTGAGGTTTGTATTGTTTTCCAACGTCTCGTTTCTTTTTCTGTTTTTCTCCTTCGCCTCCATGCTTCGTTTTTGTATATCTGTCGTTGGGGGCGCCACTCCCCCCCCCCTTTCCACTCAGAGATGCGGTGGTAGGCGAATCGCAAGAGAAGCACATGGACGGATTAGGAAGCAGAATATCACGCGAGAACGAAAAAGGCGCAACGCACAGACAGACACACACACACCATCTGTAGGTGGAAAGCACCTTTGTGATCGCGCACACTCACTCACACAGAAAACGCGCGAAGCGACAAGCTCCAAAAGAAGAAGAGCAAAAAAAAGAGAATGAAGCAAGTAAAGTACATCTATGAAAAATTTCTTGTTTTATTTGAAACGGTCAAAAGCGAACAACGTTGAGCCCCTCGCACGTTCTATCCACCCCATGTGTGAATGCCTATCTCTTTCGCTTCCTGTGTCAGCGGCGGACTCCATCACGCTGTTTCTCTCACCTTTTTTTGCCCCCCCCCCCCCAAAAAAAAAAAAACTTTCATGTTTTTCTCTGTCCTCCATTTCTCTCGATGCCGGTGCGCCAGTGTGTACCTCAAATCTGCCCTACACTGTTTTCGTTTTCTCGCTGTTGATCTTCCTGTTGAGAGACTCTCTCTCCCCACTCCCACCCCCACAAAAAAAGGCCTCCCCCTTCCCTGCATCCCTCCCTCCCTCGAAAAGAAAAACGGAAAGGAACTGCAGCGCACACAAAACCGTCATCACGTGACACACCCACGCACAAAAAAAATGAGCGCAGCCGAAAGGGGATGCGGTGACGCGCTACTCTTTTACATGGTGGCCAAGGGACGAGGGAAATAGATTGCTGTGGGGACGGTGAGGGCAGGACGCAGCGCATTGTCTTGGGTAGCAGCTGTGAGGCGCTGTCGCCTCGCATAGCCAAGCAGCCCGCGCACCCTCCTCTTCTCCTACCTGTAGCTTTCTTCTCTTTCGCCCCTCCTCCTTCTCCTATGCGGCTGGTGGGGGAAAGGAGGCGTGCAACGGCGCACTTGCGATGAGGTGCGCGCACCGGCTGTGCACCGTTTCTCGCTCAGCTTTTCAGGGCACATGCGTCTCTCTCGTCCTGTTTCTACCATCGCCGCTCCAGTTTGCCCGCGGCTTCCTTCGTCGTTGTGACGTGGAGCCTCCTTTCCTCCTCTCTTCGTCTCCTCCACACTCACTCCATCTTTCTCCGTTCTCTCCTACGCCTTTCTCGCTTCGATGCGGCGCTGCCACACAAACAAACCGACGCGAACACATATCCTTGCTCCTTGCCCTCCGCGCTCACACTCGTGCTTCCGACATGTGCATGTTTTGCGGTTTTCGCCTTTCTTGCTGCGGCGCCTCCCTACACCTACCCAACGCTTCCTAACACACCTCGGCATGTGTGAATCCCTTTTCACTAAATACGTCGCGCCGCACCGGTAGCTGAACTTTCTCTTTTTCGCTGATTCTCCACAACTGTCTCTGCTGCGCCATCGCTTTCTTCGTTGGGCGCTCGCGTGAGGGTGCTATACTCGTGGTACCGACGTTTTACTGTCTTGACGCGCTCACCCAGCTAGCCTGCCGTCCGGGTGCTCGACCAAGGCGTAAATACCCAGGGATACGCCGGCACAAACAAAAGGGTGCGCGCAAGCACGTTGGTGGCCCGCCACCCTCTCCTGCGGACTCTTCATCTTTTCGCGCCTCGCCAAATCTCTCCTTGCTTCGTCACCTTTTTCTCATCTCAGCGACTACGATTAACAAAACAGACGAAACACACAATTGAATCTTAGAGCAGCAGCAGCGGCAGCAGCATCAACTGCTAATCTATCTAGTGTTGTCACCCTACTTCATGGGATACTTTTTTCTCCGTGCGTCTCTCTCTCTGTGTGCGCGCATCTTTTCGACATCGCGCTTTTTGTGTATTTCTATTGCCGGCCCTCCCCTCGCTTTCTTCGTTGCCCTCTCGCTCGTGCTTTGCCCCTAAGCGCGAGCGTGCCCATTCGTCTTTGTGCTTACCACCCGTGAAGGCCATTTTCCCCTCCTCCCGACCCATCGACGCGGCGTGATTCTCACTCATCTGTCTCTCCTCCATTCAGGAGCCATTCAGAAACGGACGAACCGAAACAAACGGAGTACAGACGCTGGCGTCGCGGTAGACGCGCTCATCGACGCACGCACAGTTGCTCACTATACCGACCGCAGCAAAGGTAAAAAAAAACGTGCCCATCCCCTTCTTTTTTTTTTGATTGCGTCTTCATCTGTTTTGAATTCCGTTCTCGCATTCGAGGGGTGCAGACAAGGCACAAACGCACAGACAAGCGGTGAGGATCTGGTAAGAGAGACACACCCGCTTTTGTTTTCGTGTGCTCCCCCTTTTCGGTGGCTGTTTTCTCTTCCTCTCTCCCCAACCGACACACACATACACACACACACACCTCCGTCCTGACCTTTCTTGCTTTTCATTTTTGCTGTTTCGCTCTTTTCTCCTGTTCAGCTCCTTTTATATAGTGTCCGTCTGTCTGTGTGCGTGTTGTCTTTCATGCCCGTCCCTCCTCTCTGCTTCCCTCTTTCCCTCAGTGCGTATATACGCGTGCGTCTGTCTGTCTGTCTGTGTTTTCGTGTGGCTGGTCCGCTGGCCTCTTCCTCCCCTCCTCCTCCTCCTCCCCACTTCTGTGGCGCTTTGGTGTTTTTTTTCGGTTTGTTTCCGTCTTGCTCCGTCGTTCGAGTCAAATCAGCTTCATCTGTCGAATCCGCTTATCAGTCACTTTGGCCTCTGTACTCCCTTGCTCCTCTTGCGCAGAGACGCAGGCGAACATGTCCGCTCTTTCCCCTTCGGCTACTCCCGTCACGCTGCGCTCCGTATCAGGCAAGAGCCTGCTGGTGACGCCGCCCGTGACGCTGGCTACGGTGCTGACAGTCGCTACTGGCCCGCCTTTCTCTTTCACGCCGGAAAGCGTCAAGATCCTTCTTCATGGTCGGATTGTGCGCCTCCTCCAGTACCAAAAGCAGCACGGCAGTGACGTGTTCAAACTTCCTCTTGATGCCTCCGCGTACACGCCGCCGAGGACGATCGCCAAGTGCGAAAATTCTGTCGCGCTCGCGTCATCCTCTTCCTCCGGTGCCGAGTTCAAGGCTGAGCCCCGCTCTGTCATTGTCTATGGGGTGCCGCAGCACATTCGGGCGACAGCCTCAGCACCGCACACCGGTGCGCAGGAGCCGGCGGCCCTCTCCACACCCTTCGCTGAGGCTCACGGAAAATCGCTTCCAATATCAACTTCCCCCCGCGTCGGACAGCAGGAGTGTTCTGACAGTACTTGCACCACTATCGCTGCGACGCCTACCACTGCAAAGGCGAGCCGGCGAGCGTCGTTGATGCGGCTGCCCGTCAATTCACCGACGGCACGCGCTACCCCGATCAAGGGCCCTCTACCGTACCCACACAGCCCGGATGGCCTCCGTGAGCTTGACAAGATCTGCGCCGAGTTCGACTCGGACGACGACGAAGACCTCATCACGCTGCTGCAGGGCGCGCCGCCGAGTATCTACAACCATCCCACGGTGCTCTACATGTCAAACAAGGTAAAGGGTGATTTGGTCATTCTGCAGGCGGCGATGGAGCAGATCGCGCGCGTGTCGCCTGTCTTCTTCGACTGGATTGTTGAGAATCCGCAGAGGTTCTTGAGTGCGCTCAACCGTGGCGGTGAGCGCTCGCTGCAGCAAGTAAAGGATCAGCTGCGCATGCTTGCCATGCGAGCTATGGCGGACCAGATGAGCGGCGAGACGCCGTCCCGCCATGTAATGATGTTGGAGGTGAACACGAGGGATGGCTCTCCGGACGTGTACCAGGTCGAGGTACAGGTGGGCGATTTCTCCGACGCGTCGACTCCGAGCGACTCTCTCACGCCGAACAGTCTCGCAGATAACAACTCGGCGGAGGAGGAGAAAGGGGACGGGGAAGACAGTGTGAACACGGACGACGAGATGGAGGAGAACGACACGGCTGCGTCGAGCGTCGATGCATTTGCCGAGGGCACGGAAGAGGAGGAAGAGGGGGACGAACGACATCGGGGCGCCATTCTTTTGGCGAGCACCCCCGGGCCCCTTGAGGAAGCACCTTCTGCATATCCGCCGTCGGGCACGGTGCCGTCGCCGGACCGTGCGGTGACGGGCGCCATGCTGTCGCACGGAGGTAGCGTGACTAAGGCCGAGGAAAGAGCGTCCGCTGAGGAGCGCGAATTGCCGTTGACTCCGTCTAACCCAGCGGATGCCGTCGCTGCCGGCGTCGCTCGTCGCTCATTCCCACCCCTGCCCTCCACCTCTTCGGCTGCCGCCAGGTCTACCCCTCTCGACGTGGCAGCGAGCCCGGCCTCGCCAGCCGTTTCTCCACATGAAGACAGCGACGCGGAAGACGTGCGGCTATCGGGTCTACGGAAGGAACTGGAGCACGTCGACTCCTTGACGCAGCAGTGGGCGCATCAGGCAACTAACGACGCGGCACACAGAGCGCACGCTGCCATCTCGAAACTCCGTCGCGATCTCTTTACCGTTCTGAACGATCTCATTACCACCTCGTCCACGCCCGCTTCCTCGTTACGCAGCTTCGGGGATGTGCGGCGCCTTGCTGTCCTCGCCTGCAACTTTTTCTCCGCAGCTGAGGAGTTTTATGTGCAGCTGGATGAGCAAGGTGTGCGCTCGTCCGTGTTTGGCGAGACGCCGCAGGACTCGGTGGCGGCATTTGCGGCTGTGGCCGCGCTTAGTCGCCTTCTCGTGTGCGACGTGGACGCTGCGGTGGAGCGGCAGCTGCAGGAAGGCACACCTGGTCTTAGCCGCGTCGGTGCGCTGCGCTCGGTGCGGCACATCCATTCGATTCGGGAAAGCCCTGCGCTGCGCTGGACAACCGCCGAGGGGCCAGAGAAACTGTTGATGGCTCTCCTGCAGCTCTGTCGCCAGCAGCGGGCGGTGGTACTGTGGTACAGCAGCCACTATGTCCTGAAGGAGGTGGGCAAGACAATCCAGACAATTGCCTACATCCTCGGCGGCAGGGGGGAGGGCCAGCAGACGGTGTCGCTGCAGCGTTTGAAGGTGACGAGCAAAACGCATAAACAGGACGAGGTGGCCGACTGCATCACCGCGCTGTCCGACGCACTGGCGGACACCGGCACTTTGTCGGACGCCATGCGTTGCCAATGGTTTACTCTCATGCACAGCCGCTATCAGCGGCTCGTGCTCCCCATCGAAAAGGACCTTCCCGCGCCCCACATGACATCGGATCCGCTCTACGTGTGCGACACACGGCACGTGCTGCCCCCCAAAGGCAGCGGTGCACACCCAGACACGTTACATGGCACCATGGACAGCGCGGCTCGCTGGTGGGCCGGCTACTGTGACGATCGACATACCTGCTGCGCTGACAAGTGGTGCCTGGCACTGACGGAGCGGTTGTGGAACATCGTCACGGCCATGGAGAACGCTGCTGCGGAGGTGACTGCAGAGAACGTGGTTCTTGTGCTGACGGGTGACGGGACTGAGGCAAGTGCCGCGAACTCGCCTTCACTGGAGGCGGCCGCGCGTGGCTGGCTAGGCGACATAACGTGGATCCCGGTCGACAGCGTTGTAGCACCATCGGTGGCAACAGCATCGACATCGCTGTCACGCTCCGTCGCCCGACACTCTGCGGTCCTTTTCGAGCAGGTGTGGCCCCCCGCGGAGGCGAAGGACGGGATAGCAGCGGCGGACCCCTCTTCCAGCGTGGCTGGCGTCCATGGTATGCTGCCCCTCTTCAGCGGCGACGTGCATATGGTGGATGTGGCTGCGGTGGCCGCAGGGCATAGGCCAGTGTTGGAACTGGCTGGCGGCGCAGCTTTGCCGACGTACTTGGCAACAGTTGCGCGCAACTTCGTATTACCTGCCTCTGCACGCGAGCAGATCTTCGTGCGGCACTTGTTCGGCATGTTTGCGAAGTACCCACGTATCCCGGTGGCGGCGGCGGTGCGAGATGCGGCTCTCGCCAACGCACGCTGCCAGGATTCACCGTGGCTGGTGAGTGAATACGTGCTTTACGACTACGGCGGTGCATTATCGACCTTTACAGACGCTGATGAAAAGGCAGACACCGCCGTTGCAGTAGGCGCAGCTGTGACAACAAAGCCGGCGTCATCTACCGCCGCCGCAGCCCTGCCCTCACCCATGACAGACCCATCGGCCGAGTGTGCCAGCGACACTTTTGTGCGCATGCCGAGCGTACCGCTGGGCAAGCGCTTGAGCACACCTCGCCCGCTGCCGCCAACGCAGCGTAGACCTGTTCGCGCCACCCTTCGCTCACAGCTCGCACGTGCGCAGGCGGCTGCCGGCGCGATGTCAAAGCGCCAATACGCCCGCAGCCATGCCGTCGATGAACTGTACGAGATGATGCTTGGCAGCTTGCTTGAGCACCGCCCGACCGGTGAGGCCAATGTGCTGGACCACTTAGTGCATTACGTGGAGTCGTCGCAGGACGCGATGCGGGGCCGCGTTTACAAGAGGCGGGCAGAGGCTGCCGCCGCTGCTGCGGCGCAGAAGGTCGCCCACAGCACCAAGCCCAGTCATTCTGCGGTGGGCGGTGGTAGCAGTTGTACGCAGCCGCAACCGCCAGGTGGAAAGCCTAACTCCTTCGCGCGTCGCAGACAATGATGTCGTGCACCATGCTTGACACGGATCAGGCAACGGTCACGAGAACTGCTGGCGCTCTTCTGTGCCTTTCGCTGCACATACTGGGGATGCTACTGCTCTCGCAGCGTTTTCCTTTCCACTGTGTGTGTTGGCGCTGACTTTCTGCGTGCTCTCTCCGACCTTCGCAGAAAAGGCTAGGGGAAATCGTCTCCCAGCACACCTACTTTGAGGTGCCACCACAACTCCCAGTACTTTCCTCGTCTGCTTCGCCAAGGTGTCTCTTTGTGCGCTGGCGCGTGATTGTCCGCGTGCCCCTTCCACTTGCCACACACACCCGCTCCTGTCACGCGCGTGCGGATTGAGGAGGTGGAGCGCCCCTGCCGGCACAGACTCGTAGCCGCGCCGACACGCCTCCTCCCTCTCCTCCCGCTCCTCTCTCCCCTCGCATGGCATCGACGGGAAACGGCAGATGAGGGCAGCGAGCCACCCCCCTTCCCCCCCTCCCCCCCCAATGCACACAGTGGATGCGTGCGAAGTGTGCGGCCTCTCCCCCATGCGGCCGGGCGGGTGCGATGAGGCACGACGAGAGCGCCGCGAATGGCGCCGTCGAGCCCTCCCGACTGCGGTGTGAAGGGTGCCCACACCACCTTGTGGGATGCCGCGGCTGGAAGCGACTGAGAGGGCGCAGCACGTGTGCGAAGGAAGGGACGAGGAAGGACAGGAGGAGCCTGCTTAGACGCGTGGCCCCGATCCGGCGGCTGGACGCTGCGCCCTCGAGGACCCGGATGTAGTCGCGGCGCCACAGGAGGTGGGTGCGCTGCGGTTGGAAGCGCATACCTTGACTGACGTGTTCCTGGTGGAATGGCACAGCGCGAAGAGAATAGTTTCTCGCGTGCGTTGCCGTTGCTGTGGTTTTCGCGAAGCGGCTGAGAGTTTTGCACTCGAACTCTTTGCCTTGTCCTCTCACCTTGCATTTAGGGGGCCCCGTCGGGCGTTTTCTTTTTTTTATTGACTTGTCTCCGTTTGTGTGTGGGAAGGCGACTTCGTATGGGGCGCTGGTTTTATTTCTTCTCGTACATGTGCATCGGTGGTGGGGCGATGTGTACTGTGTTAGTGTGCGATTTTTCGTTTCCCAAGTTTGCGAGGAGATTCTTTTCTTGCATCGTCACATTACCTTTGAGGGGAGGAGGAAGCGGGGCCAGATGTTCATGGCGCATTTCTGTTTCTGTGTGTGTGTTGTCTTGTGGCCGCGTCTCTCGCTGTGGAGCCTCGATTGGATGCAAGTTTGGTGATTCTGCTTTCTCTGTCTTACCATTTCCAACCGCAGTTGATGACGTGCACACTTTTCCTTCTTCCCTTTAACATCACCGGCGGTGCTATGTCTTAAAGTTTGGTGGAACGTGGTTGCTCCACGGCACTACTCTCCTTTTTCTAGCTGTTCAAGGAGGGCGAAAGGCATGGCGGACCCCGGTTCGGTGACCCTGACGTCCGTGAGGAAGGTGATTGTCGGAGTCGACGTATGTGCAAGCGAGACGCACCGAACGAAACAAACCGTCCACTATGGGGGGCGAAAAGATATGTGCAAAGGAAGCATAGAGAGCAAGGAATGCGATTGCGGTGGGGTCTCGTGGTCATGCGGGTGCGTGCGTGTGTGTTGCCCTTTCAGCTCTTGTGCGATATGCGCCGATGTAGAGTTTCGCTGTCCTCTTTTTGTTTCTTTGGCTTCTGGCATCATTGGCGATGAGCCGATGGCGTTGGGCTTGCGTATGTCTTTGTTCTTGCCGGTAATTGTGTGTGCTGGCGTACTTGGCACAGACACGGTATGCCTTGCTGCAGCTCTTCTTTCCTTCCCTCCATCTCTTGCGCACGCCACGGAAGGGAGGACTGAGGTGGGGAAGACAAAATGGAGAAGTCTGCTGAACACCTGCGCTTGATTTTCTGTGCTGGCTACCTACGCACATGCGCCCCGCTCTGCGAGCCTTCGTTTCCATCTGTATAGTCTTTTTTCTTTTCGCTTTATTTGCGGTTCCTCCTGCATTTCCCGCTTCGTGCTGAGGCGATCACACGTAGGTGCTGAGCGCACACGACATTTTCATAAACCTAAAAGCAACGAGCATACATGCCACAGCAGCCACAAGCCCGCGAGTGCTCGTGTGCGCAAGACGATCGCATCAGCCCTTTTGGGGCACTCGACACAGCACGCCGGGACGATGTCCTTCGCCGGCTTGTGCAGAAGTTTGCGTGCGCTTATACGGGCTTCCTGCACTCCTGCGTGCATGCGCACCGTGGTGTTCGTGTGAGTCTGCTCGCCTTCGGTGCGACTGCGATTTGAGGTCGGGAGCATACAACAGCCGCCGTCTTCGCCACAAGAAAACCGCTGCCGTGCAGTCTGTTTGTCTTTCCTCTTGTTGTCTCAGCTGTTCCGTTGGGTATCTCTTACGTAAATGCCACCCCTCTTTTCTCCCGCCCCTCCTCCGCTTCATCTCTATGTCGTCCCCCCTCCCCCCCCCCACACACACACGCACGCACCGATTCAGGCTTTTTCCTCGCTTTTTTTTGTTGTGTCTTCTTTGACTTCCTCCCTTGCTGGAGCAGCTTGTCCGCCTCGTTTCCTTGTTTGTTTTCCCTTGTTTTTCTTTTCTCTGTCTTTATGAGCTTCTAACGGCTCGACTAGCGGAAAAGGGTCAGTAACGTGATAGAGCCACCCTCACCCCCTCTCTACCGCCACTCTCACGGCAGCTGCGCCTCATACACACTTGCGGGCCCGCCCAGTCTTCACGCAGAGCTCTTGTGCGCAGCTGTTTTCTTTTTTTTTCCACTTGATCAGTGCACCTACGCATTTTGCACCATTTAAAGTGGAGGGTCGGCTTCGTTCTGCTGCTGCTGCTGCTACGTTGAGGAATCCTTTCTTCCCTGCTTTTCCACGTCCTTTTTTCTCTGTTTAGATAGAACCATCTTTAGTCGCACTCATACAATGGACGCTCGCCGCACCGCCGTCTCTTCGTTGCCAGGAGGCACTCCCGTTAGCGGCGGTGTTGGTGACAGCGGTGGTCTTCACCGCGGCTTCAACGCAGATGAACGCAGCACTTCTGCTGCCGCGGTCTTTGCTACCGACTCCGCTGCGTTAGCTGCTGCTTCACCTTCCCTGTTTTCGCTGGACGGTAGTGCACCCTTTGCACGTCTTAGCTCTGTACAAAACCGAGACTGTGGGCTGAGGTGTGTGTCGGGCAGTGGGCTTCCGGCACGCACCAAGCGAAAGCCGACTTGCACCGCCAGTGCCAGGCACACCATGGCGACGACGCAGGCCGCCAGCCCCTTGCAAGGCGCCGCGTCAGCATTCTCGTTGTGGGGCGTGAGGTGCATTCCTCGACTGACCGGCGCTACCGCGTTGCGGAAAACGCCGCCCATGCGTCTCTCGTCCGCTTCGTCAGAGTCGCACCCTACCGCCATGCGCGCTCGACCATATTTGAACAACTACCTTTCCGGACAGGCCACTCCGTCGTTCAGTAGCACTGGCACACAAATACGCCTCTCGCATCCTCTTCGATCCGCTTCCGCACCTCGTGAACGCGCCGCCGCGGCGCCGCCTGCGCCTGCCGACGGCTCCTCAGCCTCTCGTTCCACGGTCGACCCGATCAAGGAGAGAGTCGAAGAGGTCGCATTCGCGTTTGCAGGCTACGCGGTGCCAGAGGAAGGAGCTCCGAAAAGAGCACGCAGCGTGAGCCCGACGCCGCCCTTCTCTGCTTCCTCGTCTGCAAGCTGCGCCGCTGCCAATCACGTGGTCCCCGTGCGACCGTTCCTGCGGCCGCACCTTCCCTCGTACCGGGGAGAAGGGCTATGTGAGCGTACCCACGCCCCAGAAACGACCGATGCGGGTAAGTCGTCGAAGGCACACTCACGTCTCGCCACGTTCACGCGGCGAGCTGCTAGTGCGACTCAGAAGGCAGTGCGTCAGCGTCCGCCAGCCATGCGCATGACGCGGTCCTCGACGCTGAACCGACCTGTCCTTCTTACAAAGGATGCCTCTCGCGCGCACCCAGGCGCTGCCTATGACACCTCTTCTGTCGCGAGCGCTGCGGCTGTCGCGGGGGCAAGGGCCTCTCCTTTACCGTCTCCGAGCGTGTCTTCCGGTGACCTCTGCGACACCAAAGGGGTAAGCAGCAGTGAGACCCGCACATGCCCTGCCGCAGCGACAGTTCAGTCTGTCTATCTCTCACGACCTTCACCACCCACGCCGCCGCCGCGGCCAGCGGGGCATCGGCGCTCTCGCCGGAACTCCCTCATCTCAGTGAAAACTAACTCGTCGGCTTCCTTTCTGTACCACGAGCAGAACTTTTCCCCAGACGAGGAGGCCACCGCGACCCTGCGCTTCTTCAGCATCATGCCGGACTTGTCGGCTGCCAAGGAGGAACCGTGCTGCAGCTCTCCAGACGAGGACCTCACGATGGGCACTAGCTCCTCTGTGCTGGGCGGGACGGGAAACATCCCGTTCGCGGCGCAGTCCGGCAGCTCAGAGGCTGCCGCCACCCCCGTGTGCGGGGCGAGGAAAGGGGGCAGCGATGGCGGTGACGCAGGCGGCCACTCGCACGACGCAACGAACTTTGCGGGGCCCCCGCCGAGCCCGCACACCAAAGGCTCCGTCTACGCAGGCGGCACCGCTGGGATTGTGGCGCGGCTCAAGGAGCGGGGAAACGCGTTTCTTCTGCGCGAAGAATTCGAGCTCGCCATTGCGACCTACACGGAGGCGATCCGACTTGACCCCGCCCACGAAGCGCTGTGGGGCAATCGCGCGTGCGCGTTTTTACTGAGCTTTCGCTACCTCCCCGCGGTGGCGGACTGCCTTTACGTGCTGCACATCTACCCCGGACACACAAAGGCGTGCTGGCGAGCCGCCAAGGCCTATGCGGCCGCGTACCGGTTAGTGGAGGCGAAGAAGTACTACCAGCTGGCTCAGCAGGCATGCGAGAGGGACGGTATGTGGCGGGGGTCGGCCTCGACCAGCCGCAGAACGGCGTCTTTGTCGTCGATGCGCAGCGACAAGGGTGGTGACGAGACCCCAGATGGCCCCCTTGCACGTGACGCTGCGGGAAGCAGCTCTGCCGAGGCTGCTGGGGCCTGTTGCCGGCACGACAGCCGCCTCCTGAAGTCGCAGAGAGAGCGGCAAGTTCTGGCGGCCGAGGAGGCGGCACTGGAGATGGTGGAAACCTACTGGCAGCATCTCCGCCACGAGCGGTGGGCGGATGCGTTAGCGGCTATGGACAAGGTGTTGACCTTGGCCAGCTACACAGGGCCGACAGCCGTGTCCTGGCAGGCCCTCCGGCTCGAGGCGCTTCTCCACCTCCATCCAAAGAAAGCGTTGTCCGAGGCGGAGGCTCTCTACCGTGCCTACCCGGATTCTCTGGAGCTCTACCCGGTACTGGCCAAGTCCATCTTCTATGACGTGCACGACGCTGCTGCAACCAAGCGGTGTCTTGGCTTGCTGGACGAGGCGGCAGAGAAGCGCTGCGCGCAGAATCACTTGCTGAAGGTGCACGTGCGCTACTGCGCGACGCAGCTGCGTGAGCGGCTTCCCGCGGACGCCGGTAAAACCACAGCTGTACACATGGAGGCGTGGGGCAAGCTGCACTACCTCAGGGAGGACAGTCGCACCGCGGAGCTGCGCCATACCATCGAGAAGTTTGCGCGGCACCGCGACGCCGGGAACGCGGCGTACGAGGCCGGTGACTGGGACGCCGCCGCGTCCGCCTACACGCGCTGCCTCGAGACAGACCGCCTGAATCACGCACTCCTGGCGGCAGTATACTGCAATCGGACGGCGGTGTACATGCAAGCGGGTCGCTGGCGGGACGCACTCAGCGACGCAGACTCCGCCGTGTCCCTCAGCCCGCAGTACGCCACGGCGTACGCGAGACGCGGGCGAGCGAAACTATACCTACTTGCACAGGAATATAGGGGACAACGCGCCGTGCTCGCGAGCTGCAGCGCAGCGCCGTGGATGGCGGCGATGAAGGAGCGGCTGCAAGGCTATGCCGACGCCGCCGTCACGGACCTGACGCGCGCGGTGGAGCTGTCGCCGACGATAGAGCACAAGACGCAGCTGCAGCAGGCACTGGCGCAGCGCCGGGCTATTAAAGCTTCGCTGAAGCCCACTTGTGAGACACCAAAGTCCTCCATGCCGTTCTCATCCTCATCCGCTTCCGAAGGGGAGAGGCACCGCGGTCAGAGCGCGCATTCGCCGCCCCCGCACGCGGATGCGCGGCGTGTCGAGTCGGCGGCATTATGTGAGCTCACGGATCAGTTGAAGTTGCTTGGACTGAGCATCCTCGCGCCGTCGGCACCTGGAGAGTTCGGGAGGCTTCCAGAGCCGAAGGTGATCGCCAAGGCGTACCGAGAGGCGGCCCTTCGGTGGCACCCAGACAAGTGGGTAACAGCCACTCCACACGAAAAGCAGCAGGCAGAGCAGCAGTTCAAATCTATATGTGTCGCCTATCAGGCGTTGCGAGAGCGCAGTGGTGTGGTGTTTTGAGGGAATGTACGAGAGGGGCGCCCGTAATGCGGAATCGCTTGCGGAGGATGTGCAGCGCGCACTTGAGCAGCGACACAGCCACGCTTACAGAGAATGAGACGGCACTGCGCATCTCCCACAAACTCCTGCTCGACATATTTCGCGTTTCTCGGCTGTAAATTATGGAAGGAGACGAAGATGGCAGGTGCTGTTGTGTGCTCATTTCGGTGCTTCTCGTCCTGTTTTAGCGTTGCTTGTGCCCCCTCCATCGTCCAGTGTCTCTGTTGTTCGTTGGGTCTGCCGGTGCCCCTTCGCAGTTCTTAATTTTATGTTTCGGTGTGTGCGTGTGTTTTGGGAGGGGGGATCTTGTCTTGGTACACTTTACGTTAGTTTTGCCGGTCCCTCTTTGTTCTTGACGTTGTTGCCTCGACATTTCGGCTTGTTTTTTTTTATTTATCTTTTTGTTGGGTGGGTGGTGGTGGTGGGGTGGGGGCGCGTCTTTACTTTTCTAACGCCACGGACCTCCAAATGAGACACAAGCGCCTCCGCTCCCCACCACCTCCTTTCCTCGTCCCACTTCTCTCTCCGTTATTAATGTCTTCTGTCGTCTCTTCGTCACCCCCCCCCTGTATTGTGGAACTTTGCGTCTTTTCTTTTTTTTTCTCGCGGGGGAGGGAGGGGCATGGGAGACTTCGCCCCCTCCCTCCTCCCTGTCCCGATACGACTGCTGCGTGCTTGGTTGTGTACATGCTGTCTCTTTCAAGCGAAATGGATGCGTTGGGCAGTTTCTTGATCTCTCTCTTTCCCCATCTCGTTTCCTTCCCTCTTTGAGCTCTTTGAACTTTTCCGGACATCGGTTTTGTTTCGTCTCTCGTGCCTGGCGTTGCATGTGGGCGTGCGTGTGTGTTTACTGTGCAGCAAACAGTATAGTACACGAGGAAAAGAAAAGAGGAGGGGTCCCCTGTTGGCTGCCATACACATCCTACTCCTCCGCTTCTTGCCCTCCCTTCCATACACCTCCTTCTCCTCCGATGTCCCTCCGTCTTATTCAGCTTTTTTTTTGACCGCCTTTTCGCCCCTTCCTCTCCTCCTCTCGTTTTCTCATGCCCCTCGGAGGCGGCGTGTGTCGACGCAGGCGGTTTGCTTGCGGTTCGCGAGAACAACAACACAGCATTTTTCTTTTTGTTTTGTTGTGCATGTGTGTGTTTTGCCTGTTTCGTTGGCCGCAAAGAAAAAAAAAGACCGAGGGAGCGGTACAGCGGGCCCATTCTTGTGGGCGGCTCACACTATTCATTGCGTCGCTTCTCTGATGTGATTCTCATGGCGCTGGCTGCCGCTTTATGGTGTCTTCCTGCTGTTGCCACACACACACACACACACACACGCGTTACGGCATCGCGGGCGGCTCACACCCGATCCCTGTCTTCCCTGGTGCTTCGGTGATAACGCGCATCCAAAAGCTGTTGGTTGCAGACTGCGTGGCTGAGCGCTTCCTATCCGGCTTCACCATCCCATTCATCGCCTTCTTCTGCGCTTTTCTGGAGCATAGACCTCGTCTGTGATGCTCCCTCTCACCTGCGCTTAAGCCCACGCACACAGGATCTATCCGCACGCCCTACTTCTCGAACTGCTCACCCGCGTCGATTCTACAGATTTTGTTGCCATTCACTTTGAAGTCAAGTGGAGTCATCATGGCGACGGACCTCGATTCCTTTAGCACGTACATTGATCACCTCATTCTGCTCCTGGCGGCACGCTTCCATGCACCGCTGGACGTATCCGTTGAGGAGTTGCTGCCCAGCAGCCTGAACTTGTCAGCCGAGGCACAATGTCCGTGGGAGCTGGTTGCCTGCTCCGTGCAGCAGGCGCTCCGCACACCGCAAACAGCTCAGGAGCGCCTCCTGATGCGCCATCTAGACGTGCACCACTTCTCGGCGTCGGTGTGTAGGGAGAGGGCTCGCTACATGCAGTGGAAGCTGCAGGAGTGCCGGCGTCGCCGCGGCGAAAAGCAGCAGCTTGTGCAGTCAGCAGCAGTGCCGTCAGCAGCCCGAACAAACACGAGCTCCACTGCCGCTGCAAATGCTATAGCCGCGGGCCAGCCCTGCGATGTGACATGCACATCTCTTCACAAAGATGCTTGCTCTCTCTACAAGCTGGTGCGCCAGTCGCTGCCCTGTACGCTGGGCGGCACCGAGAGCGACGACGACGACAACGAGGATGCGCAGGCGCCAACGGCGTCGGTGAAGTCGGTAGCGTTCGCGAGTGAGCCATCCGCATTCGAGAGAGTTCATGAGGTGTTCATGCGTACCCCGTCCGAGCAGGAGCGCGATGAGCTAGTCGCCCGCGCGCGGGACGAGTTTCTGAGTCAGGTGCAAGCACTGCAGTCAGCTTACTACGACAAGTATCACCGCTGGATGGACGTGCCGGCAAGCGTCTTGGACCCTCCTCCCGCGTCGAGCAAGCAACCTGCGAGCACAGACGCCGCTGCCGCTGCGTTCGAGAGCGCTGCACCGCAGCATGGCTCAGAGAGTGAGCGGGCGGCGTTGCTGGGGGCCCTCGGGGCGGCAGCACCACCACCGCCTCGTCCCAGGACACAGGCGAATTACACCAACACTAGCGGCGCCGCTGACCGCACAGAGAAACCCCATACCCTCGCCTCCATGCTCCGCCAGGTGCAGCTACGGCGCCCTTTGCGCCCCTCTGCTGTGCCGGATGACGTGCTGGAGAGCATGTACCGCGCGCGCGCCGAGTCTGAGGGGGCGCCAAAGAACCTGTGCGTCTCTAGTGGCTTGCGCAGCTCTCCCCCTGCAGCCTCCACCTCCGCTACTCCGTCGTTCGCCGTTGGTTCTGCTGATACCATAACCGCGGAAGCTGTAGCTGTCGCGTCATCATCATCACAGCCTTCATCCTCCGTGGCAGCGGTTCGAAAGGACACGGTGCCGCCAGCGAGCCGCCGCGGCCGCTGGCAGATTGTCGAGTACGACGATGACGATGATGGCGAAGGATAGCGGCTCATCAGTCATGGCCTTTTTTTTTTTGACTTTGAGGCTCCCGCGATGGAAGTGAATTAACGGCGTTCATGGATACTGGAAGAGAGCGGAGCGATTCTTTAGCGGCAGCATGTACATATATGCCGACCCCGAGCATCTGCCGCGCGCATGCGTGCGTTTTTTTTTTGTTTGTTTGGCTTCGCTGGTGCACCTCTCTCTGTCGAAGCCCGCAAAGATGTATGGATTCGCGTACCACCATCGACATGCATACACAGAGGTAAGAGGTGCCCGCGCATATCCGAACCTGCCTATTCATGTGCATCCTCGCTCTCCTTCTTTGTTTTTGCACTTGTGTTGTGTTCATGTGAGCGTTAGACACACATCTCTCCTCTCCCCTCTCGCTCTCTGCGCTCTCGTGTGTTTTAGCCACTGTCTCCCCACGTGCGGAGTTTGCTGTTCTCTTGTGCATGCACTACGGGATATGCTCAGGCGACTGCGACATGCACGCTGTATGTCGGTCCTCATCATTAGTCGGAATGTGTGGGGTATGCATGTATAGATGTATATGTATGTGTGGAGCCCGGAAGATTTGTGGCTAACGCTTGCAGAGAGTATGGCGGACGCTTTTCTGCACCGTAGAGAAGACAACCGAATAGGAAAAGTTTAGGACGAGTGCGGGCCATGCCTGCTTTTCTTGTGCGATTCACGTTTCGGCGGCAAAGGGGGTGCAAAAATGAAAGCAGAAGGTCTGCCAAGTCTTTTTTTTTTCGTACGAAAAACGTGTCGCCTGCCGATGCAGGTGAGACGCGCTGATGAGCGCTTTCTATAGAGCATGTGTGTCACCTCCATGGCATCACTGACAGAGCGAACCGAGTCAGCAAAGATGTTGTCCTCGACAGGTCGTAATTCGCTCCTTTTTTTCTCCCCCACCCGTCTGCCGCGCGCATCGGTGCGTGCTTACTTGTGCTTGGCTCACGCTGTAGCGCAGCCTTTCCGCTGCCGCCTATGACGGGCATAAGGACTGTAGTTTCTCGGTGAGTGCGCATGTGCAACGATAACGTGAGCTGACTGGCATATACACACGCACAAGCACACGTATGCGACAACAAAAAAAAGCCAAACACCTTTTTCACGGATGCGCCAGTGCTTTTCTTGCTCCCCTTCTCGTCTCTTTGCCTAAACCCCCTTTTTCTTTCTCCCTTTCGTTGCTTAACGCACATGTATGCGGGCGGCCGGCACACGCGCACGCGCTCTTTGTGCATTGCCGCCACGAGTTTGGCGCGACGGCATGCACTATTTCTCCTTTTTTTTCGCGTGTCTTGCTGTTCTACTCTGACGTTTCTCTATCCGCGCAACACCCACGGGCAGCCAACAAGCGGGGGGGGAATGTGTGAGAGCGAAGAGACTGCGCATCATTACCAGCACGCGTTCTTTTTTTCGTGTTGTTATTCGCTGCCCGTCTTTTCATTGAACCGAGCCCTGCCATCAGATTGCGGTGCTAGAGAGGCAGATGAAGAGCCGATTCGCGTGCCCTTCCGTGTACCCCCTTCTTCTTGCCTGCCACTCTGTTTTTTTTTTCTCTCCCTGCATGCCCTCCCTCTCACTTGCTTAGACGCACACGAACCGCATAAAGGGGATATACATCCGCACATAGAGAATTGAGGCTACACGCACACACACGTACAGACCTACATTGCCGTATCGTGGCACATCCTCTCTCACACACAAGAAACTCTTTGTTCTCCAGTCTCATTTATCATTGCTCTCGTCGGCGTCGGCGCCTTCCCAGGCAAGGGCTGATAATGCGCCGCCCAGGTGTGGAGTACTGGTCGTCCACTTGCTCTGTACACAGACCCTCGCGCACGTCTTCCTCGCCGGATCCAACGTCTGTGTCGTGCACCTCCGCGGCGGACTACTGCAACTCGAGCAAGGATGAAATTCCACCGCCGATGTCGACTGTGTGGCTAGCTCCGCCGTCGCTGTCCACCCCGGTCATCTGCGAAGCGGACAGCGGAGACGGAGACGGAGCCCAGCGCAGGATGCAACAACAACGAGTGCTGCAGCGACGAGAAGAGGAAGTGGCGCGTCTCGAAGCCATCTTGGCACGGGAACGGGTCGACAACGCCAACTCGCTGAACGCCCTTCGAGCGTCGCTGAAGCGCGAGCACCTGCTGCGCGCCACGGCGGAGAAAGAGCGACAGGCCGCTCAGGCTGAGGGCAGGCACCTGCGCACCGCACTCCGGGCACTCCTGGCTCAGCCACCAAACAACAGCAACAACGAACCGTTGTCGTCGACGGTGCCTGTCTCCCTTTACGAAGAGGCGCGCCGCCTCCTCCTGCGGTGTGACAAGACGTTCGCGGAGCTCAAGGCGCTCCAGCTGCGCTCAACCGACGCCGCTGGCCTCGAGGTACTCCGCCGGTATGACATTCCGGTGCTCGACGAGATCCCACCTGCGTGGCCGCCTGGGACGCCGCAGTGCAGCGGCGAAGAGGAAGACGACCACGCGCGACGCCGGGCGCGTGCTGGTGGTGGCCCGAATTCTACCCCGGCTGCACGTGAGAAGGCCTCTTCTGGCACTACTCCACTACCGATGGAGGAGACGCTGACGGGGCTCGAGATATCAGAGCTGACTGCTCTCTCGCCAGACACACCGTGCAGCCCGAGTTCGGCAACGCGGCAGGTGAGTGCGGTCACAGCTGCCGGTGAGGCGTCGGAGACGTGGCGTGAGAAGGGGTGCGTACCCCCTGTCCACTCCTCGTCAAACGGCAAGGCCAAGCCTGATGCCGGAGGGGAAACCCTCAGCGCCGACGGTCGTCGTCGTCCGCGGCCCACCCTCCTCAGTCCCCCGTTGCCATCGTCGGAGACCAGCGCCGCGAAAGTTGTGCAGCCGTGGATGGGGCCCATGCACGAGTTCGCCGGGTCGACGCCCCTTCTTGACGCCACGCCGCCGCAGGAGCTCAGCGCGGAGCACCCCACGCGGCTGAGTGAGTTGGGGCGAGAGGACACGATTCGCGACACGGATCACCTTCTCCGGTCTCTGGCAGAAGAGATCGCAATGCTGGCCACGAGCCAAGGGCTCCGCACTGCGTCCGAGGTGGCAGCGCTGTGCCGCCGCCGCGGGCTGCACTACGTCGACGCCGCGTTTCCTCCCGTGTCGGAGACGCTTGGCTTTGACAGCAGTGGTGGCTGCCGCGGCTGCCATACAGACCGGCGCACTTCGTTTGTTGTGGAGTGGCGCCCCCGCGACGCCGTTGTGCCGCGTGGCAGGAAAGCTGAGCTGCTGACGAGCGCCGGCATTGACCCCGATTCGCTACGCTGCGGCCGACTGGGCGACGCGGGTGTTGTTGCCGCCTTGGCTGCGCTCGCCGAGTCTGCTGGTGCGGTGCTGAGCGTGCTCGCCAGCACGACGAGCGAGGACGAGGACAATGGCATCTACGTTGTCTGGCTGTGCGTGCATGGCTGGTGGACGCGCGTCACGGTCGACGCGTATCTGCCGTGCGTCATCGAGGACAACAGGCTCGTCGACCTGTACGGATGCAGCAGCACCACCACCTACGACCTCTGGGCACCTGTTTGCGAGAAAGCGCTGGCCAAAGTGCTGTGTGGCTACCACGCGCTCTGCAGTCTCACAGCGGAGACGGCGATTGGCAACTTCACGGGTGGACCGGTCGAGTGCTGGGACTGGTGGCACAGACGCAGCAGCACGGCGCTGGAGGAGATGGAGGCGGCTCTCAGTACAAACGCACGCGGCGCAGGCGTGGTGCTGCTCTCCACCTTTTCAACGGCGGCCCTGCGTGACACATCTACGAGGTCGGTGGCTGTGGCTGGGGCGCATGCGGCTTACCAGCGGCTCGGGCTTCGACCTGGCACGTCGTACCGCGTGCTGGCCGTGGCTGATAATGCAGAAGGTGAGCCGATGGTCCTCCTGCGCAACTGGACACGAAGGTGCGAGCAGCGGGAGAACGGCCAGGCGCGCTGTCTCTTTGATCTCGATTCCGCATTCGGCGGCGGTGACCGTCGCAATCTTTCGCCGCGGCGGGACAGCAATGACGGCACTGCGGCCGTGAAGGGATGGCTGGCAAAGCCGCCGTCGCAGTCGAGTGCTGCTTCGAGTCAGTGCGACTCGTGTGTGTGGCTGAGCTACACAAAAGAAGTGCTACCCTACTTCGACGGGTGCCACGTGTGCTTTGACTGTCGCCGGTACCACGACCTTCGCGTTCCGATTGCATTTACGGGCTCACGGCCGGCCATTCCAGCGCAGCTGGTTCGCGTCCGTGTTCAGGAAGGTCTTGCGAGGCCCCCGCACAGGGTGACGCGCTGCCCGACACGGCTGTGGATCGGGCTACACCAGCCTTTCTCCCGCGTCGACACCAGCGATGCTGCTCACGCTTGCTTTCCGTGGGGGCTGAAGATGACCCTGGTGGCTCAAGAAGAGGCCCCGGTACCCTTTGGGGGAGGCGGCGGCTGTGCGCGTCCTGCGCGCCGGTCATACATCCTGTCCGAGTCCTTCTTAGGCGAGCCAAAGGAGCTGCCAGCGGTGTGGATGTACTTGGAACTGGAGCCCGTCGCGGACAGCGCACCTCATCCTGTCACGGATCTCAAAGATGAGGACGCCGCTGCAGCAACCACGACAACGGAGTTCTTCGTTGTGCCGCACATGGAATGGATCGTCAGGAAGGACAGGGCACACACCGGCCAGGATGATGATGGACTCGGCTCTCTCGGGTGTGACGTACCCTCTGCTCAGCATCGGCGCAGTGTAGGGCAAGAGAGTCAGCGCAGGCGCCTTGGCAAGGATGCGGCACCGCATAGTGACCAAAGCGGTTGCGCAAGTGGTGCGGAGAAAGCGGTATGGCACCAGTGCAGTAATCGCCATCCCGCCAGCTTAGCTGAGCTCTCACTCGGCAATGCTACGACAGCGATCGTGGCGGTCTTGGCAGAGCGCAGAGAGTCGGTGCTGGTGGACGTCGTCAACGCACCAGAGGAGCTGCGCGCTGCTGTGTATCACGACGTATTGGATCGTATCGACTTCTCTGATTGTACAGTCGCAGGGGGCAGTGACCACCGTCAACCATCCCACCCGTCGCAAGCGAGCGCTGCTACAGCACCGGGAGAGGTGCGCTGCCAGTTGAATGGACGCTGCATGCCAACGTTTTCCTGGTGATGTTTGCACGGTGACCGGTGGACGGGAGAGGGCTAACAGTGAAGCGATGCAACCCGAAGCAGCGCGAGAGATGAAGGCGCGCCATGAGCCTTCACGTTGTCCCTGCCATCCTTTTCCTCGGCTCGTCGTTGGGTGCATGTTGGTACAGTGCCCCGTCCTGCAAGTTCCGCGCTGCGTGCTATGCTCCTTTTCCTATCGTCACTGCCTGTTGTTGGCGCTAGGGCGAATGGGTGGCCATCACACAGCTGGACGCGATCAGATCCGCCGCAACGGCGGTCGCACAATCTTACCATACCCGTGCGGAGAAAACCAAAAGCCCTAATCGGAAGCGACAAAAACCGCCCACGCCGTTACTGCAACGATGATGGCCACGAAGGCAGGTTCAGCGGCAGGTATGACGACCTCGTTAGGAGGTGAGAACTGGTCTCCTCTCTCAACAGTCCGCAGACCTATACACACCACGGTGTGTCTTGTCTCGCTTTCACGCGCATCCCCTACACTGCACCTCTCCCGCTTCTGTCTTCAAAGCCTCTTCTGGCCTTCTCCTCGTGCTAGCACGATGACTCTGCGCTTGCGCCGCACTTTCTTTTGTCCTCTGCTTCCCCACTGCGTTAGCGTGACTACCTGCACACTCATACAGATGAGCGCGTGAGGAGCCACGCTATTTTTGGCTGCCAGCGCCTGCAGGCGTTGCCCTTCGAGCAAGGGGACGGGCAAGAGCCTCACGATCACCCATGCTCTGTGGGCCGCGGTGGCATTCTCTAAGCTTATGATTCTCGTGGAGGCGGTTGGTGGCGACATGCCGGGCAATCTTGTCGTGCTGTGCGATGACGCTGATATTCTAGCTTACCACTTCACCCTTCGTGCCCCTCTGTTCTCCGCCTAGGCGCCCAGGTGGCATGCGAAGGATCGCTGCACATTTGCGTGGCGCCGCGCTCAGGTGATTGGCGCGATAGCGTCTGTCTTTACCACCTGCGGCCCGCTGTGCGGATCACCAGCAGCCCCTTCCAGTGGCTTCCAAGCGTGTCCCTGTGCGCCATGTATGATGACGAGCAGGGGATGGGGGATGGGACGGAGAGGTGCTGCCGACGCCTTTTATGACGGGGCTGGGGTGCTTTGGCTTCGTCATGAACGTGCTTTTCAACAGCATGCGGTACTGCAGTAGCGAGCACGCACAGTCTCCCGGCAGCCTCTTCGAGGGCCATGACGATGACCAGGGCCGCAGTCACGAGGACGGCGGGCACCATCACTACGAAAATGGCCACGAGGACGACCACGGCAGCGTACACGCTCGGCTTCTCTCCACGTAGGATCACCAGCGCGATCGGCAGACATCTGCGGCGGCTTACACGGCGTGCGTGTGAGCCGTGCCTCAGACGCCGAGGCGCTATCGCAAGATGCAAGGCACCACCGTATTCCCCTTCTCCACGTCTTCGGCGACTGACTGCCTGCCTTGGGGGTAGTGGCGCCAGCTGGCGTGACGGCGGTGTGCAACTCGTGCAAGCACCACGCAGCCAGCACGTTGCACCGCTAGGTCAACCTGGTGGATCCTATCCTGTCCCTTGTGTTTCACATGATCACGATCCACACCCCGCGAAGGACCTTGCCGTGGAGAGGTGGCAGATCGTGATGGATTGGGTGTCGACGATGCTCTCCCAACAGGATTGTACGTGTAAAACCGCTGGCCGACAACACAGTGGACGAAGTGCTTCACCTCTATGTTTGGATGGCTTCGACTCAACTTCTCTGTCCTCCGCGCCACACTCAGTACGTCGCACGACCTCCCCGCCGCTGAAGCGCAGCGGCTCATCAAGGGACACACCGACCGGTGCGTGGCGATGGGTGCGCAGCACTGCACGTTTCAGCTCGAGTAGAGCTAGCACGCGCGCAGGTAGGGTGCACCGGTAGCAACGAGGCGTATCGGCGTTGCAGTCGTGTAGAAATCAGCGGATACGAAGTCGTAGCGATCCAGAATGCGATATCCCTCTCAGTGACGCGCCACTTCAGCTGGTGGCATGCTGTCTGTTGACAGAACGGCGCACCAAAGGAAGGAGCGTGTGGGGGGTAAATCAGGACGATGTAGGGCGAGCCTGACGAGGAAGAATAGCCTTCTTTGGTTTGACGGCTACGCGGCTTCACAGAGAAGTTTGCACCTCTCTTTTCCTCGTGCTGCCTTCTCCCCCGCACTTAGATGACTCGCGTCTATCCTGTGCAAAGACTTGATGAGTCCGTCTCTGTATGTTGGCGCTAGGCGTGTTCGTGTTTGTTGCTGAGCCAGGGCTCGTGCGTCTCCTCTGCCTTCTTTCCAGTCGATTACTCACCTCCTCCTCGTGTTACCGTGGGCGTTTGCGTTTTTGATGTTTTTTTTTCTATTTTGCCTGCTGACATGCGCTACGCTCTCCTTGTTTGCGCACACCTGGTGGCACACATGCGGAATGGTAATCATTCTTGCCTTTGTGTTTTTTTTTTTGCAACCTCAGCTGCTCTCCGCGCCTTTTCCCGTGCGTCGCTGGCCTTCACTGTCTCTATCTGTTTGTTGGTTCCTTTTCTTCTGGTGCCCTCGCCATGCACACACACGTACAGGCGTTTGTGTCTCTCTGTAGATGAATGTGTGGGCAGACACCCCCTGCACAAACTCCCTTGCTCTCGAGCGTTTCGTTTCTGTGAGTTTATCTTTGCCTCGCTGTCTCGCCTCGCCTTGACGCTGGCTTTTATGTAGGCTATTTCGCTCATTCTCATCGTCCACCGCCTTCCCCCTTCTCTCTCTGTGACTCCAACCGTAAGCCCCAGCGTGTTGCACAGTTGTGTGTGTACATGGGGAAAGGGGGAGACGCTTAACTCTTGTTGTTTCAGTACTGCTGCTTGTAGAGGGTAGAGGACGTAGGGAAGGACAAGAGCGTGTGCGTCCGCATGCCAGTCTGTCCGCCTGGCTTGCTTGTGACGCAGTTTACTAAGTGCTCCGATCTTTTTGTCGCTGCACACTTTTCGACCGCTGCTGGCCCCCTGGATTTGTGTGTGCTTCATAATGATGGCTCGTTTTGTATCTTTGGTGTCGTAACGTGCGCTTCCTCTTTCGTTGCGTCTCGCGCCTCTCAAGATGCTGACCAGAGGATGTCGCTGTGGTGGAGGAATGAGGATGAACGTGGTTGGCGCAAGCGAGGCCATAGAAGATTATATGGGAACAACAAAAAGAGCACGCCCTTCTCGGAGGACAACTTCACCGATGTGCGCAGCGGCCGTTATGCTTCCGCCATCTGTACGCGTCGTAAACATAAAGGACAATGCGTGGCTGGCCCTTTGGCCACTAATGAATGATGTGGCCTTTGTCTCTGCTTCCCTGGGCGGCGCTAAACGAACGCTGCAGCTCACCCGAATATTCATGTGTGTCTAGGTGCTACGCGCGGCCTTTTTACCATTTTCTTCTCTGTCTCCTCGGTGCTTTCCACGTCTTCGCGCCGCTTTTTCTTTTTGCTTCTTCTTGGGTGTACGTGCCCGCCCCCCCCCCTTCTCTCGTGTGCGGCACCCTCGCTTGCTCCCTCGGAGACGCAGGGCGAGTAGTCGCCTTTATGTCCGTGAGGAGAGACGTGTGGTGTCCTCTCACTCCCACCCCACATCAAGCCTTCCATCGAGCACAGCCACCAACCAACCACCTAGCACCCCCCTCCCACAAACACACGCAACCGAGGAGAGATGCACATGCGAAAGGGAGGACAGCGTAGCCGTTCGTTGCGTCTCCCTCTTCATTCCCTCTCGCTGTTTTTCATGTTATTGTTATCTCATTTCAGCTCGCGTCTCTGCCGACGACGCCGCTGACTTGGTTTACGCATTTACGGCCTCGTCTGCTTTGGATCCGCGTGCATCTCTAGAGCATAGACCTCTTTTATTCAGCATTCTCTTTCCTAGATGCACGTACACTGACCTCCGCACTTTCTTTTTTTTTTCTGTCCAAAGAGACGCACACGTACGCACATACGCCGCCCATTGTCCATCAACGGACAGAATTGGCCAGACCGCCGCGTGAGGAAACCGTTTTCGCTCATACCGGCGCGTCAGCCCTATTCGCCGAATGGAGCGGGACAAGCCGCCACCGGCTCTACGCTTTGCTCGTCAGTGGACATTGCCTTCCAGTTCGGCGAGCGACGCCGGTTTCGCTACCCTTGCCTATCCGTCGTGGCACACAGAGTCCCCCTCACCATTTAACCGATCTCAGGTGCCCCTGACGCCATCCCCCGACAGAGCCGGGCGGCGACAACCGCTGGAAGGTTCCCTCGCGCCAGGCTCGCCGTCTCCTATACCACCCTCGGAGCTGTCAGCGCTGACTTCGGGAGGTGCCGCGCACCACACCGATGCCTCACTGCAGCGGGCGTCGCGCCCTGTGCCAGCTGCTCCGTCCGCAAGCAACGTCGCAGCACGATGCGTACAGCCGGTGATGCTAGCCAGTGATGCGGATGGCAAGTCGTTCTGGCGGCGCCAAGCGCAGCGCCTCGAGGCGAAGTGCGCCGCACTGGAGGAGGAGCTCAAAACCGTCTACCGCGTCCTCGGCAAAGAGGCCAATGATATCCCTCGTGCGCTGGAGGCGAGTAGTCATACCTCTTTGATGGCGGCCGGAAGCGTCAACCCTACCTATGAGACGGTGGCGCAGGAGCGCGACATGGCGCGGCTGGAGCTGACGCGAGAAAGGGAAAAAAATTTTCTTCTGCGTCACCGCCTGCGGGAGATGGATGCGGAGGTGCATCGGCTGCAAAGTCGGCATGCCCGTGACGTAGGCAAGCAGCGCGTTGGCGATGCATCAAAGCGGGCGTCGCCGTCTTCTAAGTCTGTCTCAAAAATGGGTGTGCTTTCCTCGAGACACCAGCGCGCTTCCAGTCGCTGCTGCTCGAGCTCTTGCTCTTCGACACAATCCACACGTGATGTGCGGCGTTCGCCCATCTACCCACGCTCTCGCAGCATCACGCGACCGTACACTTCGTCGTCCGCAAAGCGGGAGGAGTCGCCACGACCAACGCCGGCGCCGGTGTCCACGTCTTCTGCCCACTACAGCGACAACTCTATGATCACCCGGTCTTCGACCGCCTCAACGTCGTCCTCGACACACCGTGAGAGTGGCCGCCGGGCCGCCAACACGTCTGCGGCAGCTCCAGCAGCTTTCGGAAAACCCCGTGGTCGTAGCACGCACTCGCCTCTGAAACCGAGCCGACAGGCGACAGACCCCTACGAAGCGGAGGCGCGTGACTTGCTCACATGGCTGCTAAGTGCTCGCCCTTCCTCGTCCTCTCCGAGCCGGTGCCAGCCGTTCGTGTGGCGGAAAGGCGCTGCCGGGTCACGCGGGCCAGAACCTCTACGCCGCTCTAACCTTGAGAGTCCACCCAGACGTGTGCGCCATAACGACCTCTTCAGTGCCACTGTCGCCGTCAGCGAAGGCGAAGGAAACGGCGGCCGATTGGCGCATGGAACGGCACGGGGAGCGGCGAAGGCTCGTCCAGCGATTCGGGACAGTCGACTGCTGTCGCCTATTCCGCTGCAGCAAGAGAGGGATGCCGCTGATGACGAAAAAGCAAGGGACCACCCCACAGGTGCCGTTCGGTCGCTCTGTGCGATGCCGTTGCAGGTGCGAGCGCCACGGAGCGCCGCGGGCCCGTCTCGCGACGCGCTCTCCGGCAAAGGGGCCCTTAGAGGGCACGCTGGCGATGGGGAATGGATTGCGTGGCAGCCGCACGTTATAGCGCCAGGGCAACAGTCTGGTGGGGCGTAAAAAGCGGCGGCGCTTCTCTTTTTCACGTGCATTCCATTGGCATCGTGCTTTTTCTCCTGCCTTTTGGCACTCGGTGAAGGACCGGCGCGTTCGTCGCATGGTAGCTGCGGGCAGTGGACGCTTTTTCCGTGAGTCCGTGGTGGTGGTAGTGGTGCTGCTGCTGTGCGTGCGCATGATGCATGAGCCACAGCGGCGACGGAAAGGGCAAGAGAGACGCGGCGCAATCGTGTATCAGCGGTGCGTCGGAGACCATCGGCGAAAACGACGCCACCGGCAGCCCCCATGTCCCACAGGTAAGCCGATGAGAAGCGAGACCCTTGGAGACTATTGAATATCAAAGTGCACGGTTGCGTTCACGCAGAGGTGAGGCGGTGTGTGTGGTGGCCGCTCCCAGAGCTTCACCAAGGCTGTTGAAGCCGAGGTTAGTGCCGGAAAGAAAAAAGGAGGAACGCAATGGAGATGCACACCCCAGTGAAACTCTGGGGGACTGATACAGTGTGTGTGAGTGTGCAATTGCCTATGCAGGCTCTTGCCTCTCTTAGCCAGCGCTGAACTTTCTGCAAGTGCGTGGCGTCGCACTTCATTCCCCCGCCAACTGCTCAACGGGTTGCGTCTTCTCTTTCTTTCACCTTGTCCTTGCCCGCTTCTCCGACGCTTACGCTTCTCTTTCTTCTCTCTGCCCTGGACGATCCAACCACAGCTCGCAAAGTGGGAGTCGAAGGCGTCCGGCGCCGTGCCGTCTTCTCGGAGGCACCCCCCACCTCCCCACCACCACCGTAGGTGCAGGCGCTCACTCTGACTTTAACAAAGAGCACGTAGAAGCTCTCGCGGTGATCAGCGGCAACATGCCCTCGAGCTCCTCGGCATTGGACGTGCCGCTTGTAGAAGTCATCTGCAGCTATCCGACCCGCGAGGGGCTATGCGCCGAGTGCCCTGCACTGCTGCTGCTCGTCTACCAGCACGTTGTAGCGGAGCTGCAGGCGGGGCGACGCGCCGTGGACGTGTTCCGTGGCACCTCGCGGCAGGACCACCTGAGCGAATTACTCGGTGTGCGCTCCTTGTCGGAGCTGTTTGAGCATCTCTACCCGCTGTCGCAGTCTTGCACCCTCGATGAGAGCACTGCGGGCTCGCAGTTCTGGAGGCAGGCACGGGCTACCTTGGAGGCCGCGTGGGCGCCGCCGCACGACGCAAAGGCGCGTGCCCTTCTCACGCAGGTGCGCGGCCAGCCGCGATTCCGCTTTTGCGGGCCGCGCGACGCCGAGACGCCCGGGGAGGGCTATCCACTGCACCCTGTATCGTTGGAGCGGGCCTTGGCAACAAGCAAGCGCTTCCTCCGCACTGCGATGACCTGCGCACTGGACGGGTCAACGGATGCCCTGGCCGGGCG
The DNA here is from genome assembly GCF_000002875.2 of Leishmania infantum JPCM5. Lineage (NCBI taxonomy): Eukaryota > Euglenozoa > Kinetoplastea > Trypanosomatida > Trypanosomatidae > Leishmania > Leishmania infantum. The sequence goes on from NC_009420.2 coordinate 286,507, forward strand.
GCAACCGGAGCTGCGCGCGGTGCTGCAGCTGGCCCACCTTGTTCCCCATACTCCGTCGACGGGAGCGCCTCCGAGAAAAGAAGTCACGCCGGAGGGGATTAGCTTCTGCATGGTGTCGCTGCAGCAGCGGTGGTGGGTACTGGTGAACGCGGCGCTGGAGCGCGTTCTGCTGCTCACTCGCGCTGCCGCGAATGGGAACGGTAACACCAGCGGCAGCAGCGGCGTCACAAAATCGCTTCTCTGGCAGCTGCTGGCGGTGCTGTCTGTCCTAGACACTGCGCACTACGTCTTCGCCTTCCCAGAAAGGCAGCAGGATCTCGCGGCTCACCATCTTCTCGCACGGCTGTCCGAGGTCGGGCTGGTGTACCCCTTACTCAGCAACGACCGCAAGTGCTTTGTCTTGAGTCCTGACTTCCTGCACGCCATTCACTGGCACGCGAGCACGCCGCTGTCCCTCACCTTCAATCATCACCTCCTGCGAAGCGTTAGCGGCGTCAGCGACATACGTCGCGAGGACACCGACACCATCATCACCGAAACGAACTTCCGTCTGTACGCGTACACCGACGATGCTGACCTGCTCAACATTTTGAACCAGTTCGCGAAGCTGGAGGAGATCGTGAACGGGAATCTCCACTGCTACCGCGTGACGCGGGACAGCTTTGCCTCCGCGATGCGCAAGGGCATCACCGCTGCACAAGTCCTACGCTTTCTTTCGCTGCGAGCGCACCCCAGCATGCTTCGCCGGCACGGGGAGCGGGAGGAGAACGGTGACACGACGTCGCCATCGTCTGCTGGCGGCGCCTCCTCTTCCTTCACTTTTTCAGCGTCCCCTCGTCGTAGGGCTGTTGCGGGCACGTGTGGGAGCACCACCTCCATTGATGCGGTGTCGACGCTTGTGGTTCCGCAGTCCTTCTGCGACCAAATGCACATGTGGGAGAGCGAGTGTCGCCGCGTAGTGTTTGAGCACCACGTTGTCCTGCTACGCAACATGTCAACGGAGCAACAGAAGGCGGTGACAGCGTATTTGATCGATGCAGGGGAGGTCGATGCCGTTGCGCACGCTGAGCGCGGCTACATGGTGATTCGTGAGGAAGTCTTCGAGCGTCTTGTCGCACCACTTTTAAGGTGAGCCGGGCAGCGGTGTTGGAGATGGAGGAGACCGCCGCCTCTGCAGCTTTGTGCGTGCTATCTTCTTCTTATCCTCTTTCCTTGTGGTTGCCAGTGCAGAGAACGGTACTGCCTTTCCTCTCCCCTCTCCCCCCTCCACCCCCAACACATACACGTACGCGTACACAGAAAAGCCGGACAGAGGATTTTACAGCTCGATTATTGAGGGGCTGCAGCCAGCCATGTACTGCGATGCGTTTGACATGTGCGCCACGCTCCGACCGCAGTGCGTCGTGCTTTCCCATTCGCTTCCTCCTCCGTTTATGTTCTTGATGCGGGGTTGCGGTGCACGACGCACTTGGGACGCCAGATGCCGCTCTTTCTGCGCCGCCTAAGCTCACTGAAGCTGTCTCATCCTTTTCATTCGTTTTTCTTTGTTTTTTTTTTTTGCCTGACACTTCACACTCTGCAACACACAAACACACGAACGCTCACACCCTCGTTGCCGTGCTCCCCCTCCCCCAATACCGCCATCTTTGCAGAGGTGGGTGACACAGCAGGCCCACGCGCTGTGGCTTCATCGTTGCCGTAATCCGACCCGTTGTAACAGTGGCGCACGAAACAGGAGCGTGTTTCTGCAACGTGCGCACGCTCGCGCCCCCGCTCATAAGACGGCGCTGCTGTGCACCGGCAGGCACATGCTGGACTGCTTCTCAGCTTCTAAAAAAAGGACACCACAAAGGCACGCACACACACGAAGCTCGCTGGAACTCTGTTCCGCGTTTAACCTTCACCCCCCCCTCGCTTCTGTTGACCACCGAGGACGCTTCGACACACCCTAAGCACATTGGCGTTTGGCGAGATGATGCGACGAGGAGCCCCCGAGTGGTTCACACAGGGCAAAGCGCGTGAACGGTTTCACCGGTACTGGCCGTGGGCTCTCAGCTCCATCTGCGCCGGCCTTTATCTCTACAACGGCGAGCCCTTCGAAGACGCCGCCGGTGCCATCGTGACAAAGATTCGGCGACCACTGCTCAAGACGATGGAGTGGGTGGAGCTGCACGATGTGGATCCAGAGACGATGTCGTTGGAGCTGCCGCCGGACATGCTCTTTGGCCCGCTTGAGTTCCCGAAGCAGATGCGATTCCTTCTAGCGGCACTCAGGGCCGACAACGAGCTCGCCGACGGCTACCTGGCGCGAGTGATCATTGATCGCATGGATTTGTCCTTGGACCCTCCAATTCTGTCGGAGGGCGACTTCCTCGCAGCAGGCGGCAAGGAGCTTCTCGACTTTAGCGTGGAGGACTTCACCGGCACTAAAAGCCGCGCCCAACGCAAGCACATCTTCTTTCAGCCCGACCAGTTCCTTCAATTTATCAACGTCATTGCCGCCTATCCGTCACTGACAGAGTACTTTGTGAACGAGAAGGACGGCGTGGAGCTGGTCTTTCAGGCTTATCGACATAGCAAGAACCCCTACGCCCGAGTGATGGCGATGCGGTCGCTGACCTTGTTCTCATTCACTCAAGCCGTCGACGGCACGGTGGAGCGGCGCATCTTGCAAAGCAACGGTGTGAAGACTATTGTGGACGCGTACAAGCAGAGCACCGGTGACCCGACCGAGACGCGCTTCCCCACGCTGCTTCTCTCCTCCATCATGCGCCACTACCCTAAGGAGGGCGGCAAGGAGTTCATCGACGCTGACGGCGTCGAGGCAGTTGTGAACAATCTTAACATCTGCCGTTACAAGGGCATTCCGCAGCACATCCGCGTGCTGCACGACGCCCAGCGCCTCCCCAAGCAGTCGATCGGCAAAAAGTCGGTGGATGCGCGACTGGAGGAGGCAGACTTCTTGGGCGTTGCGATGGGCCTGTTAGACAGCTTTCCTGAGTTTTACGAGGCAACAGGCGACCTTCTGAAGCTGATGACGAGTGTGGTACCGGCGCACGCCGACCCGCTAGAGCTGCTCGAGTACCGTGCCATGCCAATCCTCTCCAAGTACTATGTGAGGTGGCGCGAGGACCAGAGCTTTCAGACGGACGGCACTCGAACACTGGTGGCGAAGCTGTTCGAGCTGATGCTGAATGACAAGACGTGCCAGCGGTGCTACGATCCGTCTGTGGCGTCGTATGAGCTGCTCGAGTGCCTCAGGACCGCCAAGTTGGCCGTCCAGGATGAGCGAGAGAAGCGAGTGACGCGATTTCCAGATCCGCAACGGCAACCGGCGAGCGCCGCTGCCTAGCACATGTCCTTTCCAGACATGCATGCAGGCACGTTGGCCGGCGCGTGCGCGTTTCTCGATGGGGCAAAAGAAAGCATGGAAAGACGGCCTCATCGCCAGCACATGCCGCTCATAACATCCGCGCAGTCATACGCTCTTGTCATCGCTTGACACTCCTCAAACTACCTTCACAGTCCCCCTCCCACCACATCCATCTAAATATCTCTGTATAAGCGGCAGATGCTGTGCGTTGGTGTAGCCTTCCCCACCCCCTCCCTCCTCCTCCACACTCAGCAGCGTCATTCCGTGGAGCTGGGGAGGGTGACGCCCCACGAAGGAGTGGTGCAAAAAAATCTGAAGCGATCCTGGAAGCGCGGCATCGTCCTTGTCGACCGGCGCTGCGTACTTACCGAGAGCTCCGGGTAACCTTGTCTGCTGTGCTAAAGGGGGCACGTCCTCATCGAGCACGATGTCCACCAGTAGCCCTTCTCTCTTCTGCCCTGCCAGGTAGCTAAGAGAGGGCGGGCGGGTTCAGTGTTTCTGGTTGCCATGCACTCACCTTGCGTGTGTGTGTGCGTCGCTTCGTTGCGTGCTTGTGCGTATCTGTTTGCTTGCTTGGCCCACTCTTCTCTCCTCTCTCCTCTCTTCCTCTCCCTCTTCTTTCGTTCTTCCGTCTCCATCCGGGGATGCAATGGGTCGCCTTGAGCGCGTGTACCTCAACGGCGTTGTTGTCTCTGGATGCGGATGAGTGAATTTGTGTCTGCTTAATATGCACGCCTGCGTGACCGCACTGCGCATAGCCACCTTAGAGAGGCTGCGTCCTCCATAATCGACTGAGCGCACCCACGATTGACCATTTTTCGTTCTGTCATCTGCACTACTGCTATCGCTGCCACTAAAAAGAAGAGGAAGCGAGACGCACACTTGCTTCCTTGGCGCGATCCCACGCCTGCCTCGCGTGTGTGTGTGTGTGTGCCGCACCTTTGCTTTACAGCACGAAACTCAACACCATAGACACCTCTCTTTACACCCACACGTCAGCAATCATGTCGAAAGACGACGCGAGCATTGCCTATGCCAAGAAGCACAAAATCCACCATCTGTTCGAGCTCATGGCGACCAAGGTGTTGCTGAACCGTCCCGAGAACCCCTTTGCGTACCTTCGCAACCTCCTCAAGGACGTGGAGGAGTCCGAGAAGAACAGGGTCCCGTACGATCCTACGCAGGTCCACTTCAACAACGACGTCGGTGCCGCAGCACCTGCGGCAGGAAGCAGCGGCGGCAGTGCCGCGGCGGCTCCAGCAGCGGCGCTGACCTCCGCGAAGAAGGAAAAGAGAACCGTGACGCTAGCCACCTTCGGTCTCGACCGGGCAGGCAAGACGTGCGCCCTTTCCGTGTTGGAGAGCGGCGAGGCGGACAAGAAGTACACCCCGACCGTCGGCTTTGCCCCGATCAAGTTCCCGCTGGACGACTACAACTTGTGCGTCTTTGACCTCGGCGGGGCCGCCAACTTCCGCGGCATTTGGGTGCACTACTACCACGACTGCTTCGGTATCGTGTATGTCATCGACTCAGCGGCCAGCGATGAGCGGGTGGCCGAGTCGCTCAAGGTGCTGCACGAGACGCTCCAGCACCCGTATGTGAAAGGGAAACCGCTCTTGGTGCTCGCAAACAAGAAGGACTTGCCGGAAAGCCGCGGAGTGGGGGTGGTCCCCCAGGGCTTTCTCGAGGAGGCGATGGGGGAATCGGGTGCGCCGCACCGCGTGCTGGCGACGTGTGCCATAGAAGATGACCCGGCCTTGGTGGAGGGTATTGAGTGGCTGCTGGAGGCTGTGTCGAAGGAGTACGACGCACTGGCGAAGCGGGTGGCGAAGGACAGCAACGAGGTGAAGAACGAAAAGGCTCGCCAACGGGCTGCCAGGCTGGCTGCAATTCGCGGCGAGGACAAGTGAAGAATGCCTGGGCCCGGGGAATGGTTCTACGGTGGTCTTCCCGAGACCTGCTGCTGACTCCTTGCCGTCGTCACCGTTGGTTCTTGCTTGTTTTCGCTGCACGAATCATGGAAGCAGTGTGCCTCCGTGTTGGGGTCTGTGTGTGCATGCGTGTCTGTTTGCACATCCCTCTGTTTGACGGTTAACGATAGATATGTACGAGTGCGAGCGTCGCTTGGGCCTGGTCGCTTTTTTTTTTGTTTTCGCTTGTCTGCCGGTGTTGTTGTCCTGCTCTCTCTTTCCCCACTGGGTGGAACGAGGGGGGCTCCCTTGTTATCCCTGATTTTGTCGCGTTGCCTGCCAGTGACAACGGCAGGTGCGCGAATGCTGTTGTGTGCTAACCGTTCTCCTGCATAGCCATAGCGTCTCCCCGTTCCTGAGACGCCCCCGTCCAGCCTGTGTGAGGTACGGTTCCCGCTGCGGTCGCGGCTCAATTGACGGCAACGAGGGCATGGGTGCCTCTTCCCACAAAGAGGTGCGTGATTGCATGTGCTTTTCTCCTTCCATTTGTCGGCAAACCGGATGCCTTTCGGAGTCTGCCTCCGCCCCAGTCATGCAACGGGGGCTGTGCGGGAGGGGGGAGATTCAGGTGACATGGAAGGCATGTCGAAGCCAGCGGGATTTTTCAACAAAAGAAAAAAAAACAAAGAAAAAAAGAAAAAGAGGGGCTTCTCGCGTCGCGACTCTGAATGTTTCTCCATGTGTGCGTGTCTCCCCTTTCTCTTTACCTGCTCTCTCTCTCTCTGCGACCTCTTCGTTGCGTGCTGCTGCGGCGCCGACGCGTCCTCTCATGCGACCAGGAGGACGAGGCGGAGAGCCGCATCACGTACTTTTTCGTCCAGCGCAGGAGGAGCATGCAGCTGCTGCCTTGCCATGCAAGCTCAACACCTGTCGCGATCCTTGCAGAGCGTGCTGCCGTCGCTCTCAGTTCCCTCCCCCCCAGCGCTCTCTTTCGATTCCCCCTGTGTCTTGTGCCACTTTCATCACCGCTTCTGCCACCCCCTCCCGACGCCGTCGACAGCAGGGCAGGAACGTTGCATGCGAACGCCGCGCTGCAATCCACTACACACATACACGTACAACAACAACCCCCCCCCCCACGTACACCTTAGGTGCGAGTGCAGGCGCTCCGTGTACACTCGCACACAACAGCAGGCAAGCACCGGAGTCGCTGCACTCTCTCAATATACATAAAGAGTGCGTCCTTTAAGTAGCAGCAGGTAGGGCTCTCCTACAACCGTCGGCGCGAATCCCTTAAAGGGCGAATCCGTTGCCGGAGGGGAGGAGGAGTGCAGGGACACGGCAAACAGGATCGGCTGTCTGTGCCGTTGTCCACAGGCAGCATCGAATGTGCAAAGGCGGAAAGAGAGGAGGCAAGTTCGACGCACACACACGCGCAGGACACAGGAGCATCCACGAAGCGACGAAAAGACGGACCGCGAATCCGAAGTCGCTAGTGGAGGGAAGGCACATTGAGGCAGTAGACGCTACCGTTACCATCATTGCATTGCTTAACGGACACAGCGCCCCCACACCCCCTCCTCTCGTCCTCCTCCTCTTTTCGCAATTCTTTTTTGTATGTTGTGTGTGTGTGTGTGTCTTGCCGCCTTTTTCGTTTTCGTGTTATTCTTGTTTCGCCCCTATCAATCTGCTCATCTTCTCTTTTGCCGCGCTAATCTCGCTGCATCCCCCTCCACAGATCTGCTCACCGACTTCAGCATCGCCGCCATTGTTTCTCTTTCCCTAACTCTACCCCCGTCGCCGCACATCGACATACTGTGAAGTCATCAGTTATACACGAACACACATACAAGCAGTGCCCCCCCCTCTCTATCCCATCACACAGAAGCCGGCACTATACGTGGATCTCGTGGACTCGCTGTCCTGAACCTGCCACTTTTTCCTTCATTGCTCGTTTCGTTTCTTAATATTCTGTGATTTCTTTCTTGGTGTCCCTGGCTGCACCCTTTTTTTGGTTGTGTCGTCGTTGTTGTCTTGTCTTGAGGCCACACATATCCGCTGCGTCACCAACGCGGGCTACTGACTGCGCTGCCGCACCCTTTTATCATTGCGGCCTGCGCAGCGTACCGTTGTCAGGCGCAGTCCCACGTGGGTGCTCACACGTCGTGCATGTGGCCCACTCCATTTCGACGCTTTTGCGCTTTTGTGTTCTTGAACCCCTATTGTCTTCCTTCAACATCACAGCCTCACTCACTCCGGTCTTCACGGCGGCGACTTCATAGACGCACGCACTCTTGTTTGTCTTTCTTGCTCCGCTCCGCTAACACGTGCGCAGAAAAAAAAAGGCAGAGGGGACGCGGGGGTGCACATTGTCGGCCTTCGCCGTAGCTCATACCCTTCTCTGCTTCTCTTCTCACGCCCTCCTCTCCCCCCCCCTCCGCTCTCTCCTCTTCTGTTCTTTCTCTGCCGACCTCATTTTGCCCCCCCCCCACTCCCCCCACTCCCCCCTTGCTCTTCCCTTAGACCTACAAGCAGTTTCTTTTTGCACTCTGCTATCTTGAAGCGCTCGTGCTTTGCTTCAGCCCCCTTTTCCCTTTCGTTTCGTGTACTCAGCCCCTCCTCCTCCTCTACTCTCGTTTGCTTGTTTCCCCTCCGCCGCTTCACCTGCCTCTCTCCTCTCCTCTTGTCTTCGGTCTCACCGGGGCGGTGTTTCTAATCCCTGTGAGGTCTTTTCAAACGTTTAGACATGCCAACCTCTTCGCAGGCTTCTGCTTCGGCGCGTCGTGCCAGCACCACGAAGCCGGGGCCGCCACCACGCGCCTCCAGCGCCGCACCTCCGCTCCCAGCGCGCTTCCCGAGTCATTCCCAGGCTCCGCTGCCCAGCGCCACAACGTCACGGCGCGGTTCAGCAATCCCAGAGCTGATCGGGACACGACGCGACTCCTCCATTGGCGCCACCAGCACAAATCCTCGTCTTCGGGGCGGTAGCGTGATCGATGCCGCCGCAGCGCAGCGCAGCTCTTCAGCTCCACGGAATCCGATCGACTTTGCCTCCAAAGAGAGCCAGGAGGCCATGAACCGTCTGCGCCGCCTCTTCTTGCCAGTGATGATGCGCGTCATCCTGCGGTTTAGGAGACGCTCGCGCTGGAAAGACGGGCAGCCGCCTCGGCAGTACACTCCGGGGTCGGTGGTTGCCGCCATCATGAGCACCAAGTCGCTCCTTGCGGACTGCCCGCAACGAATGGTGGAGAGCCTGGCAGCCGGCGCCACGTTCATGTCCCTCACACCAAAGGAAATCATTGTGTACGCCAACGAGTCGCACGTGTCGTGCGGCATTGTGGTGCTGCTCTATGGCCAGCTGGAAGAACGGCGCCCCGAGCCGGGTGGTAAAAAGCCTAACGCGGGCGGCGGCGGCGGCTCCACACGTCCCATTTGCACGCAGCCGCACAGATTGCACAAGGCAATGAGCGTACTCTGTCTGATGCCTGTAATGTGCGAGGATCGCGCCACGTCCTTCCTCGCGACTCGCGAGAGCGAGGAAGCCGATGTCGCGATAATCTCCTCACGCTGGTTCTGGGAGGTGACGTACAGCATGGCACAGGCGTCGCTGACCACCGCCGACGTGATGGGGCGCACGCTGCGCGAGGTTGTCCTGCCGCATCGCCGCGACCTGCTACTAGCCGATTACTTTCCCACCTCCGTGGTGCTTCTCCGCTCGTGGATGTGGTCCATGCTGACGGCGAGCGACCGCGTCAAACTGAGTCGTTCCATGGAGGTGCGCGTTCTCTCCGTCGGCGATGTCCTCTTCGATGAGGGCGACTACTGCCCATACATCTACGTGGTGCGCCGCGGTGCCCTCGCTGCGATCGTGAAGGGCGAGACACTGGCGGTGCTGGAGGCTGGCGCCGCCGTGGGGGAGGAAAGCGTCCTGTTTCACGACAGGCGCAACTGCAGAGTCGTCGCGATCACCGTGTGCGAGCTCTACGCTCTGCACGCGCACCACCTTCTGCGCCGCTTCCTCAAGTACCCCGAGAGTGCCCGCCGCATCGTTGCGGCTGCCATAGAGCGGCAGGTGTGGTGGATGGAGGAGGGCCGAACACGCGACGTGTTTGGGCTTGTGTCCATTTTGAGCGGTGTACCATGTCTGGGGCACACGACGGACGCCATGCGGGATGAGATCGCGAGGTGCGCCTCCGTACTGATCCTCCCGCAAGGTCACACGGTGGTCTCCGCAAACACACCCTGCACCTTCTTCTGTGTTATCGGCCGCGGCTCGGTGACGCTGATAAGCTCGATGAAGACCGCCGCCGTCGCGGAGACGCCCTCTAGCGTGAACGGCATTGACAGCAAAGGCGAATCGCAGCTGGGTATGCGACGCTCCTCAGCGATGAAACCGATGAGCAACCCAGCGACCGAGATGCGGCGAGAGTCTCGCAGCGCCGGAGACTTCTTTGGCGAGCTATGCTTGAAGCCGCACCTGTGGCCCTATGACGTGATGTGCGACTCCACAGTCAGCCTCTGGCAGTTTGATCGGGAGGCGGTACTCGGGGTGCTGGAGAGGAACCGCGCCGATGCCCAGGCGCTAGAGGTGTGCCGGCAAGGCATCGGCCTCTACCGTACCCAACGCGGCGAAACCAGCATCATCGACGGCTTTGAACCTCCCGCCACCCCCAACGCACCAGCGAATGGATGGCGTTCGTGCATTGGCGGCCAGCGCAGCCGTGCGCAGTCAACTGACTTTGCGACAGCGCCTCCAGGAGCGCGCAGCAGTAGCGCTGGCAGTCGCGCAGGTAGGCGTCTCTCTTTGTCACATGCTGCTGCACCGGAGTGGCTTTCAAGAGGGTCGCCCTCGGAAGGCCGCACGCCGCGCGGAGGCAGGCGCGCGGGTGTGGAGTGGACACCTGAGCAGTGGACCACGTACGCCATGACGCGGCTGCAGGATGGGCTGCGCGCTGAGGACGCAAAAGAGACTCCGCCCGCGCCCTCCCGCGAGCTGCGTGGCGTCGACAAGGAGGTGGAGAAGACCATGAACGAAAAGGTGCTCCAGCTTGTTGCCGTGCAGCCGGAGACGCCACCGAACCCGGCTGACTGCGACATCAGCGGAGACTCAAGTGAGCTGCAGTCGATCATTGTGGGGCAACTCTTCCTCATTATGACGGAGAAGCAGTCGAGGTTCCTGCGACAGGTGAAGGACAGCAACGTCCGTCTCATCACTGAGGACGAGGGTATGCAGCTCGTGGGTGAGCTGAACGACAGCCTCGACGATATGAGCGGCATGGATGCCCTGCACAACTCCGAGGCGCTGGTCGAGGTGACCGAGGTGATGCAGCTGGAGGATATCAGCGCGTCGCCGCTGGAAGGCAGTCATTTTCTGCCGCAGCGCGCGATGCCGTCGTTGTCCGTGCGTGATTCCACTGATGCTACGGATTATATTAATGTGCACCGCGTCGACGATGCCCTCAGCGTAGAGGGCAGCGGTGGCGCGCTGGCGGGTTGGCCGATGCCGAACGCATCAATCGGTCGCACTCGCCGTTCCACCAGCGTCGGCGCGCTCGGCGAGGCCAGCGGCGTCTTGGGGGCATCGTTGAACCCGCGCTCGTCCCTCAATCGCAGTCACTTTGTGCGTCCATCATCTGCGGTGCCGCCGTCGCCGCGCTGCGCCAGCGGACGCGATGACTTTCTGTCACCGGGGGCTATCGGTGTCGTGCGACCCGCGAGTTCTAGCGAGCCTCGGATGATGCCACCCGCGCGTACGCGCCCCGCGAGCGTGGACTTTAACCAGTTCAACAACAAGCTCAGCGTTGATCGCTCCACCTCCATGCTGGACCGCTACGTCAAGATTGAGGATCAAAACTACTTCGACAGCTTCGTCAAAGTGCTTCCGCTGCAGCGGGACGAGATGCGGGCACCAGATGGGGTGAACACGGACAGCGAAATGGGCACCGGCTCTATGGTGCTCCTGCTTCTCCACGTGCGCAAGTGCGACTACTTGTCTGCCAAAGTGATGCAGCGCTGCGCGCGGCCCATTGTGAAAGTGACACTGGGGGAGCGTGTCCTGGTACGTACCTCCGTCATGGAAAACCGCACGGCACCGCGCTGGCCGATTGAGCACTCGTCGTTCATTAGCTTCGTGCGGCGCGGCACCGACATCGTCTTCTCCGTCTGCGACGCGGATGACGAGTGTCGCATTGTGTACCAGGCCTCCTTCTCGACGGCGAGTATACACGAGAACGGCGGGGTGGAGCAGAGAACCATGCCGCTGACGGAGCTATCGGTAACGGGCTTCCCCGCCAACGCGGAGATGGACGCCGATGTGAAGAGCGTCGAGTCGGTTGGCAGGATGCAGAGGAGCGCGAAGAAACCGCGCATGACAATGACCATGCTAGCGGTGACAGCTAACAAGTACAAGGCGCTTCGGCAGTACCTCGAAACGAAAGAGAAAGTGATCGTAGACCCGCCAGGGACTCCGGAGAGCACGAAGTTGTTCCTGCAGGTGATGTCGGTGGAAGGCCTCAGGCACCGCATTGAGGCCACTGTCACCGCTTCCCTCTACAACGGCGCGACAAGCACGACAGTGTTGAAAACCGAGCGTGTGATTCCAAAGACACGCAGCCCCGCCTGGCCCGGGGAGACGAGCTTCGTCATCATCTCAGGCGAAGGCGGCATCTTGTCGTTTGACCTACACCACAGGGATGCCGTCATCGGCTCCACCGAGACAACGGTAGACGAGCTTATCTTTGGCGGAGTAGGGCTGAGGCGGTTGCCGCTTCTTCAGGCGCAGACGGGCAGGCTCGTGATCGGCCACCTCGTGGTGGGCGTCCTGGGCGCGAGGCTGGGGGACAGCGTCGAGAGCCGCAATCGCGACTGGGTGACGCACCTCGCCGTGGAGGAGCTCTCGCTAGCGAGGGAGGGCTTCTCCATCAACCCCGATCCATTCATCGTGCTCCGTAGCGGCACTGGGGCAGAGCTGATGCGCACACCGCTCGCGTTCAGCGCCTTCGAGGCCTCATGGTCGATGTCCGAGGCAAGCTGCCTGCTGCAGTGCCCGCGTCTCTGCGGTAGCACGGCTTCCTACCAGCTAGAAGTGTGCGACAGCGACGAGAAGGAGGTTATTGGCCGCGCGACCATCCTGCTGAGTGATCGCGGCCTTGGCCCGGGCCATCTGCACGATCTCTCGCTCGATCCACCCGGGCGCGGTGTAGTGCGCCTGCGCAGCCTTTGCCTCCCTGTCTTAGAGCTCCCGGCGCGCGGTGCAGCTGGCAAGGCCTCGTCGGCCGCGGCTCTCTGCCCACCGTTCTCCTCTCACCTGCACCTCTCAGAGTCCACGACACTTCTGCTGCTTCACATGGGCGGGTGTACTAATCTGCCCGGCGGCGCGACGGTGGAGCTTCAAATAGACGCGATCGGCACGCTTTCTGTTGATGCGCAGCCGTACTTACGCACTGCTGTACAGGAAGCGACGACGGCTCTGCAGTGGCCCCTCTCAAAGGCGAGCGTGCTACTGCGGATCCCGTCACGGGGGGATGTGGACGACCGGGCTGCAGAAGCGGTTGATCTCCGCCAGTGGCAGTGCGGTCACCAGTGTCACTTCGCTGTCTACGACGGCGTCGTGGACGACGTGAGTCAGATTGGCCAGGTCGCTGTCCCGCTTTCGCAACTGCTGAACACCGCGTTGCACACGTATCCCCTCTTCCCGCGATGCATGGACGCAGACGGTGGGGGTTTAGACCAGCAGCCATCCGTTGGCACAACAACGCGTCCACGCGCGGCGGCCGAGAGGACGTTGGGCAACCTGCAGGTCTTCACGCTGCTCGGCTCCCTCGACCACCAGGTGCGCGGGACGGCGGAGCAAGAGACCGATACGCTGTTGACGTCGGTGCCCGCCGCCGGCGGCCATGCTCCGCCAGATCAGCTGCCGTACTACAATCCGGAAAGCGCCGATATCACCGCTGCGAGGCTGGCTTCCGCCCTCCCTACTACGGTGGTGCTGAGCGTCAGCAACATCTGCCATGTCCTGCCGAGCGCCTCAGAAAAGTATGTCCAGATCGTGGTACGCCGCGGCGCCACCGTTGTCTTGTCAGTGGAGCGGCAGATGGGGGTGCTCAGCCACGCCGAATGGAGTCCGACGGAGGCGTCGGCCGTGGTGTCCTGCGGAGCGCTCCCGGCGGACGCGGCACTTGTGGTGGAGCTGGTGGCGATGGATGTGGTGGAGGGGCGGAACGACGAGGAGGAGGACGGCATCACCCCCTCAGCAGCCGGCGCAAAGGCGGAGTCGACCGCGAGGGATAAGACGCGGCGTCGCACTATCACCAAGGGAAACGCCTCTGCCGCCAATCTGCCACTCGGCCATGCTGAATTGCCTGTATCAAGACTGTCTTCCGTCCAGGCGGGTGAGGTGCGGGTGGTGACACTGATGCTGAGCCGTTCTCAGCGCTCGTCCTCCTCGTCAGAGACGACGGGGCGTCTTCCCAGGGTTGCGCCATCGATGTGTGCTCTAAAGGATGCGCAGGTCGTCTGGCCGACCGTCTCGTTCTGCATCTTTGGCAACCGCGCCTAGGCAAGCTTGACACAGCGTGGCGGCAGAGAGGTGGAAAGCGGGATACCCGAGAAGGCTGCTGATGCCGAGAGAGACGGGAACGTCTTCGTCGCTATCGTTGGCACTCCAACTGCTCGGTGGTTTATTCGTCGCGCTTCCTATCAAAGGTGGAGGGAGAGTAAACAGATGTGTGATCTGGCGTTGCCCCTGAGGTCGTGGTCGGGGCTCGGCCACGGTCTTGTGCACTCCGCATGGCCATGCAGCTCCGCCGAGCACCACTGGCGTGAAATGGGGCCCTCCATTTTTCATGACGTCATCAGCGCCTTTTTCTTCGTCTGTATTCAGCGTGTTTGCCTGTGTCTGCGTGTCCATTGCGTGGTATTGAGGGCCGCTGTTGTTGGTCTATGCGTGCTTTCGTTGTCGGTGGCGGTCGCTCACTTTTTTTTCGGTCTGTGTACTGACTCTTACGCCACCGTTTCCACCATCTTCCCTCCCTCCTTGTTCTGCTAACTGCACCATAGACGCACACACATCCGCCTGCATGCTGCTGTACTCGTTGTGTTTTTTTTTTTTTGGTTTCAAGAGGTTTTCGGGCACCTCGGCTCCGCGCGAACACCCTCCTCTTCCGCTCGTCTTTGTCACTCTTTCCATCTCTTGGGCGGGCGTATGACGGCTGATTTGTGTAATTAGGCGAGCACAAGTGCTCCAGCTTCCGTGTCCATGCGCTTACTTGAAAGAGCAGCTGCAGAATGATGGCGAAGAATGACCCAATAAGTCCGATCACACATACACACACACACACACAATGCAAAAAAAAAGCAAAGGAGACATCGGGTGCACTGTGCTACGCGATCGACGTGCATTTCGGCGTTTGTGGTCAAACGAGGTCAAAACAGATGGAGGCTGGCGACAGAGAAAGTGAGCCGAAGGGCGGAAGAAATGCGTGGAACACCAAAGGGCACTGACGCCTGCGAGTGCCGGCACTTTGGCGACGCCTGCTCTTTCCCTGGCGCTACCGCTTTCAGACGGACGCTGTATAACCCCCTCCCCCTGCTTCTGCCTGTTGACCTCCTCGACAAACTGGGTGCCGAGCTCGTGCGCTATCGCTTCACCTCTTCGTCATTGCTTGTCTTGATCACTGTCTTTCTTTCCACTTCTCTACTCTCTCGCCTGTTCCTATGCTTCTCTCCTCCCTCCCTGGCACCCCCCCCCACACACATGCTCGGATATATATCCACGCACACATACGCCGCGCTGCACGCCAAGCCCACGCGCTTGCGTAGTCTTGTCGTTTTTATTGTTTGTCTCTTTTGTTCTCTCCTCCTCCTTTTATCTTCGGCCCTTTTGTCTCTCCTCTTCTCACACCTCGGCCACGCCCGCTTCTGTGCTTTTCCTGGCACCCCTCCACGTCTTACTCCCCCGCAGCCCTCGCTCTTTCTTTCCTTTGCCTCTTTTTGCTTTGCTCAGTAGGATCGATTTCTTGCCACGCCCTGCCCGAATCTCGCCTGTGTGCATGGTGTATCTGTACGCGTAGATGTGTACGTGTGGATGTGCGCGCGCACGCACTGAACAGCATCCTTACTCGTCTTTGCCGTTTTCTTTGACTGCTGCGATCCCGCACCCGGGCATACAGCCCGACGTGCACTGGACCCCTCCCCTTCCAGTAACTCTGTAGAGGCACGCTGCTTGTTCTTAATTCGCTCGGCAAACCTCGCATTCCTTTTCGCGTTTTCTGTCGCTGGCGCGCTGAGCGCCGCAACGGTTTCCCGTTTCATTTTCGTCGTGCTTGGCAGCTTTTCCTCTCTCTCCTCATCATCTGCTGGTCTTCGTAGGCTGCCGCTTACCGACTACGATTGCCCATCGCCACCACCACCAATTTCTCTCGGAGATTCTGAAGCGATTCTGAAGCCGTTCAGCCAAAAGAAGACACCCGACCACCGTACGTGGACTCGAAACATACACACACACACACTAACGCACAGAGCGGCATTCGACAACGCGCAGGGTACGCTGGCTTCACCTAATCGGAGGAATCAACTGACAGTCCTCGGGTAAGCACGAGCAAAGAAAAGCAAACGAAAAGGAAGGATCAGAGAAAGAACCCAGAAGGTGCCACAACTGTTGTACTTTAACGTATACTGTAGCGCCATACACGAGAGACCCAGCGACTGGTGGACGCTTGCAGAGCAATAGGCGGACGGACAGAAAGGCACGAGGCCAGGTCAAGGAGGGAGCAGAGAAGAAACGAAAAACGACCACCAAAGTAAGCCGTCTATCATTCCACAAAATAATTGATCTGTTAGTTCGGTGGCTGCACACCCTGATTGATCCTATGGTAGAGTGGGCGAACCTGTAGCCATCGCCCCGGTTTTATTCTTTTCCTACCTGCGCAGCATCGTTGCCCCACGACTAGTAGTGCTGTTGCTCTTTCTTTCCTCAAAAGCGACACTTCCTCACGACTCCTCCCCCTTCCCAAAGGAGAACTGCTCACTTCTTGCTGCTCTTGCCTCTCTGCCCTTCCAACCCCAGTCTTCATTGAGTTGCACGTTCTCTCGTCCATCCACCGACTTGCCTTTGGTTTCACCAACACGTCGAGTTGTTCGATTGATCCTTTTTTCTGTGTATGTGTTTGTTTTGTAATCGTGTCTGCGTGCGGCACTCTTTTCATCTGTGCGCTTGCAAGACCGCTTTGACGGTCGTGTGAATCCTCTCCTTTCCTTTGTTTTGCCCACTGCCCTACTAGTCGGCTCGCCGCCGCGGGGCTGTTCGCATACGAGAGTGTCTGTGCCTGTGTATTCATTCGTCGGTCTTCGTGCGCAAGTTTGTCTGTGTGTACGCATTTCTCGCGCACCTTTTTTTTTGTTTTCGATTCTTTGCTTCCGTTTTTCGCTTTTCGTCTCTGCGCCTTTCTTGCTTTCTTTCGCCTTTTTTTTCTGTACTTGTTTTCCTTCATCGTACCCGTCGCGTTTTCTTCCCCCTCCTCTCTACCCTCTGCTCGTTTCCACGGCTTTCATCTCCTGCCACTCACCCCCTGCACCTCTGTCTCTCTCTCTCTCTTCTATTCCTCGATTGCTCAGTGTGCGCAGGGTGTACGAAAGCTTGTTTATTTCTTTTTCTCGTGCGTTCTCTTGAACTTATATAGTGTATTTTGCTGCTGTGCCTCGTCGTCGAGCTAGAGAGACGTTGGTGGTGTCTTTTTCTGTGCTCTCCCCTCTCCCCTTCCCTCCCCCTTCCGTGGTGTACTTTTGTATGCTTCGTTTGACCTCACCAGTTGTGTTCCCGTCGTCTTTTGTGTTGCTGTCAGCCATTCTTTCCCCACCCCACCTCACCCTTGCCTGTCTGTCTGTCTGCGTGTGTTTTCTGAAGTACTGCCCATCTTTATTAGGCTCTTTTTCTGGCCCCCGTCGTGTGCGACGTAACCGGAGAGAGACGCAAACAACAAACAGGAAAGCGGGCTCATAGGCACAGGCACACACAAACAACAAATCGGTACGTCGACCACCACCACCACCATAACACAGAAAACGAAAATAAAGCCGTGGTGTTGTGAGCTGAGGGCACCGTTCTGCTGAGCGTTCCTGCTCAGTTTTGCCGGTTTCTTCACCCCCCCCTTCTCCCTTTCTCGATTACCTTTTCTTTTGGGGCTCTCCACGCCTGGGCTGTGGCGTCTGTTTTCCGTCACACTCATCAATCAATATCCATCTGCTTTTTTGTTGTTAGTACAAGTTTTATTTTTCTGGGCATTCTCTTGCAATTCTTGCTATTCGCCCTTGGTATCATTCATTGCTCGCGTGAGGCCGCCTTTTTTGCTGTGTCGACGGCCCACAGCGACAAGCAGCAGAGGTGGTAAAGAAGATCACAGAAAGAAACACGAGGCACTGAACAGACGGCTTGTGCGAACCCCATTTCGTTGAATACATAAACACACTTTACATATATACAAAAAAAGGAAGCCGAATCACCGCTACGCTCGCTGGGCCTTTAGCGGTCGAGACACACAAGTAGTCCAAGAGACCAGGTGTGCTTGCGTTTTCTTCTCGTTGTCGACTTTCGCGGACCCTTACTTTGTTTTTCTGACCTGCAGTATTTCACCATATACGGTGGCCACAAGATGATCTATAAAGTGTACGGCTCGCCAGAGAACAACAGCGGCAACACCCACATGTATTCCATGTATGCGCCCCCGAACGCGTACGTCCAAGGACAGGGCGGCAGTAGAACGATGTATGGCTACCCCGGCACGGGTGGCCACGGCAGTGGCCACCCATTCGGCTATCACGCAAATCCCTCGATGGGTGCCATGTACGAATATAATGGTGGCAACAACGTACACCACAATGGCAGCGCCCACCTCGCCGGAGGCGGCATGAATGGACGAGACAGAGGCGTCGACGTGGTTGGCTCGCGTATCCCGCACGGGTACGATCAGCAATCCACATCTGACTACGAGGTGCACGACAATCAACTGAAGGCTCCTGTGGTGGTGACACCAGCGACGGTGGTGTCGACTCTAGGAAGCGCGCGCCTCTTCAGCAAACCGCCAAAGCCCATTGTGTACGGCTCGCGGTGTGTCGTGCGGATCTGCGACGCGTTCCAGGAGGGCCGGTGTGCCGCTGGCGATCGCTGCCATGATATCCATGTGAGACCCGAGTACCTGGCGGAGACGCGGATGGAGATGAGTTCGTGGCTCTACGATCGGGAGTGCGAGTTCCGCCAGACGATGGAGATGGACTCGGAAAAGACGTTTAGCATCTTCGTGGCGGACCTCAAAGAGGTGGTTGAGGTGCCGATCAACTCGCTGGTCTTCACCAAAGGCCTTTACGTAGACCCGGCGACGCGCGCGAAACGCGCCCGCGGTGCCGGCAACCATGCCCACGCACACGCGATGATGCAGGTGCCGACAAGCTGCGGCCTTTACTCGACTGACCCACTGCAGTGCAAGTGGGAGCGGTGGTGTAATCAGGTGCACATCGATCACCGGTGGATGCAGGCGAAGAAGGCGGAGTTTGACCAGTGGTTCATAGAGCTCCAGAACCGCTACTTTTCCCTTGCACCAGACGATACTTTCACGGTGCACGACCCGCAGCTCAAGAGCAGTATTTCCTTGCCCAAGTTCAGCATTGCAGGCTTCTCTCGCGGCCTCTTCCAGGGCTCTATGAAGAAGCTCGCAAGTGTGTGCCTGCTGTTCCAGCGCGGCAAGTGCACGGCCGGCTCATGCTGCAATCAAATTCACGTATTCCCGCAGTACCTCAGCCTCGCGCGCAAGTTTGCGGCGATGGAGCAGTCCCCCGAGGCGCTCCCTGAGGAGAAGCAGCGGTTAAGGCGTGAGATGGAGCTGCTGCGCGGCCCCCTGATGAAGCAGGAGCTGCAGGAGAAGCGGGAGACAGCCGCGATGGAGTCGGTGTCGCTCCCCAATGTCGTGAGTTTGGCGAATGGGGGGACCCAGAGCGACGCCATGGACGTCAAGGCAGCCGCCGAGGAAGACTTAGGCTCTTGCGGTGCCCTCTTTGAGCATGTGCAAGTCGACGAGGACGTCGAACCTGTCAGCCACCTCGTCAGCGCTAACACCTCCCTTACACGCCGCATGAACGCGAGCGCGCCCGACATCAGCCTTTCCGGTGCGCGCCACATGAACAGCGATGGCAGTTACAGCTTCAACCCCTACGGCAGCGTCACTTCCTTGCCAGATGGGTCGACGTCCTACAACAGGTTCCCTGGCACGCGTGGAAGCGGACAACCGATGGACGGCAACGGCTCAGTACAGTACACGCCGGGCAGCGTGCAACTTCTCTCGACAGGCACGAAGGGCATGCGCCGGCTAGTGGCCCTCGTGTCGCCGGAATCCGGCAACGGTGTTGTTGAATCTCATCGCAACGGGGACGACATGGGTATCGGCGGCCATGCGGGCGACGGTGGTGGTGCCACCGGCGCACACGACAGGGCGCCGCAGTTCGCGGCGGTGCACCGTAGTAACGGCGGCTACCGTGCTGTTGCCCACCCTCTTGGTGATGAGGGAGGCCGCTACGACGGCGGTGCACAGGGAGAGCAAAGCTGTTCGCTTCACCCGCTCGACTTTGACGCGAGCTGGCATTTTTCGCCTACTCCGCTGCTGGGCTTTGACGCGTCGACGACCAGTACGCACCGAAACGGCTCGATTCGTGACGAGGACCCGGCTATGCACGCCCATCTCCGCCTGGCCGCCTCCAACTCGAGCTACATCTACCCCGGCTCTTCGACCACGTCGCAGCAGAACCTGCTTTCCACCCCAATGCAGCGAGGGATGACGAGCAACGCGACTACTGCTGCGAAGGTCCGCCTGGCCGCCAGCGCGGCATCCTCGCGAACTCACGCGCACCGCTCGGCAACGTCGATGCCGGATTCTTCAACAAACCCCGCCATGGGGGGCTCTGTCTCCTCTATCCCTACAGCGAGGCCCACCTTTGTGGGAGAGCAACACGGGGGCACCCGCTAAGGCGGAATTGTGGTCGTATTGCCAAGCGGTACGGCTGCCTACAGACTTACCAACTTCCGAGATGATGCCGATGCACACAGGGGGCTAGAACGACACCGCTAGCACCATCACGCCACACGCAGGCACTTTGCTTTGCTCTCTTCCGTCCCCCTGATCGACTGAAAGCCGATCTCCTTTAGATCATATTGGCCGCCCCACCCTGTGTTGAAGTCGTCGAAAACTATCCTGTTCTGCTGGCCTCGACAGATTTTTCTGTTATCGTGGCCATGGGTGGGGCAGCGGGGACGTGATGCAGCCTTCAGACTGTCGTCTGCCTATCCCTTTTTCTCATCTCTAACTGTGCCCCTGATGACGAGGGAGCATGCCCGTGCGTGGTATCACGGGGCCCAGTGCTTCACTCCATGTGGGACGCAGCCAGGCAGCCCTCCCCCTCCCTGCCAATGCAGAGCCCTTGCAGGTGGTGACCGGCATTACGGGCGAGGCTGTGAGGCGACTTGCGAGACGGTTGCGTGTGGAAGTCGAGGGCAGGGGCTCCGTGCTCTCAGGTGACGGAGTCGGCGCATTGCGCTCTGCCGCGCGTGTCTACGGCCGCTTCGCACCCCGCAATGGGGGCCTGTACCGGACAGGGATGGCGCATGGCTCGTGTTGTATGGCAGAGGGAGGTGTCAAGGAAATTTCAGCGTGCTGCCGACTTGTGAAAAGTAAGTGGAAATGCCTCTGCTCGCACTTTCCGGTATAGGCGCACTGCTGCCGCTGCTTTTTGCGAACGCCGCAGAGGTGTCTCAGGAAGCACAGTTGACGGTGATTGTGTTACCGAGGAGCGATTACGCACTCGAAGTTTTATTCTTGGCGTCGCTGCGCCGCGAACATGAACAGGCTGTTCTGTGTCCTTTCTCATCAGCATCTTGTTTGTGGGCATGCCCACAACGCCCCATACACCAAAGAGACGTTGCTCATCGTTTGCCTTGTTCTTTGGAGTGCTCTTGTTAGATGGGCGTCTCAGCTCTCAGCTGAATCACTACGATCCGTTTGACAGGAGCCTTTTACTATTATTATTCATTGCCGGGACAGGCTCTGGCTGCCCCTTGTCTTAATGCCGCTGGATTGTCGCACGAGCTCTTTCCGTTGGTTTGTCCGATGTGATGATGACGTGTGTATTTTTTTTTTCACCTCTGCACACCTTTCCCTCCTGCATCACCTTTTTTCGGTTGCCTTGATCACCTTGGTGGTCTATGGTTGCTGACCCCTTTGTGGCGTTGGTGCTCTCATAGACGACGCTATGCAAGCGCATGTGCGTGTGAGGGGCCACGGGGGGAGGTAGAAAGCCCAGCAGCACACTTGAAGTTCAATAAGAAGGCAGGTGACTGCGATCGGTTACGGAGTAAAAACGGCCAATGATGAGAATGGTGATGACGAAAAGCAGTGCGCTCGGGCACACGGCAGCTGGTGCTTTTTTTTAATATCTCCGCTATTTTTATTACAACGTTCCTTATGTATGTTCGCCGCACATGCGTGGCCAAGTCGCGCCGACACGCCTCCTCTCTCTCCTCCCGCTCCTCTCTCCCCTCGCATGGCATCGACGGGAAACGGCAGATGAGGGCAGCGAGCCACCCCCCTTCCCCCCCTCCCCCCCAATGCACACAGTGGATGCGTGCGAAGTGTGCGGCCTCTCCCCCATGCGGCCGGGCGGGTGCGATGAGGCACGACGAGAGCGCCGCGAATGGCGGCGTCGAGCCCTCCCGACTGCGGTGTGAAGGGTGCCCACACCACCTTGTGGGATGCCGCGGCTGGAAGCGACTGAGAGGGCGCAGCACGTGTGCGAAGGAAGGGACGAGGAAGGACAGGAGGAGCCTGCTTAGACGCGTGGCCCCGATTCGGCGGCTGGACGCTGCGCCCTCGAGGACCCGGATGTAGTCGCGGCGCCACAGGAGGTGGGTGCGCTGCGGTTGGAAGCGCATACCTTGACTGACGTGTTCCTGGTAGAGCAAGGCGTTGGAACGAGAACTAAGTGTTTCGTGTATTTATTTCCGCTCTATTTCTTGCTGGCTTTACAGACATCTCTATTTCTCTCTCTAGCAGTTCATGAAGGGGAAAATAAAAGGAGAATGCTGTGTGTCTTTTTCGCTAGTCGTCGTCTTCGCTCTCTAATTTCTTCTTTGGTGTTCGGTTCGCTGCTTCCTTCTCACCGCGCCCTTTTTTTGTGGTTCTTGCGCCAAATCCCGTCCGTGTCTCGGTTTCACCACGTCGGCCTTTCCCTGCTGTTCGTGAATTTTTTTTTCGTTCGCTCGCAGCCTGTTGCTATGAGGGGATAGAGGATCTCAAGAACGCTTTTTCTTTTCTGTGTTGCTGATGCTTGTCATGGTCACACGACTTTTGACGGCTATTCGTTGGTGAAGGTGACGGTGAAAATCTTGAACGGGTTTTTCGTTTTTTTGTTGTTTGCTACACTTTGTGTATCGTAGCGTACTTAACCGTCGTTTCCCACACCTTTCTTGCGGTAAGAAGCGTGTACATATCACAACCTTGATGGATTTTCTGGACGACAGACCGTGCTTGTGCTTCCGAGGAGTGTAGAAAGCGCAAGACGCTAGTGGCGTACCAAGGCCGACGCGAGACAGAACCAAGGAGTACCACGGCAGAGGAACTGTTCATGACTTGCGGTCATCGGCAGAAAAGAGATCGCATCAGCGCCGAACAACGATCCGGCGCTTGCGCCTGCTGAGGTGTGGAGCTCAGTGGGGAATCTGAGGCGCGCTCATACGGATCGCGAGAGTGAGCATCAGCGCCTCGTCTTCGGCGTTGTTCACTTCTTCCTCGTCGGCGCTTTGGACCCGTGTCTCTGAGTCTCTGCCTGTCGCCTTCGGCTGCTGTGCACGTGGAGCGGTGTATGCGTCTGCGTGTCTGTGTGTGTGTCATGCTGATCCTCCCCTCTT
The DNA here is from genome assembly GCF_000002875.2 of Leishmania infantum JPCM5. NCBI lineage: Eukaryota > Euglenozoa > Kinetoplastea > Trypanosomatida > Trypanosomatidae > Leishmania > Leishmania infantum. Next base: position 309,731 of record NC_009420.2, read on the forward strand.
CGTCCTCTACTTGAGCTTCTCTTATCAACGTGCTATCTCGCTTTTTTTTTGCCCCCCCCCCCCCGCGACTCCACTCCATCCCACTCGCGATCTGTTTCTCTTCAGGTTCGCAAGTGTGCATCTGCAGATGTGCGGAGCCCTTCCTGCACCGGCTCGAAGAAAGTGTAGCTGCTCTTCATATTTCCTTTTTGTGTATACACACATACACAAGCAGACCAGCAGACAGAGCTGGAATGTATGGCGACAACGAAACGGGAGAAGAGAAGCGATACACCATGCCAGCAGCAAGGAGAAGCGGGAGGCGTTTTTTTTTTCGTTTGGTCTTGCTTTCTCCTCCTCAGCTTTTTATTCTTTGTTTGTACCCGGCGAGTGACCTGCTTTTCTTTTCGTTGTTATTACGTAAAGGATAACCCGCAAGTGAGAGTCCATCACGAGTGGAGAAGGAAAACGCAAAGCAAAAACCATTGGTGCACTTGCACCTCTGTTTTTTCTCCCTCTTCGTGTGCGTGTGTGTGTGTGCCGGCACAATCGTATGGTTGCGTCTCGCCTTCTTGCTGACATGTGTCTGGGTGTCTTTCACGCTGTCTATGCTGGGCCTGCGAGTCTTGTGCGACTGTGACGAGCGTTTCATGGAGGGAGGCGGGAAACCTGTGGTGGTGAAACACAGATACAGGATCCACACAGAAACACACACAAAAAGGGAAAAGGGGGATGCGAATGTTAGTGATGCGGGGGTGACGGTGCCCGTGTAGTTCAAAAGGAATCATGTCACTCCCTTTCACGTTCTGTTTTCTTTACTTGCAAGCTTAGCTGTTTGCAATGCGATAATGAGCACGTGTGCATGAGTGTGTGCGTGTCTGCGTAAGGCTGTGCCGCTTTGGGGGAAGGCTCCCCTCTGTCGGCTTTCTACCTCGCCCCTCCTACGCCTCCTCGTTCCTCCCCCAGCACCACTGCCACCATCACTGCACACATGCGCACCTTCACCTCCCTAGCAGATGGGTTCTATTCTTAGTTCGTGTAGTCCTTCTTTATGCGCGCGTTCGTGTATGTTTGGCTGTACTTCACCTCTTCTTCATCCCTTTCTACTTTCCTCGTAGCTTTCCTATCCCTATTTATGAACGTTGTACACTTCTTGTTTTTTTTTTCGTCTCAGCGAAAGAGATTTATACATGTGCGTGTGCGTGTGTGCGCTAGCGTGGTGTCGATGATGTTGGTGTTTGCGCTTGCATGTGTACGTGACTCAAAGGTCTTCGGTGATGGCGAAATGATGTGTGTGTGTGTGTGTGGGGGGATTTTTGGTTTTCCTTCTCACGCTGCCATCTTATCTTCGATCCGTTGTTTTCTGCCTTGCTGTTATCTTTTTGCCAAGCTTACATGTGCATGTATCTCGGTGCTACCACACAGGTGTGCTCTTCTTTCCTTTTCGTTTACTTGGCCTTGCGCTTCACGTCATCATCAAAGCATGTTTCTTTATTCTTTATATGTGAGTATGCCATGCGCGTCTTTTCGTTTAGTATGTGTCCCATTACCTCTTTTTTTTCCGTTTCCCTCCTTTTTTTTTCATGTGTTGGCGCGTGTGCTTGTTGGTGCATCTCCACCCTTTTTGTATGTGACCGTTGGCGTCTTTTTCCTTCCTTTCTTTTTTTTTATTGTGTGCGTGTCTGCGTGTGTATGGCTGCCCCAGTGCCTCAGTTTTACTCTTGCCCCCGTTTGCTCTCGTTGTTCGTCTCTTGCCCCCTGATGACGAGGGAGCATGCCCGTGCGTGGTATCACGGGGCCCAGTGCTTCACTCCATGTGGGACGCAGCCAGGCAGCCCTCCCCCTCCCTGCCAATGCAGAGCCCTTGCAGGTGGTGACCGGCATTACGGGCGAGGCTGTGAGGCGACTTGCGAGACGGTTGCGTGTGGAAGTCGAGGGCAGGGGCTCCGTGCTCTCAGGTGACGGAGTCGGCGCATTGCGCTCTGCCGCGCGTGTCTACGGCCGCTTCGCACCCCGCAATGGGGGCCTGTACCGGACAGGGATGGCGCATGGCTCGTGCTGTATGGCATAATGAACCCCCTGCCGGGACAGTGTGGTTTCTCTGCGGCCGCCAGCGCGTCTCGGCGCTTGCGCCGTGTTTGATGCACTCTGTTGCAATATGTAGTTTTCTGTTGTCTCCCGCAGCGGTGATGAGTGATTACCTTATTCGTTTGTTCGTTTGCGAATGAACCGGGATGCTGGGAAGACGGGTTGGTGCTTGTCGCCGGTTCCCCTCCTGGCTTGGAGTGGGCTGCGTTTTTCTTTTTTCTACCGTTTGTGTGTGTGTGTGTGCTTGTCCCTCTCGATGTTTTTCGAGGAAGCAGTCGAAAGCGTTTTACATGTAAGCACAGCTCAGGCGGCACGAACGAGTGCATGCGCCTAGAGCCATGTACCCGTGTCTTCTTCCTAAACTGCGAAGAAGAAGAGCAAGTGTACTGAAGAGACGAGGGGGTAACGTGTGCCAAAGAACACGTTATTCTCCCTTAAACGCTCCGCGGGTCGCTGCCTTCATAGCTGCTGGGCGAGAGCGTCGCGTGAACTGCCTGCATAAAAGCAGCGCGGGGGCAGAGGTTGTGGGTGCGTGGTAGGACTACCGCTTTTCGGGTCAGCTACTCCGTGCTTGCTGGTGTATTTTCCCTTCACTTCCCTCTTGTTCTCACGCGTAGCCTTCTACACCCCCAACCCCCCACCTCACCACGCAGCTGACTCTCCAGCAACTTAGCACCCTCCATCTCACGCTTCAATTTTTCCTCCTACCCCTCGCACTACCTCGCCCACAGACAACCCTTTCATGGTTGCTTTTCAGAGAGTGCGTGAAGCCGAAGGTGCCGAGGGTGTGACTGTGCGTCGCTGTTCGTTGAGCCGCGAACGACAGCGCCACGACTGCTGCCATTTCTCGATTTCCCGCCCCTCCCCCTACCCCCTTGTTTTCCTGTCTCCTCCTTTATCCTCGTGTTGCTGCCCTGCTGCTTTGAAGGAGCCATGTGGAGTACAGGAGTGGACGTGGGCGGCAGAGAGGTGCACGTGCGTCTCTCACCCGGGGTCTATCGCGCCGCGTATTCGGCCCCACTGGCAAATATTGATGCTGGCCCAGATTGCGCTTCAACGGTGGCGATGCCACCAAAAGACGTCGCGAAGGCCCTCTCTGACGCGCGGAGCCGCTTTCATCAACTTCGAGACCTCCGACGGGAGCTCAGTGGCCGCCATCTGCCAAACACCGACGGTTTCTCAGCAGCAGCGGCGCCGGCAGTGCACGCATCGTCTGCATTCCCCTCAACACTGCCCACGGCTACCTTAGCTCAAGCCTCGCTTTCTGTGACATGTACACCATCCGCTGCCTCCTTTGGTCTCCCACTCGACCGGCTCTCGGCGGATGATCCGGTCACGCGCTCTGTCTTGCGCACCGCCGCGGCGGAGCGTGCGCTACGCCTGCAGCAGGCCGAAAACGATGAGCTGAAACGAGCGATGGTGACGCAGCAACAGGAGGCCGCCCAAATGCAGTGCTTGATCGATCGTCTCTCCGCAGAGCTCACCGAAATGCGGCAGACGGTGCTGCGGCAGACAGCCACCATGAAGTCGCTGGCGGCGGAAATGGAGCGCCGAGATGTGTATCACTTGATCAAAGAGAAGCACCGCAGCCAAGCGGCGGCGTCGGCGGTGGCGACTGCAAATGCCTCGCCGGGCACCTTATCTTCGCAATCCTCGTTAAGCCACCAGCAGCGACTCGCGCAACTCGAGCAGCAGTTGGAGCAGCTCACGAAGGAGAAAGCAGAGTTGCAGCAGCAGGTGAGCCACCTTTCGTCTCGCCACGGTGGAAAGCGGCAGAGCACGCCGGCGATCGAGGTTATCGACAAGGACGATGATTTGGTGGGGGAGGGGAGCGGGGCTGACGGGTCGGTTTTATCTGCGCGCGTGGAGTTGCAGAGGTTGGTGCAGGCCCTCGGTGCCATACTCCAGGCCGGCGCTTCGCCTCTTGCGCGCATCGGCGCGTGCTCCGAACCTATTTACGAGTTGGAGCTGAGTCGCGTTACACGACTGGCCCCTGCTCGCACACAGCGCGACCCCGATGACGATGCGCGTGCACCAGGAAAGGTAAACTCTGTCGTATGCATCTGCGGCCCATACAGTATGCGCGACGTCCTTCTGCGCGTTCAACTAGTGACAGAGAATGCGGGTTCACTGATGCGGCGCTCTCGCGGGCTTGAGGGGGGGCCTCTGCAAAGCCCCGGGAGGTGCGTGTTGTACGCTATGCGGGATACGTGCAGTGCTGTGAGGATCTGCCTGTACAAAGGGGTGGCCAATACTGAGGTCGAAACAGGTGAGCCTTGTAGCACTGAGTCACCGGCGCCAACTGCCACAGCAACCGTTGCCGTGCACACCTTGATCGCCACAGCCCTCGCCAGTGGCAACGAGCTAGAGACGAGGCATGCTGCCTACAGCGTACACACGGTCCATCTTGTCGATGACAAGGGCGGATTGCGTGACACCGTCACATTCTGGGTTCGAGTCACGGAAGTGCAGCACCGGCGTTACAGCGGGTACAGAGGGATCAGCTGCATCGACAGCGATGTTGATGGCCGTCGATGTGCGTCACCGTTCCAGTCACCTCGAACACTTGAGCCCGGTGGCGTTAGAATCCGCGAGAGAAGCGCGACGCCACTCAGCAGTGCTGATGCTGGCTCAGCGGAAGGTGAGAGCGTCACCAAAAACTTGCAACGCGGGCAGCGTCTTGGGCCTATGCTCTCCCCCTCCCGAAACGACGATGCCACACCTATGAAAGGACAGCGCCTCTTCGCGCACTCGTCGTTCTCATGCTCAACTGCTCCACCCGCCCCCACCGACGATGCCAACTCACGCGGCTCCGCAGAGAAAGCGAAAGGCATACTCGAGCAGGTGGAGCCGCAAACGAAGCCACTGCCAGCACTCCTGACTCCCTCGGAGGACTCCAAGAAGGCGGTGACTCGTGCAGCGGCAGCTGTCTTCTGCAGCGGGTCTAAGACCCCCATAACGTTCGACGGAACTAGCGAGTCACAGATCACGGATGATTCGGCGTTAGCAGCGGCGAGGACTACGACACTGCTGCCCGTGTATGACACACCAGCCCCCATGCCACCACGCCTCGCCGCGTCGTCTGACCCTTCCTCAACGGTAGGTGTCCGCCCCACTCCCAGTGCGCCGAACCTTTCTTGGCCACCGCCACCGCCTGTGGCCGTAGTGCCCGCTCCACCGCTGTCGTCGACACCGACCTCGACGCCCCCTGCTGACGCTGCCTATGCGATGCGGATGCGCATTAAAGAGGTGCACTTTCTTCACGAGGGCTGTGAGGACGACTTGGTGGAGGACATGCTGGAGCAATGCTCTCTGCAGGTGGTCGTCCGCGTAGATGGCGAACCCGTTTTCACCGCGCCAACGCGACGGAATTCGTCGCATGCGGTGTGGGGTGCCGAGGAAGGCAGTTTCACGCGCACGCTCACGACTGGGCAGGAGGTGCGCTTCGAGGTCCTTCACGGCGACAAGGCGCGAAGCCAAGCAGTGTTGCCTGCTTCAGAGATCCTGAATGCCAGTGGCGAGAAAGAGTTGACCTTGTTGTCCGTCAGCGGCGGTAGTCCTTGTGGACTGCTGACAATGGTTTTTGAAGGTTCTGTGTAGGCACCTCATGTGGCATGTGCATAAGACCACTTATACGTACACATGGTACCCTTCGGGTTCATAGATTGCACTCGCGACCCCGAGGAAGAGGGAGATCTGCGTGCGTTGAGCGGGGTGGTAGCGCTGCTGGATACATTTTTTTTTACTGCTCTTCGTGCTTCCCTGCTGTGCATGTTCCTCTCCCCTCTTACACGATCCGTGTAAAGTTGCATTGCCGGCGTTCCTCGCTCCATACCTCGCAGTACATGGACGCGGGCGTGCCTAGAGGAACTGCAGAGATGGACGAGGGGCGTGCCATAGATTTCATAGGCCAGGGGTGCCATAGTACTGCTTTTCGTGGCAGCATCAGAGCCTCGAATGAGACCAGAACGTTATCACGATAGGGATAGTGAGAAGCCGACAAGGCAAATACAGACACACATGATCGACATATATTAGCGCAACTCCCCACCTCACGACACGCTGCATGTGTGTGTGTGTGTGCTTTCATGCACGGCGATACGCTATCAGGCTCTTTTCGCCTTCACCAGCCAAATGCTTCCACGCTGTAGCTGCAATGTGGGAGAAGGCGAAGTTGAGATACAGAAGCACACAGCTGCGCCTTGCGGCATCACGCCGCCCGTTTGATGGCTGCCTGCATCAATTACAACATCTCCGCCCACACTTCTCCTCTTCTCTGTTTTTCGTCGTGCTTGGCACTTGCCATGCGATGTGTGTTTCTCTCCGTGACAATTTGAAAGGAAGTGGGGAGCTCGCACGGTAGCACCCGAATCCCGCGGTTCCGGCCGCCTTCCTTCCCTCGCTAAGGAGCAGTTCGTTCGGCTCCGTTTCTGCAAAGCGGGGAGAGCGGGAGCCCCGCCAGCGCCTTCTTCACCTCTCTTCGATCCCCTCGCTCCGTCTTGCGCTCTGTTTCTCCTATCGCCCACTTCACAGATCCGCTGCCTGCGCACACCTGGCGAGTGGCGGTGTGTGTGCGTGTGCAGTCGTTGGGGGCCCGAACAAACGACCGTCACAGGGAGAGCTCGAGGGCTCGACACGAGCCTCTGACCGTCCTTGTGGAGAAGCCGAAGAAGGTGCCATCGTTGTTGGCCAAGCCAAGAGGAAACTAAAAGCCGTCGTCGTTTGTGGAAAGAAGTGCGTGTCCGTGACGCACTTGCCGGCAGTCTCTCTCGCTGGCCCGCTCTTCTGCTTCTCTCTATCTTCTTCCTTTCTCTGTGCATTCGTGCGCGCGTGTGTGCGGGGGGCATCGGCGAGGAGGGGAGAGTGCGGCCACGCAGTCTTAATCACTTCTTTGCTGTGCTCTGCTTCCTCCGGTGGCGACAGCTCGACCTACCAGCCATCCTTTTCGCTGCCACACCAACGTCATCGCCTCAGCCGCGACCTTTCAAGTCAAGTCTCGCCCTCCCTTCGTGGGTGAGCACGTGCAATTTTTTTGTTGTTGGTTTGTTTGTCGACTGCATTCGTTTTAATACGTCTTCCTTGTACAGACACGTTTTGCCTCTTCCATCTTCCGCTTCGCTGTGTTCTTTGTTGTTGTTGTTGTTGCGGGGGTCTCGATCTCCACCCTCCCCGATTCAGCTCACCGCCTGTTGGTCTCATTGTACGATTATTTGTCTGCCCTAAAGGTCGGGTTTCCCCTGCCCACAGCCGCTACACTGCACACACACACACACACACACAGACACACAGAAGCACAAGTACCGACAAAGTCACAGCGAAGGAGGCCGCCACACCTTTCAGCAACCGGAAGACACAGAAAATCGCTGTGCCGCTCGCTCAGTTGGCTTCCCGTGTTTTCCGGTGTTTCCTCTCTATCTTTTGTATATGCGTCGCTTGTGCTCTGCCGCTTTTTTTTTTACTCAGCGCTTCTGCGACTCTTCTCATCGTGTGGTCTTACGTTGGTTCGGCATCAGCAGACGCCAAGGAGTCGCGCGGGTCGCACCGCTACAACGAGCGTAGAGCGATACCAGCAGGGGTGGCGGGGGGAGGCGACGTGGGGACGCCCTGCGCGTGCGCTTTTTTTGCACTGTTGCTTTTTTTTTTGCAGAGTCTCACGGTTTCCCAGTGTGATCAATAATGTCGCGACTGAAGATCAACCTTGACGCCATCGAGCGCGATGGAGCAAGCGCAACAGAGGGCTTCTGCGCCGACGGCGTCCGCATCGGTTCGCTTCTGGTGTCGTCTGAGGGAGTGCGGGATAATCAGGGCAACTCGTGCGTGCTGTCTCTCAGTGACCTTGAAGTGGTTCCGGAAACGGAGGGCGGCTTCTTAGGGAAAGGCAGCAGCGGCTCTGTTCGCCGTGCGGTTCACCGGGGCAGCAATAAGGTGGTCGCCCTCAAGGAAATCAAAGTGACAGGGCAGACGCACATCAATGAAATTCGACGAGAGCTGGAGACGCTGCACGCTGGCGACTTTGCAACGCCCTACCTCGTCGGTTTCTACGGTGCGTTCGCACATGAGGGGTCCGTCTTTATCGCGATGGAAGCGATGGACGGCTCTCTGCACGAGCTATACAAACCCGTCCCACCACCTGTCTTGGCATCCATCACACGACAGATGCTGAAGGGACTCACGTACCTGCATCGTACCCGCCATCTCATTCATCGCGATTTGAAGCCCAGCAACGTCCTCTACAACAGCCGCACCGGCGACATCAAGATATCCGACTTTGGTGTGAGCTCTAATCTGGAGTGCACCAAGGCAGACGCTCACAGCTTTGTTGGCACGGTTACGTACATGAGTCCTGAGCGGCTGCGAGGCGAGTACTACTCGTACGGGGCGGATATATGGTCTCTGGGGCTCGTTGTCGCAGAGCTGGCCGTGGGCGTGTGCCCGTATGCCGGTTTGCGCGGTGGCAGCAGCGAGGCGCGCTTCTGGGCACTGTTGCAGCATCTCAACGGTGACGGTGCAGCGCTAGAGCTACCGCCGGAGATGGATAGTGACCTGGCCGACTTCATAAGCGCGTGTGTCGTGAAATCTCCTGATCGACGGCCCACGTGTACCGAGTTGCTACGTCATCCGTTCATTTTGAGGCACACAGCTGCGGCGCCAGAGGCGGAGGCACAACCGTTCTCGACCACTACTTCCACTGCTCCTGCCCCCGGAGGACTCTTTTCACCGCTGAATCGCGCCTCGCCTGTGGCAGGGTCAGCCGTGCCCCTTGCAAGCGAGGGGAGCATTCTTAAGGCTACCTCGCCATCTCGAGCGGCGGCGGCGCCGCTGCCGCTGCCATCTCCCCTTGAGCGGCACGACGGCGAAACGGATGCGGATGTCGCAGACCGCACCGTCGTTGCGGGATGGATCCATGCTGTGATGGCGCGGAAGGTGTTGCACAGAGCGAGAGGGCACGGCAGCGAGGACCCGCACCTGGAGCCACTTGCTGCCGTATCGGCGTCCACAGCCACAGGCTTGGGCGAGAGAGGCGGGGCGGCGGGTGTTTCTGCGGTTAGCTCAGAGGATCCACAGGTCGCACAGCTTAGGGAGTTCCGCGCCGAGAGGAATCTAGAGCGGCACTCGGGTGATGGCGGCAGTGCCCCCGTGGAGCAAGACTGCATAGCTGGCGTACGCTCTCTCACGTGTGACGACCTGCGGCGGACCTCCACAGGGGAACCGTCTGTCAACCTCGATGATGAACTAAATCGGCTTCTCTTCTGAAATGTGTCCTTGTTGCCGGTTTGGCGCAGTCTTGCTTCCTCGTCTTTTCTTTTTCGGTGCTCTCTTGTCAAAGGCAAATAAAAAGTAGAGCAGCCCAATCAGCCCGAGCGAGCTGTCGAAGGATCTATAGGTACAGGGGAGGGGGTTGTAGCTTGACGTTGAGAGAGCACCAAAGGCAAACCGTGTGCGCCGTCGCCTGCTCATCGTGGCACATGTTTGCTACAACGACGTGCGTGCCATAACAGTAGGAGGGGCACAAGACGATGTCTAAGGCGTTCGATCCTGCCTTAGAATGTTCTCTGGAACAAAAAAAAGGAATCATGAAGGCCACGCATCGACACATCCACACCCTGTCTGGCGCACTCATCTCCACTGTGCGATAGGCGAGCTTGTCACCGGCTATCCTCCTCGTGTTTGTCTTTTTTTTTTCAAATTTATTATGATCGCTTGGAGGTCGATGCACTTTAAGCGCGCAATGTTGCCGAAAACGAAACGCAAGATGTCGTGAGGGGCTATGCTTTTCTGGGTTTGTTGTGAGAAAAAATGGTGGCGTTGTTGTGCGTCACGCTTCTTATATTTTTCTTTGTGTATTTCGCTGTAGAGGGAGGGGAGGGGAGGGAGAGTTGTGTCCGCGGCCCTTTCACTTCTGCAGCTTTCTCACTCTCTTCCCATCGCTCTCTCGATCTTCACCTCTTCGTTATATTTCGTTTGCTCGCTTCGATCTCGACAAGCCGTGCTGTGCCCGTTTCTTGTTTCGCCGTCTTTCTGTCTTGTTCTGGCTGCTCAACTCATTGGTGGCCCTCGATTCAAAGCAAAAGAACGAAAGCCTAATAGGGTAGTACCATCGCGCAAGGCGCAATCCATCGCTCAACCACGACCTTTTTTTTTCTTCGCGTTGTTTTCGTTCTTTGCGGGCGTGGGCGTCGCTGTGCTCGTTCTTTTCGTTTTCCTTTCTCGTTGGATAGCAGACGCGAAGAGGAAGAGGGACGAAGGTGACGGAAAGCGGCTTTGCCGGGATTCGTGTGTATGTGTGTGTGTTCTTCGCTTTCCGACTTACATTTTTCATTCTGTTTCTTCCAGGCTTCGACTGTTTTATTATTATTTTCGTGTGTGTGTTTGTGTGTGTGCGCAGGCGGTTAGGACCTCTCCGTCTTTCTCTGGCTGGCACTGTTTTTTTTTTCTGTTGTTGCTATTTTGGATTTAGCGCGTAAGGAACATCTGCCGACCTTACCACTTCCGTGCTTTCCTTATCTTCCCCTTGTTCTCTTCGTCGTCTATGGCGGTCTTCTACTTTTTCGCGCTTCACTTTCATGTTGCTCGACTCCTTTGCTGGAATGGCTCTCTCTCTCTGTTTTTGGTATTTCTTGTTTTTTGTCCCCGAAGCCTTTCAGCACCTTTATGCATGTGTATGAGTGCGCATGGCCGACTTTTTTTTCTTTTTTTTTGCTTCACTTCTAGCGAGGGGTCATGTGGTGCGGTTGGTGTGCATCATGATAGAAAATGATCGTCAACGTTATTGTTGTTTGGACGCACCTCCCTCTGCATGCCTCTTATCCTTCACTGTTCCTTTATTTTCGCCCCTTTTCTCTTTGCCGTTCTCTCTCTCAGCTTCTGTAGGTCGCTCTGCATGTTGGTCTGCCTGCCCACTTCGCCATGCTCCCTCGGCTCTCTTCTGTGTGTATGTGTTGCGGTTGTTCATCTCTGGACCAGTGTTGCCACAGACATCTTCACCACTCGAAGAAAAGAAAGGATAGAAGCGCCTATCGCAAACCGTTATATCGTCTACTATTATTGCGCATCGCTGTTGTATCTAATGCCTACGTGCGGCGTTTCATGAGCGGCTCTCTCCTTCCTCTCCCCTCCTCCGTCTTTTCCGTGTCTGCTTGTGCGCGTGTAATTCAGTTGGCGTTTGCTGTCGTTAGTCCTTCTTTTGTTGAATTCCCCCTGTCTTGCTCACCAGCGCGTCTCGTGCCTTCTGAATCCTCTGATCAAGCCGTATTTTTATTATTATTATTGTGTGTGTGTTTTCTGCGACTGCAACGAGGCACCTCTCAACGCAGTTCACTGGATCGCTCTCTGGCACCCTACACACAGACACGCATTTTCTTTTCAGCAACGTGTCCATTCGTGTTCCATAAAACGCTGGCCGAACGCCACACTTGTCCCTGTCCGGTACAGGCCCCCATTGCGGGGTGCGAAGCGGCCGTAGACACGCGCGGCAGAGCGCAATGCGCCGACTCCGTCACCTGAGAGCACGGAGCCCCTGCCCTCGACTTCCACACGCAACCGTCTCGCAAGTCGCCTCACAGCCTCGCCCGTAATGCCGGTCACCACCTGCAAGGGCTCTGCATTGGCAGGGAGGGGGAGGGCTGCCTGGCTGCGTCCCACATGGAGTGAAGCACTGGACCCCGTGATGACGTTAGCCACCCTACCATAGTATCAGATTTGCGTGCGTACTCTGTGGGGGAATCCCAAAGAAAAAAAAACCTGCAGCTTGCCCTCGGGTGCGGTTGTGGGCTCGTGATGTTGGCGGACGGGTCTGTGTCGACCCTGTGCCGAAGAGACTTGAGGTTATGGGGAGGTGTCTACCGACTCAGTGAGATTCGTATTCGGTGATGCCACCAATTCTTTCTCACGGGGTGCACAGAAGAGGAGACCTCCGTTTCCCTCCTTTGCTTCCTCTGTACTCCACTTTTATAAGATACCGTTTTGATCGCAGGTGGGGGAGGGGACAGCCTCGATGGGCCACCGCGTTGCCCATACCATTGGTTTTCAGGCAGCAACGAAGGAGAAGGTGTGTGCGCTCGTTTGGCGGTTTGGCGTTTCTTTTTCCGTTTTTGTTCTGGTTCGCTGTTGTCCTCTGTGCTGTCCACATTTGTTTTCTTTTTCTCTTGAGACCCAGCATTCCGGGAACTCGGAATACTGGCGCACACGCGCAATTTGCAGAGAAACACTCAAGTTCGCATGGCAATCCCTCCGCCGTGTGCTTCACCGACTCTTGATTCTGCAGGGTTGCCCCCTCCCTCCCCCAATCTTCTCTGTAGTGTAAAACTGCTCTCTTCTTCCCCCACTACACACACACACACATAAACATACATACACGCTCGCGGTAAGCGCACCATCGAAGGATAGACGCCGGGTTCTCGCAGCCTCATCTCCTCCCCATCACTCGACACACATGGACAAGAAGGCTTTGCGCAGGGCTCAGCAGGCATCGCGGGCGGCGTTCCTACGAAAGGAAGCGTCTCAACGCCAAAAGGCAGCCAACACCGTTGTCGAGCAGAAGCTGAGGGACATCGAGCAAGGCGTCGTCCCGGCATCTGTGACCGAGGCAGACTTCTTGCTGCACCGCTCAGCTGAGGTGAATACAGCAAGCGAGCTATTTGACGTCGCGCGCCGGCGCCAGGCCCTCGGTGGCGAAGGCGAAGCCTTGGATCGATGGAGCGAGCTGGCAGCAGAGCTGCCGAGTCACCCACACTCATCGGCATCCCCCGCCGACGCATTTAAAGTTACAGAGGAGGCGAGCGATGTTCGCGGCGCTGGCGTGGTGTCTGCGCCGGCCTCGGCGGTGGCGATGGACGCGACATCACGACCCCTCTCCTCTGCAGGGTATGTAGCGATGAGTGAGGCAGAGGTGGCGGAGCGAGTGGCGAGGCACGCCTATGTCCGGGAGAAGACCTTCGCCGAGCTCCAGGAGGATCGTGCGGCTGCACTGCAAGGCCAGAAGGAGCGACTCCAGCTGCAGCGCAGAAGTCTGCCAATGCACCAGGCACGGGAGGAGCTGGTGAAGCTCATTCGCGACAATCGCGTGGTGATCATTGTGGGTGAGACCGGATCGGGCAAGACGACGCAGCTGCTTCAGTATCTCTATGAGGAGGGCTTCCACTTGGGCCCGAAGGCGCGAAAGCGGCTTCTCACCACCCCTGCAGGGGCTGCGGCTTCCTCGAAGATGAAGGCTGAAGCTGATGGCGAAGGCGATCGTGCGATGGCGGACGAGGAGCAGGAGGAAGAACTACGACTGATCTGCACGCAGCCTCGACGAATCGCTGCGATTAGCGTTGCAGAACGCGTCGCCCAGGAGGTTGGGTGCCCGTGCGGCAGCGTTGTGGGATACAAGGTTCGTTTCGATGACAAGACGGGCCCCCTCACCCGCATCCTATTCGTGACAGACGGCATGATGCTGAAGGAGTTCACAAACGACCCCGATCTGTCCTCGGTCGGGGCCATCATGGTCGACGAGGCCCACGAGCGTTCTCTGAGCACCGACATCCTGCTCGGCCTCCTGCGCGACGTCATTCGCCGCAACCCGGACCTCAAAGTCATCGTTGCCAGTGCCACCATCAACGCCGAAAAGTTCAGCGACTTCTTCGATAAGGCGCCAGTGTTCACCGTGAGCGGACGGACCTACCCAGTGGAGCTCTTTTACTCAGACGAGCCGGTGGCTGACTACGTGACGGAGTCGGCCCAGACGGTGCTGGGCCTGCACCTGTCCAAACCTCTGCCTGGCGACGTTTTGGTATTCCTGCCGGGCCAAGACGCGATCGAGACGTGCGCGGAGACCCTTCAATCGTACATGGATGAGGCGAAGGGCCGGCTGCGGCCGCTTCTTATTCTCCCGATTTACTCGTCGATGCCACCAAAGGAGCAAGCCCGCATCTACGAGCGCACGCTGCCCGGCACGCGCAAGGTGGTGATCGCGACGAACATTGCCGAAACGTCCATCACGATTGATGGCGTCGTCTACGTGGTGGACTGTGGACTGTGCAAGCAGGACTACTACAACCCGCAGGCGATGGTGGAGGAGCTGCGGGTGGTGCCGACGTCGCAGGCAAGTGCAACGCAGCGCGCGGGGCGAGCCGGGCGAACACAGCCGGGTGAATGCTATCGCCTCTTTACAGCCTACACCTTCCACAACGAGCTGCCGCCAGAGACGATACCGGAGATTTTGCGGTGCTCGATGAGTGCAGTTGTTCTACAGCTCAAGGCGCTCGGCATTCACAACCTCCTCCAGTTCGACTTTCTTGATGCGCCGTCGACTGCGTCGCTGGAGCGGGCGTTAGACCACCTTTTTCTGCTCGGTGCAATGAAGGCGGATGGCCGGCTGACTGTCACGGGGCGGCGCATGGCTGAGTTCCCGCTGGAGCCGTCTCTGAGCAAGTGCTTGATTCGGGCGTGCGCGCTGGGCTGCGGGCGGCACATGGCTATGGCAGCCGCCATGATCACGCTGGACTCCATCTTCATTAACACGCGCGATGCAAAGGAGCGGCAGCACATCAAGAGCGCCAGGGAACATCTTTTCGGTTTTGGTAACGGCGACGTGACTGGCTACATCCGGCTCATGGAGGAGTGGCTGCGTGCGGGCCCGCGCGCTGGCGAGTTTTGCCGCTCCAACTGCATCAACGCGCGCTCGATGCTGCGCGCACGGGATGTACTGGACCAGATTTTGAAGACGTTCGACCGCATCGGCCTTGACGTGGAGCGTGTGCCGTCCAAGAGCCACAGCGACGGAAAGGACCTCGACGACGAAAACGATGCGCTCGAGAAGGTGCTGAGCGCAGCCGCGAATCAGATCGACGTGGAGGCCGTTACTAGGGCTCTTCTGTCTGGGTTCTTCTTCAATGTGGCGAAGCTGGAGGCGGACAAGTGGTCATACTTGGTCGTCCGACCGATGGACACCAGCGTGCCAACTGGGGCGAAGCGGCTCGAGAGCGCGGGCACAGCAGAAGCTTCCGTTGCCGAGATTCACCCTACCAGCTTTCTCTTTGGAGCCGGACGCAAGTCTAACGCGCATCGCACCCCATCAGGCACCACCGACGCTGAGGCTGGTGTTCCCCCGGTGCTGCGAGAGAGGCCAGGTCTCGTCGTGTTCCTGCAGATGCGGCGGTCGACGAAGCGCTTCATGACGCACGTCACCGCCATCGCGTCTGCGGAGTGGGTTCTGCAGAGCGCTCCTGTGAACTACTTTCGGCCGGAGGAGCTCGAGACGGGCCTGCGCAAACGACAGCGCGCGTGATCATCTGCATCATGCAAAACCTACCCGAAAAAAAAATAAGGAGTGCAATGTGGTATAGCGCGGCGTGCAGTATAGAGACGGTACGAGATGTCGCAGCGGCGCTTTCTGGAGCCGGTCTTTCGTGGCATGGCGCAGCAACAACCGCCACGGCCACCCTTGCACGAACGCTCATGCACAGCCGCACTCCCCCCCCCCCACACACACACACACCTCTGCCTAGGTCTTGCATGATCGCTTTGTACACTATAACTGAGGGAGAAAAAAAAAAAACATAAAGAGACGGAACGCGAACAGCCTCAACAGCTTTTCCTTCACAGCAACGCACGCCCAGGGAGTCGTGCCGCGTGTCGATTTAGTATTGGGGGTTTTCCGTACTCGGAGGTGGGCGGGTGCCTGCGGAGTGGCTTGCGTGTGTGTGTCTGAGTGCGCTGACGAGATGCCGGCCGCCCCTCATTCGCTCCTGCCCTCCCTCTCTGCCGCTTCCCACCCCCAAGCACTTTTTATCCTATACTGTGCACATACGTACTCGTTATGCATCGCTGTCCACCTCCTCCTGGCCCCCTTCCCTCTCTCGTTTGGTGTTTGCCACTTCGTCGTTGTCTTCGCAAGGCTGCGCGCTGTCATGGGTTACGCGTTTTTGTGTCCAGTATGCTTCGGCGTACGGTATGCCGTCGCATGATGCAGCTGCATGCGCAGCGCACCCCGAACCCGCTCTGCCACTCCTTCACCATCCCGGCGGACAGCTTTGAGAGCTTTGTGCCGCAAGGGCAGTCGTGCGAGGTGGCGCACCGCGGCCTGGCGTGGGTGCACCCGCTCTCCCAAGGACTCTTTGAGCAGTACCCGCAGGAGCTGATGAGCGTCTTCATCGCGCCTCGGCACGTGTCCATCTCCGTGTACACGAACGTGGATTGGTCTAAAATCGAGTGGAGCATCAGCAGCTTTCTGGGGCACTACCTCATCTTTACTAATGCGTGCATCTCTCCTGCAAAGGAATACACCCTCATCGAGGACGACCTAGAACTGAAGGACAGCGACTCCGAGGTGTTACAGTGTATCAAGGAGCTGCTGCGAGAACAGGTGCGTCCGATGGTCCAGCGCGACGGAGGCGATGTGAAACTGCTGAACTTCAACGAGAAAACGGGGATCGTGTCCCTAGCGATGCTTGGTGCCTGCAAAACGTGCCCCTCATCGCAGAACACCCTCAAGGACGGTATCGAGCGCGTCATGAAGCACTTCTTGCCGGAGGTGACAGAGGTGATCGAGGACAAGGAGCACCAGTTCTACGAGGACTATGGGCTCCTTTTCGACTCGGAGAAGGCGCTCTTCAAGGAGGCCGCGCGACTAGATCGAGAGCGGCAGGCGCAACTTCGACACAAGCTAACCCCCATGGTTCTCTCCTATGATGCTCTCAACGAACCGGATGGCGATTGAGTGCTGCAGAGACATGTGTTTGGGTGTGGGCGCGCGTGCGTGTGCGTGTGCGTTCATGCTTACGCGAAACTGTTGGCTCAAGGGAACCGCTCTGCACTGGGCGTCATCGCGCAGACCCTCGATGCGCACAATGCTTATGCCTGTTTCGCCTTTTGCGTGTTCTCTGCACTTTTTTTTTGTATCGCGTTGGCGCCTCTTGAAAGCGACCTGCACTGTTGCGTTTTCAGCCTCCCTTCCGTGACTGGGAATGGGAGAAGAGGGCAACGTCTCCTACCGCCCCCTTCTCCTTGCGCTCCGCATTTTGGTCGAACGTCTGTACGCCTTCAAGTACAACTGGCATCAATGAGTGGCGTGTCAAATGTCCCGATCGCCTTGCATCGACTCTCCCACGACGAAGAGGTGCATGCATGCGTGTATGCTTGTAGGTATATCGGTGCGCACCACAAGCGCCCACACGCACATAGACGCGCAGGCCTGATGGGGCGTTGTGACAGCGACCGAGCAGCGCCTCGTCGCTCGAGAATGTAGCTTTTCGCCCCTTTGTGATGCCGATTACTACGCCTAATTCCCTCCCTCCGGATTGAGCGATTCGGCTGTCACAATGGGTACGCGCAGGGTCGTAGAATCGGTGGATGTCCCCTTTTGAGCAGCTTCATCTTCCTAGGGCGTATTGCCGGCACGTCCCCGCCCACGCATGTGGTGATATCTGCCCTCCCCCTCATTCTTCTTCTCTCTCTCTATGTCCTGTTCGAGTCCTTTGCCCATACACGAAGAAGAACGGCAAGGAACAGAAGCAGCTAGCGAGCTGCCAACGCCATCTCCCTCATTTTGTGTGTGTGTGTGTGTCGCTCACCGTCCTTTTACATACAGTTCTCTTCGCACATAATTCTTTTTTTTTGCTTTTTCCTTTCGCTGTTGTTGTTGCGCGTCGCTTCCTCCGGCCTCTCGCACCTACTCGGCCTTTTTTACGCTTACGGCGGCGTTTTTGTGTCCCTGTTCTCGACCGATCACGCTCGGTGCCTTCTAGGCTCCGTTACTCCGTGCCTACACTGCTGATCACGCCTCCAATTCCCCAGTGACCACCCCATTCACACTCCTCACCGGCACACCTACTCCAGACAACGTGGTCGACTTAAAGGAAGACCCACATCCACCATGACGCTACGCACCCGCTTCGAAAGCTCCGATGATATCGGTGTCTTCTCCCGCCTCACCAACGCCTACTGCCTGGTGGCCGCTGGCGCGTCGCAAAACTTCTACTCGGTGTTCGAACAGGAGTTGGCCAACCACATATGTGTCGTGTACACGTCCATCGGTGATGCACGCGTGATTGGCCGCCTTACCGTCGGCAACCGTCACGGCCTCATCGTTCCGTCTATCACGACGGATCAGGAGCTGCAGCACCTCCGCAACTCGCTACCCGACTCCGTGAAAGTGCAGCGCGTCGAAGAGCGTCTCTCTGCACTAGGCAACTGTGTGGTTTGTAACGACCACGTAGCGCTCATCCACACAGACCTGAGCCGTGAGACAGAGGAGGTGATCCGCGACACTCTGCAGGTTCAAACGTTCCGCACTTCCATCGCGGAGAACGCCCTAGTCGGTAGTTACGCCGTAGCGACGAATAAGGGTTGCATGGTGCACCCCAAGACCCCTGCGCAGGACATGGACGAGATTTCGTCCCTGCTTCAGGTGCCGGTCGTGGCGGGCACGATCAACCGCGGCAATGCTGCCATCGGCTCTGGCCTCGTAGTGAACGACTGGGCCGCCTTTTGCGGTCTCAACACGACGGCGACAGAAATCACCGTCGTGGAGCGTATCTTCCAGCTGCGCCGTGAGGCCGCCGGTGGCGACGAAGGCAACCTACTGCAGAATGTCCGCGAGACCCTGGTGGACGAGCTGGCGTAGCTGAAAAGAGAACACACGAACAGGAAAGGGCGGTGAGCTGCGCGAAGCGAGAGTATCACGGGTCACGAGCGCGCCGGAGCCTTCGCACATCTGTGCCAAGGCTAGGCAGACGCTGCTCGCTTTCGAAGTCGATCACACCGTGTTCCCCTGCCCACAACTGCCACTGTATGGGGGTGGCGGACGGTTGGTCTTCTTCCGCTCCGACACAATTCCTTGTTCTTTTTTCCGGTTGCTCTTGTCTTATGGTAACGTCTATGCGCGCGTCTGTGTCTCACACGTCGCCGTTGTTTTTTTTTTATTATTCTCTTTTGGTGTTGTTTGTTGTTTTCCGCGTTCCTTTTTTTTTTGTTCGGCTCGTTGCGTCGCTGCAGTGGTTCAGTGCTTGTGCGTTTTTTTTTTTCGCGTGTGTGTTCCTGTTTTTGGGTGTCCGTCGTCTCGTTCTTCTCCTTTTGTGGGGGTCCGTTACGGCGATCTTTCTCCCGTGTGATCTCTGTGGGTTCTCGATCCGGCAGGAAAACAGCAACAACGAAAAAGGGAGTCGCCGCCCTCCAATGCCGCTGCGCGCGCGGGTGTTTTGTGTTGTTGTGGTTGGTAATCGTTTGAGGTGGGGGTGCGCGTGTGGTGCGTCTTTGGTGCTCGCACATGCGACCACCGCGTCGCTTTTGTAAGATGCTCGAGCCTGTGGACGGTGCGCTTTCCAGCGCGGTAGCCACCAGCGCCGACCTTTCCCATTTGTGTGGCTGATGCTGGCACTCTTGAGGAGGATCTCACTATCACTTGCCGTTGCATAGCAAACCCCCTCTTTACTTGCTTGCCCCATCGCGAAGACAGCTTTCACTTCGCACCGGCGAGAGTGATTGCAGCTCCTCCCCTCACTTCCTCCCTCCTGGAAGTCGCCCCGCAGAATGCAGCACTTGTATACGACTCTGACACGTGCACAAATCCACTGACACTTCGCTTTTCACCTTTTTTTTCTCGTTTCCTTTCGAGATCCACTAAGTAAACGTAAACATCTGGCTAACGCACACAACGACACCTCCTCTTGCCGCTAGAAAACCAACGAGGGACGAGGATGTGCGTACGTACGCATACAATTTGGCGATGCTCATCTCTTTGTTGTGTGTCTTGACTTGTTCTCCCTGTGTCTCTCTAACCGCGTTTTGTGCGCCAGCTGTGTCGCGCGGACACGCCTAGACCTCCCCTTTTTTTTCCCCTCGCGAAACCTGTGTCTCTTCGTCTGCGCATGCGCGTGTGTATGCGTGTGGATACGCATGGATGGAAATGGGGCGCAGGGCTCTTTTATTGTCTCATGTGGTCTCCTTTGACGCACTTCGCATGCGTCGATGAGGACACTCCACGCTCCCGTACGCTCGTTTTACGCACGTCGATGTATGTGTACGACGAGCATGACGCCCGAAAGGGTGAGCGACGGTCGCAGCTGCAGGCTGTGCCGAGGCAGCGGCGTACTCAGTTGGAATGCACGCACCTTCGGGTAAGACAAGGAGACACATGAAGTCGCAACGCCATAATCAACAAATACATTGTAGGTGATAACTCCGCTAACCCGTGTGAAGCTGAAGGTGTGTGCCCAGTCTCGGTGCCCATGCCCACGCGTCGACGCGCTAGTTAGCTCGGCAAAGCTGCATTGCCTGTTAGCTGGTGCGTGTGTGTGTGTGTGTGTGTGTGTGTGCATTTCTCTTCAGTGTAATCGCTGTGGCGTGCACACATCAATGCAGGCGGGCAAGAGCGTGACATATGCAGCGCCGCGTTGCTGCCCTACTCATTCTGTACTTGAGCCTGCGTGCGCGTGTATGTCTGCTCACCTCTCTCGTGCAGCAACAGCTTCCCCCACCACCTCACCCCTTCTCTCCTTCTCCCCCATTCCTCCCTTTCGTTCTCTCTCGCACGCACCTTCCACACATCGAATCCGAATCTCCTGCGACGCAATGCGCAGTTAGACCCCCCCCTCCCCGAAAAAAAAAAAATAGGTAACACAAACTCCCCAAAGGCAGCAGCCCCCCGCACGCGCGCTTTCTTTATTTCACACAAGTGCGCGTGTGAGGCTTCGTCGAGTACGCATTCCTTGACTGAAGCCGGTGCGCTCAACTCTATCCAACACCCCTACCTCCACTTCCGTTGTCGTAATCCGTTTCTGATAGAGCATTTTTTCCTCTGCGTGGCCCCTGGCGGAAAAAAGGACGCTGCAATCCGTGAGAGCAGATAAGAATCACCGGAGCGCCATAACACACGCGCTCGAGCAAGGGACCGCGTCATTGTTTGGAGCCGGCTACCGTTCGTGAGCAGGCGCGTACGCACACCACCTCCTCCTCTACACCTATTCATACACACCGGCCCGTTCTCACGGCGGTGTGTATACGTCATTGCCGCTGTTTTACTATACACAGCCACCGTGAGTGATTTGTACGAACGTCTCGTTGCTCTTTTTTTTAGATTTCGTAGTTTGTGTTTTCTTGTCGTTGTTTTGCCGATTGCTTCTTACCTCCTCCTCCTCCACTGTCTGCCTCTTGGTGTCGTTCCTTTTCTCTTGTCTCTGTTTTTTTCTTTCTTTTTTCGTATGGGTGCCTGTGCTCTTCTCTGCCGTCTTTTGAGTTCTCTGCCGTGTCCACTCAACCGTCTTCGCCGTTTCCCCAGGAGCCCACCTCTTCCCAAAGCGCACACTCGAATCTGATCGACTCCCGCGTGCCCCGTGGCGACTCCATCGTTTCTTTTATTGTTATTAGTATTATTATGTATTTTTCGCGTGTTTCTCATCCCAAAACCCTCCGCATCGACTGAGCGTCTGTCTTCCTCGATCGGTATCGCGCACCCTTTCAGGCTGTCCTTCACCCTTTATACTGCACATCTCATTTGTGCTTCATGCTGCTGTGCGCGTGTGTGTGCGTGTGCGTGCTGCGGCTGACCTTCTCTGGTGACTGATTCCACGCCCTTCTCCTATTCGTCCCCTCTGCGATCCCTCCTCATTCTTGTTCGCCTCTCCGTTTTCCTCATTCCGGAAGGTCAGTGATCGACAGTGCAGTCCAAGTACGCATAGCGTCTGCTCACGTTTACGGTCTCTGGACCCATCAACGTATAGACGGTTGCTGCGTATAGAACGACTTGTAGGGAACAACACGGAATAGAGCAAGAGAGCACAAACTAACGAGAGCGGAGAGGGAAAGCCGGAAAAAAAAAGGATAGCATATACTCCACTAAAACGTCTACAGCCGTTCGGTGTTGGCCCGCTGCGCTCTCCTTCCCTCTCCCTTTCCCTTCCAAGGGGCTCCTACGCGCGTGTGCTTGTGTGTGCGTGCCTGTCTAATTTTTTTTTCCGTTTCGCCGTCTTTGTATCTTTCCCTTTTCTTTGGGTGTTTTGTTTCACGTGACGCATTCTCTCCCGCACTTCTCTCTCTTTGCTCTTCTTATCATTGTTCTCATCGGATATCTGCCACGAAGCCGTACTTGTGCCCGCCTCGGGCTCCGCTTCTCTGGTCGTGTGGTGCACAGCCACACACCCACACGTCCCTACAACGCGCTCGCAATACATGACTCTTTTCCAACAACGACAACAAAAAAAAACGCCACTGCTGTTTGTCCTCTCGCTGCTTGGTGCTTTCTCTTTCCTGTTTTATTTTGGTTGCATGGTATGTGTGCACGGCGCCTCTTTAGTCTCCTTTTTTCGTTGTTTCCGTTGCTCTCCTCCTCTTGCGCCCCGAACCTGATTCCGCGACATTATTTTTTTTTTCGTGTGTGTGTGTGTTTGTGTGTCATTGCTGTTTCCGCTGTCCTCGTCGCCCCCCCTCCTTCTCTCTCTGGTTTCGTTTTTCTTTCGTACATTTTCTTCGACTTGATTCCATCTTGGATTGGGTGCTGCTGTTGCCTTTGATTTCCTTTTTGTTTCTGCTAGTGTGGTGCGCGCGTAGGCAGGATTACAACCTTTCCCTCCCGCTCTCGCGTGCGCTGGTATAGTCCATTGATCTGGACGCCGCGTGCTGGCGATCCCAGCCACTCTTCGAGTAGACTTCCTGAGATACGAAATCGAAAAGCGTGGCGCATGATGGCGGACGGCTACCACAACAAGCCCGCTGCCCCCAAGGTGGGCCAGCGCTTTGGCCCCTATCAGGTCGGCGACACCATCGGCCGTGGCACCTTCGCCAAAGTAAAGATTGGCTACCACGAAACGACCAAGGTCCGCGTAGCGCTCAAGATTATATCACGCAAGCTGATGGAAAGCGACGCGCGTTCGGCGCTGAAGATCAAGCGCGAGATCAAGATCATGCGGGTGCTGCGCCACCCGCACATCACTCGGCTCTACGACGTTGTCAAGACGAAGCACGACATTGTGCTGGCCATGGAGTACGTGTCTGGCGGCGAGCTGTTTGACTACGTTACCTGCAAAGGTCGACTAGAGGAGCCGACTGCGCGCGCCCTATTTCAGCAGCTTACCGCCGCTGTCGCCTACTGCCATCGCTACCGGGTCACACATCGCGACATCAAGCCAGAGAACATCATGATGGAGCACGGGTGCCACAGCGTGAAGTTGAGCGACTTCGGGCTATCCTCCATCACTCATGACGGTCGCTTCTTCGAGACGAGCTGCGGCACACCCAACTACGCGTCCCCGGAAGTGGTAAGCGGGCGGCTCTACGGCGGCCCGGAGGCGGATGTGTGGAGCTGTGGCGTCGTGCTCTATGCCATGCTCTGCGGCACTCTGCCATTCGACGACAGCAACATTGCTCTCCTTTTCAAGAAGATCCAGACTGCGGACTACGCCATCCCTAGCCACGTCTCCGCGCAGGCACGAGACCTGCTGCACCGCGTGCTGGTCGTGAACCCGCTGGAGCGCGCCACCATGGAGCAGGTGATGCAGCACCCGTGGTTGCGGCCTGACTTTCCCCGTTATCTGCTCTCGTTGCACTTCGCCGCTATCGTGGAGACGACGCGCTTCGCGAGCACCTACTATCTCACGGAGGACATGTTGGATGAGGAGGTGGTGCGCGTCGTCGCCTCCCGCTTCCGTGTCTCTCCGCAGGAGGTGGCGTCGATCATTATGTCGGAGGAGGAGCGCATCCCGTCGATGCGGGCCGTCATTAGCGATGAGGACAACCCGAACTCCATGGCGCGTCGCTACCCCGCCGCGAACTACTTTGAAATGTACTCAAACGTGTTAGACTCGAAACTGTGGCCCACGCCGGTGGAGATCGCCGCGGCCGAGGTGGCCCTTCGCGACGAGGCTCATGACATCTACGTTTCCTATGTCATTCTGACGCAGAAGAAGCAGAACAAGCTGGCTCCGCAAGAGCATGCCGCAAACCCATCGTTTGGAGAGAGTGCCAACTCCCTCCTTCAGTCGCAGGCCCAGCAGGGCTATGGCTCCCTCAACGCAAACTCGCTGCAGCAGCTCACCGGCAACAGCAGCTTCACCGGCCTCAGCTTCAAGGAGACGAGCTCGAGATCGCACACGGACGCCAGCTCGTCGCCCGCATCGAAGAAATCGAACCATCATAACGGTAAGACGCTTCAGAATCTATCGTCGCCGTTGCAGCACATCATGAACTCGACCGTGCCGGCGGCCCCTCCTGGGGACCCGTGGCAGTCGGGCTACAACGTCGTCGCGGCGCCGTTTCTCCCACTCCACGCGAAAGGTGCCACCGGCACCGTACTGGGACAGCTCCTACGCGTGCAGGAGCTCCCGGTGCAGCTGCTTATGTCTCGAAGAATCACGGTGAAACCTGTCAAGAAAGAAGCATCAAGCACGATGTTTTTGTCGCCCGGGCTTCCGAAATCAACACCTGGTTTTGACTGCATCAGCGACACCGGCGCTGCGCCAACCTCGATGCCAACGGCTCCGCAAGGCAATCTGCTGCAGCCGCAGCGATCCCCCACGACGAGGACGAGATCGGCGGCACCAACTCTGCTACATCCGCACTCGAAGGTTGAGGTGGGTCTTAGCGACCCCCACTCGCCGATTCCGACCGGCAGGCCAATGAGGAGCATCGGCGCCGACGCGCGGCACAACTTGGCCACCGCGGGCGGCGAGACAGCGCTGGACACGTTGTATCATGCAGAGACAGTAACACGCTTCGGCAACGACTTTATTCGCAATGGCGTAGCGTTTGTGAACTCCACCAGTCACGAGACACTGCAGGAGGTGTACGAGGCCATGAAGGAGGAGGGGCTGCTCTGGAAGGTCATCTACGACTACTACTTCTCCGTCGTGCGCTACCCAAACATCAAGCTGCAGGTGAAGGTGTACAAGACCAAGTCGGATGAGCAATTGGTGGACGTCAAGGTGTCCGCGCAAAGCGGGATGGCCGCGTATGACGTGGCGCTGTCGTTGTTAGAGCGGCTGCGCACCCGTGCCGTTAACAAGCGCAATACGCAGATTCGTGAAAGCCATGCAAGCGCCCTCACGCCGGATACCACTTGAGCGCCTCCGCTTATTCCCTTTCTCTCCGCATGAGCAGCAGAGCAGTGTAGACCCGCTCTAGTTTCAAAATAAAAACAAAACGGGAAAGAAAACGAGGAGGTCCACCTGATTGCCCTTACGCGAAGGCCGGGCATCTGTTGCGCGGGTATCGTCTTGTGCTCCGATACAACAGTTGTCAAAACACCTCTGTCGGCGACTTGTCACCGCCTCATGCACGTCTTTCCTTCCCTTTTTTTCTCTCGTTGCCCAAGCGATGTAGGGAGCGGAAGAAGGTAGAGAGAGGGAGCAGCTGATTCTTGCACCTTGTTCTTCCCTCGACTACAGCTTGCCATTGTGTGTGTGCGTGTGTGTATCCCCTGAGCCCGTGGCCGGGGGGGGGGGGACTCTACCTCCCCCTTTCTGTTATGCTTGCTGGGACGGTGTAATCATCCCTTTCGCGCCATGTGACGGGCTGGGTTGAGTTAAACTCATGCTCTATGGTCGAAATGGGAGCACCTCGAGAACGACAAAAAAAAACAAAACAAACACAAAATGGATCCAACCCCTCCGCCACCCCCTCTATCTGGGTTTTCCTGCATAGAGTGCTCGCCTATGTGTTTATTGCGTGCACTTTCCTTCCAGTTGCTCTCCGTGGATCCGTTGATCTCCTCTGCAACCCCGTTCTTTCATCCTCTTCGTGCTGTTGTTGTACATTGGTGAGACATCTTGTGTGTGTGTGTGTGTGCGGCTCTTTTTTTTTTTCGAATTTCAGTGGTACCGGTTCTTTTTTTTTCGCGGAAGTGAATATGTGCGTTCGTAGTGCGAGCAATACCGCCGTTTCGATGCAGAGCGCGCGGAGAGCGAGCGAGCCACCACACGCACCTGCTCGGCGTAGCGAGTACTGTGGTTGAAAGGGTGAGACAGGCTACACTGAGTGCCCTGAGGACTAACGTGAGCTCTCAAAAAAGAAGAAATGAAGCCAACTGGTTAATGGGAATCAAACAACCCCCCCCACACACACACACACAAAATCGTGGCACAGTGTGGGCAATATGCAGCATTGTTAGTACTGGTAGCTGTGTGCGTGTGTGCAAGTATTGGAGGGCGGTGGAGGGCACATCTGCTGCACCACACATCACCAGCAGCTCTACATCACGTACCCATGAAGCGTTGCTGATTGAAGTGCGGTGTGGCGCCACAATCTCGATGCCATCTTACCCGATTCAGGGCATGGATAGATGGCACTGCCACACCCGTGTCATCTAAATGTTGTTTGCTGCTGTTCTGTTTACGTCCTCTCCGCTTTTGCTGCATCTGTCTCTGTATCTCTTGCCTCCCGCTCTTTGTTTTACGTGGTCGCCCACGGTGGCGCGCACAGGGGTGCAAGCTGCCGCAAACCCTTTGCCGACGTGCGAGGTCGAGGAAAGGAGGGCGCTAGAAAACAGGATGAAGAGAGGGGCGTCGATCGCGCGCGCACTGAACATACCAGGTCGCTCACCGCGCTTACTCGGTTCATCCACACCGCTTCCTCTGTTGCGCTCCCGTCTTTTTCTCGGCGCCCCTGCTCTCTTTCCACCGAATGCGTCTCGCAAAGAGAGAAGCGATCCTATTTTGTTGCGCAGGCCCTTGACCCTATTACCTGCAGTGCTGGAAGGGGTTCTCGTTCTCGCTCCCCGCCAAAAAGTAGTCGCGAGCGCACTCGCCTACATGCACACACACACGTGGACATGTTCGCCACGTCATCAATTACGCCTCTTGTCACTCACACATGCAAGAGACAGGCGTTGACATCCACACTAACCCCCCCTTCTTCCTCCCCATTCGCACACACACACACACACACAAACACAAACACACAAACATGCACAGGGAGCGTATGCAAGACTCCTTTTCCCTCTCTCGCTTCTTTGTGTGCGGACCGATCTTGCTGGTGACGTTGTATTCGCGTTTTTTTTTCGTGTGCCTTCTTCACCTTCCCGACACTTGAGCACTTTTCCCGTACCTTCGAGGTGCCCGAGGCTTCGCAGCCAGGTGCAGCTCACCGACTGCTTAGCGGGTCGCGATTCACAGACAGCGGGCATGCTTAACGGCAGCAACGGCGCAGTATCGTTCTTTTGTGGAGCACGTGTCGCCGGCGAGAATGGCAAAGAGCAGCGGTCAAACAGCGATCATGTCGTCGCCATCACCCCCCCCCCTCCACGGCCGCCGGGGCTCGGAACGGCCGAAGCAAGGGTTGCTTTCAGTGGCGGTTGCTGGCATATGGGTGAGCCTGGTTAGCGCCACCAGCCATTGTGGCTCGGATGCCCAGCTATCTATACAACGCTGAGTACCTCCCCGACATCCTGGAGTTTTCGCCTCATCCACGCACTCAGGAAGGCACCCTTCGAGAGCCGTCAGGGCATCCATCTTGTGTACACGATGGAGAGCGCTCCCGGCCGGTTCGACCATCTTCAAAGGCCCTGCAGAGCAACCTGCTTGCATTCCGTACTCCTTCCACCGCGCCGGCATTCGGCTGTTGCCGCTGCGCCACTGCTACGAGAATATTCGAAACCTCCTGTTGCCGTAACTGCTTATCGTCGTTTCGCAGGGGCATCAGCCATTTGGCGTGGCGCTGTACCCCGTTTCCCTTTTGCACCGACGCGAGAATATGGCGACAGCGGGCGACGCGATGAATTAAGCAGGTGAAGACAACGTGCTGCTGACGACAGAGCCCTGGCGCATGCCGAACCTTACTGTGTCATCCATGGCTGGCGAGCGCACCGCCGGGGTGACGGAGCGCGAGCATGCGGCGGGGCATGCCGCTGCTCCACTTCCGCCTTCTCTCTCGCAGGGGCTGGGGTGGGTGGGTGGGCACTAGGTGAAATGAGAGGTGTTGCATCGGTGCTGGCCTGGTGCTGGAGGGCCGCTCACAGCTGTATTCGGTGACAGAGGTGACGTGTGCGAGGCTCGCGAGGTACGAAGTGGCGCCCACTCTGGGATGGCCGATCTCGTTGAGATTAGAGTGTCGGCTGTGCAAGGCCATGCCATGGCCGCTGCAGCGCGTCCTCAACCGGCTCATCGCGTTTCAGGTTGCATCTGTGTCGGAGGCGTGTGCCGCGGCAGAGACGGCGGCGGAGGCCGTGAACGCGTCGCTGCGCTTCTACGGCCCGGCCGACGCCAACCTGGCCCTGAGCAGAGGGAGGTGAGAGGTGTGTCAGGAGATGCATGGCTGGCTGGTGGTTTAGCGGGGCTTGTTCGTCCGGCTGACACAGGAGTGCGATGAAGTGGGTTAGTTCGCTGAGGGAAACTGAGGCGGATGCCAGAAAGCGAGAGAGAGTTTGCGCGATGCTTGATGATGCACGTCCGCGTCAGCCACTCCTTGACTCGCCCGGTGAATTTTTGAGCGTTGGATTGATTGCCTTTGTTTTCACCGGTGCTGTGCACAAGGCTAGATGCCGATACCGCCCTGCCTCACCGAAACCACTCACAACGCATACACTCACACAGCAACCAAAAGAGAGGAAAGCGTTGAATGCAGATGACGCGCATCTGACAAAACCAAAACTCAGGAGTACTCCATGAACGTCAACGCACCACCGTTTGAGCCCCTCCCCGTATCTCCTGTGTTTTCACTGGGAACATCATCCGATCACGAAGGACGGAAGAATGGCATGTCTCCGAATCCCGTACACATGATCCTGCGCTGCGACCTCTTGTGGGTTGTGCGCCGCCCCGCTGCCTTGTGTGGGTGCCGGTCGCCGCGTTCCTCATGCTTTGACGCCGGCGGCACCCCTTCCTCGTGACCTTCACTTTCACCCTCTCCCCTCTACATTGTCAGCTGCGTCTTTCGGCCGCTGAGGTTTCTGTCGCGTTCTGCCTCCGCGCCTTCTGATGCTGTGCCATATTCAACACCCCCCCCCCCTTTCGCACACATACACGCATACACAGCTACTCGGTCTTGGTGCGCTTGACGGCGGTACTAAACGCTTGTGCTACTTCACTGCCAGGACTGCCCAGCTCGGCTGCAGGAGGGTGTTTCTTTCTCCTCCTTTCTGATCCCTTTTCGCTTTTCATATTTTTTTCGCCCCTCTCCATCTCCTGCCGCTCAACCTGCCCTCGATTCCGGAGAGGCGTGCGCCACGTACTGGTTTTACACCTTTTCGACGCTGCCCCTCTCTTCTCCTCCTCTGGCCGCTGCCTTCCCTTGACAGAGCGTGGCGGCGTGAGAGCACGACTCATCGAAAGCTACTCGTTGAACGCGAGTGCTGGGCAGTAACGAGAGCGGGCTGTGACGCGGACGAGCAGTCACACACATAGGCAGAGACGGATAGCGGGAGGAAAGGCTTCTCCTTGTCGGACATCTATTGTGTTATCAGGTATTCTGAGCCGCATTCCTCTCCCACTCTCTGTGACGACGCTTTCTGCTTCACCGTGTACGTTTCTTTCTTCTATCTTTTTCCGGCATCTCCTCCTGCCATTCTCTGCTGTTTTCCGCATTCTGTAGCTTCTTCATCTCTCTCGCTCCCCTCTGACACCCCACCTATCAAAGACACGTTTCCCACACAAGTTTGTTTTCTTCTGTTTTAGTATTCTGTATAGTCTTGTGTGTGTGTGTGTGAGCGGCAGCTCTCGTTTGGCGCCAAGTGAGTCTATACCCCATTTCCGCTTTTTTTGGCTAGTGCTCACTAGCGTGGACCCGTTGCTTCGACTCCGACAACCTCTTGCCCCTCGTCTCCGGCCGCTCATCTGCGACCGGCTTCGTCTTCTCGCGGTGCGCAGCTGTAGACAGGGTGAGAACTTAGCGTGAATTCTCTCGTTCTCTCGGCTGTGCGCGCGCGTTTGCCCCTGTGCGCTGGATGGCTGTTCTTCACAACATTCTTTGCTTGCGATTTCCCCGAGTCCTGGTCAGAGTGACAGTGCCACGCCGCCCTCCCTCTCTTTCTGTGTGCGTGTATGTGGACGGGTGGGTTTTTTTTTCGTGTGCTCTGTAAGGAAATAAATCACCGATACGCAAGTGTAGGTGGTCCCTTTTTCTTTGCTTCCGTGTTGGGTTCTTTTTATTGTGCTCTCTCTTGTTGGTCGCCTTCTTGAATTGCTTGCTCCTACTGCAGACACCCTCCCTCGTCTCTCTCCTGAACACCACGCCGAACGCCATTCCTTGCGCCGCCTTTCTTCCTCAAGTGACACTGTGGAGATCATCCTTTTTTCGGTCGTTTTAGATACGCATTTTTCGTTCTGCCACAGGAGATTTTCTCGGCCGTCTCTCTCTCTCTCTGTTGTCTTTCTCCGCATCGTTTTGTCTGCTTTTTTTTTGCCATCCCCGCCGGCGCGTGTGAACTCTTTTTTTGTGTGTGTAGTTTGGTGTTTTGTCCCCCCCCCGTCCTCCTCCCTTCTTTTTTACCTTTTTTTCCTGGTCCTAACCTCATTTTGTGTGTGTGTGTGTGCGTGTCTTCGTTCTTTTGACCTTTTTTGCCTTTTCTGCATTTGGTTTCTGTTAAAGCATAACTATATCTATCTCGTACGTTGATCGGTTGTTGGTGTGGATACGTATAGCATTTGCTTGTGCTTGCCTTCTTTTTTGTTGTTCTTTTCGTGACCAAGAACGCTTCCTTCACTTTCTCCTTCGCTCTTTCCCACTCCTCATCGCAAAAGAAAAAGGAGGCCAACATATTTAAGGAGTCGGCAACGTTAAGGACAGTACACTCACGTGCTGTTTGACATTCTCTTCCTAGAGCTCAGTAAGCTTCTTTGTGTCAGCTGCTGTCTTGTCGAATACCTCCGTGTCGTGGTTTTCCAGCTCTTGTTTTTCACTTCTCTTGTGCGAGTGTTCATTCTGTTCTCTGTTTGCATGCTTGCCCTGTGGACTTGACGACCGTCTCACGTCCTGTGCTTGCTCTGCTTTTTTTTTAACTCTTCTTTGCTTTCGTCTGCTCTGGTGTCGCCCTTCTGTTCTCTCTCTCCCGATCTCTTCTTTCCGTTTTTTTTTTTTTCATGGCTCCACCCCTCTCACCTCATCTCACCGTTGTGTCGTCTCTGTCTTTTCCTTTTTACGCGTGTGTGTGTTCGGGTCGGCTCTCGAAATCTGTGTCTTCTCTTTGTGTCTTTTCGTTTTTCTCGTTGTTGTTCCTTACATATTTTTACTTTCTGGTGGCCTTTCTCTTCGTATTACCTACTCCCCATTTCTCCTCATCACACTAGAGGCTTCTTTTTCTTTTTTCTTCGTTGCGTTATATTTCTCTCTCCCTCTCTCTCAGCTCCGATCCAGCTTTGGTGAGCACCACAAATACGGAAGCGAAGCCCGGTTTCACTTTTCTGTCGCACATTGTGGTTTGTGCCTGTTGTTACAGTGGTTTTTCAGCCTTTCTTTTTCCTCTTCTCGTCGCTCTCTCTCTTTAGGTTGCGTGCATATCTCCGCCACGGTGTGCTTGCCCGTCTTCTATTTCCCCTCTTTTTTGTGTTGTCTTCGGTGTTATTCTGTCGGAATAGAAGAGTAACACTCGGCTTTCCTTTCTTCATTTTGTTTCCCGTTTGTATCTTTTTTTTTGCGGGGGGGGGTTCTTCTACATCGGTACTCTAAGGTACCTGCGTGTGTAAGCGTGTGCGTGTGTATGGCCGTGCTTGTGCCTTTTAGCTCACACATCCCACAGATTCCGTTGTCAACGCGAAAGTGAGTAAAACGAAATAAGACCACCACAGCAGCGGATTTTTTGATTTTCTTTCCAGAATAAAGAAGACTACTTCAACTCGCCTCTTCACACCTACCCCACCCCCTCCCTCTGCACATCAAGATAACTTTTGAGATAAAGATATATATAATCAACTATTCGTGCTTCATCGCTCTTCCCGATCGCA
The DNA here is from genome assembly GCF_000002875.2 of Leishmania infantum JPCM5. Classification (NCBI taxonomy): domain Eukaryota; phylum Euglenozoa; class Kinetoplastea; order Trypanosomatida; family Trypanosomatidae; genus Leishmania; species Leishmania infantum. The sequence continues at coordinate 341,638 of NC_009420.2, forward strand.
AAAGAAGTGCAGACGGCGATCTTTTTTTTTTCTGTGTGTGTGCGTGCGTGCAGCTTACGAAGAGCGCTTCCTGAGGGGGAAAGGAAAGGCACCCTATATTTTCATTCTGCACCTTTCCTTAGTTCTTCCCTTGCTCTTGTATTTCACCGCTTCGCCTTTCTCCAGTTTGGAAAAAAAGAAGACCAACTATCCTTTTCTGTAGTGCTATTGCTTACTCGAGCTTGGTGATTCCTTCAAAATTCTCTTCACATTATTGTTCTTGCGTCTTGTTGTTTTCGCTCTTTTTTCTTGCGAGGAAACGGGGAAAAGTGAGTGGCGAGCGGTTTTTCTTTATTTGTGCTCCTTTTGTTTCGCTTTTTGTCTCTCTGAGCGTGTGTGAATATTTGCCCCCCCCCCGCCCCCTCTTCGTATTTTCATTGCCGTCCCCTAATCCCTGGACTGTAGACGAGGACTTACCACCATCGTTGTCTGTGCGTTATGTTCCACGGTTCGCGCCCTCTTTCGCCCTCTCAGTTTCTCCCTCACGATTTTGTATTACGGTGTGCTCTGTCGAGATTGGTCGACGCTTTTGCTCTACATTTCGCACTGATTCTCCGTCTTTGGGATTCGTTACAACGGCGTCTCATCAGTTTGTGGTTTTCTCTCTTCGTGTTTGTGTGTCTCTTGCTCTTTGGTTCCGCCCTCCTGCATCTTGGTGCATTCTTCTGCATCGTTCTGTATCTCAGTATCTTTTCGTTTGTTTTGCTTATCTTGCTACTTTCCTCGTCTTTCAGTGTATTAATCTCTGCTTCTCGGTGTCTGCGCCTTCGTCGTAGCTCGCTTTTTGTCAGAAGTAAGCGCGGGGCCATACCTCACGCACGCGGCCTGATAAACGGTTACGCTCACATTCGAGCGCATTTTTCAAACGAAGAGACAACGCGCTGGGTCACATTCTAAGTGCGAGCAACTGTGTGCTCATCCCTCTCCTCCTTGCTTCCGTGTTGACTGCCTCTTGTTTCTTAGACCTGAGGTTGCTCAACCTTTTTTTTGGTTCCTTTACCTCACCTTCCTCTTCTTCATTCTCTGTTGACCCGCACCGCCTTCGCACGCGTCAGCGTGACGCATATCTGGACGATTCACTGGTATCGGCGCTCGCGACTTCACATTGTGACGCGTGCTGTCGCCGTTACTTTTCTGCAACGACAACGGAATATAGTCGCCTCAAGACGCGAAAAAGTGGTAGCTCCTGCGAACAGACTCTCCGTAGGGCTTAGCGCAAGTGCAACAACCCATTTTCGCCCGTGGTTGAAACACATCAATACCTTCGCAGAAAACGAACCAAACAGAAAGGAAAAAAGGAGAGGCGCCAAAAAGCCGAGCGGCACCGTCTTTGCAAAAAAAAAAGAAAAAAAGGGGGAAAACACACAACCCAACAGCCGAAGCAAAACAAGAAAAAAAAAGACTAGCGCAGTGGCGGTGCGTGCGTTTGTGTGCGTTCGCGTTGGTGATTCTCTCTCGAAGAATATATCTGTCTCCCTCTATCTGCCTTTTGCTTTTTTTTTTGCGTACCACTGTCGTTGTTTTTTTTTGTCGTTGTCGTTCTCTCCCTCCGTTGTGCTTTCTTTTCAGTGCGTCGTCTGCGCTCTTTTTATTTTGGCCTGTGTGCGTGTGTGTGTGTGTGTGTCTTGGCGCAGGCTCCACCGCATCCGAGAGAAAAAAGGAGAAAACATTTCTTTTTCCCTCTTTCTTCTTTGCTTTTTGTTTCTCATTTCTTTGTGAGCCTTTCTCTCTCCCTTTTGTTTTTCTTGTGCTTCTTTTGCTGTTGTTGTCGTATGACGTCCGCGCTGTAACACTTGCCATCCAGAGTCGGTTCTTGGGTTCGTTTTTGTTTATCGTTTCGCTTCCCACATCGACGCACGCCCCTTTCCATTCCTTGACAACACAGAGCAGGAAAGGGAAGGAAACGGTGTGCTGCTGCTTTGTTTCGCCTTGACTGTGCTCGGGTGTGCTCGTATGGCTTTCAGCTCATCTTTCACCACGTTTGTAGCACCCTCGACTTGGACACGGACGAGACTCGCAAAAAAAAAAAAGAATAAAGGACGAGGCCGCCATTGGCAGACGCAGCTCGAAAAGACACGGAACGGAGCGCAAGGAGGAGACAGTAGATCTATCCTCCAGAGAAGTATGAATTGACCTGCTCTTGTCTCTGTCTCGTCTTCGTTTCTGCTCGTTTTTTTTTCTTGTTACACTCGGACGCGTTGGTATTAGACACAGCGCGATTTCGTTTCTTTTCTTTCTTCTCTCTTCCTTTTGCTTTCCTTTTTTTTTTGTGTAGTTTTGCCTTGTTGGTGGATCTGGCGCTCTTCTTTTTTATTCTGTTTTTCATTCGCATCGGTTGTGTCTTCGTTTCATTGTCCTTCCTTCCTTCCGCGCCCGAAACCTCCTCTCTTCTTTTCGTTTTACCGCTTGGACAGTTGCTATTTTTTTTTTTTTGATCCGAAAGATGCCTAGTAGCAGTAGCGTGACGCAACCGGAGCCGGAGGCTACTCAGGGGATCGAGCTGCCGGCTTGTGCACGCAAGCCGCGGGATCCGGACTTCGAAGCCCCCGCCTCCCTCCACGCGCAGTCCAAGGAGAGCAATCCATTGGTGCTGGCGCCACCTCCCTGCCCGATTATCTGCCCCGAGCACGAGCGCAAGATGCGGCGCACTTCTAAGTCGTGTATTGTGCCCCCGCCGAGGCAGCGCCAGTTCATGGGCGACGTGGTCGGGCTCAAAGTGCCCGACCTCGTAACCGGTTGGAAGCTGCCACGGAAGAGCAGCGCACACCGTTGCTTTCTTGCAGCGGGCGGTGACGTCACGGTAGAGCCTCAGCCTTCATCCCTCGCAGGCGCGAACACCAAGTGCCCTGTGCGCGTCCCGGCTTGTGCTGGCTCGCCGACGTGTGGCCCGCGTGGCGAAAATGGGGTGCTCATCGTAAGTCAAGACGACCGGCCGGCGGGCTTAGTGAACTCGCGCCGCAGATACAGCAAGGAAAGCAAGCCCGCGGTGAACGGCGAGGATGGCGTCCTCCTCAGCGAATACGAGGAGGACTCGGCGGACGCGGCCGTTCGACAAACGGTGGCGCGCGTGCGGAGCAAGAACTGTGTTCTGCTGATTGTCCTGCTAGTGATCATCATTGTGCTGGCCGTCGCAGGGGGAGTGGGCGTTGGCTTTGTGAACAAGCACTACACTACGTTGACGCATCGGATGTATTTGGAATCGGGAGAACGTATCGTCCTAAACAGCTCCGTCATGCTTCTGAAGAACTACCATGAGACGCTGCGGGCAGACGCGCGCCATCTCCTGTCCTTTGTGCGCTCCTCGATGATCGGCAGGAAGCCGGAGAGCATAGCGGTAGTGCAGAGCACTCTGTATCTTCCCTTTTTCGAGGCGTGGAGTACGTGGCTGTTCTCCTCCAACGTTCCATCGACGCACTCGATTTACGTATCCATGTGCGGGGAACCCCTGGCCAACACCGTAGACTGTCCTTTCATGGCGCTCACTATTGTGTGCATGCCCAACGTCCTACAAGCGGCGTGCTTTTACATGCATTCTGACGAAGTGGACAGATCGCGGATGATCGTGAATCGCATCGAAGTCAACGAGTCCGGCATTCCACGGATAGGTGCCTTTTACAAGTACGTGCCGCTGAAGGTGAACTACGCGCACTACCAGACCAACAACGACTATGGCTACTTCCTTGACCAAGACTGCGCCGCCTCACTCGACGGTAAGGTGCACACCACCCTGACCATTCGGCGGCAGATCGTCGTGGGCGACCTCGTAATCATCTGCGACGCCAGTGGTTTCTTTGAGCGTTGGTTTCAGAGGTTCGAAAAGGGGCTGCAGAAAAAGAAAGACAGCCACTCCGTGCTTTTCGTCAACGATGGCACCGTTCTGGCGTACGACTGCGGCGCCCCGCCTCGCCATCGACACGTCGTCTCCCCGTGCAGCATGCGACTTGTGCCGCACAAAATGGGCGATTGCATGGCCGGCAAAGCGGATATGATAGACCGCATAGTGGACACCTTCACAGTGGCAATGCAGCGAAACAAGTTGATGAAGCGAGGTGGGCTGTCGAAAGACCATGTGGCGCTCACGGAGAGGGTCGGCGACTACATTGTGGTCTATCAGGACTTTTTGAGCTTTCGCGTGGGCGACGGCGAGCCCAAGACCGTCTTCATTGCAGCGTACGCTGTGCCACTCGACACCTCGCTGGGTCGCGACGGTTTTGTGCAGATTTCCATCTGCGTCGTCATCATCATCATCTGCATGTTCCTCCTCGGCGGTGTTGCGATGGTGGCCGTGAACCAGATGATGCGCGTGGTGGAGGTCATTTCCCAGCTCTCCACGCACGCTGCCACGTACGACACGAAGCGGATGCGCAGTGTGCTAGATCGCCAAAAGCCTGGCATGCTTGCCCGGGTCATCACGTCCGCTGATATTATCAACTGCGAGTTCCAGCACATCCTAACGAACCTGAATGCGTATCGTCCGTTTCTGCCCCAGTCGCTGCTCACCAAGAGCAGCTACTCCTTTTCCGACGAGCCGCTGGAGCCGCCGAGCCTGTGGCGCAGCGACGTGGCCCTGGGCGGCAGCGCCGCGGACGACGTTGTTGTCGACGAGGACGGGGTGCCGGCCAAACCGCTGCCGCGGTTCCACCTAAAGAACACCCTCGAGGGCAGCGTTTCGAACCCGGTCGAGAACTGGCGACTCCTGCAGCGTGGTTTTCACCGAACGAAGTCAACGATCCTCGTCGTCAGTCTCTCGAACGTCGCCCTGGACGCGGGTGAATCAGTGGATGCGGTAAATCTGTTCGTGCAGACGGTGCTGAATCACGCGGCGATCGCCAACGGCGTTGTGGAGGTCATCGAGTTCCAAAAGATCGTCGTCTCCTTTAACTCGCACTTTCCAGTTCCGCGGCATCAGGAGAAGGCCTGCCTCTGCGCACTCGCGATCCGCGAGGAGTTCAGGGACAGGGGGTGCAGCATTAGCATAGGCATCGCGTCGGGGTATAACTACGTCGGCACCACTGGTACGGAGCAGCAAAAGGCGCGTGTCATCATGGGTGAGAGTGTGGTGGTGGCACAGTCGCTGACCAGCCTCAAAAACTACCTCGGGTGCTCCATCCTAGCCACCGACCAGGTGGTCTTTGAGGCCCTTGTGACGGCGGTGGCGGTGGATGTTGTGCAGCTGTACTACGAGCATAACCATCAGTGGGTGCAGTATGGTGTGTCTGAGATCATTGGGAATCGATACGCCGTGCTTTCGCCAGATATGCAGCTCGTCAAGTCGGTCTTTAAGCTGGTCCGCTACCGCCAAGCAGAGGAGGCACTGGAGGCGGTGCGGAGGTACGTGGACGCCGCCGCCGAGCGGCGCGAGACGCCCTCGTGGCCGGTGCGTCGCATTCACGCCCTGGTGGAGCGCCAACAGCTGTTGATCAGGAGCGGCTATCGACGACAACGCCTTCAATGGCAGGCCCTTGAGGGCGATGAGATTATCATGAAGCACCTCTCCGAGGAGAACCAGTCATACAACTCGAAGCGGCAGCCCCGTCTCATGGCAACCGTCAGCACGGCCACAGTGGACTCCCTGGCTACATTGTCGACCCATGCCAAAGCGGCCCCGTGCGAGTTCGGCTTTGTCTCCGGCGACGTGCTCAACGCCGGCAGCGAGGCGGAACTCGCGCGAGCGTTGGTGGGCGAGCAGTCGAAGCTGAGCATGACGCGGCGGCAGTTGGCGCCGATACCGAGCTCATGCTTCAGCGAGGATGCCCTCTTTCCTGTTTTTACCGTCAAGAGCAGCGACGGCGATGAGGAGGAGAGGTCGCCAGGCTCATCGAGGTTGTCGTCGCAGCATAACCGCGTCACCGATGGCAACGCGGAGGCCAGTGGCGCGGACTCTGAAGAAATGAGGCCGGTGCTGCTGGTTGAACCACAGACACTGCGCAGCGAGGAGCGTCATGATGTGCGCATCGGTGCTCTACTGCCGCCGTTCACAGTCACCACTTCATCACCGTTTCTGCCGGCGCATGACATGGAGTACCCGTGCACCACGGCTGGCATCTCTTCGATGCTGTCGAACAGTCGCCGGCACTCGGCACTGGACCGCCAGCGCCACATCGCGCCCACCCCTCTGCACGATGGTACTTGCCACGCGAGTACCTATGCGACATCCGGCGCACTCGGGGGCGTTAGTGGAGGAAAGTCTTCCATTGGTGCTTCCCTCGCTACTACCAGTGCTGGCAACCTTGGTCGCACAGCGGACTCGGCACTCAAGCAGAGCAGTGAGAACGTCGCGGGCTTGGCCAAGATGCACTGTAGCTACAAACTGCCGCAGCGTATTGTGTCGGTCAACGGCCAGGTGTTTCACCGCACCTCGCAGCTTGTGGGGCGCGGGTCCTTTGGAGAAGTGTACGTCGCCATATCGGAGACCGGATCGCTTGGCGCCATGAAGGTGTTTCCGCTGAACGACAACAACGCTCCGCAGCTCATCCGCGAGGTGGAGACGCTATCGCAGATGCGGCACGAGAACATCGTCGGCTACGACTGCTGCGCCGTTCAGGACAATTTCTTCTTCATTATTTGTGAATATTTGGCTGCCGGCACACTTGGCTCTCTCATTCAGAAGCTCGGGGTGATCCCGGAGCGGGCGGCGCGCAAGTACGCGTGCGACATGCTCTTCGGGCTCGGCTACCTTCATCAGCACTCATGGCTGCACTGCGACATCAAGCCGGAGAACATCCTCGTGACCTCTGACGGCACGTGCAAGCTGGCAGACTTTGGTGCCGCCTCACTGGGGCGAAGCTTGACGGACGCAGTTTCCGTGCGCGGGACGCCGCGTTTTTCGGCTCCTGAGGCTATACTGGGCACGTGGAACCAACAAGCGGATATCTACAGCTTCGGCATCACCGTCGCTCAGATGGTGACGGGTGTGCACCCGTGGCACAAATACACGGAGCCCGACCATCTATTTGTCGCGCACTACGCGGGTGAGATACGGCACAGTCTGCAGACGGGCATGCCGTGCGCGATGCAGCCAGACCTACCGACGAACCTGCAAGACAAGGAGCTGGAGAGCGCCATCCACCGCTGCTGCGAGTTCGACCCTGCTCGGCGCCCGACAGCGGAGGAGTTGGTGACGCTGCTTTCCTAGTAGCCGCCGTTGCTCTCTCCTTCTTTTGCGTTTCTGTTCCACGGTGTAAAAAAAATGGCCATCGAGCGCGATGTCTCGCTTTGTGTTCACGTGCCTTCTCGCATGTCTGTGTATGGCTCTTGGTGAGTTCTGCGCCGTTTCTTCTGTCGCTCTCTCCGTGCTCCCACCCCTTCTTCTCCCCATCACTCTATTCCATACTCTCCTTTTGCACTCTGGGCGTGCATTCTGTTGTGGTTTTGTTGCCTCTTCGGTCTCACCTCCTTCGGGGATGTCATCCTGATACACTAAACCCAGAGTGCAAGCAGATCTTCTCATGCCTAAGCTAGCAGAGACACAGTTGCCTGCGACCTCTCCAAACCTCCTTGACATATATGGTTGCCACCCACGTAAGGTCGGGGTGGGTGGGAGGAGGGCGCGCTCCGTGAGAAGTGCTTAATGGTACTCTGACTGTCCAGACACACCATTCGTGTGTGCGGGTGGGTTTCTTTCGCACTTCCGTGTACCAGATTCTCGTCGACGGGACTTCCATGAGAAAATGTTTTTTTTTTCTTTTTTGAATTGTCATTGTCTCGCTCTGTGTGTGTGCGTGCGTGGTGGCGCTCTTCTCTCCGCGTTTTCTTTCGGCTTCATGGTGGAGCTTTTTTTTTTCTTGGTCTACTGACGCTTTCATCGTTCTCTGCCCCCTGACGACGGGAGAGGGAGGAGGCGGGGCCGTGGGGGGGGTGAGAGCGATGTATCGCTACGGATGCTGGCGTTCAGGCTCCGGATAGCGTTGCGTCGGAGAGCGCTGCGAGCGTGCACACGCTTGTACCATCCATGTGATGGGCAGAGCGTCAGCGTGACTGGAACGTATCCCACCGCCGACCCTCACTGCGTAGTGGTGTGGGGAACCTGAGCGTCACCGCGAAGGACGCGCTACGTGGCGACCGGCACTGTGGGAGCGGCTGTGATGCGATGACCGAGTCCGCGCATTAGCAGCAGCGCATGTGCCGACGGCCGCTTCTCACCATGTGGAGGGACCCCCTGACGGGCCGAGGTTGAGTGTAATTCGACTTGTGTTTCATGGAATGGTATGAACTGATTAAAATTTCTTTTGCTCGGCTGCTGCGTGCGCGCCAGTGAAGCCTCCCTTCCTCTTGCGCACATATCGGTCTCACCAAAGACGTAATGCGAACGCAGTTGGTGTGAGTGGTGATTTAGAGAACGTGCGAATAGCGAGAGGGGCACGAGCCACTGCCCCACTGGCCACTGAAGTCGCTTTTCAACCGCGGGAGAGGATGCGAAGAGCGCAGAAGAATGCAAGCTAGGAGCAGTTCGCGCGGCGCACTCGCATGATGTTGCGTATACCTTTTCTTTCGCATCTTCCCAGTAGACCTTTCTCCCGTGATCGCGCTCTTGCTCACGGTGCATCTGTGTGTGGGCGCAGACGTAGCGCCTCTTGTCGAACCCTCACCTTCGCCACCCCGTTCATAGTGCAGTCCGTTTCTTTTGTTGTTGTGTTCCCGTGAAGTATTCATGTCGAAGCGGCGTGCTTCTCCGTTTACTTTTCGGCACCGCTGCCTCTCCGTTTGCGCTTTTGTGACAGTGGGTAATTCGACCCCGCCCGCCCCCCTCCTTGTGCCTCTACGGGGTCACTCTTCTTCGAGGCTTGCGCGTTCAACACACGTGTGTGCTGCCGTCTCGTCCTCTGCGCGGTCGACGCGTTCCTGCGTTGGCGCATACGAATCTATACGGGTGTGTCTGTCGGGTACGCTGATGAGCGCAGCTGCAGTTCCGAATGACAACCGCAGTACGGCTCCGAGGGCAATGGCTGCAAGGAGACCGAGCACTGCTTTTTTTTTTCGCAAATGACATAGACCGCACGACTATCCCACCTCGCTAAAACGGAAAGCAAAGAGAGCAGGACCGTTCACAGGTGCAGGCCAACAACAACAAAAGACACACACACACACACACGCACACTGAAAAGACCGAACAAACTGCACGCGAGGGGGCAGCGACGCCCACCGACCCTCCCTCCGCATGCTGTAGCCCTCTTAGGGGAAGAGAGTGGACGGCGCAAACGGCGGAGAGATACAACTTCGTCAAAAATGAGAACGAGAAGATGGGAATGGCCGCGACGCTGATGGCGCATGCTTTGTGGATGACGTGGGTGGCTCCACTTCATTTCTTTTCTCATGTTGCTTTCCATTGTGATGTCGCGTTCACATGTGTGCATCTCGCTTCTTTCCCCCTCTCCCACCTTCCCATACCGATCTCTCGCTTTTCTCTCCACTTTTTCTACCTTTCCGGCTATCTTTATTGCCGTCCTCCCCCCTCGTCCGCTCACCTGGAGGGAGGGATCTACGAGCACACAACTTTGACGGACCGAAGGTACCCCATTGCACCTGTATTAACGCCAGAAACTCTATTGCGAGCGCCTCTGACACGCGCCGGAAGCGTGATCGCGCGTGCGCATGCACGGCGTTGCGGCGGTGATCGCAAGGCGGGAGCTAGTACGGCACACATGTTTCCTATACCTCCCCTTGCCACCTTTATTCCTTTGCCGAACCTGCGGGGCTGCACGAAGACTGATTCGATTGCACGATTTGAGACGAAAGGAGGGGAGCCGCCTGCCCCCTCCCCCTCCCACCGAAAAAAAAAAGGCTGTGCAAGCCTGAATATACTTTCTGGCGCAGCCGATGCGTCTTCGCCGCACTTCTGCGTGGCGGGCGCTTTGCCATATCCCTGATGCTTTGCGCACGCATCGTCGTGACTTGGTTTCGGTGACATGCTCATCGTCATCGCGGCCGCCGCCACGTGAGGTCGCGAAGCTTTTTTCCAGCCCCATGGTGCGGGAGTGGTGGGTGAACGCTGCTCAAGAGGCGGTCATCTCCCGGAAAGCCATCAGTCGGGCAGAGCGCATTGTGACGGAGGCCGACGATCCGCGCTCCGGTAAGAGGCACTTCTACGACAGTGATGCCCGACTCTGCCTCGTGTGCAACGCGCGTCTGGAGGGCAGCTACAGCACGCACAGCCACAGCGTCGACCACAAACCGCGCGTTGCACTTTTGAAGCGCACAATCGGTATGATTCTCACATTTCTTGAGCAGGCCGCCTCATCGCCGTCGCTGCCGCCGCCGCAGGAGTCGGACTCGTCTTACTCGCTGGCTGGCAGCAAACGCTTCTCAAGGTCAGTGTCAACTCACACAGGAACACCTGCCGCCCCAGCCCCTTCTTGCTTCCACGCCTTGTATGCCGAGTCACCGCTGTTTGCTGAGGACGGCGTGCCAAGCCGCGCGCTCCTCTATCACCGCCCGCTCACGCTACGCGAATTCGACCTGGTAGATGTGATCATGCGACGCTGGTGGAACACCTTGCATAATCCACCACCTAGGCGGGGTAGTCTTTCCTTTGACCGCCTCCTCTCGCTTTCCTCGACTGAGCTGCAGATGCGGCGATGGCGTGTGCGCTACCTACTCCACTTTCTCAAGTCGCGTGGGGTTCTCCGCTCTTGCCTGACACTGAGGTCCGACCAAGTGAATGAGGCGCCGTCACCCAACGAGCGTATTCATCGTGGTGAGGCCTTTGAGCGGCTCGAGATGGTTGGTGACTTTTTCTTCAAGAGCCTCACCCCCGACCGAATGCACACCGTCTTCCCGGCCGATGAGGGTGGACTTACAGCTGAACTCCAGTACTTTGAGCGGGCCTTGGATTCGAATCACGGTCTGCTGGCCATCTATGACTACCTCGGTCTGGATGACATCGCTGGCTGCTTTTTAGCCAACAACAAGGCAAAGGCCGACGTTGTAGAGGCCGTCATTGGTGAACTGAAGGTTCTGCTGTGGTCGACCGAGGTGGTGTGGGGCATGGAGTACTACGCCGTACCTGGGGAGCGCGCCACGCATGTCTACCTGCGAGCGTTGGTGGCGCACACCATCGCCGAGCTGGGGCACACGGTGCTGATGTGGCAGCTGGAGAGTACGCTACGCAATTGCCGCGACTTCATTCTCAAGCACACCGTGGAGGAATACTTGGGCGCCGAGAAAGGGAACGAGCGTCGTGCAAGCGGAGGAGGGGACGAGTGCGACGTCCCCGCGGACCTTCCAAAGTACGCACCGCTGCCGCCGTTGCTCGCGTGGAATCGGCGCCGCCCGGGCGTGTCGGTGCGGAGGGGTGAGGTGCCGTTCGCAAGTAAACGGTCTCGAAGCAGCATACCGCCGTCTCCTCAAGACCCGCTTCGCAGACTCGCCCCGACTGCGAGCTGCATTCCGGAGGCTATTCGGGATCACTACGCCGTCGGTCGAAAAAAGTGGAGCTCATGTGCCTGTAAAGCAGCCATTCAAGCCCTCTGTGGCTCCCTCACACAAACTGCGCTACAGCATGGCAATGGCCACACCGCTGACGCTCTATCGTCGAACTCAACGTCGGCATCGTTGCCCCTCTCTCCACAACCGCAGCCGTCCCCAACCGCGCCGGCGTCCGCGGGGGCCCCTCGCAGTGTGCTACGGACTCTGGTGACTGCGAATTGCGTGGTGATTCGTAATTCGGCCCCGCTCCTCGCTAGAAACACGTTGACTAGAAGGGTGGCCGAGTAGCACTGCTGCACCCCTTCGCTCTCGCTTTTCGGATATGGCGTCCCCTTTCGCCCTTGCGAGTGGTGCGCCTTGTATTTGCACTGCACAGGTTTGCGAGGGCGAAGAAACGAGGAGAAACGAAGCACCGAGCGGGGCAGCGCGGCACTGTGTTCGCGGAGCGGCGGAGGATGAGCGAGAGGCGGTGCAAACGGTATTCCTTTCTGCACGCATGCACGCATCTATTTATGTGTGCCTCTCGATCTTTTGCAAGTTGCGTCGTCTCTCGTGGCCGTCGTGTGCCCGCTGCTCCTCGCGGTGTAAAGTGGACTGTGGCCCTTCCTACTCCCTTCCTCTGCCACGAATGCGAACACATAAAACGGTGTCTGCTTCCCAGTGCCCTCGCTGAAAGGTCTCTCTGTTCTTTCGAAGACAGGGGATGTATCAGTCTTTGCCGCCTTGTAGGGGCCCGCACCTGTCATCCTTCTCAGCATGCATCTGTGCACCTCTCTCTCTCTCAGGCCCACTCCGCGCCTCGCCATCGATGACTTGTCCCTCCATCTTTGTCGCTCCTCTCTCTCTCTGCTTTCTCTCACACCACCCTCAATCTCCTTGCCTCTCTGTCATGGCTGTGTAGCGCATCCCTGCTATCGAGGTCTCGCACCAGCGTTCTCTCTCTCTCGCCGTTCGCATTCTTTCTGTGCGCCTGCCCCAACACTCGAATCTTTTCACGCCGCCATCGCGTTTGGACCCCCCCTTCCCTCCCCTTCCATCTGCCTAGAAACGAACGACTCACGCATACACGCGCACACGCACGCGTACGCCAACGCTCAGGCTTTGGCTACCGTGATTTTCATACACTGGGCTTGCCCGCACGCCCACTCGCATTCGCATCCTCTGCTCTTTACCGCGAAGATCGGCGTATATCTTTCCGTTGCTCTGTCTCCCTCCCGTTTTCTCGCATCATCTTTCCGTTGTGGTTTCGTCTGTTCCGTCGGTGCCGTTCACGCTGCTACCTCTTGCGGTTCATCAGTGTAAGCGAGGACGCTCACACGAATACAACAAACAAGAGCCGCCCTCGGGCCTGCGCCCTCTCCCCTCTCCATTTCTTTCCCTCTGCGGTTCAGGCCCGCGTTTTGCTCGACTTTGTCTCATCGGCCTCTCCCCACGTGTTTTCTTTTACGTTACGTTTCGCTATCGTTTATCGCTTTTCTTTCCCTTTTTCTTTTCCTGCTGCTGCTCATCTACGCAGCCACCCACCTCCTCACTCGCCATCTCTCCCACTTGTACTTTTCTTCGACTCGCTCTCTCTCTAACTCTGTCAGAGCACATTAGCAGGCAAACGCATGCGCCACAATGAAGATCCCTCTTCAGTCTACGCTTTTTGTTTGCCTGTTTGGCACGTTGTCCGCACTCGTCGCATCGGTGCTCATCTTGGGATCTGCTGACATGTCGAGTGTGCGGGCAAGCCAGCGAATGGCACGCATGTGCGGTAATCTTGGATCCTGCATCCGTATCCACTCTGGTCCGATCGATTCTATTCTCATCGGCGACATTGACTTTGACCGCGACACCGTGGGTGACGTTATCAAGCGCATCCCGCCCTGGTTCGGCAGTCAGACCCGCCCGCTTGCCCTCACTGTGCACAATGTGCCGTTAAAGGAGGAGTCGACACTGCGCGCGCAAGGGCTGATGGCCGCCTCTTACATTTGCCTTGCCTCGATAAAGGAGTTGCGCGTCGATACGGAGACGTGAATGCTGCGCTCTGCAGTGGCCGGGACGATAAGCACCGCAAGACGCTTGGTTGTGTGTCTGTCAAGTGAAACAAAAGGCGGTTGCATCCTATTTCTTTTTTTTTCCGTGTGTGTGCGTGCGTGGTGGCGCTCTTCTCTCCGCGTTTTCTTTCGGCTTCATGGTGGAGCTTTTTTTTTTCTTGGTCTACTGACGCTTTCATCGTTCTCTGCCCCCTGACGACGGGAGAGGGAGGAGGCGGGGCCGTGGGGGGGGTGAGAGCGATGTATCGCTACGGATGCTGGCGTTCAGGCTCCGGATAGCGTTGCGTCGGAGAGCGCTGCGAGCGTGCACACGCTTGTACCATCCATGTGATGGGCAGAGCGTCAGCGTGACTGGAACGTATCCCACCGCCGACCCTCACTGCGTAGTGGTGTGGGGAACCTGAGCGTCACCGCGAAGGACGCGCTACGTGGCGACCGGCACTGTGGGAGCGGCTGTGATGCGATGACCGAGTCCGCGCATTAGCAGCAGCGCATGTGCCGACGGCCGCTTCTCACCATGTGGAGGGGCCCCGTGCCAAGGCCGCCGATTGGGTGAGCGGCGTTGTGCTTCGCGTTGTATGGCAGAGTGAAAACGCGAAAGCACAGCTGGTGCTCCGTGTGTGCCAGGGTGTGTGCGCTGTCTCTCTGTGCTCGACGGCCGTAACGGCCATGTCTCACGAGGACAACGCCGACTCACCTTGTCTCCTGCCCCTTCCCCCGCTTATATGGCGTCGGCCTTTCGAGTAAGAACCCGCTTTTGTAGTTTTGTTTATTTCTGTGTCATCGGTCGAGTATGAGAGGCGGGTGCAGCTGCCTCCCTCCCTCCCTTCCCTACCGCGCCTCCCCGGGCAGCCCGACGACTGCTGACTTTGCTTATAATGTGTTCATGCGTGCGTGCTTGTCGCGTGTCCGTGTTTCCTCCGCTTGCGGTAGTTTTATCGGTGTTGCCGTTGTGCCTTTCCTTGTTGAACCCACCCCACCGCCCGCGCAGTCTGTATCCATGTATCGGATATGTCCCGAATGTGCACTGGGAGCTGCGTGTCATGCCTCTTCCTCACCCTCACTCCTACGCAGAGCCATCCGCCATTTGTCGTCAGCACTTCTCGGCAACGAGAAGCCTCGGTAGGCCAAGCGCACAAAAAAGGGCGTTGAGCGGCGCCGCATGGGAAGACGTTAGCTGCTTTGAGCAGCTGTGACCACTCACATAGTGGCAAGCGCTCAAAGGACTGCAGGAAGGGACGCTTGCTGAGTCCACGTCTTACGCCATGATGAGCTTCCCTACTCTTTTTTTTGGCGAGGAGGAGTGGAGGTGTGTGTGGTGCGGCACGTCGGCGACACTCCGCAACAAGAGCATGAACAACGACAAAGATAATAGTGGACCCGCTTCACACTTCATCTCTATACAGTTATATGCGCTGTCGACTTGTTTTTACCTATGATTTTCTAATTGTCAAGTTCCCGAAGGAATGCATGTCATCCTCCCCTTCCTTCTCCCCCCCATGTCTCTATGGGGCACCAAAGCTTTCGCTTTTACGAGTGCTTGACTTCTTTTGTTACACCGCTTTTTTTTTCGACCATTTCGCCTCTATCCTCCTCTCCCTCTCCCTGTGCAAGTGCCGGTGTGTGCTCGTTGCGTGGCTTAATCCGCAAAAATCGCATCAACAGTGGAGCGAAGGAACGAAAATCACAGTGCTGTGGTTGGTGTGGACGGGCTGATGACGTTGCCGTTACCCTTGCTTCTGCCGCGCTCTCGTGGTCTACTCCACTGCTTGTGTTATCCGACCTCTCACTGATCTCGATCTAGCAGGGATCTGTGTCCTCCAGAGCTATGCACACCCGCAAGCACCGTCTTTTTTTGTTTGCGCCGTACCCGAAGGCTTACTATCGTCTTGCTCCCTGCCTTTTGAACGGTGAAGGAGAACCCGTCTCGGTTCATGGTGAGGCGCGAGCGAAAGAGGAGTTGGGAGAGAGGGTGAGGGTGCGAGACTCAGACGAGGGGTACAGATGGGAAAAAAAAGTTCCTTGTCGGACCGCCCCTCTCACGCCTTATCCCTTTTAAAAGGGAAAGTTTGCGTTTCCTGCTTTGTTTTTCGTTTTTTTTTTAAGTTCTTCAAAACAGTTTTTGTGTGTGTTTGTACGTGCGTGAGGAACTGCCATTCTCTCTATCGTCACCACGCTCCCGTTCCGGTAAGCGAGTGTGGAGGTGTTGTGAGCCCACTCGCCCTAGCCAGCGCCATCTTGGTTACAACTCGCTTGTCGTTACGCTCTCGCCTTTTCTTTTTTACTTCACGGCCGTCAAAGATGCTCAGTCCTTCGATGTCGGGGTGTAACGGTCTGTATAGGTCCATGGACACCTATGTGTGCGTGCATGTTATTCATTCTCGGACCTCCTTCCGTTCCACCGTTGTGTCCTTCGTAGCTTTCTTTTTTGGAAAGTCTCTTCCTCGCGGTACGGTGGGGGGGGTGTCTGTAGAGGAACATGTGGAGGAAGGCATCTTTAGATTCAGCAAAGAGAGGGGGACGGCCGAAGAGTCACATTTGCCTTGTGCAGTATCTTTTTGTGGGCCTTGCGTGGGCGCCTTCTGCTTTGACCGCATTGGTGAGGGACATGCCGCTAGGAATAAAAAAAAAGAAAACGAACCTCGTTACCCAATGGCCTGGTGCGCGGAAGCCGAGCGTCACGAAGGCAAAAAGGTGTTCACGGTGCACGACAGCGCGTACAGCTGAACAGGCGATAAGGGCTTGAACGAAAGTCAAAAGAAAAAGAATAGATGGCACTGAAAGCGGAACGAAAAGAAAGAGCGGTGAGGTAGTTTGGTATGGCCAACACAAACTCAAAGACAGCAAACTTCTCATGCAGGCGCCGTGTAGCGTCGCCTTCGGTTTGCTGTCGCACAGGAAAACAAGAGGTCACGCTATCACCTCTCCAGCACTGCTGCAGCATCTGTTTCGGGATCAGTATCGGTTGCAACACGCACGCAAACACATAGGATTGCCAGCAGAGGCGAAGGTGATTCTACTCCGGTAACGGCTGTTTTCGTCCGCGTATTCATTCTGACTATCTCAGGTGAACTGCGGAGCACCACCTCCGTTGCCAAGAGGAGGCAAAAGCGCTTCCGCGGCTCTGCTCCCTCTCTGCGCCTGCAGTGCGCACACGTGCCCGCATGCTCACCAAGGCCTTTCCCTCCCTGTTCTCCCCGCTTCTCGTTCCTGCTAAACGCCACGGTGTGCGAAAATATCGCGCACCCTCAACTACACCTTCCTCCTTGCTCGGTGCCACTACGCACCACACGTGACGCTGCCCTGTTTTCTGCTTTTCCATGCAACCCTTCCTGAAACTACTCGCAGAGTATCCAAGGATGTCTCTGACGCTTATCCCTGATCACTTCCAGCACATTGTGCGGCTGCTCAACACGAATGTGGAGGGCAAGCGCAAGGTGCCGTTCGCGCTGCGCATGGTGAAGGGCGTTGGCATCCGCTTTGCCTACCTGGTGTGCAAGAAGGCCGGGATCGACGTGGAGCGCCGCGCGGGCACTCTGACCGCGGAGGAGCTGGAGAAGATCGCCGAGATCATCGCCGATCCCGCGAAGTTCAAGATCCCGGACTGGTTCCTGAACCGTCAGCGCGACCCCAAGACCGGCAAGACGGAGCACCTGTCCAGCTCGATGGTGGACACCCGCCTGCGCGAAGACCTTGAGCGTCTGAAGAAGATTCGCGCGCACCGTGGCGTGCGTCACGCCTACGGCCTCCGCGTGCGCGGCCAGCACACGTGCACGACTGGCCGCCACGGCAAGACGGTCGGCGTCTCTCGCGGCAAGTAAAGTCAGGATGGTGTACCGCGTTTGGCTCCTCCTCCGCTCCTTACCTGGTGCCGGACTACCGCCCATGAGGCCGCCCGCTCCACGTTGCGTTTCTCAGCGTTAACGGCGGCTGTAACGGGAAGCAGGTCTGCGCTGACTCAACGGTTTACGGAGACAATGCTGGGAATGGAGTGGCTACATTGAGGTTTGCGTTACTCGGTGCAGTCGACAGAGCATCTTTGGTTACGTTTTTATTGTTTTTAATTTCGCGTCTTCTTTCATTCGACCACCGCGACAAGACATTGAATATGTGAAAGGCAGCCACACTCGTGCGCGTACACTCAGAGGAGGCCATACCCAGAAAACCCTCTGCTTGCAGCGGCGTATGCCAAGTTTGTGGTTGCTTCTATGTGGCTGCCGTGGTACCATTGCACCCTCTCGTCCTCTTCTGACTCTTGCGTTCCTTCTCTGTTGTCTCCTGTGTTGCCCAGCGGATTAATAGCCTGGCATTGCGCGGGAAAAAAATCTGCTTGGAAGTCGCATACACTGCCGGAGGAGAGAGCGAGAGGGGTCAGGATTGTCAGAAGCAGAAATCGGTGGACTGCGAGGTGGATACTCACGCCGCGCCGCTTTTGGTGACACGCCGAAACGCTTTTGCGTTCAGAAGAATCTTGTTGTTGCGCTCCATGAAGCGCACCCAGCACAACAAGGCTCCTTTACAGGCTACCATCTCTACCGCGTACTTTCACGGCGACAGGTGTTTTCAATTTTCCATGCAAACTCGTGTTGCTATCTGTTACTCCCCCAACGTTCTCCTTGTCGCCGTCCGTTTCGGCCTTTTCCCTTCATCTTGCTGCGTGTGTTTGGCTCTCTCTCTCTCCCGACGGTGCCGCCCGCTCACCTGCATTTCTGACGCTGCTGCACTCGGCCACTGGCTCTCACTTCCTCCTCCCACCCACTCACCACAAAAACAACGCAAAACGAAGAAAAGAACGGAGAACGTATCCAAGGATGTCTCTGACGCTTATCCCTGATCACTTCCAGCACATTGTGCGGCTGCTCAACACGAATGTGGAGGGCAAGCGCAAGGTGCCGTTCGCGCTGCGCATGGTGAAGGGCGTTGGCATCCGCTTTGCCTACCTGGTGTGCAAGAAGGCCGGGATCGACGTGGAGCGCCGCGCGGGCACTCTGACCGCGGAGGAGCTGGAGAAGATCGCCGAGATCATCGCCGATCCCGCGAAGTTCAAGATCCCGGACTGGTTCCTGAACCGTCAGCGCGACCCCAAGACCGGCAAGACGGAGCACCTGTCCAGCTCGATGGTGGACACCCGCCTGCGCGAAGACCTTGAGCGTCTGAAGAAGATTCGCGCGCACCGTGGCGTGCGTCACGCCTACGGCCTCCGCGTGCGCGGCCAGCACACGTGCACGACTGGCCGCCACGGCAAGACGGTCGGCGTCTCTCGCGGCAAGTAAGCTCGGTGAGCGTAAAACGCTCCCTGGGCCCTCTCCTCCTACCTCGACTCCTCGCGTCTTCTTTCTTTTCTCGTGTTACTGCTATGCGCCACTGTCCCGAGAGAAGAACGTTTCGGTATGCGGAATAAGCGCAGCTTGGGGAGCACGCGTTGGTGTGGACGGGATGGGTGAGGGAGAGGGGAGAGGCGAAGCGCGATACGTAAATCGAGTGCGTGGGTCTCTGTGTTGGTCTGCTTCTCTTTGCTTCACAGGTTGTCATGGAGAGGCTGACTCGAGTACGGACTCGCCGTTGGTGTATGTGTGTGTGTGCCCGATCTCTCTCTCTCTCGTTGCTCTTTCACGTGCGTCTTTTCGTTTTTTTTTTCATCGTTTCGCGACTCATCGCTCTGCGTCATTTTTTTTTTCGTATTTCCTCCTTAGGAAAAAGAAGCGGCCACGTACGCGATAGGAAGGGCAGATAGCGTCGGCCAGGCTCGCCCGTGACGCACGAAACATTCGCGGGCTGCATTCTCTTCCCCTCTTCAGGAGGGTTTCGACGCGTCCGCGTGTAGGCCTTGCCGATACTGCGTGTCTGCAAGCGACGCTCAGTCTCACGTACGGGCAGTCGAGAGCTCAGCGCACTCTAATGCCACTCGCTCATCGCGCGCAGAGTGGAACCCCTCATAAAGGCACAAGAGGCGTTTCAGGTGCACCGTCCTCACCTTACGGCAAATGCGAGCCGTCCGCCCATCGCATTTCTTTGCTAATCTCTCGCACCTCTTACCTCCCTCTCTTTCACCCTGTCCTCTCATGTACATCTGCACTACCACGCTCACCTCCGCGTGAACTCGTCGACTTGCTGGCCATGACAAAGGTGTCTGAGAGCGCAGCTCCCGCCGAATCACTGCAGAAGTTCTGCCTACCTCTCGGAGCATCTACCGGCAACTACACTGTCTCAGGGCACGCGAGCGAGAACGAGGAAGAGGCCAAAGAATACAGGAAGAGCTGAGGCTCGGTAGACCTGCTCGAGCCGCGTCAGTCTTTGTCCTCTTTCGCCTTTTCGCGTTCGCAGCTCCTTCTATTCCTGGCAGACACCTCAGGTGTAGTGCTGCGCCTCACCGCCTCCTCTTTTGTTTGCCTTTTTTTTTCTTTGAGGGAGAAGCAAGGAGAGCTGTGTGTGGGCGTCGTTGTCAGCTTTTTCTTGTCGTTCTCTGTTTGTGCATCATTGCACATTTTCTCCAGAGAGGGGCACGCAGACGCGTCGCCTTACACAGCAAGACCACCCTCCTACCACATACTTGCCACGAAGACGGGAAGCTGCACGCGCCATCCCCTCGAATTCAACTCTATAAGTCTGTTGTGGACTTACGCTTGTGCTCGTGTGCGTCGGCGCATTCACGCGTCTTTTTTTTTTGCTAGTGTGTGTGTGTGTTTGTGTTTTGGTTTCTTTCTTTCCACTTGGAAACGTCAGGTTTCACCTGCACCCAATCATGTCTATATCCTACGAAGAGCTGCTCGCCCTTCGACGCGCGCAAGTGGCACAAAAGCAGCAGCAGCAGCAGCAGGCCCCTGGAGCGGCTGTTTTGTCAGCTACTTCCACGACTTCAGGGGCCGGGGAAGTCACAACAGCGGCGCCTGCAACCTCGCATCTTCATAGGCCGCCGCACGCGTCTGGAAATATCACATCGTCCGCGACGCAGGCAGCTGCGTTCAGTCCCTTTTTGCGAAGGTCAGATAAAAAGGCCGCCGAGTACGCATCGGTCACCGTGGCGATCGAGCTGGAGCCGAAGGTCATGGCGACCAACCTGTCTGTGCGAGGCGAGGTGTCGCGGGCAGAGCTTCTCCAGCGCAAGCGTCAGCGCATCGATACGGGCCCTACGCTGTCAGAGCTGCTGATCGCGCGTGGCATGCACGCTGCCGCGGCAAGCGATCTGGTGGGAAACCCAGAGGACGGTAGCGCCGGAATCGCTCCTTGCGCGGCAGCCGGGGACTACGCTACGTGGCTACCCGTGGAGGCCTTTGATGACGCTTTTCGCTTCGAGGAGCTGTCCCCGGAGGACTGGGCGGCGCGTGTAGCCGCTGCTCCGTCGGGCTTGCCTTGTGTCTTCTGGAAACTGGACCATCGGCAGCACCACAAGGGAGGCATCTGGACCTCCGGGCGTGTCGTGGAGGTCGACGTGGACAAGCAGCTGTACTACGTTTTGCCAGACGACGGCAGAGACCTTCGCAGCTCCCAGAAGCAGAAGGCGGACACGTGCGGCAGCGCAGAAGACACGAGGCCGCTTGCGCTGCCACGCGTTTTCGTGTGCTTTGCCGCCGAAGATCCAGAGAACTTCGCAAACCGCTTCGCTGCTGCCCACAAGCGCCGCACCATCGCCGAGGCCGCGCTGCGCACTGAGTTGTACGTTGACTTCATCCCCCTCGACGAGTACGCCGCACTTGACCCCCTTGTTATCCGGCGCGTGCTCGATGCTGCTGTCAGTACACCCGCCCTTGTAGAGTGTGAGTCGAATCTAAACGTGGCCGGCGTACTGGAGGAGGTGCGCGCCGGGTACAGCCGCGTCATGAACGCCGATCTCTTCCACTCCATAACGCAGGGCGGCGGCCTCTCGCAACTAACGGGCCCCTCTGCAACGTCGTCGACGATGCTGTCGGCGTCGCCATTGTTCATGAGCGGCACCGCGCGTCCAGTCCCGCTCTACGGCGTCTCTTCTCACCAGGCCGAGCGCTTCACCGCCACAGTTGCGGCCTTCCGCCAGCAGTGCTTCTGGAACACCTCCCCGGCGCTTGCGGCCCTCACGCGGGCCGTGTGCCGAGCCGACGACGCCTTGCTCTCTCGGTGTGTATTTGTGCTCTACTCCACGACGAAAATGAAGCGGCCGCTGAGCCTCATGGAGCTGGAGGAGATCGAGACGACGGCCACTCGGGACTCTTTCTTGCACGCCAGGGATCAGTGGCTGACGCCGACTGCGGACATGGTGAAACGCACACTCAGCACCTTCTCCTCCACGGACCCGGTCCACTTGCACCACTACGACGTGAACACCTACGCGGGCTGTAGTACCGAGCGATACCTGCGGCAGATTCAGCTGCATATGCAGGACACCCTCCAGCATTACTTGATTAGTTCGCTGGAGGCGCTCATCCGTTTTGTCGAGCACGCCGGCGACAACCACGTCACAGTTCATGGAATGGCCCAGGTCGAGGTGACGCGCGGAGCTCACCCCGCTCCGCGGACCCCGTTCGGGGCCGACGAGCGCATTACTGCAGGCTTTCTGTTGCCCCCACCTCACCCGCTGCCGCCGTTGCTCTCTGTCGTGCTCCTGTGCACGAAGCGCGTCAGCGACGCCGGCGCGAAAGCTGCACAGGAAGCGTTGGAAACTCCGGCCACCGAGACGCAAGCTCCGAAGCCAGTCGCGGGCGACCTACCGGAGGAGGACGAGGGCAGTGCAAAGACAGAGAAGCCGTCTGCTGCGTGCCTGAGTTACAGCTGCTCCGTTGAGTCGATACGGGTATCACTGCAGGGGCTCCTGAAGCGGTGCCTGACGCAGCACAGCACTCTTCGCACGGTCGAGCGCGTCCTCTTCGACTTTCTCTACGATCCGGCCACGGCGTTTCTCAATGTACCGGCTGCGTCCAGCATGCTGATGGAGTCGTGGGTGCAGCGGATAAACGTGGTTCTCGACCGCGTCGCTGTTGCCATGAAGTCGTACAGGGAGACCTACACCCCTTTTACGGCGGTGATCGAGCTCGACTTGAACGCCTACATGGCCACCTTCGACGAGCGCTTCCCTAGCACGCGCGGCGTGGAGGCGGAGGTGCAGCGCTTCCTCACACTGCAGCAGCAGGTGCTGGATGGCATTCCTGTCTCAGCAGACTTGGGCCTCGTGCGCGTGGATTGCAGCGAGCTGCGCCGTGAATTGTCGAAAAAGTGCGCCATGGGTGCGGCCAAGGTGCTGGACGTCATGGCCGCTCGCGCTCTTCGCAAGGAGATCGAGGTGACCGATCGCTATAGCGAGCTGTACGCGACGCTGCTGAAGCCGACAGAGACACCAGAGGAGGTGGTCGCAACGAAGGACTTCATCAAGACGATTCCGGAACGTGTTGTCGACTTGGAGACGGCCATAGAAGAGTCCAAGGAGATCCACGAGCTGCTCAAGGGCTTCAAGCGCCCCCTCTCCGAGGAGGAGTTCAACAAAAAGTGGAAGGCGATCGGGTGGCCCAGTCAGCTGGACAACGCCGTCAACGAACGTGTTGAGGAGCTGGAAGAGACGAAGCGGCGCCTGCTGGCCTCCATGAACCGAGCGCAGGATCTGTTTGAACAGGAGGTTGAACGGATTCAGAAGATCGTCGAGCATTACGGTCAGCACCGCAACGCCCACCGCATGACTGAAATCGCCGAGGATGTAATGCGAGTGCAGGAGAAGATCCGTCAACTGCGTAGCCAAGCCAGCACCTTCAACACCCACGAATCACTCTTCAACATGGAAAAGACAGACTACTCGGCGGTGCACCAGCTCGCCACGGACTTCGAGCCGTACGAGGCGCTCTGGATCACCTCGGCGAGCTGGTCCGCCTCACTCAAGAAGTGGCACGAGCTGCCTTTTATGAGCATCGATGCGGACGAGGTGGAGAGGGTCGTGGCAGACACTCTTCGCATCATGAACACGTGCGTTCGCAACCCACAGTTGAGGCCGGAGTTGGTGCAGGTGGCGGAGCACACCCGCGAGAATGTGCAGCAGTTTCGTCCCCTTGTGCCAACGATCAAGTACCTGCGCATGGAAGGCATGCATGAGCGTCACTGGAGCCAGCTCTCAAAGGAGCTTGGCCAGGCCATCGAGCCGGCCGTCACGTTGCAGAGTCTCGACGACGTGGTTCGCATGAACTTGACGCAGCAAAACGATGTGCTCATGCGCATTTCCGAAATCGCGTCACGCGAGTTCCACATCGAGACGTCTCTCGCGAAGATGAAGGCGGGGTGGGCCGATATGCGGATGAGCGTCACGGCGTACAAGGAGACCGGGTGCTTAGTGATATCAAAGGATGTGGTGGACCAGACGCAGGAGAAGCTGGACGATCAGATGCTGCTGACGCAGAGCCTTTCCTTCTCTCCCTTCAAGCAGCTGTTCGAGGACGAGATCGCCAACTGGGAGACCTCTCTGAAACTCGTGCAGGACGTGCTGGATGCGTGGCTGCGGTGCCAAAAGTCGTGGCTCTACCTCGAGCCCATCTTCCAGTCGGAGGACATTTCGCGCCAGCTGCCAGGAGAGTACAAGCGCTTCCAGGTGGTGAACAAGAATTGGAAGTTTCTGACAAACAAGGCGCAGGAGGTGGATCTGACGCTCGAGTTCTGCACGACGACGGAGCGCTGTCTCGAGCTGCTCAAAGAGAACAACGACACGCTGGAGGTGGTGGAGCGGGGCTTGAACCAGTACCTCGAGAACAAGCGCGCCTCCTTCGCCCGCTTTTACTTCTTGTCTGACGACGAGCTGCTGGCGATCTTGTCGGAGGCCCGCGACCCGCAAAGGATTCAGCCGCAGTTCCGCAAACTCTTTGAGAACATTGCCCGCATCGACATGCGCAACGCCGACAACGAGATGTTTGGCATGTACTCGCAGATGGAGGAGTACATCCCATTTGCGCAGTCCGTGCTGCCGCGCAAGTACGTCGAGAACTGGCTGACGGAGATTGAGCACATGATGAAGATTTCGATCCGGCTGCAGCTGGAGGCGGGTGTGAAAAACGCGGCCACCATGAAGAGGCAGGCTTTCGTGCTGCAGTCGCCAGGACAGGTGGCGATCGCCGTGAACCAGATCATGTGGACGCACGAGTGCGAGATGTCGCTGAAAGAGCAGGGCTCGCTCGCCCCCTACATGGCGACGGCGCAGCGGAACTTGATGGTGCTGGTGGAGACGGTGCGGCTGCCGTTGACAAACCTGCAGCGGATGAACCTGAGCGGCCTCATCACGATTGAGGTGCACGCCAGGGACATCGTCGAGCAACTCGCCAAGGCCGGTGTAGACAGCATCTACGCCTTCGAGTGGGTTTCGCAGCTGCGCAGCTACTGGGAGAACAGCGACTGCGTTCTACGCCAGGTCGAGGCGCAGTTTCGCTACGGCGGCGAATACCTGGGAAACACGACGCGTCTTGTCATCACGCCACTGACCGATCGCATCTACCTGACCTTGACGGGGGCGATGCACATGTTCCTCGGGGGCGCCCCTGCCGGGCCTGCTGGCACCGGCAAGACGGAGACGGTGAAGGACCTTGCGAAGGCCGTAGCAAAGCAATGTGTGGTGTTCAACTGCCAGGAGGGTATGACGTACGCATCCATGGCCAAGTTCTTCAAGGGGCTGGCCCAGGCTGGTGCGTGGGCGTGCTTCGACGAGTTCAACCGCATCGACGTCGAGGTGCTCTCCGTCGTGGCGCAGCAGGTGTCCTCGCTGCAGGAGGCGGCGCGCACCCGGCAGTTCCGCATTCCTTTCGAGGGTACGGAGATCGTGGTGGACCCATCCTACTCCGTCTTCATCACCATGAACCCCGGCTACGCCGGCCGTACAGAGCTGCCGGATAACTTGAAGGTGCTGTTCCGCCCGGTGGCGTGCATGGTGCCGGACTACGCCATGATTGCCGAGATTCGCCTGTTCTCTTTCGGCTACTCGGACTCGCGCAAGCTGGCGCAGAAGATGGTGGCAACCTTTCGGCTGAGCTCCGAGCAGCTCTCGTCGCAGGATCACTATGACTTTGGCATGCGCGCCGTCAACACGGTCATCTCGGCGGCTGGCCTGATGAAGCGTGAGCACCCCGATGAAGCCGAGGACGTGTTGCTGCTGCGAGCGCTACGCGACTCGAACGCGCCAAAGTTCCTGGAGGAGGACCTGCTCTTGTTCGACGGCATCACCTCCGACCTCTTTCCAGGCGTGGAGCTCATTCCAGCCGGCTACGGTGACTTCCTCGCCGCACTCGAGGCGAAGGCCTCCTCGATGCGCCTGCAGCCGACGGAGATGTTCGTGAAAAAGTGCGTGCAGTTGTACGAGATGAGCGTGTTGCGCCATGGACAGATGGCGGTGGGCCCGACGATGGGTGGCAAGACGAGCGCCACACGCGTCCTGCAGGCGGCGATGACGCACCTGCGAAAGGAGTTGAAGAGCACCAAGTTCGCGGAGGTCAAGACGTACTGCTTGAACCCAAAGTCGATCATGATGGCCCAACTCTACGGCGGCTTTGACGAGGCGACCGGGGAGTGGCGGGACGGGATCATCGGCGAGGTTTTTCGCCTGGCCGCTCGCGACACAACCGACGCGCGGCAGTGGATCATCTTCGACGGCCCGGTCGACGCGCTTTGGATTGAGTCGATGAACACGGTGCTGGATGACAACAAGAAACTGTGCCTCATCTCCGGCGAAATCATCGCGATGACGCCGTACATGAACTGCTGGTTCGAGGTGGAGGACTTGGCGGTCGCCTCGCCGGCTACGGTCTCGCGCGCCGGTATGATTTACCTTGAGCCGAACACGTGCGTTGGCGTGCGCAACTTTATCCTTAGCTGGCAACAGTACAGACTCCCCGTCACAATGGACCCGTACAAGGAGTATCTGCAGGAGTTGTGCGAGCAGCTCTTCCCATCGCTCATTCATTTTGTGCAGACGGAGGTGACCGAGTACAGTCCGTCCACCTGGCCCAACTTGGTGGTGTCCTGCTTCAACCTATTCGACTGCTTTATGTCGCCCTACACCCCGACGCGCACGTACGAGGTGCCGCAGGACAAGCTAGACTTGCTGCGCGAGATTCACCTGCATCTCCTGATCTTCTCCGTTGTGTGGTCCTTCGGCGCCACTGGCGACCGGCCAAGCCGACAGCGGTTTGACAAGTTCCTGCGCGACGAGCTGCGGCTGCGCAACGTCAACATCGAGCTGCCTGTCATTGGATGCTTGCAAGACTACCAGTTCATCCCGGAGGAGCGACGCTGGATCGCGTGGGCGGAGCGGCTGCCGCCGTTTACGACACAGGTGACGCAGAGCAATTTCTCCGATATCATCGTTTTGACGGCTGACGTGGCACGGTACAAGTACGTGAACCGAATCCTTCTGGAGCACTCGTACCACACCCTCTGCTGCGGCCCCACCGGCACGGGCAAGACCGTGCTGATGCGGCAGCTGCTGATGCACGAAATGCCGAAGGAGTGCACGCCGATCTTCTTCACCTTCTCGGCCCGCACAAGCGCGAATCAGACACAGGACCTCATCTTCTCCAAGTTAGAGGTGCGCAAACGCGCGTCACCCCAGGTGTGGGGTGCCCCGCTGAACCGCAAGTTTATCATCCTCGTTGACGACATGAACATGCCGCTCAAGGAGCAGTACGGCGCGCAGCCGCCGATTGAGCTGCTTCGGCAGTTTATGGACTACAAAGGGTGGTACGACCGCCGCACTCGCGAGTTCTTTTCGATTGTGGACGTGGTGCTGGCCGGCACGATGGGGCCACCCGGCGGCGGCCGCCATTTTATCACGCAGCGCTTCCTGCGGCACTTTCATCAGATTGCTTTTCCTGAAATTGAGGACGACAGCATGAGCCGCATCTTTCTTTCACTGCTGGAGAGCTACTTTTCACTCTTTGCCGAGGACGTGCGTGGAAAGCTCTCCGCGGTCGTGATGGCGTCCATCGAGGTCTTCAACACCGCCGTCAAAGAGCTCAAGCCGACCCCTGCCCGTCCGCACTACCTGTTCAACCTCCGCGATCTGGCGAAGGTGATGGACGGGCTTACGAACGCGACCCCTGCGACGGTGAAGACGGTGCCGGAGCTGGTCCGACTGTGGCTACATGAGGAGATGCGAACCTTTCAAGACCGCCTGACGAACGACGCGGACAGGGCTTGGTTCCAGGAGCTGCTGGGGAAGCAGTTGCACAAACACCTGAAGCTGTCGATGAACGATGTCACGCAACGTCATCGCGGCGACGGCTGCGCAGCCGCCGACAGCAAGAACCCGCAGACACCGGCAGCAGACATGAACACGCTCATGTTTGTGGACTTCATGGGCGGCAAGTCAGAGCAGCGCATCTATCAAGAGGCGGCCGACTTCGACGCCGTGGTCAAGACGCTCGAGCAGCAGCTGCGGGATTACAATCAGCAGTGCATCGGCGGCCGTCAGCTAGACCTGGTCATGTTCGCCGACGCTGCGCAGCACGTGTGCCGCATTGCGCGTGTACTGCGCAAGCCAAACGGGCATGCGTTGCTTCTCGGCGTCGGCGGCTCTGGCCGTCAGTCGCTGTCCCGCCTTGCCGCTCACCTGAATGAGTACGAGCTCTTCCAAGTCGAGATCGCGAAGGGGTACACCATGAACGCCTGGCGCGAGGACGTGAAAGCGGTGCTGCAGCGCGTCGCACTCCAAAAGAAGCAGGTGCTTTTTCTCTTCGCCGACACCCAAATTGTGCACGAGGCCATGCTCGAGGACGTGAACAACCTTCTCAACTCCGGTGAGGTGCCGAACCTCTTTGTTGGCCAGGAGCTGGAAGACCTACTGAACTCGATGCGGCACGTCTGCGTGGCGGAGGGGCTGCCGGTGGATAAGGTCACCATCTTCGCCCGCTTTGTGCGCAGCTGCCGCAGCCAGCTCCACATCTCTCTCTGCATGTCTCCGCTGGGCGAGGTCTTCCGAAGCCGTCTGCGTATGTTTCCGGCACTCGTGAACTGCTGCACTGTGGACTGGTTCTCGGCGTGGCCGCAGCAGGCGCTGAGGAGCGTGGCACGCAACTACTTCGCCATGGTGCCGCTGCTCGCGCAGCAGGCAAAGGCAGTGGAGGCGTGCACGGAGGTGTGCGTGCGTATCCACGTGAGTGTCGACGCCGTCTCTGTCCGCTTCCTCGCCGAGACGCAGCGGCACAACTACGTGACGCCTACGTCGTTCCTGGAGCTGCTGCACACCTTCCGCGCGCTCATGGAGACGCAGACGGAAAAGAACCAGACCACAAAGGACCGCTTCATCAACGGCTTGGCCAAGCTTCGCGAGACTGAGGACGCCGTAGCCGAGCTGCAGCAGACGCTGTCGCAGAGTCAGCCGGCGCTGCTGGAGAAGAATGAGTCCATCAGGGCCCTCGTCGCCGAGATGGAGTTGCAGACAACTGAGGCGGAGAAGACAAAGAAGGAGGCGCAGAAGGAGCGTGAGGCAGTGGCGACGATGCAGGCCGAGTGTGCTGCCATCGAGGGCGCGGCGCAGGAGCAACTGGCCGAGGCGCTGCCGGAGCTGGACCGTGCTCTGGAGAGCCTCAAAAACCTCAAATCGTCGCAGATTACGGAGGTGGCCGGCTACAAAGCACCCACCGCCGGCGTTGTCATGACGATGCAGGGCATCTGTATTCTGTTTCAAATCAGGCCGCAGATGCGCGCCGCGAGCCTGATGGAAAAGAAGCCGGACTTCTGGGCTACCGCCAAGGAGCAGCTCCTCAACAACCCGAACCTGCTGCTACAGCGGCTTATCCAGTACGACAAGGAGAACATACCCGAGAAGCTGATCCAGGCAGTGATGCCCCTCGTCACGTCCGACGATTTCACTCCAAAGAAGATCGCTGGCGCCAGTCAGGCCTGTGCGGCCATGTGCCAGTGGACGCACGCCATGGTGCGCTTTCACGAGGTGAATAAGAAGGTGGCACCGCTGCGACAGGAGCTGGCGGTGGCGCAGCAGGCGAACCAGAAGGCCCAGCAGAAGCTGAAGGAGGCCGAGACGCAGCTCGCCGATGTGGCGGAGCGGCTTGCCGATATGCAGCGCCGCAAGGAGGAGGCGGAGCGGGAGCTGGAGGAGCTGGGCCAAACGGTGAAGCGGACAGCGCTGCGGCTGGAGCGTGCGGCGATGCTGATAGATGGTCTAGCAGGCGAGAAGCGCAGCTGGATGCAGTCGCTAGAGCGCATCGACGAGTCGGCCCAGTACCTGATGGGCGACATGCTGGTGGCGGCTGGCCAGATAGCGTATTGCGGGCCCTTCACCTCCGTGTACCGCGAGGAACTCCTCGAGTCGTGGGGCAAAGAACTCGACCAGCGCTCCATCTTGCATAGTGCTCAGTATTCCATCTACCACACGCTGCAGGACGCTGTGGAAACGCGGGAGTGGATCTTGAAGGGGCTGCCGATGGATACCCTATCGATTGAGAACGCCCTCTTCGCGAAGAGCGCGCGCCGGTGGCCGCTTCTGATCGACCCCCAGACGCAGGGTAACCGCTGGATCCGGAGGACGTACAAGGACTCGCTGGAGGTGGTGCGGCCAAGCCAAAAGGACCTCGTCAAGCGCATCGAGTACTGCATCCGCGCAGGGCGGCCGGTGCTGCTGGAGAACATCGGCGAGGATATTGACGCCAGCCTCAACCCTCTGCTAGAGCGACGCACCTTCATGGAGGGTGGGACGGAGATGCTTCGCATCTCCGACACGCCGATCCCGTGGAACCCGAAGTTCAAGTTCTTCATGACGACGAAACTGCCGAACCCGCACTACATCCCGGAGGTGATGGTGCGTGTGACGCTGCTGAACTTCTTCATCACCCCGCGCGGACTGGAGGACCAGCTTCTCGGCGTCGTGGTTGGACAGGAGCGCAGGGAGCTGGAAATGCGGCGCAGTGACCTGATTCAGAAGAACGCCGCGATGAAGGCCGACCTCATCAACACGCAGGAGAGCATCCTGTGCAAGCTGAAGGAAGTGCAGGGCGACGTGCTCGACGACGTGGAGCTTATTGCCTACTTGAACGAGTCGAAGGAAAAGACGCTGGAGATCACGACGCGGGTAGCCGAGGCGGAGGCTGCCGAGGTGGAGCTGACGGCGAGCCGTGAGGAGTACCGCCCCATCGCGCATCACTCTTCTTGCCTTTACTTCTGCTGCTCCACCCTCTCCAACGTCGACCCCATGTATCAGTACTCGCTGCAATGGTTCGTGCAGCTCTTCATCGCGAGCATTGAGCAGGCGAGGCGCGCCGACGACGTGGCACAGCGGCTGGAGAACTTGAAGGAGTACTTCACCTACAGCTTCTACCAGAACGTGAGCCGCTCCCTCTTTGAGAAGCACAAGCTCATGTTCTCCGTCTACCTCTGCGTGCGACTGATGGATCAGCGCGGGCAGGTGGACGCCGCCGAGTTCCGGTTCTTGCTGCAGGGCCCCACGCTCGTCGCCGACGCGAAGGACAACCCTGACCCGAGCTGGATCACACCGGCGACGTGGAACGAGTGGTGCTACCTAGACCAGAACTTCGGCCCGTTCAAGGGCCTCAAGGCGCATCTGTGTGCCCACCTGTCGCACTACAAGGAGCTCTTCATGTCCTCGGCCGCTCATCGACAGCCCATGGCCGCAGACTGGGCGGACAAGCTGACGCCAATGCAGCACTTGATGTTCCTGCGCTGCGTGCGGCCCGACAAGCTGATGGAGAGGTTGCAGGACTTTGTCTTGGCGGAGATGGGTGAAAAGTTCATCCGGCCTCCGCCGTTTGACCTGCTCACGTCCTTCAAGGACTCCGGTCCGGCAGCGCCGCTCATCTTTATCCTGTCGCAAGGTGCCGACCCCTATGACGACTGGAAGCGCTTCGCTGACGCGCAGAACATGAGCAAGAAGCTGTACGACGTATCGCTCGGCCAGGGGCAAGGTCCGCGCGCAGAGCGCATGGTGCAGGAGGGGATGGAGAACGGCTCGTGGGTTCTGCTGCAGAACTGCCACCTTGCCACGTCCTGGATGCCGACCCTGGAACGGCTGGTCGAGGCCATCACCCCAAACACGCATCCCAGCTTCCGACTGTGGCTGACGTCGATGCCAAATGCGCATTTTCCGGTGGCGGTGCTGCAGAACGGCGTGAAGATGACAAATGAGCCGCCGAAGGGGCTGCAGGCGAACGTGTCGCGCTCCATCGGCGCCTACTCTGGTGAGTTCCTGGAGAGCTGCCAGAAGTCGGTGGAGCTGAAGAAGCTCTTCTTCTCCATGTGCTTCTTCCACGCCTTGCTGCAGGAGCGTCGCAAGTTCGGCCCGCTCGGGTGGAATATCGCGTACGAGTTCACGAGCGGCGATCTGGGCTGCTGCGCGGCGCAGATAAAGATGTTCCTGGATAAGTACGCCGAGGTGCCCTACACAGTGATCCGGGAGCTGAGCGGCAACATCCACTACGGTGGACGTGTAACGGATGAGTGGGATCGCCGCACCCTCAACACACTGCTGGAGCGCTTCGTGACGCCGGATGTCATGGCGGACGGCTACTTGTTCTGCCCGCGGCTGGAGGAGTACCAGTCGATCCCTGTCACGAACCGGCAGGGGTACCTGGACTACGTCGCCTCGTGGCCGCTTAACACCAACCCGGAGACGTTCGGGCTGCACGAGAATGCCGACATCACCTGCGCCCGCACCGAGACGTTTGAGACTTTGCAGGCGATTGTACTTCTACATGGCGACGAGGGCCGCCGCGGCGACGGCGTGCCATCGTCCTCGGCAGCGGCGTCGACGCCGGATGACATGGTGAAGACGTTCGCGGAGGCCATCCACCGAAAAGTCGCCGCACCCTTTGACGTTGACCAGTTCCGCCGCAAGTACCCGACCAAGTACGAAGACTCTATGAACACGGTGTTGGTGCAGGAGGCCATCCGCTTTAACCGACTGGTGACACTTCTGCACCAGACTCTGGAGCAGCTGCCGATGGCGATCCGCGGCGAGATGGTCATGAGCAAGGAGCTGGAGGAAGTGTACCTGGCCCTGTACAACAACCAGGTGCCTGCCCTGTGGTCCGACAAGGCATACCCGAGCCTCAAGTCGCTGGGTGCCTGGGTGGATGACCTGGTGCGACGCCTCGCAATGGTGCAGAACTGGTACGCGAACGGGCACCCGAAAGCGTACTGGATTTCCGGCTTCTTCTTCCCGCAGGCCTTCTTGACGAGCGTTCTGCAGAACTACGCGCGCACGTTGCACATCTCCATCGACACCATCAGCTACGAGTTTGAATGGATGTCGACAGACCCGGCATCGGTCACGACGCCGCCGGAGGTGGGGTGCTACATCCATGGCATGTTTATCGAGGGCGCACGCTTTGACCCTGCAACGCTGACGTTGGCGGAGTCGCTGCCCAAGGTGCTCTATGAGCAGGCACCGCTGCTGTGGTTGAAGCCAGTGGTCAACCGGCTATCCCCGGCGAGCGGCATCTACGAGTGCCCACTGTACAAGACGGTGCGTCGCGCCGGCACGCTGAGCACAACTGGGCACTCAACGAATTATGTGCTGGCCGTCGAAGTTCGGACACCGCCTAAAGCGGACGCGAAGCACTGGATTCGGCGCGGCGTGGCCCTTGTGTGTGCATTAAGCGTGTAACCCGCGAATGTAGCGGAACGCCCGTGCCTCCAACGGTTTAGTGTACTTCTGTCTCTCCGTGTTTCCTCGATGGAGGTGGTGGTGGTGGGGAGTCACATGTGTGCACGCGTACGTGTACACTCGCTGGGGGGGGCACCAAAGTAAGCACAGCTTCTTTGCTCACGTTTTGCCGAGGGCGTTGTGTGTCTCCGGCCGTCTCGTGCTCCTCTCCTTCCCTGGTGAGGTCGTTTCCCCTGTTGGCTGCGCTTTTCGTTTTCCTTTGCACGCCTGGTTCTGCCGCGCGAGATGTAACGACAAGGCCAAGACAGCGATCAAGAGACGAGGTGAAACACATAAAAAAAGAGGTGAGTGATGGTGAGCGAAGACCCGACAATGTAAACACACACACACACACCGATATGCGAACACACCCACGCAGTGCCTCTCTCTTTCAAAGCCTCTTTCCCTCATGACTACCGCCACCGTCGCAACCATGGCCACGCTATCCTTTTCTTGTGCTGCTGCACCGTGCGTGTCTGTGGATGTGCGCCCTTCGCGATTGTGTTCGGCGCTGTGCTGGTCTCGTTTTATCTCCTGCACGAAGCACATGACCCACACCCGCTCAATTGCAGATCCCGACACGTCTCCCCCTCCTTCCCCTTCTGCTCTGTATGCTTTGCGATTATGCTTCTTCGTGTTCTTTGTTGTTGTTGCTATTGCTGTTCGCTCCGTGTTGTGTATCCAATCTCGTCGGGCTCATGCCGCTGTGGGCAACTCGTCGCGCTTTCGTTTGCTTTTTTTTTGGTTTCCAGGCGTACGCATGTGCGTGTATGCGGATGTGTGTGTGTATCTCTTCCAAGAAGCTTGGCCACCGCTTCCTTTCTTGTTTTCTTTTTTTTTTAGCGTCCTCCCCTCTCGTCCTGTACTATGCGTTCCACCCTTCCTGCTCTCGTCGCCGATTCCGGTCGACATGAGCACGCATACAGGCGCGTGCTCATGCACGCACACACAGACAGACACACACCGTAAAGGGTGTTTCGGTCTCCTACTTTGTTAGAGTTGAATGATGTAAAGACTTTCCTGAGAGCGCTCAAGCAAGACTACATATATGCGTATATATGTTTAGGTTTGGGGGAGGGGGGCGATAAGGGCCATCGATGTAAACTGGAATGCACGCATCAAAGAAGAAAATGTGTGCTGCCCGCACATTTCAAGCTGTCAGTGACAACGACAGGCGACCTTCTGCATATAGTGCATCTCACACAAGCGTGAACACTGTCAAACAACAACAACAAAGCGAATGAACCGCATCGTCCGCTGAGTCGTGTAGAGTATCTGAGTGGACACCGAGCATAAATACAGATGTGCAGCCGCGCCGATCAACACCCTTGCGCGCACGTGTGCCCATCAGCTTCAGCTCCCCTGCGAGCAGAGCGTTCTTTTTCTCCTTGGGAACCTGTAGCGCTCCCGGCTGCACCGTCCTCATGTCGTCGCCAAGTCCGGAGACTCCGTGCACGCGCGCCGCAAAACGACTTTCCCACAGAACCAGCCGCTGCGCCTGTCTACTCGATGTCTGCCGCCTCTTTCTCTTTCTGCCTTTCACACTTCCACATCTGCGTTGGACTTCGGCTGCTTCTCCGTGGCCTCGGGCTGCCGCGTTTCTCTTCTCTTGCGTCTATCGGGTGATGCACACTTTCTGCTGCTCCCTTGTTCTACGTAGCTGCGTTCGTGTTTGCGTATGTGTGTGTGTGTGTGTAAAATAGAAGCGGCTATTTCAGGCGTTTCTGAACTTTGTCTTTTCCTGCGGTTGCCTTCATCTTGCACTTTTTTCCCCTCTGCTCTTGTGCCTGTTTCTGGCAGGAGGCGATCCGATCGTTGGCTGCTGGCGCAGCGCAGAGCCCCACACACTTCTCCAGGCGTAAGAGCCACACAGCCGGATTTTCTCTCTCCTCAAAAACAGAGACTTTCTCCTTGACCAGATCCCTCAACAAAAGAAAAACCAAAGAGCAAGAGCAGACGGTGCTCAGGAAAGCGAAGCGGAACCGCCCCGCCCCCGCCCCCGCCAAACGGAGCGACAGTCGGCGGCTTTGAAAAGAGAACACAGGAACGAGGCAGCAGAGGTAAGCGTGACGTCGGTATAGCTCGTGCTCGTCGCCTGCGCTTGGGCTTCACCTCGCCCCCTTTTCCTCGTTACGCGTCCACGGCTTCGGCTCTCGCGCCAACCGCTTTATTTACCCTTTTCTCTAAGCCCATCTCCTCTTGGTGCGGCGATACTTTTTCTTTTTGTTGTTCATGGGTGCTTGTTAGAAGCGCTCACTTCGTACGCACGAGTTCCCTCTCCTCCTGCTTCTGTTTGAGAAGCTTGGTCGTCTTCTCTTCATCCTCACAAAAACCCCCCTCCACAACCAGGCATCTATCTTTTCAGCCCCCCTCCCCCTTTTCTTCCTTCTCTCCGTTACTACCCAGCGCTGTCCTACGCTTCTACACATCCGCGAATTGCCGCACTCGCGCACACACACACAGTGAGAAGGAACACACTCTCTCACCGCTGGTTCCTCGGACTCTTTTTTTTTCGTGTTCTTCGTCTGCCTCGCCCCTCAAGGGTGCGTTCCTGTGTAGGCTTCCTCATCTGCTTTGACGACTTGCATAGTGCTTCTCCTGGCATTTGCTGTATTTTACCGAACACAGTTGCTTGAGTATTCTAGAGGTGTGCGTCCGTGTTGTAGGCTGTCTTCGTGCGTGCGGGCAACTCAAGCAGTAGAACTTTCACTGTTTCTGCACTCATATATATATATATATCTTGTATGTTTATCTCTCTCACTCACCTCAGCATCACGCTGCTGCTGTGACCGATTTAATTGTCGTTTTTTACTTTCCCCTTCTGGCATTCTCTTATCTTTTTTTTTTCGTGCTGTTGCCGCGGCTCCCTTCTCCGCGGCTGAGCTGCAGCTGCTGCACCCTGTCTCTTGCTCACCTTTTCACCCCATCCCCTTTTTTTGGTGTGTTCTCCTTGTTGCGTGAGTGCTTTTCTCTCTCCTTGGGCTTCATCAACGTTGCCTTCCGTGCTGCACAACGTCGTCCATTCTGGAAGGCAACCGCTCGGCTACTTTTTTCTTGACTTGCCTGCAGGTGCTGTGACTTGTTGGAGAGCGTCTCTGACAGGGAACAAGAGCGGTCGGTGATGTGAGCGCGTGCCGTGTGTGTCAGTCGACCCCCCCCAACCTCCTCTGATTCTCTTATATATATGTATATCTTCCACCTCAATTCGTT
This sequence comes from Leishmania infantum JPCM5, assembly GCF_000002875.2. Taxonomy (NCBI): domain Eukaryota; phylum Euglenozoa; class Kinetoplastea; order Trypanosomatida; family Trypanosomatidae; genus Leishmania; species Leishmania infantum. The sequence continues at coordinate 377,953 of NC_009420.2, forward strand.
GCCTTACCAAAGCTGTGGTGTTCGTCCGTTTCGGGGCCGTGCGCGCCTTTTTTCTCAGCCCCGCCCCGAGTACACGACCACATTGTGTGTGTGTCTGTGTGTGTCGGCTGCTCCATCCGCACACACGTACGCCTATGTCTGTTCACCGCAATCAGCACGACGGCGCTTGCTCTCTCCTCCTCCCCACCCCTCCGCCCACCGAACCTCTTCCTATGAGCGGCTGCAGGAAAGTGCAGTGCTGCAGAGGCAGCTGGAAGCAGGCGTTCTGCAGCCTGCCTGGCAAGACTACTGCCGGCGTGACGTACCTTCGTGCTCTCGCAGCTGTCTTAGCCTGCTTCTCGACCGTGTCGGCGATGCTGTACATCTGTATTCTCGGCCTGGATGATGTGTACTCGGTGCAGAACAGCCAAAACGTTTACTACTCGAATGAATCCCTCGCCGTGGCAAGCGACGCGCTTGGGGGGACAGCGAACACTGCCGAGAGTCCAACATTGTTGTTTCCGCAGCTACGCGCCACCGTCGGCCTCCACACCGTGTGCGTCGGTTTCAATTGCTTCCTGCGTTCTCGTCTCACTGGCGTCTCGGCCCTTGTGGCGAGTGCGGCTCAGGGAACCACAGGGCGCCGTCTACCCAGAGAACTCGCCGCCGCATACGAGGAGGCCACATACCAGTACATCTTTGGCTTCGACATAGGTGCGCACTGCGGGACGCCATGGAGCAAGACACAGTCTCTTAGCACCTTCGGCGTGGCGGCATTGACGTTGTCGCTTGTATTGTCGCTCGCACTGTTTGCCGTCAGCATGGGTCTCTGCTTCGTGGTCGGCAAAACGGACTTCCTGGCCAGCAACACGACAGCCGACGGGGACTTTCATCTCACCAACCTCAACGCGCTGGACGTGCCTGCACCGTATGGGATGCGCCAAATCGATAGACATCTGCGAATGAAAACGCCGCTGCTCCTGAGCGCGGGGATACTTAGTTTATTCGCCTTTTTCACGAGCGTTTGCACGATGGGTGTCGCCGTCGCATTGAACCGGAGCAAGTCAAAATGTGGGCAGTCTGTGTGCGGGGCGTTTAAGCAGGGCATGGAGCGCTTCTACGAGCTGGCGGACTCCCTCCACGTGAACGTCTCCATACCTCGCACCTACTCGTGCGAACCAGGCAGCTCCTACATCCTGGTTTTCGTTACTTTCTGTAGCTCTGCTGTATGCCTTACAATGGGCTCTGCGATATTCTTCTGCTACCGTCACTCTCGGCACCACGAACAGATGCTGGAGATGCGCGATCAGCTGCGGCGGATAACGGAGGTGCAGGGTCTCGCAGGTGGCAGGAGTGTTGCCCGTGCGGAATCGCGGCGAGGGACAGCGTTGGCGAATACCTCTTCGTTGATCGTTTCAGTGAGTAGCCCTTCCCAGGCGTATTCGGACATGCATCACAGTGACTTCTTCGCCGACGGTGGACTAGCGCGGCGTCGCCACTTTGGGAGTCCTGCCGAGGATGCGCAACGGCGCCCTCGCAGCGTTGGCGCCGGCATCGAGCGATATCGACTTCTCAAGCAGTTCATGGCGGCGGAGGAGCACAGCCGGGGGTGTATCAAAGCGACGGAAAGTGTCCACTTTCAAGTATTCCTGGCGCTGTGCGAGACTGTGTGGCTCGCCGAAAGACTTTGCAGACTCCACATGCTTACACTCAACTGTTTTGTCGGCCCGGCTTTGGAGATATGCGTGCTGGAAACGCAGTGCCGGCAGCAGCTCATTCGGGAGTACCACGCCGGTGTTACTGAGGTCCTCGCCAGCTTAAGGGAGGATGCGGGAGTAGTCCCGTCACAACCCCGTCAACCGCGAGTAAAGGGCGCGGTTCTACAAGAACAGGAGAGGGCAGTGTGGGACGAGCGTGTGCGACGGTGGCAGCAGGTGAGGGCGGAAATGAGTCGTAGCTTTCAGCGCACCGCCTCGCACGCAGCTGCGGAGGCGCGACTGCGGCGAAGGCCGTCTTCCCCGGCTCATTCACGGACAGCCTCGTGCGCGGGGCCCAATATGAATGAGTGGCTCGAGAAGCTCGAGGAGCTAGATGCCACCTCTGTCGACAAGCTTTTCTTGGCAGGCTCACTTGCGGAGCCTCCGCCCAGAAGGAATGGGCAGCATAAGGAGGCAGGCACGAGCACCAGTTTCTCCAGCCCTACCCGTTCCAGGGCGGGCTTGCCCTTCTCCGGCGGCGATACCTTCGCTGCCTGTGATGCAGCGCGGTCGAACGTGTGCACCGACGGCGTATCAGCTACTGGATCCGCTGAAGCGTACGATCCTCCGTACGAACAGCAGGGGCGGCTGCATGAAGGCCCCTCTGAACGACCACATAAGGTTCCTCAACAGTCAGACGTGAGGGACGCGAGGCTGGAGTGCAGCGGGAGCGCCTGTGCCAAGGTCGCACAAAAAGGGAAGGAAAACAGGTATCTCGAACTCTTGACGAGGACTTCTGCAAGATCCACGTACTCTCTCCGCGGCAGCGTCTCCCTTCCCCCTTCATCAACACACGTGGCCAGCGAGTCGCAGTCGCTGCGGCCGGCGGTGAGTACGTCGAAGTCCAACAGCCAAGTCGATCCCATCAATGCCGCTGGCGATGGCGTAAGGCTGCAAGCCGTCTCGCATTGCACCGACAACGCTTCAGCTGCTGCGGAGTGGCATAAGGTGTTTCAAGGTGCTTCTGAGAAAGAGCCTGAGAAGGGCACAATCCTCGATTGCAAGAGGTTACGCAGCTGGACAGGGCCCACCTTTTCATCGGCGTCAACAAAGCAAGCAGACACGACTGTTTCGTGTGCGACTCCAGCGGCAGCAGCTCCATTGACTGGCCCGTGGCGTAAGCGCAGGGACGTGCAGAACCTGCTGTAGGCGGCGGTGCTACACAGACAAGCTTTACCTGGTGTCTCTCGCATGTCTGGGTCTGCCCTTTCTCCTCGCATCCTTATTTTCATTTTGCTTCTTACTCTTCCTGGACAGATGGCGCCATGGTTGCCGCTTCCGCCGGGGTTTCCGACTGGTCTCGTGTGCCTCCGTTGAATTGCCTCGTTTTGTTTCTCTGTACCGCCTCATGGGACACTTCGAACCACACAAACGAGAACAGCAACAAAAAAGAGCTTTTTTCTTTTCTGTTTTTTTTTTATTGTTCGTCATCCTACGAATCACAGGTGCTTTCTGTGCCGCTTTCTGTCTGTTTCTTTCTTTTCCCTCTCCCTCCCCACTTGTTTCCTGCGCCTTCACCTTTTGGCCGCTTGTGTATCTGCCCGCCTCTACGCATCTACACGCACACACAGACCTTCTATGTTCTGTTGTTTCTTGGTTGTTTATCTGCCACGTTTTTCTTTTCTCCTTCTCCCCCCTCTCTCTTTCTCGTTTCCCGGTGTGCCCGTCCTCCCTTTTCTGCCTTCTCTTTTTTGTTGCTGTTGATGCCGTTGTCTTCTTGGTAGGACTTTGTGCAGCATACAATGTCGGCGACGTGCCGTGTGTGTGGGTGTGCTGTGTTTCGTTCTCCTCTTTTAGGACTGCTGTATTCTCAACCTGCTGTCCCTCCTCACCTCACCTCACCTCACCTCACCTCCTCCCTCCTCCTTCACCCACTTTCTTTTTTCCTCTTTTCTCCATGGCGGTTAGTCCCCTTCTCTTCAGACGCATGCAAGAGGCTTTTCGTCTTCTCTGTTCTCTGCGGGCGTCTGGCTAATCGACTGGTGCTCTCACACCTTGTTTCCTTGCTTTTTGCTCGCGTGCTCTTAAGCCATTGCCACATCCAACGTTCCTCGCTCTCCGACCTCGATTGTTGTGGTGCTCCCGCCCTTGCCTGTGCTTGGTATGAGGGCGACTGACCTGGCGTTGTGCCCGGCGTGCTGCCCGACAGCTGCCGAGCGCCCTGTGCTAGAAGCACACGTCATCTAACGCCACGGTCGTGCACGCAGTGACCTGCTTACGCACGTCCCACCCGAGCTGCAGGGGCTTCCCCGTCGGGTGTCTATGGATGCCCCTCTGTGTCTCCCTCAGCACGACAAGCTGCGAGCTCTCTGTGCGCACGCGCATGCCTATCCGCGGGTCCCTTTCTGCTTGACACACACCCACTCCTAATGAGAGGCGTGCGGGTGCAGCAGAGGGTGGAATGCCCACTGCCACCACAGACGCATACCAGCGCCCCCACCTGTTGCAGCACAAGCCGGCAACCCCTTCAGACATCATTCATGGCATCCCTGGAACTGGAGGATGCAGCTAGCGGGTCACGCAGACAACAACAGCGTCGTCCTGAAACAGGCCTCAGGACGCAGACATGTGAGTGCTGTGCACGGGGACTGTCATGCACAGCTGGGGCATCGGGCGTCACATCCAAGGAAAACATCCAGGGGAATAGAGAGCAGGAGTGATGAAGCGAAAAGGTGCGAAGAGATGCATACGGGACAGCGCCGATGTGCATGTGTACGAGAAACGCGGCATCTCTCCTCGATCCGACCGGGGTGGGCTTTCACGGGGCAGAGATGCCGGAAGCGGGATGAGAGCACTCCCGACGTGCACCGCCGAGTCCTCCAGAGCCTCCCATGTGAAGCGTCACCGCACCACGTGATGGCATGCCGCGGGTGGAGGCGACTGAGACGGAGAAGCATGGCACACAGGCAGGATGTGCAGGGTCTCGGAGGGGCCTGGCCGGGGGCTGGTGGCCTTCCTCCCTGCGCGCATCCGGCATGCACGTGGAGCACCCGCGGCGTCCGCCCTCGAGCATGCCACCCCGGACGCGGACCGCTTTGGCGCGAGGCATGCAGTCCACACCGCGCCTCCGTCTGGCGCCGGTTAGACGCGTCTTTCCATTTCAACTGCCGGACGACTCGCCCGCGGCGAGGAGGAGGCAGCTGTGGCGCAGCAGGGGTAGGTGCGCTGTGGTTGCGTACGCGTCTGCGCTTGCGGACCTTTTCACTTCGTCGAACGGGCATGCCGAGAAGTTGACAACGGCTTTGCTGTGGGACTGCTGCGTTCTCTTCCGTGCGCGGCGAATCGCGTTCATGGGCGTTCGAGCAAAGAGAGAGCGGTGGAACGCTCCGCAAGGGGTGATGAGGGTGGGCACATGGTGAGCTACCGTCTCGCTTCCTCGCTCTACGTTCTCTTAACCTTTTCCGTCTCTTCGGGTTTTCCCTGCGACGCCCTGCTGTCCAGCAGATGTTGAAAACGACGGCAAGAAACGGTTCCGGTGTACCCGCGCTTGAATTCAAGGAGGAAGGCCAAACGGTCAAGCTGTTGTTGCGCGGAGATGAACTGGGTAGAAGAAGAGAGCTAAGAGCGCTGGGTGGGGACGTTGGTGGTGAGCACGAAACTCGTGATAAACACGGAGAGCGAAGAGGCTCGAAATTACGGCCCCTTCTCGTGGTTCGGTGCTTGTCATCTTCCTCTAATCGAAACAGCCAGGACGTTCCAGCCGGCACAGCGAGAAGTTCACGCAGGCGTACATGTACCACATGGACTTGCTGCTGAAGGTGCTGCGCCTCCACACATAATACATACATAATTCAAGTTTTTTCGTGGCGTGTCAGAGTGTTGTCAATCACGACTGCCGGTTGTTCGCCCTGGATGGAATGCGCGAGGGATGTCTCTGCGCGTCTTGTCGTCATTCTCTTGATCCCAGGGCTCCTGCTTACCTGTCAAAACTGAGCTGCGTACGAGAGAGTGCCTTCGTATGCTTGTCGACATGCGCCAGGCCTCCAGCAGAATCGAGGGCTCTGCGAAAGTGCATTGCTCGTGGCAGGTTCCCCATGCCGTTTCGCGTATTACTGTCGCGCCACCCTCTCCTCCCCTTCTGATCCCTCTCCGTTTTTTATTTTTCATTTTTGTTGTCCACCACGCGGCAATAACCAACCTGTGCGCGCGTTCACGGGGACAGGTGCACGTGAGCATTCGCCACCGATATACCTGTGCCCCTCTCTGTCTGCCCCTCTCCGTTTCATTGGCTTGTCCTCCCTTCTACTGCACAGAGTCATTGTGAAACGGATAAAAAAGTTTACGAGTGTACGCTGCCTGTCGTGCATCACGTACACAGAAGTTTTGCTTGCTTGCGTATGTGTGTGTGTGTGTTTCCTTCGTGCTAGCGTTCTGTATCGGCACAGCGTCGTCGCTGCTTCTGCCGCCCTTTTTGTTCTCGTTTCTGTTGGCGCTATACACGTTCGTCACGAAGGAGGCGCGTGGCAGCTGGCAGCCTTTCAGTGTCTCTTTTACCCCCTCCTTTCTCTCCGCGTGTCGTCGCTTCGTTCTGTATGTGTGCGCCGACGTCGACGATCACGCAGGACACAGACCGAAGCGCATACACAGGTTCACTGCTTTTTGTAGTGCCCAGCAAGGCGAAGATGTCGTCGAAGAGTATTGACGTTTTCAACGTGTCGCAGAATCGCCTGCGCGCCGCCACGTTCCAAGATGAGGAGGAGCGGCAAAACGCCGAGTACGCTGAACGACACAATCTGCAGGCCCTCTTCAGCGAGTTCGCGGCACAGTTGCGCGAGAAGGACCCCAAGACGGAGCATGAGGCGGAGCGTGTCCTCCTCGATCTCCTCTCACACCGGAAGGCAGAGCGGGACCGCGCCGCGCTGCGGCTGCACTTTGTCGCCTCTTTTGAAGTCAACCTCGACAATGGCCGCAAGATTTTGAAGCTGACGTCTGGGTCGGAGACAAGCACGCTGCACATTGTGCAGAAGACGCGCTCCGTCGCCGTTGATGAAACCTTCACGGTGTCGCTGGAAGAGGCCGAAGAGCTGACAGAGATGTTCTACGAGCTGGGCCGCTTCGTGGTGGAGTCCGGCAAGGGTGAGCTGAACGGGTTTATTAGCATCGATGACCGCGATGTGTTTCTGCTCGCCGGCGGAAAGGACTGCTCCGACATTGGTGACGAACTCTTCAACATGGCGTTTCTCATGAAGGCGTCGAGCAAAAATCGAGGGACGGAGTAGCGCAAGCAGAGCGACAGAACCCCAGAAAGCGTGAGAGAGGCGATGGTGCTATGGAGGAGTCGAAGGGCTCCAGCAACTGGAATGAGGGGAGGGTGGGAGAGTGATATGCAAGGGGGCCCGCGCCGCGAGCATTTTTAATTGTTGTGCAGGGTTGCCTTTCGGGCGCGAAAGCGTGTCTCCCCACTGTCTTTCTCTCTGTGATGTGTGCGTCGGCGCCACTGCCTCCTTCCGCATTCTCTGGTGTGCGTGCCTCTCCCCACCACCATCAACCCCACTCTTCTTCCTGTTCTATTACGACGGAGAAAAGGAAAGTACTCTTCGGATTTTTCATGTCTTTTTTTTTCTTCCTTTGTCGCCATGTCCTTTCTGTTCCAGTGTACGGGTACCGCGTGCTTGGACGTCTGCGTCTGACGTTACCTTATTCTTGCTCCCTCACCTGGCCACTGCGCCATCGTGCTTGTTTTCATGCCACCTCGTTCTCCACTTGCAGCCGTTCTTCTTGTCGTGTCTGCATCTGCCCTTAGGTCCCCCTCGCCGTCCAAAGTGTCACAGGAGACGGCGAAGGCGGGATACGGCGCACAGGAAACGCAGACGTTTTACAGGCGAGGGCCAATTGCCAAACACGAGAAAAAGCCGGACTTTCGTTGATGCCAACCTTCTTCCCCTCCCCCGTCCTCTCTACTGCCGCGATATCGTGGATGAAATACTGGGTCTCTTGGCGCGCGTCCTTTGCGTTGCCTGCGTGCGCGCCGAAATCGGCCTCCCATCGCTGTTCCGAGTCTTTGTCGTGAGACTGTCCGCCGTGGTCCTTACTTCTGCTTGCCGTCGTGCGCGGTGGTGTCTCCTCTTCCTCCCTATCCCCTTTTCTTTGGCCCTTCTTCGTTCCTCTGCGCATGTGGTGTGCTCGCACGCGCACCGGCTCTCATTCTCACCACCCAACCCAACCAGGCTCGCCTATAGACTGCGCTGAAGCCGCACCAAGAAGAATGTCGACTTACGTTCCCAAGCCATCGCGCGACAACGTGTACCGGTTCTTCTTCACGGAGGGCGTGATCGCGTGCAAGAAGGACCGCATGGGCACCTGGACGGGCACCCTCGGCGGCAACACCTTCACGGTTCCGTGCATTCAGGTGATGCAGTTGATGCGCTCTCTGAAGAGCCGCAACCTGATCAAGGAGCAGTACGCGTGGCGCCACTACTACTGGACGCTCAACGACGAAGGTATTGCGTACATGCGCAGCTACCTGCATCTCGCTCCGTCTGCGATGCCGAACACGCAGAAGCCGAGCAGCGTGAACTTCGAGAAGGTGACAGAGGGCCGCGGCCGCGGTCGTGGCCGTGGTGGCCGCGGACGTGGCGAGGGCCGTGGCCGCGGGCGTGGTGAGGGCCGTGGCCGTGGTCGTGGCCGTGGCTTCGGTGGCGAGCGCACGAACTACCGTGCCGCTGCCGCTGCATCGGATGGTGAGGCCGCCCCAGCCCCGGCTGCGGAGTAGATGCGCCTGGTTGCCGCTTGCAAGCACGTTTCTTCCGGCTTGCCATGCGAAGCCCGTGCGATATCTTCTCGCCCTGCGCTGTGTGTTGTGCTCGTAAGTTCTGTTTTACTTTTCTATGATTCTCATTTCCTTGTTTCTAACGACGTTCTACCAAACCAGTACACGTACACCAAGCGTTATCGCGGATTCAGCAGAGACAGGTGAGAGGGGAGTCGCGCACGGCGCCGGCGAAGCGTCAGTCCTGCTTCCGTGCTCGTCGGGTTTATCATCGTTGCGTGCCCCGATGAGTCGTCCCAACTCCCGCTATGTGCCAGATAGTGGACTGCGCTGTGCTCCGGTGCATTTTTGCTCTCAGCGGCATTGGCATTCTTGATTCTTGTGGCAGCGCTTATCGACCACGTTGTCCGCACATCTATCCTGTCCTTGGCGCTCCCCCGATGCAGCGCGAGCCGGCAGTTCTCAAAGACGCATGTGAATGTTTGCCTGCAGGGTGTAACCTGAATTACTTTTCTCTGTCTCTCTCTCTCTGACTCCCTTTGGCTCCCTTTTTTGTAACTCCCCATACTGCCTTTGCGGTGACCCTCCTTGTGGGGTATACCGACAACACAACCACACGACACTGAATCCTCCCTCTTCTACTCCTACCTCCTCACCGATGCGTGTGCAGTTAACTGGAAAATGTCGACTTACGTTCCCAAGCCATCGCGCGACAACGTGTACCGGTTCTTCTTCACGGAGGGCGTGATCGCGTGCAAGAAGGACCGCATGGGCACCTGGACGGGCACCCTCGGCGGCAACACCTTCACGGTTCCGTGCATTCAGGTGATGCAGTTGATGCGCTCTCTGAAGAGCCGCAACCTGATCAAGGAGCAGTACGCGTGGCGCCACTACTACTGGACGCTCAACGACGAAGGTATTGCGTACATGCGCAGCTACCTGCATCTCGCTCCGTCTGCGATGCCGAACACGCAGAAGCCGAGCAGCGTGAACTTCGAGAAGGTGACAGAGGGCCGCGGCCGCGGTCGTGGCCGTGGTGGCCGCGGACGTGGCGAGGGCCGTGGCCGCGGGCGTGGTGAGGGCCGTGGCCGTGGTCGTGGCCGTGGCTTCGGTGGCGAGCGCACGAACTACCGTGCCGCTGCCGCTGCATCGGATGGTGAGGCCGCCCCAGCCCCGGCTGCGGAGTAAGTGACCAGTGCGCGATCGCACAAACTACCTGTGTGTGTGCGAGAGGACCGTCTTCCATTAACAATGTAGGACATGCCATGTGTGCCAGCATTGCTTTTTTTAAGGTTTCTTTCTCTTGTTTGATGCGGTGCCGCATCACTTATTTCGATGCACGCAAAAAAACCAAAGTGGGCTAGGCGGACTCCGTCGCAAGGAGGTCGCCGGGTGCACTGCGCAGAGCAGCGGAGGACAGGTCTGAGGATGCACGGCCGCCTCGAGTGACTCTGGAATGCTGGGTGTATTCCATTTTTTTGAAAGTGTTGGGAGTGGATGAGCAACGCGCAGCGAGGAAGGCGGCGAGGCTAGGAATGGCAAGAACACCAATCCAGCTACCGCTTCGTTGGTGGCAGGTTCCCGGCCCCATCGAAAGCGCTACATCCCCCTGCGCTCAACCACGATGAAGGTGATCTGGCTGTTTGCCCTTAGAGCCTTTTCTGCAACTCGCGCTTCTCTGCGATGCCCCAATCGAAACTGCTGCTTCCCTGATCTCTCATCTTCTCCTTTCTTTTTGGCGGGGTGGGTCCTTCGGCGTGGCTTCTTGGTTGCGCCACCGCCCTGGCGACTCGTCCTCGCACCTGGCAAACGGTGTTTGCCTTTCTTTCGTTTCTCGCCGTTCATGCCTGGGCGGCGGTGGCGGCTCACTGTCCTGTCCCCCCCCCCGCCCCCTCCCCGCTCCGCGCAGTCACCGTCCCGCCACGTGTACGGTGCGTTGCTGAACTCGACTTCTTATTGTGTGTATGCGTGCGTGCGTGCGAGACTCCTTCGCCACAAATAGACAACAAACGACTCATCTGCCATACCGGGAGAACGCAGCTGAGTGTGCTCTCCTTGCACTTTCACTGCTATTCTACCGTGCGTCGAAATACGTGGGGCGCTTGTGCTTCGGGCGCGATGCGCACAAGTGTGCGATGGTCGGAGACGGCGGATGCGGTAAACGGTATCCGTCCCCCCATCAACAGCCTCTGCTACAGCCCGTCCGGGGACTATGTGGTGGCGTCGTGCGGCGTGCGTGTGCTGGTGTACGCCGCGTCCACAGGCACCCTATTACACTCGCTGAAGGGTCACCAGAACACGATCTACTGCGTAGACTACGCGTCGGATGGTAAGTGCTTCGCCAGCGGCGGGGCTGATCGGACGGTCATTGTGTGGTCAAACAAGGGTGAGGGCATTGTGAAGTACCAGCACAAGGAGTCCATCCAGGCCCTGGCGCACAACCCCAGCTCCTCTCATTTGGCGTCCGTGTCGAGCACTGACTGGGGCATCTGGTCGCCAGATCAGTCGAAGGTCTCCAAGTACTCGCTTCCGTCGAAAGGGTTATGTGCTGCCTGGACGCCCAGTGGCAAAACACTGGCGATCGGCTTGCTGAATGGCATCATTATGCTGATTGACAAGACTAGCGACGAGACGGTCCTCATTCGCCGACCAGCGCCTGTCTGGACTCTCGCCTTTACGCCGCTGCGAGATAAAGGCATCGACGTGCTCGCGGTCGGCTCGTGGGATCAGCGGCTGTCCTTTTACAACCTTTCGGGCACACCTGTCGGGCGAGAGCGGGAGCTTGACTTTGACCCGTGCAGTCTGTCGTACTTCAATGACGGCGAGTACATGCTGCTCAGCGGCAGTGACCATAAGGTGACGCTGTTCACGAGCGATGGCAACCGGCTCATTCAAGTCGCCGGCGCGGATGACTGGATTTGGTCTGCGCGGCAGCGGCCGCGACACAAGCAGCTCTGCTACGGCACCAACGACGGCACCGTAAGCTGCATCGACATCGCCATCACCACCGTCCACGCCATCCACGATGACCAGTACGTGTATCGCAAGGACATGACGAATTTAGTCGTGCATCAGCTCTTGCTTGATCGTAAAATGGTGATACCATGCAATGAGTATGTGCATAAGATCGCCACGTTTCTTGATCGACTCGCGGTACAGTTGCAGGAGCGCGTCATCGTCTTCGAGTTCTTTTACGACGAGGAGCGTAACATGCGCTATCAGGACATCGCGCAGGTTCGCCGTCGCCTCGAGTGCTCGCTGCTGTGCGTAACAACGAACGCCATTGTTGTGTGCAACGACAGGCGTATTACGATGTACGACTTCCAGGGGAACAAGCGGCGGGAGTGGTCGATGGAGAGCGCGGTGCAGTTTATGAAGGTCGCGGGTGGGATGGAGGGGCGAGAGATTCTGCTCGTCGGGCTGACGGGTGGCCAAGTGATGAAGGTGTTTGTCGACAACCCTTTCCCCACCCTGTTGCACAAGGGTAGCGCACCAGTCAAGAGCGCGGACTTCAGCAGCTCGCGCAGCCGCCTCGCCGTTATCGACAGCTGCAACACCCTCCAGGTCTTGAGGTTAGGCGAAAAGAATGAGCTGCTCTTCTCCGAGGACAACGTCACGGCGGCGGCGTTCAACGTCGACTTGGAGGACAGTATCGCGTTCACGACTGGCGACAATACTCTGCACATTAAGACAGGCTCGCTGCCAGCGTACCAGCAAGCGGTGCGCGGCCTCGTCGTTGGCTTCAAGGCAAACCGCGTCTTCAACCTTCATTACTCCAACGTGATGGTGGTCGACGTGCCACACGCACACGCGCTGTACAAGTATGTAGAAATGCGAGACCTCGACCGAGCCTACGATGTCGCGTGTCTCGGCGTGGCCGAAGCCGACTGGAAGATGCTGGGGCTGCATGCGATGAGCCAGCTACGTCTCGACATCGCGCGCAAGGCCTTTACGCACATACAGGACGTGAAGCTCGTTGAGTTGCTGAAGTCGCTGGAGCTGCGGCGCCGCCAATCGAGAGTCGAGGACGGGGTGCCGCCGACGGCAAGAAACGGCAGTGCCGCTTCCGCCACGGTGGTAGCGACCACGGACAAGGGAGGCGCCGGTCCTGGCGGCGAGTCCACGGCAGCGCGCGCGGCGGCAAAGGATAGCGTGCTGTACGGCAGCATCCTCGCCTTCCAGGGCAAGTACCACGATGCAGCACGGCAATTCATGAAGGCCGGCTGTGAGCTGAAGGCGGTGGAGATGTACTGCGACCTGAAAATGTGGGACAATGCGAAAAAGATCTGCACAAACGAGAAGGTGCTCAAGGATCTGATTCGGCAGCAGGCGCGCTGGGCCGAGGACTCGCAGAACTTCATCGAGGCCGCCTCGCTCTACGAGAGCTGCGGAGACTACGCGAAGGCGATCGGCATGATGGGCCAAGCAGGCCAGGTGGAGAAGTTGATGAAGATGTGCCGCAGCCTGCCCAAGTCGGAGGTCACTCTCATAACCGAGTGCGCCAATTTCTTTCGCAAACACAACGCCATCCCGTTCGCCATCGAGGCGTATGAGAAGGTGCAGGACCACCAAGCGCTTATCGGTATCTACGTCGCTCGCGGCGACTGGCGCAACGCTTTCACCATCCTGGAGAAGGCACCGACCCTCGCGCGCGAGGTGTACGTGCCATGGGCGAGTTGGCTGGCCGACAACGACAAGTTCGACGAGGCCTTGGAGGCGTTCCGGGCGGCTAAGTGGCCGAAGGAGGCGATGCGCCTAATGGAAACGCTGGCGACAAACAGCGTCACGTGTCGCAAGTTCCGTGACGCCGCCTTCTACTACATTCATCTGGCCGAGGAGTACGGGCGCTTTGAAGACGGCGAGAAGCCTACTGACGTGGAGAAGGCGGCGCGAATCCGACGCAGCAAGGAGTGTGTTCGCCGTGCTGACATCTACTACGCCTTCTCGAGCGTCTATGCCCACACCACGCAGCCGCTACCGTACAACGAGCTCAGCCTCTTTCGGGCAGCCAAGTACCTCTTCGGCATGTGTGCCGAGTGTGCCATTCCCATGAACGTCGGCAAGGGTGCCATTCTCTACACCCTTTCCCGCATCGCCAACCGGCTAGAGATGGTGCGCACGGCGCGCGCTGTGTTCGAGAAGCTGCAGGGCGTGATTCTTCCGGTGTCCATGATGGAGCAGGTGGACATCGAGACGCTCATTGTGCGCAGCAAGCCGGTAAAAGATCGCGAGGAGCTGCTGGACCGGTGCTTCCGCTGCAACCAGCTTCTTGCGCAGCTGCCGATGGCTGGAGATCGCTGCCCCAACTGCTTCCACCAGTGCGTCCGCTCCTTCGTTAACTTTGAATGCCTGCCGCTGGTCGAGTTCATTCTCGCCGACGACCTCGCCGACGAGGAGGCGGAGCGGATCATCGTCTCCGGCATTGGTCGGCGGAAGTCGGCGGACGATGAGCACAACAATGGCCAGAGCGACGCGTCGGATGCCAAGGCGTTGCTCAAGGCGAAGGAGTGGCAGTCCGACAGCGGCGCAAACGTCATCAGCTTCGACGATGGCAACATCGACTACGAAATTGATCAGCAGCTCGTCGCGATGGGCCGCTCCAAGGCGGCGGCGAATAAGGGCAATGACCCCTTCTTTACGCAGTTGCAGTACGTGCTGCGGCCCGGCCGCCCCACCGCGGCCTACCAGCCGTTTGTCGCGTCGGCGGATATCCTGAAGGGATTCCGCCGCGACGAGGTGTTCATTGTGCGACCGAGATACGGCACGCTGCCCGTGCCCAACCGCTACTACCGCCTGATGCGCTCCGACGTGAACGTGTGCTTGTGCAGCGGCTGCCAGCACTTCTTCATTGCAGAAGATTACGAGGCGGAGTGCACGAAAGGCAGCGGCTGTCCACTCTGCCGCTACCGTCCCGGGAAGCAAGTGAGCCGCTCGATGAAACAGATTCTGTTCGACATGGATGCCGCCGCTGCGGTGACGACGACTTCAAGCACGCCGGTCACTCTGTGACATGAACTACGATCACCGAACGCGGGCAGGTTATGGGTAGTGGGTGCTATCTACGTTTTCTACTGGCGAGGTACTTTCACAGTGGTTACGCGGTTTTTTATTCTTTCCTCACACCTCTCTCCCTAACCCGCCGCCGCCGCCGCCGTGTTTGGTTGGGAGTGTTGTGTGTTCGTGGTGTGTTGGGACAGCTCTTTGCTTGCTCGTTTGCTCCCCGTACTCCCCCTCCTCCGCTCCTTTTCATAGAAGGTGGTGGCAGGCGTGTGTGCGTGTGTGCGCGTGTGTGAGGGGTGGGGCGAGGGGTCGAAGGCGCCTTCCTCAAGATGTATGTCTAGCACCTTTTTGTATAGACCAGTTATGCGGCTCTCACGCGTTTTCTCGTCCTCGGTGCCTGGACAAGCCACACGCACCCTTCTCTTTCTCTTTCCCTGTGTGTGTATTTGCCGGTGCTGGTGCGCCCGGATGCGTGTGGGTGATCGCGGCATCCTGCACAAGAGTGCGTATAACAGAGGCGGCGAAACCCGCTGGAAGACGAAACCGTAGCACAAGAATGCGGTCGCGATGCACGGGCGGCAAGCGTGATCGAAGCCGCTGCCGCAAAGGTGACTCTCGCGACGGGGGGTGGAGGCGGGGGTACACCGCAGGGCTGAGATGACAGGCTGCTTCGCACGACTCTCTTTCCATCGGGTTCGACCCTATGGATGCCATGGCATGCCCTCTGGCGTACTCACTTGTTTCTCTGTGGCCGAGCGGACGTGGATCTGAAGAGGCCTTAGAGTTGCTGGCACAACCACAAGTTCGGATAACTATCCATCCCTTCCAGTCTCCTCTTTTCCCATAGTGTATAAAGTGCAGCTGCCTCATGCATCACCTCGTCGAACGCCTTCTCGTCTCGTCCTCTCACTCAATGCTTCGTTTTTTTTTCTTGCTGTCGTTTACCTTTTTATTTTTGGCTGTGCAGCGATTCCAAGCAGTACACTCCCCCTCCTCCTCCACCCCTCCGCACTCCTCATTGACGTTTTCTTGCCCCTCCGTACCGCCGTCAGAGGCGTCGAGGGCTGGAGGTGGCGGCGCACAGATACGGGAGCGTGTATCTCTTCTAAGAGCCCCCTGTCGGGCACCTCCAACCGACGCCATCAGGTTGAACCGTTTAGCTGGAATATATACTTACATATATACATGTGGAAGAAGGAAAAGGCAGCGCCGTGGCACAGTGGAGCTTTGTGATGATGGTCCGAAGAAGACATGTGGCGCAGCCGCGCCGCGGCTGGCTGGGCATTCTTCTTATTTTCTCCATCCTACTCGTGTCAGCGGAGGGGGTACGCTTGGAGACGGGAACCTTCTTAATGGACGAAGATGTCGAGTGGCCGTGGCTGCCGCAGCTCGACTTACCACTGCCACCTGACTTCATGTCTGGGCAGCGCATCCTCAGCACGCCTGAGCAATGGATGGTGCTCGCTCACGTGGGAGCTCCGTTCCGCGTTGTCACGGACACCAAAATGGATCTTATGCGCCTCTTGGAGGTCGTTAAGTTCATGCTCCCCGCCGACGCTGGCGTCTGCCCGCGCTACAGTACAACGCGCCGCATCGTGCACTACTGGTTTCACCCAGAGCAGTTGAGCCTGCTCTTTGGTGAGGAGCGCTGGTCCGCCCTGCAGCGGTTACAGCGACCAGCCGCCTGGTCTCTGGTGCTCAAGGACGATGCAGGCCCTGCTGTCCGGGCAGCAGAGCGTTTCATTGCCAAGCTGCAGGCTCTGGACCCACCGGGGCAGATCACTCTCATTTCCCGCCGCCAGAGCTCGAGTTTGAGGACGACGCGTGTCTCACTTGCCGACTTCAAGGTGCTGAGCCGCCTCACTCGCATGACCAACACTATCGAGTATCGGCTAACGCACCTGACGGTGGATGCCGAGGCGCCGCTGCACCGCATGCAAATACAGCGTCTGCTGCGTGCAAAACTGCGGTATCACGAGCATATCAAGGCCTTTGACGAGGCCGTCGCGGAGGCTCAGCGCGATCTGCACGTGAGTCTGCAAGAACTACTGAAAAGCGAGCAGGCGGCGTATGCAGATCACGTGCACTTCAAGCGGAGCTACCAGCGCTTTCTTGTGGAGCGCCAATCGCGCCTCCGAGCAGAGAAAGGGGTGAAGGATGCCGCCGACGGATCCGATGGGGAGTCGTCTATGGGTCGCGACGCCGGATCGCGCCGGACTGCAGCAACGAGCATTCATCGTGCCGCGGGTACTTCCCTCCCATCACCGCTTGATGGCAGCCGAGATGTGTCGTGCAGGAAGGTGCTCGCTGCCTGGAGCACGCTCCGCGCAGCCGGCGTCTGTCACGAAGCGGAAATACGTGTGGCGCAGCTGCGTCGTCTCCATTCTCGGCATCGGTGCAAGGAGCCTCTGCCGGAGCTGCTGGTGGCCTCCTCTACTGTCCGCGGAGAGGCGGGCCTGAGCCCGGCGGCCGCGCACGTATGGCGTGACGGTGTTGCAGAAATGAAGGCGCAGCGGCGCAAGTCAGGTGCGTCACCGACGCCTGCGCAGGTGTTCGCCATCCTCTACGGTGTCTGGGAGGAAGCGAAGGCGGCCACACAAGCGGCTGGTCACGCCCGAGAAGCGACATCTGCAGCCGGCGTGGTGACAACTGCGGTGGCGGTGAATGAGGCCTTCAATGCGTCCGCCTTCGCCGCATTTGTGGAGCACCTAGTGCAAAGCGGCGACGCGCTCAGCGCCGCGCCCAACAGCCGCCTGCCACGATGGATACGCGCGGAGCTCCACTACACGTTGGCCCTTTTACAGCTCATAAGGCCGAAAACCCGGCCTTCGGAGAAGCATCCTGCCACGGTGTCCTCGAGTGTGCGCGCTGTGGTGCACTTGCACGAGTCGTTGAGTGCCGGGTCCCACCACGCTGCCGGCGCCTTGGCGACGCTCCGGGAACACGGTATATTTGCCAGGCAGCAGAGTAAGGCGGCCATGATGCTGCTGCTACAATCAATGGAACAAGCACCGACGCACCTGTGGCGCGAGCTGCTTCTGCGCCGCTCTCCTTGTCGTTCTCACGAAGCAGCGAGGGCAGCATCAGCGAGAGCTGACCCGTCGCGACTCCTCCGCTTCGAGCAGTTCTACGCCGTGGACCACACCTTCAGCGAGGTGGATGACCCTTTCATGACCCGCCAGAGCATCGCGACACTCATCGCCGTGACAAGCGAGAACATCCACACCGGCGACGAGGAGCCGGAGATGGAGGACGTCTACCGCGAGGCGGAGGTCGGACGCGGCGACGACGAATACGAGGGGCGTTTGACGGCGCGGCTAAATCGACGCCTTCTGAAGGCGAGCATGCTGTTCTCCGGATTCAAGGGGGTGCAGCGAGACGCGCGAGAGGCACAGTGCGAGCTCCTCGTCATCCTGCGTCGTCTCGGCTACGTCTGCGATCTTGATCTTCGTCGCTTCTATACTAGTGGCGTGCCGTCACATGTGCCCGATTCGCCGCCTGCTTCCTCGGCGGCGCCAATGACCATCATCGGCGTTCCTCTGCCGGACTCCTGTGCCGAACATGAGACTGAGCTGGTCGACGTCATGAGCAACAGCCGGCACACGCTTTTGAGTTGCCCGAACGGAGTTCCTTTTCCACCACGGCGATCTCGGCGTCAGCTCGACGTGCCCAACTCGGAAGCTCTGTTTGAGTTGCTCCTGCAGACGCTGCTGGCCCTCAGTTACGTGCAACTCATCCACAGACATCGGTACGATATGAGCCACCTGTACGCCTCTCTCGCCCTCGAGATGTCCCTGCGCGTGCCACGTGCGACAGTGGAACGCTGTGCTCAAGCAGCAAACATGAGTGCCTTCGTTGAGGCGCACCACCACCCGGGCGACAGCAACGGATCGTGGGCCCGCTCGTTTCTGGAGGCGGTGAACCGCGTCGCAGACAGCGACAGCGAAGTTGCGTGGGCTGCCGAGGTACTGCTGGATCAGCTGCAGAGCATCAAAAATGCGCCGTCGCAGGCGCGCGGCGACGGCGCAGCATTGGGGCACAGAGTTCAGCGGGTGCTTCGTCGCTTTGCGAGCGTGGCGGACTCTCCGTTCGTCTCGACCGAATCCCTGCTCCTCATAGGGACGAGCCGATGGGCGGCGAGGGGCCCATTGTCCGGTGCGGCGGCAGAGGTGGCGGCGTTCGAGAAGGACTTGGCCGAATGGACAATGGAACCATTCAGTCTGTTTCATCGACTCCTGCAGAAGCGTCCGAGGAGCTCCAGTGCGGCGGCGACGCAACAGACACCGCACCCATCTCACAGTGGCGCAGCGCCGGGGTCTTCAATGGGCGTGAGTCTAAGCACCACGGTCATGGATGTCCACGCCCTCTTTCTGGTCTGCTTGGCAGCGATGAAGCGATGGAGGAGCGACTTCCCTCTTGTACACACGCTGGACGCGACGACCTACTCGGCTCGACGCACCGATCCGTTTGTGCTAAGCTCCTTTCTCCTGCGAGCGCGCGACACCGCCACCGGCGCACCCCTCATTTCCATCGAGAAGCTGCGCGACGTCGCGTATGCCGCCTCCCCGCACTTTCTGGGGGAAAGTCCGCAATTGCTGCCGCTCGTTGACGACACGGTCGACTCGTATGCGGCGCGGCTGCTGCGCTTCGCTGCCCGGCACATTCACGCCCTAGAGCCGTGCGTCGAACTGCTCCGAAGCGGTGGCTACGGCGTTCGTCGCACCGACGCCGGCGGGGCCGCCTCAGCTGGGATGAGGATGAGTGGCCACTGGGGCAGCTCTCTTGATGATGGCCCACCGCGAAAGTCGCGCCTGCAAACCTTGCGTAAAGTAAAACAGCACACGATGGAGAACGCGGATCTGCAGCCGCTGCTCTACGCCGCGGACGTGCACGATTACATGAACAAGTCGCGCTGGACAAGCGTTGCGACGGTGCTGAGCGCCGTGTACAAAACTGTTCTATACCCCTTCACGACGACTGCGGCAGAGGCGCTGATTGCGGACATGGAGGCGCAAATGCAGCTCGTGACACCAGAGGAGCACGGCGCTGAGCTCAGCAGCCGACGTAAAGCGGGCACGGAAGAGTCGCCATCGCAGGAGACGGCGAAGGGGACCGCAAGGTCGGCAGGGACGGGGGTCTCCGCGTTCGTGGACGCCTTCGCGAAGGACGCCGCGCTGCGCGAGTTCTTCATTGCCGGGCAGCTGCTCACCGTCGCGTTGGAGTCTGGCATGCCGGAGGGATTCTCGCTTGTTCTCCTTGAAGCCGCGGACCGCGGCAACCGATATCTCCGCCCCATCGCAGAGCACTTGGCGGAGTCTGTGTTTGGCCGCATGGCGCCGAGCGTGTGGACGGAGCACCATCTCACCGCGCAGTGGCAGCGGGAGGAGGAGGAGCTTGTGGGTGAGGGCCCACTCTTTGTGCTGGACACGCGCACACCCTTTCGCTACGCGTCTGTCGAAGCTCGCCAGGAGCTCTTTGCGCGTGTGAGTCGGTGGAATGCAGCGAAGGCGCAGCAGGGCGACATTGGCGAAGTCTATGGGGCGAGAGAGCGTCAGAGGACTCGAGTGTCGCAGGCGCTCGACCAGTTGCTGTGGTGCGCCGGTTTCCTCACGCGGCGTGTCTACAGAGACACCCATCGCGTGTACCCGTATGCCTACGAGGGGTCTGTTTTTCCCGCATCTGATCTGGAGTGCGTCGCGGACATGAATCGTCTGTTAAGGTCTCAGAGACCTGCCGCCGAAACGGCGGCATCGGTGGTGACGGAAAGGGAGCCGGCGTGGACTTTGGCCGAGTGGCGACACGCACAGAAAAACGGCACGGCTCTTCTCCGCGACTTGAGCGAGCGGTTGGGCTACGTCTACGACACTGTCGAGGGGGCGCCGGCGCGCCGTTTTCCGCTTTCCGCGGCAGACTTCAGCCGAAATGTGACGGTGGAGGAGCACGCTCTGCTCTTGGCAGAGCGGAACCAGGACTACCCCTCTCGCTTTGCGCGTGTGTCGACGCAGTTGGTGGAGCCGTGGAACCGCCTGTCGAAGGACTACAGCGAGCAAGTCGTGGCGTACGGGGAAGGCTTCTACTACAACCAGCGCTTGCACCGCATCAGCGGGTACCGCTGGGGTGCTATCCTGCACATATGGTGGCTGCGTGTGCGCAACATGTGGCCATGGTAGTCGAATTCGCCGAGAGTGGCGAGGATACGGAGGAGAGAATGTGGTGCGCATCCCGGCTAGGACTGAGTGGCAGTGATGTCTTGCTCTGCTCACGAAGGCTATCAACACAACGACAAGCAAAACAACGCCATCAGATACTGGATTTTTTGCCCCTATCGGTCTCTTACAGAGAAGCACACCATGGTGTGAGGTACGTGTTCGCCAGCTCACCGTTCGCTCGGCCTGACTCGAACACGGATATCCCCCATGGACACAGCCACGCGCGCTTGCCTACCGTGTGGGGACAATGGCGAGAGAAACAAGGGGACAGTCGTGCACAACATGTCGATCCTCTCCCCCCTCCCCCACCTTTGCAACAATGTTACTTCAACCTCTCTCACCGTCACGCCTGTGTGTGCGTGTGTGTGTCTGGTTTCGGACGGGTGTGCCCAAGTTGTTGTTGTTGTGCTTCGCCCATGCGTTTCTCATGTCAGTGTCCTGCTGACACTCACATGTCGTGCAGACCAGCGCTGCTACCGCCTATGGCGACCGAGACATCCCACAGCTACGCAGCAAAGCGAAAACGCTACAGTGCCACCCATCGGCTTCACTTGATCGATGTCGAATGCGCTGCATCTTTGGCTGCCCTCCGTCCCACATGAGCGTCAAGGCTTTCCCGCCACTCTCTCGCTCCCTTCTTGCGCCCTTTCCTCCGTCCGCGTTGCCGCTCGCCTCCATCTACGTGCTGACGCCCCCGCCACCATCACCACCACCACCACTTCTGCCTTTCTTGCCTTCACTGGCTTAGCTTCTTTGCACATGGCGTTCCGAGAGGACGCAGCTACAAGCAAGCGCACCGCTATCACTCAGACCTACTCACACACAAGCGGGTGCCCTTGAGCGCGCAGGTGTTCCTCTGCCTAGTGCCACTGAACTCCTCTCTCCCCGCCGTCAGAACGGTATCGAAGGTGCATGTGCAAGGTGAGGAAGATCCGGGCTCCCTAGGCATGAGTTAATGGTCCACGCGCCTTACAAGCAATGTTGATTCGGATGTTTGCTCGGTTCGTGTGCGTGGCCGCCATCGTGGCTGCCCTCGGGCTGCTCTCTCCAATCTCTGCCGACACTGCCCACCCCCATCACAGTCGATCACACACTGTGACCATCGAGTCTGGCACACTTCCAGAAGCGAAGGCCTTTGCGCCACTGCGGCTTCGCGCTGGGGAATGGGTGTACAACTTCAACCCTGGAGAAGAGGCGTTCTTCTTCGAACCCGAAGATGCTGGAAATCGGCAGTGGCAGCAGTGGAAGGCGGACTTGCGTCTCTTGCAAGCGTATCAAGAGAAGCAGCGTCTGAGCAACTACCCCTCAGGTGGTGAGAAGACAGACACCCCAGACAAACCGGGGAACACTGAACGGCGCGAGCCAGGAGCATTGCCCATTGCCGAGTACTTCTCTGATCGAAACGTGCAACGGCGCTACGCCGAGAGACTGAAGGAGCAGTCGTTCCACAACCTCAGCGATGCGCAGGGGGCTGCTGATGCTCGCGCGCTGGTGGAAGGCGAAATAGCGGCTATGTGGCACCTCGTTCGGTCGGCCGGCTCAAGTGACAGCTTAAATGATCAGCAGTTCCTGGGCCTCGTGGAGCGGCACTTCTCCCACACGATCGCCAACACAAGTGCGGCGGCGGCCGCCGAAGCCACGACACCGTCATCGTTTCCGTTTGCACTCCTTCGCGTCCCTCTAGTGCTTGAAGCCGACGTGCTGCCGTTCATGGAGCGCGAGATGGCCCATGTGCGCGATCTGTGGAAGTCCCGTCGCGCGGGAGCGGCGACGCCAGCGGCATCGAGCGTGGAAGTAGAATCCCAGCTGCAGCGCCTCTCCTCCGCTGTCGAAAACAGTAAGACGGTGGGCACGGAGCTGGCGGCCCTGGTAGAACCTTTGGCAGATGCCGCGATCGGTTGGGTGGCGTCGACTCTCACGACGACGCGCGAGGCTATTGTCGCGAACGACGAGTCGACGGAGGCTAAGCGATCGGAGCTGAAGCAGCTGCTCAAGATGCAGTCTAGACTCCGGAAGGTGAGACCGATACTGGAGAAACACCGCAAGGTGTACCAGAGTGTTCTGCAGCGGGGACAGCTGCCGAACGCCCAGGCGACGCTCTTTGCGCTTCAACTCATAGCCAAGCAGCGCTTTGGCGACGATGTGTCTGGGCTTGTCGAGGCGGTCCCCCTTCTCAGCACCACCGCGCCTCTTACCGGGCTACTGGAGCAGGAGTGGCGGGCGCACGTGCTAGCGCCGTATGGGATGTGCGTTCTTGTGACTGCAGCCTTTGTTTGGGTATGCGAAGAGATCAAGGAGCGGTTCATGACCCGGGTGCGGGCTCGCCGGCTTTGCATGCCTCTTGTCATGCCCGCGTCGGCATCGGGCTGCACGCGGCAGATGTTCATGCTCGTCTCATTCCTTGAGCTTGTAGTGCCCCCGCTTCTCCCGGTTATCGCGCTAGTTGTGCACCTGCGCGGGGCGCGGGTGTGGATGTGGGGTATGATCGCCTTGATGCGTCCCAGTCAGCGCGCGGCGTGCCTTGCGTCTGTGACACTTTTAATGCTCTCGGCCTACCTAGTAGCCACAATGGTGCGACGTGTCTTTCAGATCATCGATCCCTCCGTGTATCGCCGCCGCCTCGCCAAGAAAAAGTGAATCTGCCTCGCAGTCACCCTATATCGAAAAAGGACGGGCGTGCTTTCGCTTGTGCATAGCTTGGTGTTTTCCGCCTCGTCGAAGTCGGAGAAAGGGCAGGAAGCGAGTTCTTCCGTGAGAAGGGTTCACTGGAGATGTGGTAGGCTTTGGTAGGCATTCCGCCCTCTCCATACACGTTTTGGAGTATATGTGAACAGGGAGCGACGCTTGCACACCTGTGGAGGGCTGAGTGGCAGCAGTCTTCTTTCACAGGGCCTGCGCAAGGAAGTGGATGGTAATGCTGGGTGATGGACTGTCTCTTTGTTGCCAGCAAACCTGCCTGCGCATGGTGGTGTCGCGCGCTCCTCGCCGTCGTTTTTATAGCTTCTGTCGCGGGTGTTTTTATCACTCGGCCAACGCAACAAGGAAAACTATATATATATATATATGCAACGATACAGCACATCAGGTCGGTGGGGCGCTGCAGTGATGTTAGCTTCTGGTCGTTTCGGTCAAGGTGTTTTCGTGCGTATTTGCGCACATTTCTTGTGCGGCGCAGGGCCGTCCGTTTTTAGCGTCATTGCCCCCCCCCCTTTTTCCTGTCAGCATCGCTCTGCAATAAAAAACGGAAGAGAGAAAGTGTACACAGCCGCACAAGCGGAGGCGTCACACAGGTGATAGACGGTGGAGTTCGCCATTTCGAAGCAACGACTCTGCGCACGAGCGTCCCCTTGACGTGCGCGCCACCATGTTGTTGGCGTTGCGCCTTCGTGTTTGTTGTTGTTTCGTTGCCCTTTCCCACGCCTACCGTGCCTTGTCCTCGTCCTCCTTTCCGTTGTGCTTTGTGTGTGTGTGTGAGTGGGTTGCTGGGAGAGTACAACGGCGGTTTCGAAATATACAAAACGAAAACGAAGCGCGGCGTGAAAGACGAAGACCGATTCGTTGGAGAGTGACGTTCGTCTTTGTCGTGGCTCTCATGGCTTGGCGCGTTGGTGGCCTTTCGTATTTTGTGAGCACGCCACTCGTCATAGGCCTGTGTGTGTGCGAGCGTGTGTGACTCCAACCCCATTACTGCCTCCCCCTCCTCCACCGCACGTCAACAGACAAATAATATATATATATATTATCTCGCATACTTCATCTCTCTTCTGCATACTTTTTCGTTTTCGTAACTTCTCTGTATTGCTGGCGAGACGCGCCAGTGGTGCCCGCGCACATCGGGTATGGTGCTGGATCTCTCTCCCCAGCCCTTTCGAACGCGCAGCGCGACATAATACCCTCCCGCCTTTCTCGTTTCAGCCCTCTTCTCGCCCTCGCACCGAACGAGGGGAGCCGTTCTTGTTTTCTGTTTCCTTACGGTTGGCCTTGCTTCTCGGGCACGGATCCTTGTCTTCTACAGCGCACCACCGTTCTTTCCTTTGCAGTCATCAAGGGCGTCTTGAATGCGCCCACTGTGCTTTCGCGCTGTCGGCTCTCTCCACCCCTCGCAGCGCGCTGCTTCCCACCATGATACGGCGTCGTCCACTCGCTGCGCGTGGCGCTGCCTGAGCACGGCAACAGAAAATAGTCAAGAGAATGCGGCGGCAGACTGCACTCCGCCTCCGCTCGAGCAGGCCTTCGCATCACCACTACCGGGCCCGGTAGCCGCGCACTCGGTTTCGCTCTCCCCGATCGGCTCTGCCATTCTGTGCTCGCACCTCTCGCAGCGGCAGATGCGGCAACGGCAGCGCAGATGGGGTGCCCTATGGCGATATCGATGGGAGAGTCACTCGCCCCGCGCCATGCCGACCCCGCTATTGGTAACTTCGGCGTTGATCTCCGGCTCGCCGCGCACCTCCATATGCGCGCCGCACGCTGACGTGCCCGAAGACACTGGTGCGAAGACAGCCCCATGTGACGCAGAGAGAGGAAGCCTTGTGAACACGTCTTCTCCCTCGCACAGCAGAAGTCTTTCCATGGCATCGGCGGAGTGCGAAGCAAAGGAGGGTACGAGACCACGCGCCCACACAGGCTCCGCCGGTGCCGCCGCTGCCGCCGCTGCCGATTCTGTTGCCCTCAGTAGCACGCGCAACGCTGCCGCTGGCGCGTCGACTGTAGAGGACCCTCTCCTCTCGTTTCTAGACTCGCACGAGGAAGATGCGGCGTTGCTGCTCGCGATGTGGACGTCGCTGCATCGCAGCTGCGTTTTTGGCTCAACTCTGTCGGAGTCCTTGGTTCTTCAGGTGCGCTACTTTCTCCACTCCCTTCTTCGCCACCGCGCGATAGGGGCGGCCGTAACTTTCTACTACCGGCTCATGGGCATCGGCGTGCAGCTGCGTCAAAGCGACCTCCTCCTGCTGTTTTCGAGCCTGACTTACGAGAACGCTGCGTCGACGGAAGAGGCCCAGCTGCGCAAGGCGGCAGAGACAGCAGCGATGGAAAGTCACCGAAAGATTTGGGCTCAACGACGCAGGCAGCTCCGCCTGTCCGCCGCGCGCACTCGCACAGCGGACGCCCCGGGCCAAAGCCAGCGCGAGGGAGGTGGGGAGGGAAGAGACAAGGTATTGGCAGGTCAGACGGGCGTCCTGAGCGCGGGGGTGAAGAAGACTGGTGCGCCTGCGTTCTGTGAGGAGGGGCCGACGCGTGTGAATGCTACCGCCACGGAGAGCGTCCAGGAAACGGCTTCACATACACGCATAGTTAGAGCTACCCACATCGCGGAGGGCGGCAGCGTCGCCGTTTCCTCAGCGCCACGCTGGGCCCGCGGAGAAGTGGGCGACGAAGTGCACCCGCCGGGCTCCATCGCACGCCGCACGGCTTTCCACCAGCAGCCGGAGTGGGTCAAGAGGTGGATCCTCTACGAAGCCTCGATGGGGACACTGGACGATCTAGACGAAGTGGAGGACGCCAGCCGACCAAGCACACCGTCGACGAGCAGCTCCACGGACGCCTTGCTCAGCACCAGCGATGCGCAAGCGGACACCGCGGCGCAGCCGGAGCAGGTGATGCGGGGCATGGAGGTGGCAGCGATTGTGGAGCATCTGCACCTTCTCACTCTCGGAGCCATGCAGCGAGACCATCTGAGCGCAACCGAAGCAAACATACCGCCGCCGTCGCCGCGGCGACCGCAGCGATGCACCTCGAAGCTGTCACGGTCGTGGTCGATTGAGCGGGCCTACTGGAAAGAGGCGCTAGATCTGGTTCGAAGCGCCTACTCCGCTGCACCACGGCACAGGGCTCTGAGCGAGTGCGGCGGCACCTTGTTTCCTAGGGCGGCAGAAGACCTGCTTCTTCCCACCGAGGTCGTTCTCGCTCTGCAGTCAATGCTTCGTGAAGTGCAGAGTTGGGAGGGCACACTTTCTCTTCTGCGGCTGAGCGTCCCGGAGGCGAAGCGTCGAGATGCAGAGCCGCCCAGAGCGGTTGGTATGTCATCCGACTGCTTCCTGCGCGGGGCGGTCCTTTTCATGGCTTTGGCCGCCCCTGCGCAGCCATGGAAGACACAGGCGAAGGTTGAAGCATGGATGCATCGCGTAATGCTGCCTCGACTCGCGCGCGACGCGAGGGCGCAAACGGAAGCTACCTCTACTGCTACTGCCGCAACAGCAGCTCTTCATGCGCTGTGGCTCAGCCACCTCTGCAGCGTAAAGGCGTCACGGCCGGACGAGTTTGTTGCACTCGGTGAAGAGGCGGCGGCTTACCTTACTTCTCCCTCCGTGCAACGGGCAATTCACGGCGACCTCACGCTGATGATGGAGGAGATATGCGTGAGCACCGAACGAGCCGTTGACGCCCTGCATCAAACGGCGCAGCGGGCCGTACAGCACCGTCGCGCCTCAGAGGTGCTCGCCAAATCCATTCGCACCGGTGCCTACAGGGTGGAGAACGGCAAAGGCAAGCACGAACTCGGCAGAGACCCTGAGAACGATCACATGACCGATCCGTTGTCAATGACTTCGGTGGCCGCGCCGCCAACTGTCATGGATGGAATGAGGTGCTCCCTCTTGAGTGATTATGCCACGAAGTCACCGTTGTCTCCGTCGGCGTTGCTGTCAAGCGACTCGGTGGACGCGTTTGCCCTGTGCTGCGCAGCCGTCAAGGAGACGGTCTGGCTGCGGTTCACGACGGCGGCCTCGACAAGCCCTGCTGCTGTGGCGGTCGAGGTGCTGCAGTTTTTGGAGCAGAATGTGCACGGTCCTTCAGGACTCCTCAACGTGTTCCAGCTGCTGTACGGCTCATCTGCCTCGCGGATGGCGCGCAACGGAAAAGGGTCGACACTAACGCCGACGGAAAACACACCAGCGGCACCGGAGTGTGCGTACGTGTCGTGCGTTCTGGCGATTACTCTCTTGCAACTCGTGCAGCTTCTATGCTCACCACCGGGCCAGCAGCAGCGCCGCTACGGCTGCCACATGTGGAGCGGCGCCGAGCTGGTTCTTCTCGCCGAACACGCGGCGAAGGTGCTGGAGAGGATTGCCGCGGCGCAAGTGCAGCAGGCGCCATGGCGGTGGGCAGTCGAGGAGCGTCTGAAGGAGCTCGCCACTGTGACGGCGAGAACGGTGCGCCTTGTCGTGCGCCAGCTTGACATTCATCACATGAATGAGAAGGTCATGTTTGGTGCCGTGGCTGACCAGGATGTGGAACTCTTCGCCCTTCTTGCCCGGGTGCTCAACACGTCATCAGAGTTGATGGTGGCGTCGTGCGCTAGTGATGCTTCGCGGGTCTCGTCATATTCGCCGGTGTGGCGGATTTTGACGTCCACGTGCTCTCCCCGGATCCTGCAAGGGGTACATCTGTGCTTCCGCAGCTCTAGCGCGCTGGGAAAGCGAGTGCGATATCGACTTTGCCGCCGTGATGCCGACAACCTGGAGCACTGGATTCAGCCGCCGCGATCGCGTCAGCGCACCTCCGCCTGCCTGCGTGGTGCTGGCGGTGCGGCGCTATTGTCGTCGAAGCGGTCGGTGAAGGCGATAGACGCGGGCGGTGCTGCCGCGGTGGGGCGCTACACAGGCAGGGACTTCCCTCTCATGCTCAGCCTCCGCGACTCGGTCTACAAGATCATGAGCCGTGAGCGCACGAGCGCCGGTGTCGGGCGAGCGCTGCAGCGGCTGGCAGCTGCGACGGCGAACTGGAAAGCGAGCTTGCTTCTGTGCGAACTCGTTACAAAGGATGTCTCTCTCGCCCGTGGCACGTGTACTGTGGACTTCTTTGCCACAGCTCTGGATCGCATGGCGCAGGATGTGGCGAGGTCGAGCGCCGCCGCACAAGCAGAGGCGAGAACGCCGCGATCGCAGGGAAATGATGTTGTGCCGTCTCGCAAGAGGTGCGGTACGCTGGCCGCCCCACGGGCGTCGGGGCCACCCAACTTGTGGCTGAGTGCGATCGATGTGTTCTGGAGCGCCGTCGATCACGTTGGCCAGGCCGAAGCCGCTGCGGCGCAGGACTCTGACTCCTCAGCTCTCGCAAACTCCGCCAGAACGCCGGCGTCGAACCCGGTGAGCGTGGAGGCGCAGGAGCGTGCTGTACTGGCGCGGCTTCTGCTTCCGCTTCTCCGCTTTAGCCGCGCCGTGAATCAGAGGGAGGTTGGCCGACAGTGGCGTCGCACATGGGCCGCCATGTACGCCACGCAGGAGAAGAAGAACCCGCAGTGGCGCCAGCAGAACATCGAAGCACTATCCGTGCTAGGTGACGCAGCGGCGCTGACCCACTGCGTTGCGGACTACCACATCTGTGGCAGCGAGGCGTTGCTGTGCTCGGTGGCCGTTCGGCACGGTGACTGGCACGCCGCGCTGGTGACTGTCTTCCAGACATACGGCGCTGTCGAGGAGCGTCACGCGACGGGGACGCCGTACTCACTCGTCGTAGCCCGCACTATTCTGACGCTCCTGGCGAAGTCACCGATGAATCTCAGCAACACGGCTATGCGATTGCGAACTGTTCAGCGCGAGACCTGGGACGAGGAATGCAGTCTCGCGGTGGTCCGGCTACTATTACGTGGTCGCCGATGGCGCCTGGCGATAGCCCACGTTGACGAGGCGCTGGGGCTTCCAGACATGCAGCGGGTCAGAGCGCTGGTGCTTGTGGACCCTGCCGGTTGTTTGCGGCAGGGGGCATCCCCTTCCGCGCCCACCGCGGCAACGCTGGTGCGGTATGCCCAGCTACTTACGGCAGTGTTGCGGGCGACGGCGATCGGCGGCGATAGTGAGCGCGCGCCAGCGTACTACGACGCGTTCAAGGCGCTGGTGCGTTACGTCTTTGGTGAGGTGGTGGACATAGACACTCTTCATACGGCGGAGGACACCTGGCAGAGGGGCGACGATGCGCTGGACGCCGCGCTGGACATGACTCATTTCACGGAAAGGGAAGAAAAGCACGCGTCGGGTTCGGAGGACCAAGTGCACGAGGCAGTGCGAGAGCTGGCCCCACGCGCGCGCATCCTGTTCTTCCGCGCTATGACAAAGAAGATGCTTGCTTCTCATGCGGGCAAGGGGTGACAAGAGGCACCGCCCTTAGTGCTGGAGAGGGAGGAGGACATCGACCCGACCGGCGTCGGCAACGTGCACCCTGCGAAACCTGCGCGTATGGATTGTTCGACTCAGGCCTCTTACATGGTGCCCTTCACG
This sequence comes from Leishmania infantum JPCM5, assembly GCF_000002875.2. Taxonomy (NCBI): domain Eukaryota; phylum Euglenozoa; class Kinetoplastea; order Trypanosomatida; family Trypanosomatidae; genus Leishmania; species Leishmania infantum. The sequence continues at coordinate 407,822 of NC_009420.2, forward strand.
TTGACGCACCATCCGCGATGGACCTTGATAACGAGGAGAAAAGGGGGACACCTCAGCTTGCGTGGCATGTCAGGGCCCAGTAGCCCTACACTCTGTGAGGGGAACCCAGGCAGAGCCTCTCTCCCCCTCCTCCCTTATCCCCTGCCAAATGCCGAGCCACCTATGGTGGTGACGGGGTCAAACAACCTACGACATAGAGGACCTCAGAGCAATGTGTTGCTGCGCATGCCGGCATTCACATCCTGGTCGTCGTTTCGTCGGAGCGACCCGCGGCCGTGATCATGTCTGTGCCATCCATTGGATTCGGCGAAGGTTTAAGGCGACTTGGACGTTCCTTGCCCCCCGGCCCTCAGGGCCTACTGGTGTGGCACCGGAGCCCCTCCGGGGAGTCGCGGGATGCACCACGTGGCGACCGACATGATGTGAGAGTGGCTGTGAGGGTGGGCGGGGGGGGAGGGCGACCTGCGGCGAGCGGATGTGGTGGGTAGACCGCGTGGCAGAGGCCGTTCTGAGACGACCCTGTCGGCCGTATGGCTGCAACGCGGGTCTAGGGCCGCTTTTTGCGTCACGCGGTGTATGTGGGTGTGTGGGGAGGGGGGGGGCGATGCTGCGGGGAGGGGTACAGCGGAGCTGGACTCGCGCTCTACGGCAGAGAAGGGGTATACAGAAGGGAAATGAGAAAGCTTCCTGGGTGGGTGAGTACGGTAGGTGAGCCCACGAAGCGCGTACGTGATACCTTGCGTGTGTGTTTGTCGTGTACGTGCGTGGGCGTAAACGTGTATAATGGTGCCCATCACAAAACCGACGGCTAAGAGAAAAGAGAGAAGGCGGCAAACAAGCAAACTTACACAGCCTCAAGTGCGCTCGGCTGGCATGGCAAGCGTCATCAGAAAATAGACACGGCATCCTTGTGCGCGTGGCACCGCCGTTCCAGAGGAGGGAAAACAGTCGCCGGGACGACACACACACACACACACACCTCCCACACCCACACAGAAAAGCGCATGGGAAAGCACTTGCACACCCAGGCACCCGCCACTTCTCTTGGACGGGAGGCCTTGCCCTCCAGGACTTTCCGCGTACGCGGACGGAAAAAGGGAGGCATGCGGTGTTGCGCGTTGGCCTGCTGCATCTTCCTCTGTGAGATGAGGTGCATGTGGCGAAGAAGAGTATCAGCTTTGTTGGTGTAATGGCGCTCTCCTCTTCTCCTGCTTTTTCATGTTGTGCTTGACGGCAACGTTAGAAACTTACGCTGCGTCTGTCTCGCTTTTATCCTCCGATGGCGCAGTGTCTCACGTGGCAGGTTCTCGACCAGCGGCAGACCGGCGAGTGTCTCGACGCCGTGGACCTTGAGGCGCTGCGAGCTGTCATCAAGCGCATCGACGACGATCACGGTGGGGCGCTGCTACACTCGAGTGAGCGAACTGCGACGCAGGTGAATGTGCTGCTCGACCTCTACGGCCACCTCGTCTTGTTTGCCAAGGCGTCGCAGTTTTCCCCGTTCAAGACAAGCACGCTCTTTGGCATCGTGCATCGTGTGCACGAGGCGAGCATCGCAGATCGCCTTTCCCGCTTTCACTCGTACGACCTCCTCCGCGAGCTCGTGGTGCGGCACAGCGTGCACCGCCCGCCATACTCGACGATGGTGTTTAACGTGCGAGAAGTGCAGGATATCGACACGTACATGATGAGTACCTACTACCGCCACTACAAAATGTACGTGTACTGCTTTGTGCCACGCGAAGTGGCCAGCCTTCGGACAGTCATGCTCAACGACACCGCCGAGGCACCGCCAGTCCAACTCCCGCCTCTGTCCGCTGCCATCAGAGAGGATGCATGGAAGGAAAAGATGCAGGAGAAGGTGCGCACGCTCGAGGAGGCAGAGATGGAGGAGCAGGTGATCGTCTCAGATGCGGTGTCGGAGGCGCAGAGGAACGCGGCCACGCTTGACAATTCCAGATTTATGGCCGGCGTTCGCGCGCAGCTCGAGGCGATTCGCGACGCCGTGTCGACAAAGTCCAGCGAACGACTAGACCTCATCGAGGAGAAACTCACGGCAATTGAGGCGAAGGTGAATGAGGCGCAAAGTAGCGGCAGTCGTAGTCGTCAGGGCTCCAGAGGGTCGTCGAAGAGGAAGTGACCGCAAATGGGCACATGCGGCAGCGGACCCAGCCAAGAGGAGTGGTGGGCTGCAGGGAAGAGAGCGTCTCTGCTTCTCTGTCGCTCCCCCGCCGCTCTCTTTCTGTAGCCTTCTCTCTCTTTGCTATGTGCTCCCTTCACGCTTCGCGCCGTGCCACCTCCCCCGTCTTCTCCCTTACCCTCTGCGTCATGGCGACACTGCGCAGTTGACACCGCTGCTGCCGGGTTGGTGTCCGCTGTTGTGCGTGCAGGAGTGCCGTTCCACGTTGGGCCAGTCGTTGGCTGCTATGTAAACTAGCAGATTGCCTTGCTTTCTTAGGCTCTTGCGCTTGTCAGAGTATCTGGGCGTGAGTGCGTGTGTGCCGGTGTGGGTGTGGGTGGGTGTGCTTGTCTGCGTCCTTGTGCGTTTGTTCGTGGATTGAGGATGGACGTTTCTTGTGTTACGATAGTTTGATGAAGGACAAGCCAGTAAGCGCGCCACGTGGGGTGAGAAGAGGTGCTGGATTGCCTCCTCTGCTCACAGGCTGCCGGCGGAGCATTACTGCAGGGGTCTCTGCTCTATGGCGGTGGCCGCACGCCCATGAAAGTGAGCAGCTGCGCATCTCCATCCCCTCCATGCCGCTGTGTGTATGTGTGTGGATGAGGTAAGGGTCACGGTGCGTTTTGATGCCGTTCAGTGCCGCACTGCTTCTGTTTGGCTCCTCTGTCACCGTTTTCCGTTTTGTCATGTCGCCTCACCACATTCTGCACTCGCATGTCTCTCTCTCGCATTCCCTCTCTGCGTCCGTGATGGACTGCACACCGTATGAGAACGCCGGAGTCTTGCGCGACACGGCGAGAGAGTCGGAGAAGGGGTCTCGGCACTTGTGTGGCCTGTGCCGTCTCCTTGTGTTGAACTACCGTGGCTTTGTCTTTCCCGCGTCTCTGCCGGTTGCGTGGCGGACTGCGCGTTTTGCCTGGCCGCCTAGAGCCTGTATTGGCACGCACACGTCTCGTCGGTAGAACCACGACCCTTCCGGCCGCCCTTCCGCGCACAGGGCTTAATGGCTCGCCATTACTTCCAGGCGTTATTTGTTCTGCGAGGAAAGACCGCCGCTGCACTGGCACATCGGCGCGTGCCGCAGTTGTCGTCGGCTTCACATTTTCCTCGTCTCTACATCGCTTTATCAGTGACGCGCTTGACGGAGCACCTTGGGCTTGTCGGTGCAGCATGAACCGCTGTAGTGTAAAGAGGCGCCTTTCGCTGCGGCTGCCAGTGGTGCCGACTGCAGGCCTCCTGCGGCGAGCACCACGAGCAGCAGGCACGCGCAGCGGCAGCGGTGCACTTTGTGTCGCTGCTGCGCCCATCGGCAGTAGCACCAGCCTCGTTAGCTCCTCTGGCCGGAAGGCTCCCGTGTACTACAACTTTGCCACGCCGGTGAGTGTGCTCCGTGATGCGGCGGGTGGTGAAAGTGTGTCTCACCGACGCCAACGCCGCGAGGCGCCGGCTCGAGAGGGAAGGCTGCTACTTGTGGCGCCGCGCACGCCGAATCCGAACGACCCGCTTCAGCGACTGAACATTTTTCGACGCGAGTTTTCCGATTTCAGCAGCGCCGCAAAGCTCAATCAGAATATCATGGTGAGCGTCGACACGAGCACGCGCCGCTTCCTCGAAATGTTCTGTGACTTTGATGCCAAACGCTGCAAGCTGTGCAATGAGACGTTCTTGCAGTGGCACATCCACGCCAACGGCATTCCGCACGTGGGGCGAGAAGGGATGCTGCTGGAGCTTGTTCGCCCGTATTGTGGAACTCCGGATGAACTAATAGACATGTGGTGGCAGCGGCTGAACTCGTGCGCTGCGTTTCACCGGATTCCCGCCCTGAGTCACGACAACCCACACGAGCGCAAGCGGCGTCTGCTATATCTGCTGAAGGTGCTGAAAGACCGCGGCATCCTTGTAGAGACGTTCAACGTGAGTGACAACCAGTCCACCAACTCAGCGCGCTCGTGGGAGTTTGAGAGGCTCGAGTTCGTGGGCGACAATGTGGTCAAGTACGTGCTGAACAGCATTATTTCCTGTGCATTTCCACCTCACGAGGGCGGCACAAAAGGAAAGATGACGTGCTTTCAGTTCGTGATGGACGGCAACGATGGCTTGGCACGCGGCTACGACCACCTCGACCTCCAGCAGCTCGCCTCCAGCCCTAGGGTAGTCAGCAAATTCAAGAGTGACATTGTCGAGACCCTGTTCGCGGAGCTGCAGATGTACCTGTGGAGCACGCAGCACGATGTCGGCACCTGTCCTCTTGTGTTTCCATTTACGAAAGATATTTACACCCTGCGGGCGCTGGTGCAGCATGCGCTGTACGAGCTAGCTATTGAACTCTTTCTCTACCACATTCGCCACATTAACGGCATGCTACAACGCGTGATGCGAGAGAATCACCTGCAGTTCGTAAAAGCAGATTCCACGCTGAAGCCAAGGGCGGGCGCAAGGGCCGGGAGTTTGGGCGTGAGCACGCGCCGTGGTGACTGGAGCGATGACGACGATGACTACGACTGCCCGCAAAGCTACGGTGCGCCGGCGGTGCCCGCCCCCACGGCGGCCCTCATGAAGGTGCGCTGCGAGCGCACCCACCTGAAGGGCACCGGTGCGGCGCTGTTCTTTGCCTCGACAAACTACGATAGCTTCAAGCACGTGGTACCGATCGGTGGCCTTTTGCCGCGGCCATTTGCGCGGGAGGATTTGTCAGTGATCCCAAACTACATGCCGCACCTCCGGCGCGATGGCGCGATGACGCTGAGGATGAGGAGGGCCGGGAATGCCGGCTGGTCGACCCTGCACGGCACAGCAGCAGCTCTCGCCACGAGGGAAGGCGTTGCCGGCGGTCTCGCCCTAAGTGCCGGCATCACACCTCGTGTGGGCAGCGAGCCAGTACGCTTGTCCGTTCCGCGTCTCAAGGACGAGGAGCTCATTCCAGAGCTGATCTAAGCGCCTCACCGGTGCGCCTCTCCTTATGTGTCTCTTCTTTATTTGGGGCCTCACTTCCCCGCCTCTTCCTCCATCTCGAACACGAGAGAGCTGGTCGAAGTGGCTCGGGTCGCATGCGGGGGAGTAGGTTAGCAGATGCAAGAGACAAGAAGACGAGCTTGCAGCGCTACAACAGCGACTCTGGACAACTGAGATACAAACGCAGACAAACTCACTCATGGTGACACCGCACATACTCACAACATGCACGAAGCTCTATGGAGAATCACATCAACGACAACAAAAAGAAACCCTGGGTGGGGGGCATGCTGGGGTGCAGGTGTGGAGGTGACGCTGCCCTTCGACGAGCTGGCAGGCGAGGCGCCTCCACTGTACAAGGCGAAGGGCGCGAATGAAGAGACGAAGTCTCAGGAGTCGTTTTTTTTTTCGTATCTCAGAGCCCCACCCCCCTCCTCACACACACACACGCGCACACTTTCCTCCCCTCTTATATCCGTTGTCTACCCCTCTTTCCCGTTTTTGTGCAGCGTGTGTGCGTGCGCGAGTGGGCTTGCTAAGTCTGCAGGAGAGAGGATGGGCCAGGGGTAACAGAGGCTCTCGTTACAGGTCCATGCTGTGGTCTATTGTGTGCACTCATGTCGATCCGTGTCAAGTATCACTGCGGACGCTTTCCTCCTTTCTGGTCGCGTGCTTCGCTGCTCATTTCTTCTCTCTCTTCCCTCCTCTCCGTGCGCTGTGACACCCGCAGCCGCATAGAACTTCAAAAAGGTGCGCGCGTGTCGCACAACACAGTGACGTGCCATCCGCTCAGTTGTCTCACTATTCCTTCGTTTTCTTTTCATGCGCCGTTATCAGACACCTACCGCACCCGTCCTCGCCTTACATACGCATACCTCATAGAGGTCAAGCTTCCTTCACCCATACAGACACGCAGACGGAGACCCTACCGAGTGCATCAGTGGACTTTCCACAAGGGAGTTTGCGCCGCCGCTCTCGCGCGACAGCGGATAGACCTGCACATTTTCATCACCATCACTACACGAGGGGCCGACTATCTCACGCCTTCTCGCACCGTCTGCGTTCCTCCTCGGGCACCACTGCAGTTCCTTGCTGACACACTCTGTGCCACTCTCTCTCTCCCCTCCGCAGAGTTGGGGCGTCGTCGCTTTGCTGTCGTATACCGGCCACCAAGCCGCTCTGCTGTTTTCGTCTTTTTTTTTATTGGGTTGCAGCGTAACCGCATCGACGACGCCGCAACGGGCGGCTGCACTTGTCATGATCACGGCTCGGTCACCTTATCAAGTGTACAAGGCGACGGACGTTAATGGTACCGTCGCCAATTTCAACTCGCTGCCGTCGGAGGAGCTGCTGCCGTACAAGATCCTGTCGTCTGAGGAGACATTGTTGGCGTCACTCTTTGTTGTCGAAGGCAACGAGGAACAACGAGAGAGGTACGCTGTCTCAGCCCTGCACGCCGCGAGGGTGTATATTTCTCACCTCATCAGCTACATCCCTCTCTCCGCACGCTCGCAGACGGCAAAGAAAGTCCAGATCAACATTGACGCGGTCGTGCGCACCGTTATGCTCTTCGCCGCCAACGCGGAATTGCTGCAGAGCGTCAAGAAAATGGTACTCACGAACGCCTCGGGGGAGCAGGTGTCACTGAAGGATCTCTCAGACCTGGAAGGCGCCCTGAATGCGATGGAAAAAGTGTACCGGCAGAAGGCGAAAGGGGCTGGGGAGAAGGTGGACATGCTGCGCAAGGTTGCGCCAGAACCGGTGATCGTCTCATCCAGCGCCGCAAAGTCGCAAGGTACTACGCCATTGACGGCGGGAGAGGACAGCGGCAACGCTGCGTCGAACTCGACCGGCTGTTCTCGGCAGCGCCGCCGTCGCTCAGAGTCCACCGACGGCCCTGCCGGCCACGCAGACTTGCACAGTGACGCCGCCGCCCTCAAGGTGGCGAAGATCGAGGGCGGCACAGGCAATGCTCCTCTCGCCGCTGTGTATGCCCCAAAGGTGTCTGGCGGGCCCAAGAGCGTGCGCACCGGCCTGCGTGGCGGCCTCGTGTGGGGCCGCCTCCGCGGTCTGACAAACAACGAAAAGAAGGTGGCCGCTATGTTGCAAGCCATGATTCAGGTACTCGGGCACATCTTCGCGACCAAGTTCAACGACCTCGTACCCATCTTCGACATGCTCGACGAGCGACTCAGGGCGGTACAGGCCATCATCGATGCCGAACGCGCCCAGTACAAGGCGAAGGAGGACAAACGAATTCCAGAACCATTTCACGAGGTCACCCTGGATGCCGTGCAGCTTGCTCTGCAGCATTCGAGTGAAACCTTCCGCAACGACGAGGAGTGCCGCTACGAGCTCGATGAGGACTTGCTGCACCCCATCGCCCACGCGTGTCTGCGTGTTATCAACCACATCGAGGGCTTCTCGACCGAGCCCTTCAAAGGCCCGACACCAGAGGAATTGTTGAAGAAGCAGCAGCTGCGGGATGCCGCACGGGCCAAGCGCGAGGAGGCAAAGCGCCGGATTCTGGAAAAGGCGGAGGCCAAGGCAGAACTGGAGCGCAAGAAAGAGGAGGAGCGACAGCTAATGCGGCGGCGTCTTGGCGACGGCAGTGACGAGCACGAGAAGGATCTTGAAGAGGACACCACGCTCGTCACTCCGTCCACGTTAGGGTACGTGGCCTACACCGCAGAGCTGCCGCTTGGCACCCCTGAACTGTTCGAAAAGGCGCTGTATGTGTGGAGCATGCTCTCCTCGGTGCCGCGTGCACTGAATCTGTCGCAGATGCACTTTGCCACCTTCGTTAAGGGCATCGAGTGCGTGGACCAGGACGCGAATGGGCTGATGGAGGAGGTGACCAAGTGTCTGCTCGACGTTTCAATGGAAAGCGTTCGCCTCCGCTCTCCGGGGACGCCGCGTATCGTCACTCGCGGGAAGAACTGGTTCGATGCGCTTGTCGAGTTCGTTGGAGTGGCCAGTGGAAACAAAAAGAAGCGGCGGCAGCAGCAGCGCCGGGTTTCCAGCACGGAAGACGAGGAGGAGATTGACAGCGACAGCGACAGCGACGCGTCCTCCTCGACATCGTCGTCGTCGTCGTCCTTTTCTTCGAAAGAGACGGACGCCAAAACGTCGGCTGAGGAGGAGGACACGTCACCAGAGAAGCCGGCAGCTGCCATGGCGACGAGAGGCGAAGGCGCCGCGGAGGCAGCCGCCGAAGAGGAGGTGGATACAGATCCGTTCTCCCTGGAGCTGAAGGCGACGATGGACAAGATAGCGGGGCTGCGCTCCTTGGCGTCGTGGGGCAACGTCGATGCCATTGATCGGCTCAATCTGCTTCAGTTCTGCGTGTTGGAGGCGCTTGGCAGCGACGAAGTGCGCAACGAAGCGGACCGTGTGCAGAAGGACCGCGAAGAGGAGGCACTGAACGCCGAGAAGAAGCTCAGGGAGATTCGCGAGGAGGCGGAGAAGGAGTTAAAGGCGTTGTTGCGCACGCTGCCGTCCGTGGCATCCACGGCTGCCCGCAAAAAGAAGACACAGAACAGCACGCAAAAGGCCGAGCCAGTGACAAAGGAGGACAATCAGCACACCAACAACGCCGAGGATGAGAAGAAGGGCATCGACGAGGCGGAGGGGGATAGCGAGACGGCGACGGGAAAGGACGTGAGGGAGACGGCGCAGAGGAATTTCGAGGCTGAGCGCGAAGCCATCCTCCAAGAAGTCGACCGCAAGCGTGAGGAGGTCTACGCGCGTCTGCTCGGCGTGCAGGATGGCAAGGACGACGGCGCCATTGTCGAGCCGCTTGGCATGGACCGCTATCGGCGCCTCTATTGGCGTTTTCCAATGGAGCGAGTAGTCTACGTGCAAAGTGTTCCGAACCTCACGGCCGTCACCTTTCCGGTCCTCGCAGAGCCGCCGGAGCTCAAGCAGCGCCGCGCCTCCTCGCGGTCGCTCTTACTCGATGACGAGGAGGAGATCTCCATGCTGGGCGGGCGGCGGCGTGGCGGCAGAGGTGCGACCGCGGCGGGCGATGCGGCCCGCGCGAAGGACGACAAGGGTGTGGGCCAGACGAGGTGGGGTGTTATTCCACACGAATACCTCAGCACTTTTGTGCAAACCCTGGACCGTCGCGGGGAACGGGAGGCGCCGCTGCGGCACGCACTTGAGACGCTAGAGCCGTACCTTACTGCTTTGGAAGAGCCGCGAGAGGGGCGTGAGACGCGGGCCCGCGCGCACATGTTCGGGTATATGAACCTCCTAAAGGTCGACTTCACGTCCTAAGCTAACAGAGGGCCTTCTTCTCCGCTATCTAGAGCACGGAGCTATCTCTGTCTCGAGCGCGACAGCCAGCGGCCGTACTTAGCGGTGGTCTCTAGAAAGGAATAGAATAAGCGCCCTCGCGTCTTTCCGTATGCAGGATGTGCCACATAATTAAGCCACAAACCGCTGTTTGTTCCCTGTTTTCCTTCTTCGTGTGCTGTAGCTTCTTACACACAGACCTACTGTAAAGCTGGATGAGCCCTGCATGTACTACGGGCAGAGCTGGTGGAGTTTTGGTTCCAACTGTGCTCTGCCCATATCGCGCGACGCTCTGCGCTGGCTGCACCGACCGTGCCATGACTTCTGGCTGCCCTACGGAACAACAGACCATGCTCCCGGGAATCCCGAGCCGGGCCTCTTTTTACCGTGTTTCCACAAATCCTCCTCCTCTCGCGCTCTTTCCTGCTATACTGTGGTCGCGTATCATCATTCTCGCAAACTCTCCTCTTCACGTCATACAGCAGCCATGCGTACGATCGAGTGCGAGTTCTCCCACTTCGCGGTGCACCCCGGCCACGGCCGCCGGTACGTGCCGTTCGCGTTCCTGTCGACGAAGCCGGTGCTGACCTTCTCGCGGCCGAAGTGCTTCGCACTGTACATGCGCAAGAAGAACCCGCGCTTCATTCCGTGGACGCGCACGTACCGCCGCATCCACCGCAAGACGACGACGGACCGCGTGAACCGCCGCCGCGCCGCGCGCGCGGTGAGGGTGCAGCGCGCGATCGTCGGTGCGGACCTGTCCTACATCCAGGAGGTGCGCGCGGCGCGCAAGGAGGACCGCTCCGCCAAGGCCAAGGCCATCCGCGCGGAGGTGGCCGAGCGCAAGGCCGCCAAGAAGTAGAGCTGTGCCGATGCTCGTCCTTTTGATGCATATTGCAATGGCCGCCCGCTGTCGCTAGCATGCGGGCGCGGACTTTGCGGTGTGCTGCAACTGCCCTTGGTTGTGTTTCGTTTTGTTTTTGTCTTTGAGTAGCATTTGCAAGCAAGCAAAGAAAAAAAAAGGAGCCACGCTGCCGTGATGAACTTGTGGCAAATGAGGGAGCAGCTGGCCGCCTTCTGCGCCGTGTGTGTGCTTCACGTACTCCACTATGGGCACCGCTGGTCATGTCCGTGTTGTTGCGCGCGTCGCATGTGCGGCTGGTACGTTATACCGAACGACGCCACGCAACATACATGTATTTGGGTTTTCTGCTGTTTGCTGGAATGCTTGAACGTTTGCGGATGCCTTTCAGTGTGAAGCTGGGCAGTGTTTCGTCTCGCACAGCGAGGCCTGCGCTGTGCGCCACCACCTTGCCCTATGTCGCATATGTGTGTTTTGTTTTCTTTGCACAGACATTGAATCGACATCCGCTTCTCTGCTTCTTCTGATGGTCGTGCTTTCCCAGCTGCAGTGCTGCCGCTGCTGCCTGAGCAGCTCGACGGCTGCTTGTCACTGCTAGATTTTAAAAGAAACACTTTTATGCAGAGCACATAAAGAGTGCGTACCGTCGCACTGTGTCATGAGCTTCGGCTCAGGAATCTTCGCTGGCATCGTTATCGCTGGCTAGCCAAGGTGTGGAGGCTTCGGTGGATGAGATGCCGCCGACTTCCACGAGGCCCACGGTAGCTGGGGGCCGCCGTGTGTACCACTTGGGTAACGCAGTCCTCTCTGCCGTTGTGTTCGTGATCACCCTAGTGCTGTCGATGGTCATGCTTGATCCCCAGCGCAACAGTCACTTGCTCTCTGCGCGGCGTCGCACCCCTCCGATCGATTTCACGGACAGCGTGCTGGCCGGGGGTTTCACTCCTGTCGTCGTCAGCGTGAACAAACACACGGTGCTTGTCGTGCCAGCAGCACCCATCCACGGCACCAGGTACGTATCCAGGTCCCTGGACAGTTTCTTCTCGGTCGGGCTCGGCTCTGCCAACGGCACTAGTTCCGCGGGATATCATGAGGAGGCAGAAAGGCACTCGCAGGGGGCAATCACACTGTCGGACGTCTACAGCGCCGTACTACTGCACGAAGGAGTGGCCGATGCTACACAGGCGCCTGACGAGACCGCTGAGACAGTGGAGACTTTCCCCCTGTCATCGCGCCGACCTTCCGTGTTGCACCTCTGCAGCGCCCTGTCGTGTGTGACGCCGTACGTCGCTCAGCAGTGGTCTGATCGAGCGGCGGCGGCACTACTACTGGCTAATAAAACCAAAGACGGCGCTACCGCCGATCGCTCGCGGGCTCGTCCGGTGGCTAACTTTGCTCTCGTCTTCGGCGAAGCGAGCGAGTCGCTCGCGGTGATGCGGGAGCTCGGGGAGCACCGCGTATTAACTGCCCAGATTCCGGTCGCGCACTCGGATCATCCTCAGTCAGCCATGCCGCTTGTCGGGAAGCTGGAGTTGGCCGATTTGCAGGCCTCGTGTAGCTCACTCAAGCAGTGCAGCTACCGCTCCCCTGTCAAACACGCTCAACTCGAGACGCTTCTAAAAGCGCAAGCACAGCAGCTGCCCGCAGAAGCTTCCAGGAAACGCTTGTTCAAGGAATGGGTGCGGCGGAACGACTCTCACTCGGGAGCCTTGGCCTGGGGTGCCGTCGATGTGCTCCCCTTCACCTTCGTGACCTTTGGGAAGTCGAACACGCTGCATGGCTTTCCGCTGGACTTGGTACACGTGGACGTAGGCAGCGGCGACAGCGTGGCGGCTCTCGCATACCTCGACGCACTTGCCTCTGACACGGCGATGACGGAAAATCTGAAGCCAAGAAACCTGCTCGTTTCGGTCTTTGCCTCAGAGTGGGTGAATACCATAGTGGAGACGTTGCTGCTGCTCGAGGTGGGGCAGCGGTACAGCGCGATTCCGCTGCACGACTCGTGCGTGGGACTCGAACGGCATTTCACTCCTCGTCAGCGGTGGAGCCTGTCGCACATGCTTTCGTGGATGGGCAAACAAGCGCTAGAGGGAACATATCTTAGCCCCTCTCTCGAGCGGAGTCGTGCTGCACAGATACCGTTGTGCACTGTGTTGCTATCGCGTCAAGTGAACACTCTTGACGAGCTCCTCCAGATGGCATCGAAGGCAATCGACTCTTATCCGCCTGCCGCCTCACCTGTGGAGCGCTTTTTTTACTATTCCCTGGGTCTCTCGCCCAAGGACGAAGAACTTCTCACGCCGCTGCCGGAGGCGGCATCGGGTGCCAAGGCGTTTGCCCTGCCTAGCACGCCCGATGTCGCGCGTGAGGTGATTGGCTTTCTTGTGCAGTACATCTATTTCTTAATCCCGATTGGCGTGGGGTTTTCTCTGACGCGCAACCTTTGTCGCCGTCGTGGAGTGTGCGGATGACGTCGTTACGGGGCCGCTTCGGGGAGAGCAAGAGCTGACGTGTGGGTGGGTGAGGGGAGTGTGGCGGAGCTGAGATGGGTGCGCCGGTAAGGACGGAGACGCGGATAAAGGGGGACAAGTCTGGAGGGCAAAGGGCAATGTGGGCAAGGTGGCAAAACGCCTTGGTGGGCCACTGCTTGTCACCGCTCTGGACCTCCCGTAAGCCGCTTCTGTCCCCTGTCTGGAGGCCCGACCGCAGCAGCACCAGTGGCGACGCTGGCAAAATGCAGTCGCGCGAAAAAAAAATGGCGGGCAAGGCTTCTCCAGCCTCTGCTCAATAGTGGCTCTATGTCGCGGTTTCGCAGGCTGACGGCAGTCATCCGCCATTCCCTGCGCCGACGAGACCAACAGAGTCTCCAGTGCCGGCCTGGAAGCCGCTGTGCGCGAGGGTGCTCGCTGTGCATTACGTGTCGGCACTGCCAAGAACAAACACTGAAAAATTCAAAAGAGCACTGCAGCACACGTTGACGGGCTAGAGCCCCCGGTGCTTTAACTGCTCCTATGCACGGAGGGTACCGCGGTAGAGGTGCTCCTGCGCTCACGTTTCTGCACACCCTCTCTCACTAGGCGGAGGCGTAAAAACGGGGTGCGGTCTCCGGAGGTGGGCGGTGTGCGGGGTATCGTGCGACCTGTTCTGTCAGGGCCCGCTACACTTCGTGCGAACTCCCACAAGCGGCTTATATGTCGTCTGCGATGCGCACTGACTGTTTCGTTTGGCTCGCTCTACTTGTTGCTCCCTCTTTTCTTTTTGGCCGCTGCTACTTGTTCCATCTCGACCTCTTCGTCGCGGGACTGTGCGGACTGCCTACTTGGCTGCGTTTTGGCTCTCTCTCGCTATGTGGGTCGCATGCATGTTGCTTTTTTCCTCTTTCCCTCGGCGCACCGGAACACTGCACCAACGGAAGCATGCGCGCACACGGTGCCTGTGGTGCAGGAACCAAGAAGCAGCTGCGCAAAAGCCGTAGTGCGGTCGTCCTTCACCCCCGCCCCCTTCGCCGTTTTTCACTTGATACCGCTTCGCGCGGCATGTTGTTTTCGCCCCTTCTGTCTGCTTCTCCTCAGGGATTTCCTTCCTTGTGACTGCGATTCCCACGCGCTCGAAAGACCGAGGTGCCGAGAGTTTGCCATTTTGCGGGAGCGTGTGTGTGTGTGTGTGTGTGTGTGCGGTATTGCCTGCCGCACGCTTCGACTCCTTGCGCGCTTGTTCTTTGCTTTTGTTTCGTTTTCGCCTTGTCGTTTTTTTTTTGTTTGTTGGCTTGTTTGTACTCGGCGAGTGGCGTATCGCTGTTCTCTTCTTGTCCTCGAGCGCCTTTGAGTACGTGGACTAACTCTGGAAAGCACAGAGACACCACCAACACAAAGACGCACTTAGAGGCGAATCGCCATGGCGTCTTTTCTGCGCACGTTTGCGATACTGTGCATCATCGCTGGCGTATTACTGCAGGGCAGCACAGCGCGGGCACCCCCGCGAGCGGTACGAGCATTTGAGACCAAGTTCAACTCTGTGAGTCAGGCGTGCCGCGGCGTTCTCGAAACGGAGTGCCCATCGGATGGGTTGGCGCGCACAGACTGCTTGATGGAGCACATAGTGGACAATGCCAACCATGAGTGCAAGATGTGGCTCTCCTGGCGAGCTAATTGCTTTGCCTACGCCACGGTGTACCTCATACCCCAGGGCAAGTGCAATTTTAAACCGCATCAGGCGACGTCGCAGCTGATCCGGAACTGCCTCCGCAACACGGAAAAGAGCGAGCTGCCGGCGGTCTGCTCCGGCTCTCCCTACTACAAGTCACTCACGCTGCGCGTCCCACGGCGCATGGACAGCGATGCCGCCGCCGACCTGTAGAGACGCGAAAAAGGTTGCGCACGGCAGGAGATTGGCGGCGCATGCGTCGGCGTAGCTCTCTCAACACTTTCTGCAGAAGACAGGCCGCCATGTGTGCTATCCTCTTCAGGTTTTGACGTGCCTGAGCTTCTTTGCGGGCGTGACACTTGGCTTATGGGAAAGCACACTGGGGATCTTCGGTTGCGCGTCATGTGCCTACTTCACGCCGGGCCTCCTATACACGCCCTTTCCAGTCCCCCTTTTTTTGTAGACTTCGTCTTCGATGGTGATGCGTGCCGGCTTTGCTCGTTTCTGCCACCATTGTGAAGAGCCCCGCGCAGTAGTGTTACGATAAAGTGGCACGTGACCTCTTTTGAGGCCTCTCTCTGCCTCTGTCTTTTGCTTTATGCTCTCTTAATCAACTGCATGCATCACAACTTGCGTTTCTGTTTACCAGGTGGAAGGGAGGATGCTCCCCCCCCCAACCCTCCTCACGACAAAAAAAAAGAAGGCAATACCGATATCCCTTCGGTGATGCAAGCGCTGTGACAGCCATCTTGGCGCCCGCAAGAACAGAGCAGAGGACCTCAAGTGGGCCCGATAATGAGTGCTCGCTGCAAGGCCCTCCTCGACTCTACTGGCAAGAAGGGGATTCACGCACGTCGTTCTCTGATGTAGCTCTCTTCTAATGCATCGACGATACCTGTCGTGACTCTCTCGCAAACGCTCCCACTATTACTTCTCTCCCTGCTTTGCTGGCGTGGGCTTCGTTGCTGACCTTCTACACCCTTCGCAATGATGCCCCGCTCCTTGGCTCTCTCTTTGCCATCTGGCTGCACACGCTGTCGCCATAGTGCTCGATTTGTCCCCTCCCCCCCCCCCCACGAACACACTTGTGGCAGCCATGCGTACGATCGAGTGCGAGTTCTCCCACTTCGCGGTGCACCCCGGCCACGGCCGCCGGTACGTGCCGTTCGCGTTCCTGTCGACGAAGCCGGTGCTGACCTTCTCGCGGCCGAAGTGCTTCGCACTGTACATGCGCAAGAAGAACCCGCGCTTCATTCCGTGGACGCGCACGTACCGCCGCATCCACCGCAAGACGACGACGGACCGCGTGAACCGCCGCCGCGCCGCGCGCGCGGTGAGGGTGCAGCGCGCGATCGTCGGTGCGGACCTGTCCTACATCCAGGAGGTGCGCGCGGCGCGCAAGGAGGACCGCTCCGCCAAGGCCAAGGCCATCCGCGCGGAGGTGGCCGAGCGCAAGGCCGCCAAGAAGTAGAGCTGCGCCGCCTTTCTTTCCATGAAGCGAGCCGGGCCTTTCTTGTTGTTTCGTTTGTTTCTGACCATCATTTCGTGAGCGTAACAAAAGAAAAAAGACGTGTGTGTGTGTGTGTGTGTGTGCCGGCATGGACTTCTTCGCGGCTTCTGCGAAGGATCCCGCTTCGGTGTTGCGCCGGCAGAAGGCTGCATCGTCCGAGGCTGAACCACGTGCAAGGGGGTGAGGGGCGCGCGGCGGTTTGCGGATGCGTCGAAGCAAGCGCCCGCGGTTCCAGTTTTCGCTTCGTGTGCCTCTGCTGTCCCCGCGAGTGCCGTCTTGGACGCCTTTTCCAATGGTGCGCGGTGTGACAATCGGAGGCCGTACTCAGCCTCTCCTGCCGGTGCTTCTCTCACCTCGCCTCGTTGGCGCATGTCGCTGCCTGCATATATATATATGTATGTATTGGGCTCTCTCCCTTCAATCTCTCTCTCTTGTAGTGCTCTCTTTTCTTTCCTCTTTCACTGGTCGTTGTCGGCGGTGTGCAAGACACGTTCTGCGCTGTTCCCGTACGGAGGGGCGGTGCATGGCGAATAAAAGTGCCCGCCCCGTGCCGCTTCGGCTACCCCAGCTGTAATGAGACGCGTGCAGCGAGCTGCCCTACATCGAGCCTTGTGTTTTACGCTGTGGCCTTGGCATGACGTCGACCGTGACAGCCGTGAACCAGACGCAGAGTCTGGCGGCGATTCGAAACTTTGTGCGCGCCTCCGTTTCGTGCATCACGTATGCAAGGGGGCTCTGCAGCGACAATGCCTATGAGCAGCGCCCGTTTCTTGGTCTTCCACTCCGCCAGCTCATACCATCAACCACCGAGTCCGTCACAATCTCGGAGTGGATCGAGAAGGGCGCCTTTGACGCCCTAAACCGCAACTATCTAAAAGAGATGTCTCTGTGCGTATACGACGCGGCGTGCCGCGAGCTGCTGGAGAGCTACTGCTTCGGCTTCAACTACACCGGCGACGGAGAGCGGGCGCAGATGACGCTCAACGCCGCACAAACCATAGCAGATGGTGCCAACACGACGGCAGTCTCGCAAAGTAGCGGCGGCGCTGTCGGCATACCCACATACCGCAAGCGGCGGTGCTCGAAGCAAGAGATTCAGCACCTACTCACCTCAATCCTGGAGCGGCTGATGGATGTGGTGGAGAGTCTGCCGCCGATGCTCTCTGAGCGTGTTCTCACGATGCGCCTCACCTACTATGACGCGGTGACCCCCGCTTCCTACGAGCCTCCCTGTTTTGCGCCAGCCAGCGAGCATATGGCCCGACTTTACCAGGACGAGGTCAAACACCATGTGCATATCGGGTCCGTGGACACTAGCCACCACCTCTTCTCCGTCGCCATACGGCACCCGCTACTGCAGCAGATTCATAGGCAGATGACAGGCAGGACGACGTCGGCAGTGGCAACAGCGACAGGAAGAGTCCCCCTTGCCGTGGACGAAAGCGCTGCGGTCTCGATGCCGTCTGACCCACTCCGCTCTGGATGGGAGAGCAGCTTCTCCTCAGACCCGGCGGTATCGAGCGCCCTGGCACCAGCTGGTGCCACAGTCACGCACGGCGTGGTCGCAAACCACGTCTCATGTGGACGTCTCCTTTGCGCCGATGGAGAGGGCGCCGCGTTTGATGCGGAGAGTGCTGGGGAAGAGAATGCTGCTTGCTCCTCGCTCGGCGAGGTGAGCCGGGGCAGTGCTGGCAGAGCTCGCACCGGCGAGGCGCTGCGACCTTGCGAGGTGGCGGCGCTTGACGGCGTCCACCGCTTAATGGAGAAAAGCACGTCCGGCGGCGAGCGGCGCTTGCTAAGGCCGGCGGAGCTGACTTACCTGCTGTTTGCCGCGTTCGTCTTTACAAAAGCGCCGAGCGCGCGTGGTGGCCGTGGAGAATTGAAGGCTGACGAGGTAGAGGCCTATCGTGCGCTACGCTGCCCCTTCGATGTTTCTGCCGAGGCAGTTCTGCTCGTCCTGCAGCGGCTGAGCAGGGAAGATTTCCTGCAGCCCTGCAACGCCCGCGGTGCACCGACTCCGAAGAAGCCGAGGACGCAGGACGGGAGCACACCCACCCCCGCAATCAGAGAGTGGCTTGTGCCAGACCCACCCGCATCGCTTCTCCAGCAACTCATGCAGGTCGATGCGTTGACGGAGCTGCTGACGCATGAGTCGCACCTCGTCCTGCAGGAGCTCTCTGTGTATCTGACGCGAGAGGAGTGGCGAAGGGCTCCTCGGGCGATGACTGCCAAAAGGCGACTTCGGGCCGCATAAGCACCACAGGTGGGAGTGGAAAGCGGCGGTCGTCCCCGCTGAGGACTCTCATCGCGCGCCGTGACGCGTGTGATGGCACCGTTTAGATGTCGCGGCCCTCTGCTGTCTCAAGGTGCGCTCTGCTAACGTTTTAAATTTGTTTGTTTGTTTGCTCGATTGCTGTTCTACTTCTGCTGTTCACGTGCCACTGCTGCTCTACCTATCAAGCAACCGAACACGGTGACTCACGTTACCCATCGTTGCACATGTCAAGTTGACGCGCTATGTTCATTCTTCTATGGAAAGGGGGAGGCTTGGGGAAAAGGGTGGAGCAAAGGCTCACTGGTGCCTCGTTCCGGTGTTGCTCTTCTGCTTACTCTGTCGCTGTCCCTATCGCTGACGCTAACTGGCAATGCCGGCTCACCTTCAGCCGCGAGGGTGCCTGGTTGCCTCCCGTGCTTTCCGCTCTCTCACTATCTCACTCCTGCTTCACCTCCTTCTTTTGTTGTGCCTTTTCGACCGCCTCACCTCCACGTCGCCGATGGCGCCAATCGTGTTTTGCGGCGCTACCCACACTTTTTACACATGCTGCCTTCGTCCTCCCTGCCATCACCGCAATCTCCGCACGCGCAGCATTGGCACGGTAGGCAGAAGAAAGGAAGGTGAAGGCACTGCTTCTTCTTATCCCCAGCTACTCGCAGAGTGTCCTGAGCCTTTCAACGGCGCGGCTGCACGTGCGCGTACGTTTGCCTCCCACCTCCACCTTCGGCCCTCTATCCTTCCCACCCCTACTCCTCCCGATATACGTAGTGCCGCCTTCCGACCCGAAAAGAGGGCCGCAGACGCCTTCACGCTTTTTCTGTTTTGTGTGCTCTACGGGCGTTTTTGTCTACGTGCGTTAGCCGTCACTGGAGCGAGGCGGCCGCGTGGCTTTTCGCGGTGAACGTCCGTCTTTCTATAGTGTTTTACTTTTTGTTAGGTTTCTCCTTTAGAAGGTGCCGTCGGAGCCGCCTCCCCGCTCCTCCCAGCACCACCACCGTCCTCCTCTGTCCCTGACCTCAGCGCCTTTCTACACCGTCTCTGTTAGGATCGACGTCGCTGCTGTCTGCCGTCTTTTTCGTTGCTGTCTTTCTGTAGTTCTATCTCCTAGGTCTTGCCCTCTTGTTAGCCCGTTATTCGGATTGTTGTCGCTTGCCTGTCTCCCTCCGCTCTCCATCTCGGCGGCCCTCTTGACCGCAGCTGCACACGGTCCAACGTAGCCACCCGACCGCGTATCTTAGTTTTCCATTGGCGTACTTCTCCCCGTAGCACGCCGTACCTTGCCTGCTCTGCCCCTTTTTTGTTTTCAACTTGTTTTCTTTTTTTTTTCTGCTGGTGTGGCACCTATCCGGCTTCTCGCGCTTTGCTGTCGTCTCGCGTGCATAGGGCCGCGTGACTTCTCTGCGATCGGCGCATAGTGCGTGGATATGTGCCCTTCCGCTGCGTACGCCCTCTGCTGTGTCTAGTAGCTCCAATGCTCCGCTGTGCATCGACGTCGCGTCCGACTCTAGCGGCGCTCCCGCGCTCCGCCGGCTCCGCAGCCGCTAGCAGCGCTGCCTATGCGGTGGCTCGACGCGGGTACCACGGCTTTCAATTCGCCAGTTTTCATGGCTGGACGCTGCCGTACGGGGGCAAGTCGACCCGTGTCACGAAGGAAGAGTTGGAGAGCCAGCGCTTCTTCACGCAACGACCGCGCGAGAAGTGGGACTACCACCGCGTCGACGAGAACATCAACTCCCAGTCCGAGTTCCGCAGTCGGGAAGGGCGTGAGCAGTTCTACCAAGGCTCGCGCGAGGACAACTCGACGATGAGCCACGGGAGTCTGCACACGCCGCACAAATACCGACTGTACGAGTACTTTGACGAGTACACAAAGCCTGGCGTGGACAGAAAGGTAGCCGCTGCGTACGCGGTCAAGGAACAATGGGATGCGGAGGAGTTCTACTACCCCGGCGAGGCGTGGCAGCGCAACCGTCCTGGCTTTCGTAGTGTGCCCAAGGAATTGCTGAACCGGCAGACCTGGTACCACTGGTCGCACACGCTGACCAAGTGGGACGAGATTCAGCCTACCATCCGTACCCGCTCCTGGAACCCAGACTGGCCGCCGCCGGGGTATGAGGTGCCGAAGTTGCAGTGCAAGAAGGAGTTCTACTTTGGCATCGAAGAGGAGGGTCTTGTGTCTGAGGTGGAGCGGTACAGCTGGTTCCGCTCGTGGAGCGACAACAACATGCGTGTTGGGTGGCGCGAGATTCCGTTGTTCATGATGCTTTTCGGCACACTCTACCTCTTTGCCCGCAACGCCATGTCGGTGACAGCGATGCGGGCGATGAGTAGCAACATGTACTACCCTGGGCGCAGCTTGATCCGCCCGTTCGGCGTGCCAAAGGACTGGGAGACGGAGTGCTTCTGGTGGCAGAGACCGCTCGAGGAGTTCCCGAACCAGGACCAGGTGTGGTACTGGACCCAGGCGCGCTTTGGCTACATGAACCACATCAAGCAACGCGACGCTCGCGAGAAGGCCATGGCCGACGCGGAGGCGGCAGCTACCGAGTAGTTGTGGCTCGACCGAGGGTCCCACAGCTGCAGGCGCTCTTTCAGTGAGCCCTTATGAGTGCTAGTGTGTGGTGGGGTGCGCATCATGGTCTGCGAGAAGTAGGCACCAGCGCCCAGGCTACTGGGTAGGTGTGTTGTGGGATGAAAGGGGTGTGTTCGCGAGTCTCTTCTACACTTGGATGCTTACGTGTGTGCGTGTGTGTGGGTGATGGGGTACTTGGGTGACCGCCGGCTGCACAGACGTGGCTCTTTCCTGCCCTGTTGTCCACCGTTGGCGACGCACCATGCCCTTCCTTCTCGCCTTTTTTTTTCTAGCGTGTTCTTCTGATGGATGACTGAGCGCTCGCTCTCTTTCGCTTCATCTCTCTCCGTACCATCATCTCTTTCGGCGCATTTTTTTTTCGCGCGCGTGTGTGTGTCTGCGTGTGCGTGCGTCTTGGTCTTTAGTTTGCGACGTGCAGCGCGCGCGTGATCGGCAAGGAAACGGAACCGCCAATGGACCAGCGTTCAAGCTTTGCCATTCTTTCATCCGCGACATGCGGTCCTGCGTCGATTGGGCTGTACGAGCGTTGTCCGACCTGGTTTTCCTTATGCGCTGGCTTTCTATTTCTGGCATGACAGCCAAATACTCATACGCTTATGACGCTCTCGCCAGATGGAATGCTACTCCGGACTCCTGAAACCAATTCTCGGAGGGCCGGCGTGCTCATGCAAGCGCTGCAGTGTACATGTGTTTGCCCATGCGTTGACTGCTGACCGTCTTCTCTCTCTCTTTTGCTCTCTCGACCTTGCCCTGTCCCTGTCTCTCTGTGCTTCGTACATGGCGCGCAACAGACCTACGGCGCACCGCACATCTCTCCTCTCCGGGAGGCGCAAGGTCTGCCTAAAAAGGTGGCGATCAACTCCCGCTAGGCAGTGAAGGGGTGGAGGAGAGACATACGGCCCTCGTCGGCGGCTCGCACGCGCACGCACGCCCTCAGCTGCAATGAGGTACTGGCGCTCACGCCGTGAGCGAGGAGGCCGATGGGATGGCTTCTCGCTATTGCTCGTCGTGGGGGCGCTGCTGCTACTGTCAGTGAGTGTGAAAGGCGGGATGGCGCAAACAGGCAGACACGGCGACGGAGCCGTCGGACCGTTTGGCCCGCTAGCGCATGCTTTTACGACGATGCAGTCGTACCATCGTCATATGACGCTCAGCTCAAACCCTGTCGTCGTGTTCGTCTTTGACCATCAAGGCTCCGCGGTGACGAACTTCTGGGCTCCACTGATGCAGAGCGTCTCGAAGGGGTTCGATGCGTTTGGGATTGAGGTAGCGCACGCGCCCACGTCGTCGGAAATCGGGCAACAGCTGCTAGGAGCCATGAACGCCGGCAGTGGTGGTCCGATCATCCTATTCTTCCAAGGCGTCGGCGACACGCCGGCTGAGGGCGGCAAGGCATTGAAAATGCCCATTGCGTATGAGGGCAACATCGATATAGCGCACATCATGTCGTGGGGTCTGTCATGCATCTCCTCTTCGGTCACGCATCGCGTGCACAACGACGTCGATCTCGCCCGCTTCTTCGCTCAGTACCCTCAGTACCCCACGCTCCCGCATGTGCTGTACTTTCCCTCCACGAGCTACACCCCGGGCGGCTACCTCGCCCTCAGTCAACACTTTGCCCTCGATGCTGTGTTCGGCGTCGTGCCGAACGCGTTCGCCGCACCTAACGCGACTCTCATTGCACAGCGGTACAACATCACTAGCAAAGATGAACTACCCGTCCTGCTGGTGCTTCACAGGGCCGCAGCGGACGATGGCGGCGGCGCCGGTGAGTCAGACCGCGTAGTCCGAATGCCGGCGACGGCCACCTCGCTCTCCTATCGGGAGGCGCTGGCGTTTCTGTCGACGCACATCACGGACACTGTCGCCGCGCTCGTGGCGAAGGCAGAGTCTACGCAAAATCAGCACTTCCTCGAAGTAGCAGAAAGCCGCCGCGTGTACATGATGGGACAGCTGATTGAGCGGCAGCTTGATATTGCGGAGGAGGAGCGACTTCAGATGGCACGTGAGCCGATTCTTGTGAAGGACCAAGCTGCCTGGACGAAGGAGTGTGTGCAGCTGCCCAAGAAGCACCGCTGCCTCGCTGCCTTTGTCGACTCTGCGCAAGATTCGGCGGCAAAGGACAACGCTGTAAAGGTACTTGCGCTTGTCTCCGTCAAGCTACTGGAAATAATGGGGCGTGAGGCGCAAAAGGTGTCGCTCGTCGTTGTCGACCGGCAAGGTAGCGATGCCGTGCGCGAGTACTTTGATGTGGGCCATAACGGCTTCCCTGATGTACTTTTCCTTTCCTTGGACCATCCCGCTAAGTACTACAACTTTGTCGGCACCTTCTCCGCCGAGGGCGTGACGCAGTTTATCGCGTCTCATGACGCGCAGCTCACACACAAGGACGTGCGAGGCGGACATACCTTTATCCCGCGTATGGTGCCGAAGCTGGAAGAGGCGGTAGCGGTGACTCGCGGCAGCGATGAGGATCAAGACGACTTGTAAGATGGGCTTCTGCGAGGTGTCTTTCTATTCTGTGTTTCTCCTCCGTCTCTCGCTCGCTGTTTTCCGTGAAGGCGACAGACGAGAAGGGCGGTAGCCGCGTTTGCTGCCCGGGTCGGGTAAGCGTCTCTTTTACTTCTCCCTCCACTCCCCTCCTCTACTCTCCCGCTCCCCGCTGCGGCTGATGTGTGCCTGCCAGTGGTGGGGCGTAAAGCGCCGTGCATTGGGGCTGGGCCGCTGTCTTTTTTCTTTTTGAATGCCTTCTTTCTCCTCTCTCTCCTTCCTCCGTTGTCTCCCCGTCGTCTTCCCGCCGTGTGTTCAACACCGAGCGGATGGTGCGTGGAAGGAAGCGGAAGGGAGAGAGGGAACGTGAGGGAGATGCGTGTGAGGGGATATCGGCGATGTGCCTAGAGTGGAGCGGAAGAGTAAACCCGAAGCAGACAAATATAGAGAGAGTGGAAAGGAAAACAGGGGGGGGATGAGGATAGGGAAGAAGCTCCTGCAGCGACAGCACCAGCTCTCGAGTCTCGCTGCCGCAGAAACAAGAGTTTACGGGGGCATATCGCTCTCTTCTTCAGCGGATGCCTCGGCGAGCTCTTTGTGCCCTCCCCTCCCTCCCCCCCAAAGCGGTTAGGGGAGGGGATGCTCGTTTATTCTACTGCTTCTAGTTGTCGTGCGCAGCTGTGCAGATGTCCACTTTACTGGTAAATGCGTGAAATGTTACCATCCTCGTCTCTCGTGCTCAGCGCCGCCAGCGCAACGCCAGGGCTACTCGGGGACATGTGCCTGGCATGATCGCCCTCCTTGACTCTATTCTCCTGCCCGTTCAATCCCCCCCCCCAACTGCGGCTTATTCTGCCCTCGCCACTTCGACCTTCTTGCTGGTAGTCCGATGTAGGACCGCGATCTATGTTTTCAACGCTACTCTGGCAACAAGAAACTCAACAGCGAGAAAGTGACCGCGCGACTCTGCCGGCAACCCCTCACGCTGACCATCTTGGGCGCACCAGCCACATGCGACAGCCGCCCTGATTTAGGCGCTTTGCTCTTCTGCGTGACCTCTCCGCCCTCTTTTTCTTGTGTATTCGTCTCGCAGCCTCTATCAGTAGCCCCTCTGCGATGCTTCGTTGCACCGCCTCCGCGCTCTTCAAGTCGCTTGCCGTGTGGGGCGGCGGCACGATGGGCAGCGGCATCGCGCAGATCACAGCTCAGGCGGGTGTCCCGGTGACTGTGGTGGAGGTCTCACAGGCGCGGCTGGACGCGTCGCGCAAGTCGATCGAGACGTCGTTGCTGCGGATCGCCAACAAAAAGTGCGACGGTGATCAGGGCAAGATGAAGGCATTCGTGGACACGGTGCTTTCTCACGTCACGTTCACGACGGACGAAGCCGTGGCTGCTGGCGGCGCGGAGCTGATCATCGAGGCGATTGTGGAGAACATCGGCGCGAAGAAGGAGCTCTTTGGCCGCCTGGACAAGATGGCGCCGACGTCGACGGTGTTCTGCTCGAACACGTCGTCTCTGAGCATCACGGAGATGGCGTCCGCAACGACACGCAAGGACCGATTTGCCGGCATGCACTTCTTCTCGCCCGTGCCGATGATGAAGCTGCTCGAGGTGGTGCGCACAGAGGAAGTGAGCCCAGCCATCATCGAGCAGCTTACCGCCTTCGGCAAGAAGGTAGGGAAGATCCCTGTTGTTGCGAAGGACACGGAGGGCTTTATCGTGAACCGCCTTCTCGTGCCATATCAAATGGAGGCGTGCAGGCTGGTGGAGCGTGGCGTCGCGACTTTCCGGGATGTGGACACTGCTATGAAGTTCGGCTGCGGCTACCCGATGGGACCTTTTGAACTCTGTGACAGTGTTGGCATCGATGTTATCAAGTTCATTGTCGACGGCTGGCATGCACAGTACCCCAACGAGCCGCTCTTCAAGCCCTCGCCGCTAATCAATGAACGGGTTGCCGCTGGCAAGCTGGGTAAGAAGACTGGCGAGGGCTACTACAAGTACGACAGCAAGGGCCGCAAAATCGAATCCTGAAAGACGGATCTTTCCTCCACTCATTACGTTCTGTCCTGAGGCCCCGGCACAGCCTTCTTCATGCGTGCAACGAGCACTATTTTTTTTTTGATTTCTGCCGCGTGTGGAGCCGTCAAGGACAAGGATGCAAGACATCCAAACCATATCGGTCCCGTTTTTTTTTCTATTGATGCAACGCATCCCTTTGTGCGCCTTACGAGAAGGAAGGGGCGTTGTGGTCTTGTGATTGTCTCGAGCTTCTCCTCATGCGATCGTGCTCGCTGCTTTCCATACTTGATCGCCCTGCCCTCTTCTGTGTTCATCGCTGATGCGGGGTGTCCGAGGGGCGTCACTGTTAACTCGCGATTCGGCTCTGCTTTAGTGTGAGATGCACCGCTTGCTTTCTTTTCCCTTTTTTTCTTGAAAGCACGAAGTAACTTGGGCAAAACAGCAATTTGATGGCACCATGCGTTCACGTTAAAGTTCAGTCCTTCCCGGGCAGCGATGCCGCGTCGTATGCGTGTGTGTGTGTGTGTGTGTCTTCATGCGCCGTTCTCTTGAGCATGATGTATTTCTCGGTCTTCCTGCCTGTGTCTCTCTCGTGTTGTTTTTTTTCGTCCATTGCCGCATTAGCGCCCCCTGAATACGGGGGACAGCGCAGCCTGGTATCATCGCGTTCGGTGCTCACTCTTTGTGAGGCATCCAGGAGCCTGCAGCGTACCCACGGGTATGGCTGCGGGCACTTGGTGTCGGCGGACAGCCCTGTGCTGTTTGTGGCCAACCGAGACGTGAGGTTATGATCACATGCGTACGAGCTCACTATGAACCGTGTCGACGGTTCAGCAAACATTACCGAAAGCAAAACTCATACCAATGCGCCTCAAAGCGCGTGTGTACGAGACACGCGGCATCTCTCCTCGATCCGACCGGGGTGGGCTTTCACGGGGCAGAGATGCCGGAAGCGGGATGAGAGCACTCCCGACGTGCACCGCCGAGTCCTCCAGAGCCTCCCATGTGAAGCGTCACCGCACCACGTGATGGCATGCCGCGGGTGGAGGCGACTGAGACGGAGAAGCATGGCACACAGGCAGGATGTGCAGGGTCTCGGAGGAGCCTGGCCGGGGGCTGGTGGCCTTCCTCCCTGCGCGCATCCGGCATGCACGTGGAGCACCCGCGGCGTCCGCCCTCGAGCATGCCACCCCGGACGCGGACCGCTTTGGCGCGAGGCATGCAGTCCACACCGCGCCTCCGTCTGGCGCCGGTTAGACGCGTCTTTCCATTTCAACTGCCGGACGACTCGCCCGCG
Source organism: Leishmania infantum JPCM5 (assembly GCF_000002875.2). Lineage (NCBI taxonomy): Eukaryota > Euglenozoa > Kinetoplastea > Trypanosomatida > Trypanosomatidae > Leishmania > Leishmania infantum. The sequence continues at coordinate 434,441 of NC_009420.2, forward strand.
GCGAGGAGGAGGCAGCTGTGGCGCAACAGGGGTAGGTGCGCTGTGGTTGCGTACGCGTCTGCGCTTGCGGACCTCTTCACTTTGTCGAACGGGCATGCCGAGAAGCTGGAGGAGGAGCTCATCGGCTGCGGTGCTCGGCGTCGTTTGTGAGGAAACTCTCTGTCTTCCTGACTTGTGTGTCTGCATGTGCATCGGATCCCTCTCGTTCTCCTCGCTTCTCTGTTTGTGCGCCAGCAACGTCTCGTTGTCCTTTACCTCGTCGTTGTTCTCATGCATTCGTTTGCGTCGTCTCTCTCTCTCTCCCTATCTGTTCTCTGTCAACTCCATCGCGCACTCCGCGACACTCCCCATCCACATCTCTCCCCGAGCAGCACCGCGTTTGTATGTGTGGCACTTTGGGCTGCCTCTGCCTGTTGCCCCGTACCGCCCTGCGCCTGTAGTGAAGAAACAAAAAGGGTTTAGCGGGCCCTTCGCTTGCTCGTTTCACTGCTCGGTCATCGGCCGCTTTCCCTTTCATATAGCGACACACTTTCCCCTTCGTACAGGGATGACGGAGTACGCTGGAACGCAGGCCACAAGGCACGCTGAATCGGTGAAGTCGACGCCGCCGACAAGTCAGACGAGGGGGAGTATGCCCGCCGCCACGGCGCTGCCGTCGACGAGGGACATAGGCGTGTATCCCAGATCGCTGCCGCCCCTCGGGGGGAGCGGGGCAGGCAGCAACAATAACACTACGTGCAGCACCCGGCACGACTTTGATCCCTCGGCAGCGGGGAACGTGAACACTACCGCCGCCATGGGCGCGACGTTCCCAACTTCATCGTTCCGTTCCACACTGACGGATAGAGATCCGTCCCGCGGTCCGTCGCTGCTGCGCGTCAGCGACCCTGCGCCTCCTCCGTTGACGCCGACAGCCCCCGCTACTACAGCGCCGACTCTATCGGGACAGCACGTCCTTCACTGTCCTCGGAAGCCAGCCGCTAGCACTGGTGGCCCTCGCATGCCCGTCTGCCTTACAAGTGCGAGCGTGCAGAGCCACGACGAAAATGACGCGTGCCCACACTCGCAAAGCACCGGTGAAGGCGACGAGGCCGCCCCGCGGTCCAGCCAAAGGGCGTGCAGCCCAGCTCCTACGGAAGATTACGCCAATCAACACGCCGATCGTCGGCTGGCACGCACTGTCGAGCAGGGCCCGCGGAGGGGTGAGGCGACGCCTAGACTACATGCGGCGCCGTCCCGGTCAGATAACACGGAGGTAGATTTGCTGGCGCGCCAGTTCGTGCAGCGCACCGTTCTTTGGTCGTCCATATGCAACTGTGCCTCCGGCGGTGAGTCACCCGCGCGTTGTCGTCGTGACGAATTGGTCAAGTCGACGGTGCGAACCGTCAGCGTGGGCACGGGAAGCGGCGCTTGTTCGCACGAAGCGACCGCGACCGTGCCGATCTTCAGTACGACCGCAGCAAAGTCCAGCCAGTCATGTGTGGGAATCCTAAACTCTGCCAACGTGCAGAGTTCACACCGCGACGAGACAGAAAACGGGACTGCAGGCAGCTTTCCCCTCACCCGTGCAAACAACCCTGCCTTATCGACTCGGGAGACGTTCCCGATCCCTCGCTGCTGCCCCGATGACTTACTGCGGGGTGACGGCAAGATGTGGACCCCCGGCAAGCCGCTGCGTATCGCGTACGTTACCTGGAACATGGCAAGCAAGAGGCCACGCACCGGCGAGGTTTCCGCCCACTGCATCTACCCCAACGCACACTTGGTGGTGGTCGGCACCCAGGAAAACGGCCCCTATGTGATGTCAAACAAGCACCAGCGCCGGTGGACGAAGATAGTTTCGCAGGCCTGCCTTGGTGGGCAGTACGAGCTGGTCTGCCAGCACCATATGTGGGCGGTGCAGATGCTCGTTTTTGCTCGTCGCCGCGACGTGGCTCACTACATATCACGGGCCCACGCGTCGCACGTGAAGACGGGGCTGCTGAACGGCCTGGGAGGGAATAAGGGCGGCGTTGCTGTGGGACTAGTCTTATCTCTGACGCCTAAAGACGCAGCGCCCCCCCATCGTGCGAAAGCACATCTCGCGACTGCTTCTGCTCCGCAGGCCCCACCGCTGAAGAGTAAGGCGTCCGGGGCGCGAGGCACGCCGATAAAGCGATCCGCTACCACACCTCAAAATCTCGACAGCTCAATGGTAAAGGGGAGAGAAATTAGCGCTGGTTTCATGTTGTCGAAATCCTCCGCGGACTGCGCCGTTGGAATACCTCCGCCTGTGATGAGCAATCCGTACATGCTACACGACGCTGACGGCGAATATGGCAAGCTGCTGCAGCAGCACAGCTTGCCCGATGGCAACAGCACAGGAAACCTCTTCTGCGACGACGGTGACACTGTCTTAGAAAATGACGGGGTCTTCTCGCCTGCCGAGGTGATGAGTCGCAACACCTCGTCTGAGCTGACGACTGAGCACGCCGATGCCGAGCACTCTCACCGGCACACACAGCACTCCGAGAACGACATGGATCGGCAGGAACGTGGGGACGGTGACGACGACGCCTCGAGTGACGGCAGACCAGATAACGTCACGCCGAATTACATGACGCTGCTGTTCATCACCGCGCACCTTACGGCGCACCAAGGCGCTGTCAGCAACCGCAACAAGGACTACCGGCAGATTGTCTATGGCCTGCAGCTTGGCCGCCGCGGCCCGTATCGTAAGTTCTTCAAGCTGTTGCTGGGTCGGAAGAAAGTGCTGGATGGTGACGATGAGGAGGAGGCAAGCGATGAGGACGACGAGGCTGATTATTGGGAGGACAACAACCCTGAGGAGGGTGTGATGCCTTTAAGGCTGCCCGTTGTGTCTGAAGTTGAGCACAAGCGAAAAATGCGCCGCGACGTGACAGAGGAATTCGACCTCACCTTGTTCGGCGGCGACCTGAACTACCGCATCAACGGCACTCGCAAGGCCATCGAATACGTCATCCAGCACCACAGCAACATTCGATCTATCCTGATCAACAACGACCAGCTGAGCCTTGAGCGGGCCCGCGGGAAGGTGTTTCAAGGATTCCAGGAGGGGAATCTTCTCTTCCGCCCAACGTACAAGTACGAAGTATCGGCCGGCGGCGGCGTCACCCTCAACGAGTACAACTTTTCGCACAAAAAGAACCGCATGCCGGCCTACTGTGACCGCATCTTGTACAAAAAAAGGATGAGCTCGGCTGCCCGACGCGTCGCCATTCGGCTCTACACAGACGTCCCAAATGTCCGCTCGAGCGACCACCGTCCCGTCGTGGCCCTCTTCGACGTCGGCACGCGGGCCTACACCGGCTGAGACAGTGGGTAGGCGTAGATACTTGCTTCCAAGCACCTCTTGTGTAAGCAAGGGCGCATCTTTCTTGAATGTATTTTCTTCCCTGGCCTACGTGCGTGCTGCTGACCCTTTTCAGTTTTCTTTTTGCCGCACACCTCCTCGTCGAACCCCCTCAACCCGGGTGCGCGTTCGTTGTGCCTACACACAAGCGCATATATATATATATATATATACGTACACGGGGCGGCAGTTGCGGCGGTGTGTGTCTCTCTGTTCTTGATGTTCGGCTGGTGCGACTCCTCTCCCTCTCGTCTTTTTTTTCGTTTTTTTTTTGTGTGTCTTGCCCATTTGCTGCCTTCACGCTTTTTGTTTCTGCTCACCATTTTTATGATATTCGTGTTTTTTTTCGCTTGTTTTCTTCTTTGGTCTCTCGTCTCTGCGGTGGGGATTTATGTTGGTAACCGTAGTGGTATCGTTTGGGGGGGGAGGAGGCTTCGGATCCACAGCTCTCTCACTCTATGTCCATGAGATGCTGTGAGGCACGGCGGCGCCTTTTTCGCCGGCGGATACAGGGGATGTGACTGGGTTCCGTGGTGCTCGAAGCGCGGACACGCATGGCGACGGCTGTGCAGCTCGAAAACAACGCGAAGAAGGGCAGGAACGCACTTTTGATCGTTCTTGCGTAGCGAGCGCCGTGTGACGCTTCCCCTGCTTTGTTTTGTGTGCCGTCAGCTGCCACGGTTGCCTATTCGAAGCTGCTTCCTCCTGTCTTCCCTTTTTGCGCTCATGACATGATCGGCACTGTCTGCGAGCAAAAATTTTTCGTGGCCGCGCCTCGCGTAACTTTCTCTTGCTGAGCACACCAGTGTACAGTGAACCCCGCGTGTCTTCTGGTGAAGCATGTGCACGCCTCCCATTCACTTCCTGCTTCTCTCTTATTGCTTTTTTTTTCTGTCGCCGGCCTACATGATGTGGAGCTGTAGAGGGGCATGTGCGCGCAGCTTGGTTCGCACCTCCCTCCCTCCCTTGCGTTCTCTATTGTATGTGGATCTCACCACAGCGCCCGCACTGGTGGTTCCGTTTGGTAAGCTGCTGAGCTGTTCAATGGTCGGTGCCGTTCTCTCTACCTGGACTGCGCGGTCGCAAAGAAGAAGCTGAGGGGGAAGAGCGACGAGCACATCACTCGTGTGTTTGCGAATGTTTGTTGTACATCTCTGGAGCGAGAAGACAGCGACAGAGTGCGACTAAATAATCTTCAAAATAGAACCGAAAATAATCGAAGGGTAAGGGAGAGAGTGAGCCCGTGCCATGAATCACAGTGTTCAGCACGCATATAGACGCCGTGGTGCGGCTTGCGGTCTAGATTCTGTGCTCTTGTAAAATGCGTGGAAGGGTCGACAATCAGGCGTAGGTAGCGTGAGCTCTTTCTGGTTGTTGCTACTACGATCGTTACTATTATCGTTCTTCTCGTCCTTCTGGTTGCACTTCATATCGTTTTTCTTTTTGTTGTTGTTTTGTTGCTGCTGCGCTCCCTTCTTCACCCCGCCCATCCACACCACACACTCTCTCTGCGCGCGCAATCCCACTTACTTGTTTGCTGCATGCATGGCCTCGGTGTGTTGCCGCTGCGTCTTTTCCCGTCCTCACCAACTTCTCCGCGGCGTCTCTCTGTCGCACACACGTGTAGATGAAGCCGCACAAACAGCAGCGCACCTGCACCAAGCATCCCATTCCGTCCCACAACACGTCCGCCACCGCACGCCACAGTTCAGGTCGTCTTTTCCAGAACACTGTGCAGCCCTCCGCGACGCGAATGCGCTTTGTGCGCCCCGCCACACACGCGGCGCCGCACGGCCGCGGCTGGTACGAGGCGATCCCAGAGCGTCTAAAGGTGACCATCGACGACTACTTCAGCGAGGCCACGCACTGCTACGACGAGGAGGGGCACGAGTGCGCTCGCATGACGGGCTTGATTGCTCCGCACGCCGGCATGAGCTATTCCGGCCGCACCGCCGCCGAGGCCTTCGCGGTTTTTCGTGATTACCTCTACGCAAAAGGGTCCAAAGGCAGCGAGCTGGAGCGCATCTTTATCCTTGGGCCGTCGCATACAAAAGGCTTTGAAGGGTGCGAGCTCTCCGCCGCCAGCGCGTACGAGACGCCGTTTGGGCGGTTGAGGGTGGACACGGCCGTAGTGGATCGTGTGATGACTGATTTGCGCAAGGCAGGGGTAGGGGCGGCCACGGCGTCTCGCCGCACGGACGAGGCCGAGCACTCGATCGAGATGGAGACTCCTTACCTCTCCCACATTCTTCACTACCCACCAACGACGACCGGTGCGCCGGCGCAGCCGGCAGCGGGGCGCGTCGCAATCGTGCCCATCATCGTTGGCTGGACCGACAGGCAGGACGAAAAGGCCATTTGCGACGTGCTCAAGCCCTACATGGACGATGCTCGCAATTTCTTCATCTTCAGCTCTGATTTCTGCCACTGGGGTGAGCGCTTCTCCTACACATACCACTACAAGCGCTCCGAGTATCCGAATATCGGCGACTCCATCATCGCCATGGACCACGCCGCCATGGAGCTGCTGGAGAAGCGCGACTTGGAGAGGTGGTATGCCTACCTGCAGATGACCAAGAACACAATTTGCGGACGCGCGCCGATTAGTATTGGGATGCAGCGCTGGGCAGACGAAGTGAACAAGGCGCGAGTGAAGTTTGTGCACTACTCGCAGTCGAACAAGTGCAAGGACGCAGACGACTCATCAGTGAGCTACGCCGCTGCCATCATTATGGAGTAGATGGTGCACCTCCACCCCATGTAGGCCTCGTGATGCCGTTCTATCTTCTTGAAGAACAGCAGGGGTGAGCACAAAAGGAGCCGCCGCACAGCCGCGTCGAGCTACATGTATACATATATATATATATGTCCCGTTCGTCAGGGCAGTGCGCTTCTCCTTTTTGGTGTTTTGTGCTCATTCCAGTCTTTTCTTTGGCCTCCGTCCGACATCGCTGCTTTTTGCTTTTTCGTGTTCTTTCACACGCTTTATGTGCGCTTGAGTGCGTGTGTGTGTGTGTGTGTCTGTTTGCCATCGCCGCACGCCCTGTACACACACACACACACCTGCTCCACCGACTGTGGGCATCCATTTGCTAAGCCATTTTGCTGTATCAAGTCCCCCCCCTTTGTTTTTGCTCTGTCTTGTCCCATCTCTACCTCCCGTGCCTCTGTGTATCGATGCTGTTTACCGCTGCAGGACTCGATTCCAGTCTGGCTTTGCTACTACAGCACCCACAATATGCTGTGCCTACGGCTCTAACTGAGAAAGGTGGGTGAGATAAGAAGAAACCTCTCTCCTTTATCGGGGTCTCTAAGTCTCTGCAGCTGCCCCTCCTCTGCATTCTCCCCTTCAAATTATGTTTGTGTGTGCTTGCTGTTGTCTTTCTCAGCTCTGATAGCCAGTTGAGGAGGGGGAGGGGCGCCGCATCGTGGCACCAGGACCCAGCCACCCACGCACAGTGTGTGTGGGGACGCCAAGCACCTACGGCGTCAGGTGGGGGTGGGCCATCAGAGCGATTTGCCGCTGCCGGCGTCGGCGGGGAGACACGCCTGTGCCACCCGTATGACGCGGCAGAGCGTCCGTGCAGCTCGAACGCACCTCACACCCGGCTCTCGGTCTCCACTGGTGGTGGTGGTGGTGGTGGGAGGGGGTGGGGGGCCTCTGCGCCACTCCGGGGGAGCGGAGTTGGTGAGAAGAGTTTGGGGCACAGGCCGTGCTCGGGTGACTGAGTCGGCGCCTTGCGGCAACGCGTGCCTGCCGCTGCTTCGCACCGGGCTGATGGGAGCCTCTGGCCGTCCGCGGTAGAGTGGAGCTTAGGTCATGTTAAAAAGAATGGACGCGGTGAAAGCAAACGGAAAAACAATCGATGCCTTCGCTGTGCGCTGGCGACCGTAGAGGAGGTAGGTGCCTTGAGGGGATAGTGGTCATAGTACCGAAGCAGCCAACAGGCTGGGCCGCTGTGGTGATTGATGAGACTTCTCAGAACGGAATCTCTCGTTTCGCGAATCGCTCTTTTTCGTGGCCGTCGTAGGGGCCGGCCCTCTCGCGCGTGCTCTCCCGCAGATGTCCGTGCGAAAGCACATCATTACCGCTCCAGTGCTCTTCCACACCTACCTCTTTTTCTTGTCTCCTTATTCTTGCTGGTGGTTCTTCATCCTCCGCGTGCTTTGCGTGCCGCTTCACCCCCGTTTTCTTTTTGTTTGGCGGTGGTGTTGGTGCTGGAGGGGGGATCTTTCTCCGCATCTATCCACCGATCCTGCTTGCTTTTGGCAGCTGTACAAGAAGACAGACTCAGAAGCACTCAAGCACGGGCGCCCTTTTGTGTGTTGTGTGTGTCTGCATCGTCGCTCTGTCGTTTTGCCTCACACTTTCTGCCCTTTCTTTGTTCGTCTCTGTCTCATTTTCTTTTTTTCTTTGTATTCTTCGCGTGCGCGTTCTCCCTTTTGCTAGCTGTTCCTTCCCTTGTACTATCTAAATGGTAACGCGGGCACTGCAAGAGCGCGATGAAGACCCACCGTCGCCATGCCACCGTCGAGGAGGTGATTGACCCCTCTCCGTTCGACTACACCCTTCTGAGCCACCTCTACGTGCATTCCGACGGAACGGATGTGATCGACTTCAGCGGCCTCGCTCCTGGCAAAGAGAGCCGATGCCGTGTGAACTCCTTCTTAAAGAACCGCAGCTTCGCTCCAGGGATGACGGAGGCAGAGCCTGAGGCTGTCGGGTCGTACTTGCACCTGCGCATCGAGGAAAACGATCGGAGTACAGTGGACGACTCGGAGTGCTGCAAGATCCCTGGTGCACACACCTCAGCGCCCCCGAGAGGCGGGTCGGCCCCTGCGTCGAACCTAGTGCGCATCGAGGACAGCGCGGAGCACTGGTGGTTCATGTGCCAGGCCGCAGAGGACACTGCACCGTACGCGCGACTCTTCCACGGAGCAGGGGACCTTCTCAGCTACCTAGAGCAGCACAACCTTCAGCTGCCGACAGGCAGGAGCTGGATGAGCGACCCTTCGACTGACGCAGGGTTGCCGCATGGCGGACAACCTCAGCCGCACCAGCACAGCAGCAACAGTGTTACCGGCGGCACCACATCCATCCTGCCACTGACGAAGTGGCTGGACATCCAGATTGACCGCTCGAACCCGCGCAGTGCGGAGCGAGTCGCCCAACTCCTGAATCGCTTGCCGATTTCGCAGGAAACCAAGGACAGCTGCTTGTACCTGTCCACGGTTGATTCGATCGACATTAGCCTGCTGGCCACTAGCGACGTTTCCAGCACCATGTCCGACTATGTTTTCCTCAACTTGATGTGCACGCCTGTGGTGGAAAATGATGTGAACTGCGCAGGCGCCACGACTGCCACCACCGCGTCGGACGAAAAGAGGTTCCTGCATGGACTGGGCGGCGGCAATTTCGGCTTCTCGAGCACGGACAAGAAAAAACGAACGGCGAAGTCGGGAAAGACGCAAAAGCGTAGTGCTGCTCACGTTTCGTCGCAGGGGACCCTCTCGGCCACGCGAAGTGTGATGGAGATGCGCTTCGAGGCGGTGCGTATGGGCGCGCCGCGCTCCTCCGTGCCGGAGCCTGTCGCTGTGGCTGTCATCGTCTTCGCGGATTGGATGTTCACCATACACGAAAAGCCGTTTGCGGAGATGGACGACATGCTGCGCATGGTGCAGCTACACTGTGCACCATCAGAGGTGACTACCTCACATCTGCGCTACGCCGCTGCCCTGTCGCCAACAATGCAGCGTCGCTTCACTGCGCCGTTTGCGATGAGTGTTCTCCTGCAAATTGTGGTGGGGCATCACCTCGACAGCATCACCCTCGCCAAGGCGGTCGACGCGCTTGGTGATTGTGTCTTCGACGTCAGGGAACGAAAGAGGGACCAGGATGCCGTCTTGAAGCACATCACTGCCGTTCGGCGCTGCTTTGGCGAGTGCGGTACCGAGACAGCACGGCGTGAGGTGCTCTTCGCATCTCTGCTGCAGCCCATGTTTGCAGACAGGTTCTTTGTGGCTGATCCTACCATTCGCCGTGAACTGGAGAACGCCCAGGCGCACTTGCGGCACTTCCAGCGAGACATTGCGGATTGCCGCGACACGGTCGCCCTCTCGAACTGGCATAACAATGTCGCCATTCAGTGGGTGCTGCTGCGCCGCGGTAACCGTGCTCTTCGCATGGTCCTCCTCCTCGCGCAAATGACAAACATCATGCAGCCAATCGTGATTGTGCAGACGCTCTACGCCATGAACGTCCCGTTGCCATTTGAGGCGGACGGCGACCCACCGCACACGACGCTGGCGCCGTTTTTTGTCTTGGCCGCTATCTTCCTCATCTACTGCGGTCTCACTGTTGGGTCCATTCGACACGTGCTTGTTCGTAAGTCCTTCGAGACACGGCTACTGGCCTAAGTGCGCCAATAAGAGCAGCACGCGTAGTCCGTAAATTTTGACTGCACATCAAGATAACCCTATCTCTCAAAAGGAAAGTATCTAAGAGGCGTGGCAAAAAGAAAAATGGGTGTGGGGAAGCAGAACAGAGGAAGGTGGACGAAAAAGGCATTAGTTGCGTATGCTGATGGTGAGTCGAAAAGAGGGGCGGCGAGACCGTCATGCACACAGTCGTCACACAATCTGTCTTCTCAAGCCAAGACCGCGGTTTACACATATGTGAAAAGTAGCGTGTGACAAGAGTGCGAGAGCTGCTCACCATTGCGTCTCTTTTCCTCTCGCTTTGCATGTTCATCCCCACAAGGGTGTGCTCCTTCGCCGCCTGTCCTCAGGTGCTTTTCTCTGTCTCACGCCACTTCCGCGGCTTCGTAAGCTTGTTGGAGTGCTGTTGTTGCGCCCTTGCCACCCTCATCCTCAGCGCTACGTTTTCTCTCTGTGTTGTTTTTGTGACGGCAAAGAAAGTTGATCTCCCTCCCTCCCTCTCTCTCTATCTTTGTTGGTGCGTTAAAGCACTCATGCGCAAGTCACGGGCGCACGAGAGCACCACCCCGGGCGCTCGACGATGAGAAGGAGCGCGGAAAACCAGAACGAACGAAACAGAAAACCATTTGACCTTGCCAGACGTGCAAAGCGACGGTGTTTTTTGTTGTTGTTTTTTTCATGTGCGTGCGTGTGTGGACGTCTGCGAGTCACGGAGACGTGGGCAAAGCAACAGAAGGAAAGAAAAGCACAAGAAAAAAGTGGAACGTGGCAGGGGAGAAGGGCTTGTAGGCATACAGGCACGCCTTTTGAAGGATGTGGGTGGTACGAGAAGCGCAAGTCCAATTCTCATCTGCGTCCGCGGCAGTGAATCCTTTTCCATTCCCCAAGCCCAGCTCAGCTCAGCCTGCCTCCTCCCCCAAGATCCATCATCCAAGGCGCACCAACAGCGGTCTACTCGACCATGGCAGCTCCCTCTGTCTTTTGAGCCGTCTTTTCTGTCGACTGTCCTTTTATCCTCTACTGTGCCTTTTTTTTTACTGTAGCGGTCAGCAGCTTCACCTTTCTTCGACTGCGCGCGTCTCCAGTGCGTTCGAGTCTGTGTTCTCGCTACAGTTCCTGTCGCCCCTGCGCACCGTTTAAAAACATTTCTCAGTTGCCTATCGACGGCGTATAGACTTTCCCTGTGCACATTAGCACAGACGCACAAATAGACGAACACACGTGCATTTCGAGGGGCACACGTTTTCCTTTCACTGCCTCTCTTCACAACCTCTCGCACGCACGTGCCGAGGATCCCTTTCACGCGTTGGCGCTCGCCTCAGCTACCTCACCTCTCTCTCCTCGACTGTGCCGCCCGCCAATATAGAAAACGCTTGCGACGAGTTTGGCGACGGTCAGCAATGCTGTGCGGCTCGCGAGCGACCTTCGCCCGGACGGCGGTAGCGTTCTTCAACATGAAGCACTTTCAGACCAAAAAGAAGTACAACCTTACTCCCCAGAACATTTATGAGACGTTCTCCACCGTGCTGTTGCCCCGTGACCGACTGCTGCGTCAGTCTGTCTCCGGCGGCGGCGGGTCTCGAGTACTGGTGCTGGATGCCCAGCAAAGGGTGAAGGGGGTTTACCTCCCCGTCTTTTGCATGCCGCACCCTTCCACCATCACGAACGGCAGCAACTCTCTGGGTGTGGCCGTCGCCGACTACACGCGTTCCATTGAGGCAGCGTCGACAATACACAAAGCAGGCGGCGGCGGCACTGCGTCAACGTTGCCGACGGTGCTAGTGGTACTGTCGCATCCGCAAGGACTGGCCTACGGTACCTTTCGAGCCGATGGTACACCAGGTGTTCCAATGAAGAACCTTGCACTCTCGCCAATTCTTGCAAATGCGAGGACACAGCAGGCGTCGACGAACATCGCCTCTACACCCCTCCGGACCTCTGGCCTGGGCACGGTGATGCCGTTGCTGAACGTTTCCCGCGGTCGTGCTGAAGTCATCCGTGACATCTATAAGGAGCTGAATGAGTGCGAACACGTTGCAGAGCTAGCGGCCTGCTCTACCTTCGTGTGGGTTCAAAGGGACAACATGTCGTCGATGACCTTCGAAACGGCACAATCCTCCGAGCGATACTGGGAGCGTGAAAAAAACGACGGTGACGGCGCCGCCGCGCCGCCGCCCGGTGCTATATCGTTTCTGGACCGCCGCTGGGTCTTGCTGATGGACGTTGCCCTTCACCCTGATACTGGCTTAGGCCTTTACGCCCGCGATCCCGCCACAGGCGATCGCATCGTGAACGCCACCGGGGTGCAGTCTGCCCTTTGCAGAGGGTTGCTCTTGCTCGATCACGTTCCCCGCACGGCGGCGGACCCGACAAGAGCAGCCGATAGCGACACGGGTTCAAGTGGGTGATGCTGGCTGCTCGAGACCACCTCTCCCCTACCGCCGCCGCGAAGCACTCTTCGTCGAACATGCCCATACATCGTCGAAATTGGCTTCCACGCGCAACGCACGAGAACGCGCGCAGCCCGTGCATTCGCTGCTGCGTGATGTGAGCCGGCGGTTCTCTGTTTTCGCGCGATGACGCTGCACGCAACCAAGAAGAGATCGTCAGTGATTCGAGGTGAATGTCCTTTGTTGGCATCGTTGGGCGGACCTCTTCACAGGAACGACCGGGATCTTTGGCGGCTCACAGAAGCGGAGAAACAACAGAAAATGTGCGGGAAGTGTTCACCCCATCAAAAGGGGCACCAAAGGAGCACATCCGAATACGAGCAACAGAGGCACGAGGACGGTGCGCTTGCGTGTGTGGGGAGGCGCGGTTTACTGTGGAAACATGAGGCTACCGCGGGTTTGTCGCGCCGAAAGAAAATGCTGCGCACCATATCTGACAGCGACAGGGGACGGGGGGGGCTCGTGTGCGTGGAGATGGTCCATGCTGTCAAAAAGCAGAAAGCTAGGTGCCGTTGGGCCTGTGGAGCCTGCCCATGCGAGGGTCGAGTAAGCCGCTCACCTCGACTGCTCGCCTCTCCTCCCCCGCCCCCAAATCGGTGAAAACCTTCTGTCCACATAAAAAATGCACAAGGCTTGTTTTCTTTTTGGTGCTCAAGACACTTTCATAACGTTCGGATGGCGCTTGCTTGAGCCTCTGCATAGCATTCTTTCTTACGGCACCAAGGCGGGTGAGGTATGTGTGCAAGGAGAGACGTCTACGGATCACCGTAGTGATTGGGGAGTGTGCAAGTAACCTCAAACCCCTTCACGTATCGACTGCGCATCCTTTGCTGCCATGATCGGCACTGACACCTTGCCTTCTCGTTCTGCCTGCAACCCCCTCCTTCCCTTCTTTCTCTCTGCTCCTTTGGACGACTTGCTCTCGGCTGCTGCACTGCCGTCATGTCTGACCTGAATTCGTTCATCATAGGCAGTGCGAAGGGAAGTAGTGCCCCCTCTTCCTTTTTTTTCTCCTCGATTATCAACGTCGCTGCATTCGCAGGAAAAAAAAGGCTCGTTGCTCAAGCTATCTTTCGCCGTAGCTTCTGTAGCTCTCTCTCTCTCATTTTATTTTGTTCCCCTCCACCTCCCCTTACTAGCAGACATTCCGCGCCGCAGAATGCGTCGTGTCACTTGCCATGCATTCGTGCGCTGTGCGCAACCCGCGGCGGCACTCACGCCTGTGCGTACCATTATTGCCGCCAAGGGCATCGTAGAAAACCGTATCACCAAGCACTACACCAACCGCACTGTCGACGAGTCCAAGGCGGAGCGAGCGGAAAGCATGAAAAAGACGCTCCACCCCAATCCGCGCAACCGCAAGGAGGAGCTTAGCCACCTCACCCAGCACTGCAGCTACGAGTACGTGCCGGAGTTTCAGCGGTGGGCGAATGATATGATGGCCGTGTACAGCGATCCGCAGGGGTACGGGCACGATATGGCGTATCACTACCAGCGCATCTGGAAGGCGAAGAGCTTGACGCGCCGTGGCGTGGAGGATGGCAGCGGCGCCTTCGATGTGTGCCGCGTCCATCCGCATTGACAAGGAAAACGTGAGGAACAAAGTCGCTGTGGATCGGCATCACCGCAGGAACATCCGCGCTACATCAGCACCGATGCTCTGCGAGCGATGACGACGGTGACTGTTTTGGTCACGCATCCATCATGCGCGGACGGAACTCGTTTTTGTATCATACAGCTTCTCTTCTTGCTGCTTCCGCGCGCTGGTGCACTCCTTGTGTGATACATGCCGTGTGCGCATAGGTGTGTGTGTGTGTGTGTGGGTCTACTTGTTTGGTGAGCATTCCCCGTAAACTCGCACACGAGCTCACCCTGCTTTTCCTTTCCTGGTTCTGCCGTCTGTTGTAGTCCATTTAGTTTCTCGCAGTAGGTAGGCTTTCCGTTATTAGTCCTTTGAGTGTTTTTTTTTTCAAGATTGACCTTGCTCTTCATATAGCCTCTACTGTCCTTTCCCCTCGACAATCCCTGCTCCGTTGCGAGCCCGCCGGCTGCCCTCCCCCCCCCGCTCTTTGCTCGTGCGCGTGCCAACGCTTTCTTTATTTTCGTTTCCCCCGCGAGTCGGGAAGGGGTGCAACGGCTTGGGGCCGACTACCTCCGTTTGAGCAGGTAGGAAGAATCTGCAGGCGTGTACGCCGATGTGCACGCATGTACGTGGCTTGGGTCGCAAGCCAACGGATAAAGATTCCAAGCGCCATGCCGAAAGGACGAAAAGAAAAGGAGAGGATGAATAGTGGCATGGCACGGTGACCGGATACAGCGGGCAAGCTACTTTGCCGTCTCTCATGAGCCTGCTATGATGGTGACGCTCTAATGCTGAAAAAAGAATCTCGAGTTCGCTAAGTCGAACCAAACAGTAACTGTGAAGTCACCCAGAAACACAGGCACATACACACAAGGACGGCGACAAGATCGCACTTGACCAGGTAACCGAGCAAGCTTGTCACGCACCGAGTCCTGCTGACTTCTCACATGAGCTGGGCCAGGGGCATGCTCTCCACGTTGTCGCCGTATTTTCTCCCGTTGCTTCATCTCCCTCATGCACTGCTGCTGCTCCCTACCTCTGACTCTGATAGACGGAGCACCTTTCTGTACAAGAGCGAAAGTGCTTCGGGCGGAAATACACCGCTGTGAGCGCTTAAAGACCGCGCGCACCTCGCTCACGTGCGTTCGACGCCGGCATCACCCCGTCTACACACTCCGAATAGAACGGCATCGAACTGACGCAAGACAAGCGAGGTTACAGTTTCAAGAAATTAAACTAAAACCAAAACGAACAAAAAAGGAGTGGTACACTGCACGTACGTCCTGACAGTTGGCGTGCGCATTCTCGCGTGCACACGGCCACTCTCAGAGACGCGTTCGCCCCGTCCATACTCGCCCGCTGCAAACCCAGAGAGCTGACAGGGAACGACCCGTCACTAAAACGTGGATTGTAGCTGCTGACGCTTTCCGATGGACGTGCTGGGAGCGTTTAGTCGGTGGCCGCGCCCGTTGCAGTCGAGGTGGCTACTGCTGCTGTTGCTGCTGTATCGCGTGACTCTCTGTCTGACATTGCAGACGGCGGAGTCGCCCGATGAATGGTGGCAGAGTGAGGAGGTCGCATACAAAATGGTGTTTGGCCGTGGGCAGCTCACGTGGGAGTGGGACGAGGCCATTCGCTCCTATGTCTTTCCGGCAATTTTCGCAGCTCCGCTGCTCGTGCTCAAGTGCACAGGGACGGACACCGCGTTGACAGTGTGGGCCTCCAGTCGGTGTGTGCAGGCTTTCATCTTCTTTGCGCATGACTGCACCATGCTCGCCCTCGCACAGCGCCTCGACGACCTTCGGCGCTGCCTGAACTCGAGGAGGTCAGGCCGCCACGCGTTCTCCGCCCCTCTCTCCTCCACCGTCAGTGAATCCACCGGTGCGAAATGCCGCACACCGACCATTGCGTCAACAACGCTGGCCATGGTGGTGGTGGAGTGGTTCCTCATCAACACAGGAGTGCGCAGCTACTCCAACGTGCCGGAGTCTCTCTTCTTCCTGCTGTCTCTCTACCAGACAAGCTACCCGTTGTTTCTGCTTTGGGCCGGTGTGGCGTGCGCAATGCGCGTAACGGCGGCGTTTGCGGCGCTGCCGGTTTTTATCGTGCACGCATGGCGCTTATGTGGCAAGATGGGCGTCGCGCGTTGTCTTCTTATTGCTTTCACCACAGTCGGCATGGTGGTCGGCATCAGTGCCGGGGTCTGCTTCGTCGACTATATTTTTTACCACCGTCTCGTCTTCACCCCGTATAACTTTCTGAAGTTTAACTATTTGCTGGGTGTGAGCAAATACTATGGGGTTCATGCGCCGTACTGGTACTTCGTCACGCTGCCGGCCATGGCCGCCCCATTCGTCTTTTTTCTTGTGTGGATGCCTGTGTGCTGGTGCTGGATGCAGGAGGCGGAGAAGCACCACATGAGCGGCTCGGCACCGCATGCGCAGAGCACGCTATTTTCCGGCTCTTTTTCGCGGACACTGCGGCAAGAAATAAAGCGGTGGGCTTTTGTAGGTGCGCCGACACTGATGATTTACAGCAGTCTTGAGCATAAGGAGATGCGGTTCGTCTACTTTCTGCTCCCGCTGCTCCTCCTGATATCCAGTGTGGTCGTCGTCTTCCTCTGCACCAGTTCTCTGTCGGCGCTGAAGCAATCGAGTAGAGTGCGACGACGGTCTTGGTGCCTTGCCGTGCCGTCTGCTGACACGGTGCGGCGCCTCTTCACGCTCTCCTGGGCTGCGAGTGCGGTCTTCACGATTGCGCTCCTGTACGGCTACCGCCGCGGCGCCCCGACGCTGTTCCGCGAAATTCGTGGCGCCGACCGACACTTTGGTCACCTGGAAACGCTCGCGCGCTGCTACGGGACGCCTGGATTTGCGCAGCTGCACGGCAAGGTAGATCGACTAGAGTGGGTAGACTGCCGGATGAGGTTAGATGCCGTCTCGGGGGTACCAGTGGTGACGCAGGACCGCCTATTTACGGAGCAGCCGAAAGCCTACGCGTTGTGGCGCTACCTACGCGTCGCTTCGAGGCTTGACGTCGAGGACGGGGGTAAGGAGAGTGTTGGCAAGCTGTCGAAGGATGCGTGGTGGCGAGAGATGCTCCGCGTAATGCCGAAAGGCGAAGCCCCTGCTTTGCCAGACGCCATCATCCTCTTCCAGAATACGGCCATCTTGCTCGAGGCGGATCTTTTGCGACCAATGGGCTACCGCCGACTTGTGGTCGTGTTTCACACACTGCACAGCTTCGAAGAGCACGAGGACCGCTATCTCGAGTTGTGGTCCCGGGAAACAGCGCAGAAAAGCGAATCGTGAGATGGTGCGCAGAGGCGCTTCGGCGTTGGCAAGCGAGCAGCCCTTCTGATATCGTCTTTATCATTATTACTTTGCTATGTTTTTTTTTTTTTGTAAGGCCGCTCATACGCTTCGTTTACTGCTGATCCCTTCCGCCTATGGTAATCGTTTCTGTAACGCCTCTCGCTCTTTCCTTTCTTCTCTTTTCTTGCTGTATTTTTTTTTCCGGTTCGGGTACATTTTTGCTTTATCGGACGAGAGAGACAACAACCGCAAAAAAAAACACTAAAACTCAGCATCACCAGCGAAGCGAAAACAAAAATAAAAAGGGGCGGCTGTTGAGGATGGAAAAGACAGCAGACGGAGTGCGAGAAGCAACTCGCGTTAGAGACTGTTGTGAGTTATTTTTTTGCTGTCACGAGTGGGTAAGACGGAGTACGCTGCTTAGGCGGCGCGCTGCTGTACAGCAGGAGCGCGCTGAGCCTTTTCTGTGCATCGCCACTACCTTCTTAATGACCCGACCTTACCCCACCTCCTCGAAAGTTCTGGAGTGCGTGCAGATCTTTCCGGCGTGGTGTGCACACATGCGCGTCTGTCTTGTTTCTGCGCTGTGTGAGTCCCGCTTCCCATGACGCATACCTCTGCTGCGGCCGGCTGCTCCCCTCCCTCCGCCCTCTTTGCAGACGTCCCTGCGTAGGAAGTGTACTTGCTTCCCTTTCTCGGTTCTTGGTGCCTAGGGCGGGCGAGCGTAGAGCCATGGCGACCTCGTCACCTCGCACCGCGATATCCTCGTCATCGGCGATGAAACAGTATCTGCAGCAAGCAGCGGAGGACGATGTCGTCTGTGCATTTGGCCCCGACTACTTCCACGGCGCGCGCGCCGGTGCCTGCGTCGGCTCCCTGTTCTCTGCGACCCTCTGCTGGTACACGTTTCGGCTGTTAAAGGAGGACCAGCGGGAGGCCGACTTCCTCGCCGGTCTCAGGCAGGGCCAGCGCAACCGTCACTTCTCTACTTGGACTCTTCTGCGCGGCTTGCGCACTCAACCGATGCTCACCACGGGGTGCATTGCGCTCGCCACCACGTCTGCGATGAAGTGCATCAAGTGCTACCTGGCAAACCAGCGCTGCCGCGAGTTTTTCATTGACGACGTGCAGTTTGATATGATCAGCGAACTGAGTGAAACGGACTCATACGCGGCGGCTTTTCTGTCGACAGTTTTTCATAATGCAACCGGCTGCGGCGCAGGCGCACACGATGCATTCACCACGCTCAGAGAGGATCGCAGTGAAGGCCAACCCACTCAGTCGCCTGCCCCTAGGGCGTCTGCATCGACATCGACAGTGAATGACCTACTTCACGCCCACATTAGTAAGCTAGACAGCGAAAAGGTCGCTCTTATTCACCGCGCGCCAACGTACTACGACGGGGTTGCCGTTGCGTTCCTCGGCTCCGTTTTGGACTGCTACCTGCCGCAAAAGCCGGTGCAGAGGTACTATAGCATGCGTGCCGGTACTTGGTAGGATTATCTTGTACAGGTCTGTTTATCCTAGTAGCTTTTTGTTTTGGTAGTGTCGTTTGATTGCTGCACTGCTTATTGTAGGGTGTGTGCTTTACACTTTCCTGTTGAAGGCTTTTCAGAGCTCTGCGGCAGTGCGGACAAAAGAGGTGGAAGAAGAAGAGCAGTGGCGTGTTTGGAATGCTCACTTCGGAGCTGAAGCAAGGTGTAGCAACTCGCGGCTTTCTCATCCATTGCGGCTGTAGCGGTGCACCCGCGACGCACCTTTTTCCAACTGTGGACACCTCAACCTCTCTAGCTCTCCCCCTTTGCGTGCACCGTCTTCCTCGCTGTTGTCTCTACACCCTGCAACAAGTGCAACCCACCGCACCACTGTTCGTGCAGCGGACGGTAACGTACCTGCTCCTGGAACGCTGTATTGGAACTAGGCATCTACGTGCATGGGTCGCGAATAACAGGCACCCAACTGCAACCATTGACTCTGCTCCAGCTGTCTGTAAGAAGGAACGCAGGCTAACGCCGACACACATACATAAATACATATATATATATATACGCAGATGGAGTCCTCGACAGATCGCGCAACCACGAGGCCGTTGGGGGCCGAAACAGCGGCACATGCAACACGCGAGACAAATGACGTTGACAGCGAAGACGGCATGCTCGGCTCCCCTTTGCAACTTGACAGCTCCACCATGGGCACTGCGGAGCTCAACTCAGCCTTGGAGTCCCTCTCGTCGGCGACAGTTCCGAACATGGCTAGCTGCATCCAGAACAACCTCTCTCTGGCACAAAACCTTCTCGCAGACAAGGGTGACACTACCACCAGGTCATGGAGTGCAGATTATGACGATGCAGCGGCTCCACTCTGGCAGAGATATACAACCCAAGGCGAGCGGCAGCACTTCTCCGTCTCTAGCGTAACCGGCAAGCATGGCAGCAGCGTTCGAGGCGCCGAAAATGTCAAGGTGTGCGTCAAGGCGCCGGCCGGAGGTCAGGAAACGTTGCTTCCCGGAGGTGTTCCACCGACGACCGCCAGCTTTGCCACGAAGTGCGATACATCGCACGTGGCGGCTCCGACGCGCGAGTTCTCTGCCACGTGGAGCCCTCAAGGTCTGCTTGGCGGAACACCTGAAACATTGGACGCGCGGCCCGCCGTGGACGACGCCAGTTCCATGGTCGCCGTGGTGCTGGGCGAGGAGGTACCCGATGACTTGCCGCGCGCCCCATCAGCGTACACGGAGCCGCGCAGTTGCCCCTCCACGCCTTTGGTGAACACAATTCATCTCAACCTGCAGTATACAAGAGTGACGTCGTTTATGTCTATCTCGTCCCCCTTTTCTGCCTCCGTGCAGAGTATATCGTTCCTGCGTACGTCTGTCCAGCACTTGATGAGCAACTCGCAGCACTTCTACGCGTCCTCGTCGTCCTGCGCCGCGGCCAACGAGGTACCACTGTTCGGCGAGGTCGGTGCAGCGGAGCCCCGACCCCTCTGCGCGTCGCTCCTAGAGACTGGATCGGTGGCGGCGCAGAGTGCCTTGGAGCCGGCCAAACTGAGAGAAGTGACCTTTGCGCACTCCTCAGTGGAGGCGAGGGACTCGTCAGAGGGAATCCCCCTCATCGACCCGTCAGCCATGTCGGCGGCAGACAACGCCAGCACGGCGCAAGAGGCTTCACCGCACAACCCAGGTGCACCTACTCTCCCGTGCACTCCAGTGGCGCGCCGCGCCGTGAACACTTCAGTCGAGAGGTGTCTCGTAGAGGAAGAGCAAGAGCGTACGGAGCTCGTGGAAGACCAAGCTTCCGGCTTTGAGACGATTCTGGCACATGAAGTTTCGGCCTACCTCGCTATGAGTCGCCAGCAGCGCATGATAGCTCGGCAGCGCAGTGAATGCGCCGGCGTCACCGAGCAGCGAAAGTCTGTGGAGGAGGAGGCGAGCCAGCTCCACGACTCGATGCGGGCGCGCATGAGGATGGCAGAGGATGAACACGAGAACTTTATGAGCAACTACCGACCGATACAGCAAGTACAGCTGCACAGCGCCGGTTAGAGGAGCGCCACGGTGGCCACCGGTGTTGTCGCTGGGGAGTCAAGCTGCAATGAACGGTGCCACGCGGAGCATTCCTTGCGCTGCCCAGCATCTTTTCCCCTTGATTCCATCGATGGCTTACAGTCCGCCAATGCCCCGCCACGGCCGTGTTTCCTGAACGCCTGCCCTGTAGCTCCCTCGGGAGCGCCAAAAGGGACCGACCGCCTGGTGGCATCGGAGATGCGGCCTCACCTCCAGCTAAACCGACATCCGTTTCGAGCAGCAGATGCGCTGACCAACCGACATCCATACAGCCCTGCGTAACGTTCACAGCTGGGTCCGTATACACATCTTTTTTCTTCTCTTCGCTTTTCCCTTTCCGCCAAAGGCGAGGCAGCAGTGCGACTTGGAACTCTTCGAGGCACCTTAACGAGTCTCCGCTGGAACTACAGCTGCCTTTCTGCTTTTTTTTTGTATTTTTCCTGTTGCCGTTTTTCTGAGCTCTGATAGCCAGTTCAGGAGGGGGAGGGGCGCCGCATCGTGGCACCAGGACCCAGCCACCCACGCACAGTGTGTGTGGGGACGCCAAGCACCTACGGCGTCAGGTGGGGGTGGGCCATCAGAGCGATTTGCCGCTGCCGGCGTCGGCGGGGAGACACGCCTGTGCCACCCGTATGACGCGGCAGAGCGTCCGTGCAGCTCGAACGCACCTCACACCCGGCTCTCGGTCTCCACTGGTGGTGGTGGTGGTGGTGGGAGGGGGTGGGGGGCCTCTGCGCCACTCCGGGGGAGCGGAGTTGGTGAGAAGAGTTTGGGGCACAGGCCGTGCTCGGGTGACTGAGTCGGCGCCTTGCGGCAACGCGTGCCTGCCGCTGCTTCGCACCGGGCTGATGGGAGCCTCTGACCGACCGGGGTAGGCTGGCGTTGAGTGGATGCTGTATGGCGAAATGTGTGCACTGAAAGAGAGAAAGCAAATGCACTCGGCTTCAGTGTTATGCGGTTTTGCGTTCCGCAGTTATGACGACTCCCGTGGACGCACCTGTGTTGTCCGTTACTCTGGTTTGCCTCATCGCTCACGCCTCTGCTCACTTATATTAGCGGCTGTGTTACGGAGCGCCCCAAAACGGGCCGATTCATCGATGTCCTGACCTTTTTTCCTCCCTTGTGTTGTTGTACAGCTGCCCGAGAAGCTATCGCGAAGTGCAGGTCGCCTTGAACCGCGCGTCAGCAGAACCATGGGTGTTTGGCACTCGCATGCCTGCAGCATCTCTCGCCTCGGTAAAGCTCTAACAAGGAGGCGACTTCGCTCTACACGTTGCTTGACATGCAGTGCTGCTAGGCGCCGAAGGCGGGAACACTGTGCGCGTTGCTTGCCATGCGGTTTTGGTGTGCGGATACTGCGGAAGTCGTGTACGCCGTGCGCCTTCTCGCTTTCTGGCTTCTGGATACGACTCCGGCTGAGCGCGTTCTGTGCCCCGCCCCAGCGTCGCCGAAGACGAATTGTGTCTCTCTTGCTCGTTCTTCTGTCGCCCGCGTCGCCACTGCCACGTGATTTGCGGTTGCTCCTCCTTCTACATCTTTGACTCTCTCCTTCCCTGCCCATTCTGAAACACAAACACATGCACGCATGCTCACCACACGGATGTTGGCATGACCAGCTCGTGGCCCGGACTATGGTCTCCATTTTTTATCAAAGCCAACTAACGTTTCGCGCCTCATCTGCGCGGCTCCGCTGCTGCGTCACGCTGCCGTGGCGCACCCCTTCCTCTGCCGAAGGTGCTCGCGCCGTTTCGCGTCTGTGCTGATGCGCAAGGCATTGCCGGACAAAGGAGTATCATGAAGGCGTTCCCTTTACAGCACAAAATGATGCAGCGACTGAAGTTGCCCTACATTCATGTCGGCACGTGCGAGGTCATGAACCTCGCCAGCTCATACAACATGGACTCCTTCAGCGTTTTCAATGGCAAGAACAGGGGTTTGTACCAGTCGACGGCAGCGGCCGCTGCCCAACGCGCGGCGACGACCCCCACCGACGGCACCGCCGCGTGGTCGCTTTCGCAGTGCCAAGAGCCCTTCCTGGGGGAGATGGTGGCAGGTGGTCTGCTAGACAGCTACACGGGCCGAGAGGCATCTACGTTTGTGAGCAGCTACCTTGCCAAGGCACTGAGCATGCACACTGTGTTGCCAACGGAACTACGCATATTGCGCAAGGAAGACCCTTCTGATCCCCTCCTTGCTATCATGATGGCTGCCTTGGCCCGGAGACGTGGTATGCACACGGAGTCGGGGAGTCTCGTGACGGAATGGGAGCTTCAGCAGTATGCCATCAGTGCTGACGCGGCTTTTTTCCGTGCGTGTAAAGCTGGTCGACGCCCGCCGTACCCCTCCTCGGCACAGGAAAAAAGAGGCAGAGATGCAGGCGCAGAGGATCCCCGTCCATCGCCGCTGCCGCCGGAGGAAAGTGGTTGTCGCGGTGTGTGGTTCTCGGCCACCGTGACCCCAACCTGGCTGGCGGAGCAGCAGCGGCAAGCGCTGACGGAGCACAAGCAGCAGCTAGCCCCTTCTCCGCAGCGAATACTCGCGTGTGCAGAAGCGGCCGACGAGCGTGAAGTACGGGAGCTGCTGGCCCACACACCGTTTTGTCTCGATGTCGCTGTCGGTTGTGTGGGCAATTCACGTGCCTTCGGCGTTGCCCGAAACGCGCTGACTGGCGGTATGCAGAGTCGACTGGACGCATCACGAGAGCGAACGGTGCCGCTGAGCATCGACCACAGCCCGCTTCGCACCTCGGAGTACCGGCGTGTCGTGCAGGCAGGCGGCATAGTGGACTCGACCGTCGGGGACATGATTGACGGCAATCCGTACTACAACGTCGCCAGGAGTTTTGGCCACTGGTCCATGAAGAAGGATGGACGCCGCTCGCCGGTGGAGCAGAAGATGATCGCTCTGCCCACGGTCAAGACGTGGCGCATGCTAGCCGGGGATGCCCTCGTGCTGTGCAACCATGCCGTCTTTGAGACTAGGCATCAGGATGACAGTAGCATGGATGAGCTGGCGAAGGTGGTGGGCCGAGGGCTCTCGCTTGATTTACCGCCGGAGGCGATCGCCGCCTCTCTCTGTGACTTTGCCGTTCGCTTCGGTGCCGAGCACTCCCTGCAGGTGATGGTGGCCGTGGCGGGGCCGGCAGCCGGCACCGCACCATGCGCGGCAAGCGGAGATGATTCTGGAATGTCAGTGCCCGAGTTCTCCGAGTGGGTGGACCCGGGGCCGCTCTACCTCGGTGCGTGCCAGCGGTTTCCTGAGCTGCGCCGAAGGCTGCAGCAGGACTGCGCCCGGTGTGAAATGACACTGGCCTCACTGATCCGCCGCCGTTGGGAGCGCGTGCGTGATCTGCTTCCGACTCGCCACTCCCTGTCGCTGCTGCCCTACTACGGAAAAGAGTGCGGCGCGTTGCAGCAAATTATGGAGGAGGAGGCCATTTTTTTTGAGCACGAAATCTTGCGCGACGTGACTGACGTGAATGACCCACGTCTCGATGTGGTGTTTCAAAAGCTGGCGAAGCGGATACAGCCGAGCGCGCCTGTTGCGTGATCTGAGCGTGCTGCTAGGTGCGCGCGCATGTGTTTGGCGCTGTGGGGGTGTTTTGTACGCGGTGCTGCGGTGTAACGGGTGCAAAGGGTCACGCGACACAAACAGCAGCGCGTTGCGGACATTCTCGAAGGAGCTCTTCTTTTTGTTTGTTGTTTGGAGGCGTGTGCGTGTGTGTGTGTGTGTGTGTACATGTGAAGACTTTTACTCAGTCTCGTCGGCCCTCGTTAACAGATGCAGGCACACACAAGAAAATGAACCAAAAAAAAGCAGGCAAAGGAGGGCGGTAGTGATACCACTGCACTGTCCTTTCTACTGAGGTACACATGGGTGAATAGCAGTGCGCATCGGCCCGACATTATCGGCGAATATGCGCTCTTGGAGAGAGGTGCTTGTCTTGCCGCCACACAACAAGGTGCCCCCTCATCTTCATGGGCCCACCTTCATCTCTCTCCCACACACACTCCCTTTCTTTTCGATGTGCGTAGCTGATGCGAAACAGAACAAGCACTAGTGCAGCACGCATGCGAAGGGCACAGAATGCGCTGCTCCTCCTCCACACCTACGGCTACGCCCACCGTAGCGAGAAGCTCCAACTTGCGGCATTACCGCGCGCTGCTGCAAGTCATGACCTACGCCAGCCAACGGGAGCAGACAGCAGAACAAGTGGTTCGCGACGCCATGGTGGGAGGCGTGGTGGTGCCCTTCACTGTAACGCACAACGCGAATGCACCTGCTGTGGCGATGAAAACTGGAGACTCACCCTGCATCACTCCCCTGGATGCGCCCGTAAGCGCTGACAGTTCGTCACGCGAGGAGGTGGGCATTATCACGCTTCTGATGCCGTCGTCAAAGTTTATCGGGACAGCAGCGTCGCTTCTTGCCGACGGCTTCTTCAGCTTCGCACCGCTCTCCTCCACGGTAGACAAGTCGCGAAGCACCTCTTATCAGCATCGCTCCGAATGCCAGGTTCGCGACCTCTTCACCTTGATTATGCTTCTCTTTCCGGATTGCTTCATCGCCGAAACACTTCCACGCACACTTTTGGAGATGCGGGAAGCGGAGGGGTCAGTCTCGGAGACGCAGTCGAGCAACCGCGCTGAGAGCGAGGTTCAGCACCCGAGTTCTGTTTCAAGGGTCAGCCCGCCCATTTCGCCCACGCCGCCCATCCTGCCGCGCGGCCGGTGCACTCCGTCGGCGCAACGCATCCAAATGAGCGTGACCGAGGGTCGGGGTATTGCGGTCGATGCAGAGTCAACGTCGAACAGCGTAGACGATGCAACAGTTGGCGGCCTCCAGGCTGCACCGCTGGAAGGGTCGCTAGGAGTACTCACACCTGCCAAGCTCGTCACCACTGACGCGGGTGCCACTGATGGGGAGAGGTTGGGAGTCAGCAGCGCGAGCGCCTCCATGACGGCAAACATGATGCCGCTGCCGATTGTGAGCGCGGTGCCGCTTTCGCTCGACGTGCTTGACGTGCTCCTGGAGTCTCGAAGGTCTTTGGCCGTTGTGCTGCTGTCCCTGATAAACGACGCGCTGCGCGAAGTGCAGTACCGACAGCTTGAGCAGTCTCACACATCGGCAACAGCGACTCGGTCGACGGCAGCTGCAAGACTCCCATCGTGTGAGGGTGGTGTGCTGCAGTTCTCTGCGGAGGTACTCCTGACAGCGAAGCTGCTGCTCATGTCCGTGATCTCGGCGTCTGCAGTCTGGCGACAAAGATTCTCCAAGACAATGGAAAGCACTAAAGCGGTGCTTCAGGGAGCTGCGCTTCTGCCGTCGCCTCCGCCATCTCCGTTTCACGTTTTTAGTGAGCTGCTGGGCGAGGATGCCGAAGGCGCGACGCCGTTTTTAACCCTGCCGGTTGAACGGTGGAGCTGGGGCAAGGAGAAGGACGCACTTGGGCAGTGGTATGACCGGCTTCTTGATCGACTCCTGGCGGCGACAGACGGCGCCGGTGTGCGAGTAGATGCGTACTTGAAGAGCGCGAAGTCGACCGCAGTAAGTTGCGGGCGCAGCGTCTCGGCTTTTCCTGCTCTTCTCCTGCACCGGCCGTCCGACGGGCAACCGGCGGTGGAGATGAGTCTTGCTTCTGTAGCGCGATTGAGTGGCTCTGTGCGGCTTCCCTCGCTACCTATTCAACAGGGTGAGCTGCACTTGCTACTTTGCCCGGGGGTGCCGGAAGGCAAGACTGGTCTGCTGCAGGCTCGCGGGCACGAGCTTCTGTTGGATGCAACGGCGTCGCCTACTGCGGACTTTTTTCAGGCATGCGTGTCCTCGGCGTTCACTGAGGCGCAACTGCAGCCGTCCGGTGATGCGGTGCCGCGGCTGTTTCGTCAGCGATTCACAGATCTCTCGTCAACTGAGCAGGGCATCGTTACCGCTGCATTGTGTGATCCTGCGACGTTATCGGTAGTGTTGGAGAAGAATGCCGCTATGCTAGCGCGGCTCACGTTGTGGTGCCGCAACCGTTGGCCGCCGTCATTAGACGCCTCGACTATGCTGGCGAGTACAACGAGCCAGTCGGATGACGTAGTCAAGGAGAATGAAGGCCCCAAAGCGGCGCACTCGATCGGTGATCAGGTGGAGCAGCACATCCTTTTTCAGCGTCCGTTCAGTGCTGCAGTGGGGCGGTATGTACGTGAGCTGGTGACTTTGAGGGGGCTGAGCAAGGATGTGCTCGAGGCGTGGATGCGGCACGTATGCACTGGTGCTGATGCTGCGGCTGGTGCTGCCGTCGACGGCAGTATTCCGTCTCCGCATCGTGCCATGTTCTCAGCTTTGGTGAAGTTTGCGGTGCTGCATAATCGGTGGCGGCTCAATCCAGAGGTGGAGGCGCTGCAGAAAGAGTATGCCATGTAGCCGGAAAGTGAAGTTTGGGCGCGTTGGTCGACAAAAACGAATCGCGGAGGCGGCGTCGCAGCTTCTCCTCTCGTCCGACGCAGCGCTACCGCACACGAGCATCCAGCATGCCGACAACGTCCCTTTCTTCCAATGTTTTTGTGTGAAAAAGGGAGGAGGGGCTTCTCGTGGCAAACCGTTTCGGAATATCTGCCCTCCGATCCGTCTTCAAGCGCCTCTCAAGAGCACCCATAAAACCCACGTTCACCATCGACCTGGTGCGCTTCTCTCTCGCCGTAATGAGGCGCCTTCTTTTTTTTTGTGTGTGTGTGTGCCCGGCCGGCGGGCTTGTGCTCGAGTGGAATGACACGCCGGACTTGTCTGTCGAGGTTCATACGCACGCATACATATATATATATCATGGGCCGCAACGCACATGCGCAGACTCTCGCAAAAGACGATTCAAAGCAGCTCTCTTTATACATACATATGTAGAGTTTTTTGTTGTTGATGGGTGCCGGTGCGCTCCTACGTGAGAGGAAGAGGGCGGACGCATACGCATGTGTATAGGTTGTTTCCTGCTTTCGAGGGTGGTGAATTTGTGCGCGTAAGCTTGGCTGCTTAATCCTTCTACATGCTTCTTACTGATGGCTCCCCTCAGGTGGGTTTCTCTCTTTGTGTGCGCGTGTGGATGCGTACGCTGCGCTGCAGGACATCGCCGCACCTCGGCGGTGAGTGTGTTGGTGTGTGTGTGTGTGCTGTCGCTAGATTGTTGAGATATATATATATGTGTGATGTGCTTGTGTGTGCGCTCGGTTCCCTTCTCTCCCGTTCCTACAGCGTCTTTTTTTCTTCCAGCTTCATGTGCCGCCGGCGTCTTCTTACTTCGATGAGCGTCTGGACCATTCGGCCACCCATCGACGTTCGCTCCTCGTGCCACACCACACATGCCACCGCTTACTTGTGTGTGCTTTGTTTTTCCATCTTTGGTCTCGCTGTGTGGCATAACTTTTTCGATCTTTTGTTTCGTTTGCTGTGGTGGTGGTCCCGTATGCTGCTCCACGATGAGCGCGCACGTCAGCAGCGAAAGGAAACGAAGAAAAAGAAAACCGAAAACACAGTAACGACTACTTTCCGACCTTGCCAATTGCCTGTCCTCTGATGCGCTTGCATCTTTCCAGGCGCGGGTAGGCTTTGTGCACACACACACACACAGACAGACACACAGACACATCCGCCAGGCAGATCTACCAGCTTCAGAAGTTCCCCCACCAACATCCTACTTATGTCACGTTTAACGTCCACAAGACACGTGCAACTCGCGTGTCGCAGGCTAGGACACTTTCAGAAATTACTGCGATACGTAAAATACACCATGATGCGAATTATGGAGCATGACCAAAAGGGACACAGGAGTCTGCTGTTGCTTCTTGCAGCCAGCAGGCAGAGTTGGTGGCTTGGTTAGCAAACCATCACAAAGAAACAAACACCCTGCGTACTTTGCTGACTAGAGGGCGATGACACCGGAATAGCGGCTCCCTTTCTTGTCCCTCGCTCAACTGCCTTGCGCCGACAGGGCCATGGAGCGCACAGGGTGCCTTGAGTCGGCCCTTTTGTGCTCCACCTTCACCTACTCTCTCTCTCTCTCTGCTTCAACTTCGTCTTCTCGTGCGGGTGTATATATCGACCCTCCCTGTTTCCGTCCCTCTCCTCCACCTCATCTTCTCACCTGTAACCGATAGTGTTTTTTGTCAGATAAGATTCAAACATGCGCAACTACAACAACTTCAACCGCGTGTGGAAGGCGCCGCGTCGTCCGTTCGAGAAGGAGCGCCTCGACCGCGAGATGAAGCTGTGCGGCCAGTACGGTCTGCGCTGCAAGCGTGAGATCTGGCGTGTGAACATGACGCTGTCCAAGATGCGCCGCACGGCCCGTCTGCTGCTGACGCTGCCGGAGAACCACCCCCGCCGTCTGCTGGAGGGTTCCGCCATCATGCGCCGCTGCCACGAGTATGGCTTCCTCGACGAGGAGAAGGACAAGCTGGATTACGTGCTGTCGCTGACGGTGCCGGACATTCTCGAGCGCCGCCTGCAGACCATCGTCTTCAAGGCCGGTCTCGCCAAGTCCGTGCACCACGCCCGCGTCCTGATTCAGCAGCGCCACATCGCCGTCGCCAAGCAGATTGTGACGATCCCGTCCTTCATCGTGCGCGTGAGCAGTGAGCGCCACATCGCCTTCGCTGATGCTTCGCCGTTCGGCAACGGCCGACCTGGCCGCGTCAAGCGCGTGCGCGCGAAGGCCGCCAAGCGCCACGCCGGCGGCGGCGATGACGACGAGTAAGATGGAAGAAGCACGCCCTTGTGCCGCACCGGCGTGGAGACGCATTGTGCAGGCTGAAGGCGTTTGCCTCTCATACGATCGACGCTTCGAGTACCTTTGGGCTCCCTGCGTCGCACGTGTACAGAGCGGCCCGACCCCCCCCTCGCGTCCGTCTTGTACGCGGCACTGACTGGGCACGTATACGACGTTGTGAAAACGCCCCGATCGTTTCGTTTTGCTTTTTTTTGCTTTCCTCTATGATCATCATTTCACCGCCCAAATCCCTACACAAAGCATGCGCATCCACGCATCCACCATGGCAGGAGTTGTCGCTGGGGGTTTTCTCAGCGAGGACGTCATCTCCGTATTTGCCCGTACCGTCTCGCGTTTCTTTCGTCCGAGTTCTCGGACGGCGCGAATCTGCCTCCACGTGCCACTGACTATCCGCCGCTAAGTTTGCTTGTGTGGTTGACTTTCAACAGCGAGCGGCGACAGTTGGTGTGGCAGGCGCGGCGGAAAAGCAGACGCGGATATCAACACTATGGATGCTGAGTCGTTGCCAGCTCCATGGGCGGCAGCATTACGTTTCGCAGCCTGCCATCCAGAAGAGCGTCCCTCCCCCAACCAGGTATCGCGCTGTAAATGTGTGTATGCTCCGCGCGACCTCAGAGGACTGTAGCGCGAGCGGCCCTATCACCCACCGCACATGGGCTGCTCTGCGCCTCTGCGTTTTATGTGCGTTTCCACTCTCCGCTTCACTGCATCACCGACACGCCCCTCACCCCCTTCCCTCACGCACACAAACACACACCACGGCAACGTCCTACACAATGCGCGCCTCCCGCGCGACTCCACAGTAAACTAGGTTTCTCAAGCTCGAAGTCAATCCACCACTATCTCATACTATACACACCCCATATCCTCTACCCCTTTGACCATTCAAAACATCCGCCATGTCGCGTGTAACGATCTTTCAGAGCCAGCTGCCGGCGTGCAACCGCCTCAAGACGCCGTACGAGTCGGAGCTGATTGCGACGGTCAAGAAGCTGACGACACCGGGCAAGGGCCTCCTGGCGGCGGATGAGTCGATCGGCTCGTGCACGAAGCGGTTCGAGCCGATTGGGCTGAGCAACACGGAGGAGCACCGCCGGCAGTACCGCGCGCTGATGCTGGAGGCGGAGGGCTTCGAGCAGTACATCAGCGGCGTCATCCTGCACGAAGAGACGGTTGGCCAGAAAGCGAGCAACGGGCAGACGTTCCCAGAGTACCTGACGGCGCGCGGTGTTGTGCCTGGGATCAAGACGGACATGGGACTGTGTCCGCTGCTCGAGGGCGCAGAAGGGGAACAGATGACGGAGGGCCTGGACGGCTACGTGAAGCGCGCGTCTGCCTACTACAAGAAGGGATGCCGCTTCTGCAAGTGGCGCAACGTGTACAAGATCCAAAACGGAACGGTGTCGGAGTCCGCAGTGCGCTTCAACGCGGAGACGCTCGCGCGCTACGCGATCCTGTCGCAGATAAGCGGGCTTGTGCCGATCGTGGAACCGGAAGTGATGATCGACGGCAAGCACGATATCGACACCTGCCAGCGCGTTTCAGAGCACGTGTGGCGCGAGGTGGTGGCGGCGCTGCAGCGCCACGGCGTTATTTGGGAGGGTTGCCTGCTGAAGCCGAACATGGTGGTTCCCGGCGCCGAGTCCGGCCAGACGGCGGCACCGGCACAGGTGGCGCACTACACGGTGATGACGCTTGCGCGCACGATGCCGGCGATGCTACCTGGCGTGATGTTCCTGTCCGGTGGGCTGAGCGAGGTCCAGGCGAGCGAGTACCTGAACGCGATTAACAACAGCCCGCTGCCACGGCCGTATTTCCTGAGTTTCTCGTACGCGCGCGCGCTTCAATCTTCTGCGTTGAAGGCGTGGGGTGGAAAGGACTCCGGCGTCGCTGCCGGACGCCGCGCTTTCTTGCACCGCGCGCGCATGAACTCGATGGCGCAGCTTGGCAAGTACAAGCGCGCCGACGACGACGCCTCCTCCTCGTCCCTGTACGTCAAAGGCAACACCTATTAAAACCCTTTTGCGCGTCATGGTCGAGATGACTGGCATGGCTGCGCGTCTCTCTTGTGTGAATCGAGGGCATTGAAAAGAGGGCTCTCTCGTTTCCTTTTTCCCTTGCAAGCGCATCCCATGCAGTGCCATTTTCGTGTTGACGGAGGCTCTCTCAGGCGGCTGCCGCGACTTTCGAGTTCGGATGTAAAGGGCTCAAACGTGCCTCTCCTCATCTCACGCAATGACGACAGCCTGTCGGCTATCGACTGAGTGGGAGGATGCGGGCGCGCGCGCCGTAACTTCTCTTTATCTTTGTGGGCATTCCAAAGTACGCTGCACGATTGCCATGGAGAGCGTAGTGCCCTACTCGGCATTCATCTCGCCATTCTCCTGCCCTCCCTCCCTTCACAAACATGAAAAGAGAAGTAATGCGTATGCAACAGAAGCTAAGCGCACAACGTGTATGAAAGACTCGTGTCCCGCATGCATGCATATATATATATATATGTACACATATACGCACATGGGGACGCACTGATCGCTCCTGACATGGGTGACGAGGCACTTCATCTGCACACTACTGAGTAGGTTGCATCGTCTCCTGTCAAGCAGCATCTATGGAGATATTATCTCTCCCGTCCCTCCGTGCATACACATACACATCTATCTATATCGACATCATATATATATATATATGTGCGCGTTACTGGTGGCATCGCTGCGTGTGCACAGGGCCTCTTTGCTGGTTCTCCTTTTTTTCTTTTCCCTTCTTCCTTTTCTTTTTTTTTTCTACAGTTCATTGTGGCGATGTATCCCGTCGTACATCCAGGCAGGCACGCGCGTGCACACACGCACATGCACACACAAGGAAAAGAAAAGAAACGAAGTTGGGCTTTTCGTCCATCTATTTGAGTGTGTACCCTCAAAAGCAAAAAAACGAAACACAACAACAAAGGAACTGAAGAAAGAAAGAAGGAAAGAAGAGAGTTGCTGGAAGAATGATGCTTCGACAATATTAAAAAAAAAAGAACATTCTGTTTTGCGTGTGTGTGTGTGCGTTCTCGAACATTATACCACGAACAGCTCAACAAGTGTACGCATAATGAACTGCAGCTCGTCTAGCTCTCTTGCACCATGCTTGAATCCACGCCGTCCGGAACGAGCCGTCCGGCCCGGAAATGAAGCCGTGCATCTAGCCGACCTCTTTATGTGATTCCTCGTCCCTTCTTCGCACACACGCTGCGCCATCGGCGCCAGACGGAGGCGCGGTGTGGACTGCATGCCTCGCGCCAAAGCGGCCCGCGTCCGGGGTGACATGCTCGAGGGCGGACGCCGCGGGTGCTCCACGTGCATGCCGGATGCGCGCAGGGAGGAAGGCCACCAGCCCCCGGCCAGGCCCCTCCGAGACCCTGCACATCCTGCCTGTGTGCCATGCTTCTCCGTCTCAGTCGCCTCCACCCGCGGCATGCCATCACGTGGTGCGGTGACGCTTCACATGGGAGGCTCTGGAGGACTCGGCGGTGCACGTCGGGAGTGCTCTCATCCCGCTTCCGGCATCTCTGCCCCGTGAAAGCCCACCCCGGTCGGATCGAGGAGAGATGCCGCGTTTCTCGTACACATGCACATCGGCGCTGTCCCGTATGCATCTCTTCGCACCTTTTCGCTTCATCACTCGTGCTCCTTATTCCCCTGGATGTTTTCCTTGGATGTGATGCCCGATGCCCCAGCTGTGCATGACAGTCCCCGTGCACAGCACTCACATGTCTGCGTCCTGAGGCCTGTTTCAGGACGACGCTGTTGTTGTCTGCGTGACCCGCTAGCTGCATCCTCCAGTTCCAGGGATGCCATGAATGATGTCTGAAGGGGTTGCCGGCTTGTGCTGCAACAGGTGGGGGCGCTGGTATGCGTCTGTGGTGGCAGTGGGCATTCCACCCTCTGCTGCACCCGCACGCCTCTCATTAGGAGTGGGTGTGTGTCAAGCAGAAAGGGACCCGCGGATAGGCATGCGCGTGCGCACAGAGAGCTCGCAGCTTGTCGTGCTGAGGGAGACACAGAGGGGCATCCATAGACACCCGACGGGGAAGCCCCTGCAGCTCGGGTGGGACGTGCGTAAGCAGGTCAGCTTGCGCAGCGGAGAGCTGCTGCTGGTCGCTGTGCCGCGCACCGGCGAGTGCGTGCCTTGTTTCGGGGGACGCTCACCCCGCTGCCTGGCGTGCTCGAGCGTCCAGCACGCCACCTTTCAGAGGACGAATCTTAGTTTGGCCTGCATGACATCCTTGCCCGCGGAGGATGTGGGGAGTGTGGCGTGATGAACACAGATGACGTGGTGCCGTGCCGGCGTACGGTTGCGCTGCAAGCCCAGGGGCCCACCACCATGATGGGGCGAAGAGGGCCCAGGAGGGATGGTTCGGCGGCTCCGCATGCACGCCTGGCCATCTTCGATTTGTTCTTGTGGGCGGGGCGATGGCGTGGGAGATCCATGATGCGGCGAGTGTGCTGCGGGCCGCGGTTGGGCCTCTGAGGCGCCGTGATGTGCACAGCCGAGGATGCCGGCGTAGGGCCGACAAACGCCGCGGCTGTCTCTGTGTACCTTGCTGGCGCTGCTGGAGCCTGTCTCGCAGAACGGTCGCGTAGTCGTCGCGAGGCTATTCGCTGGAGGGGCTTTCGCGACGGGTGGTGGTCGGCGTGACAGGGCGGGCGGAGTGAGAGTGCAGCAGGACTGCATTCATCTCTCGAGGCTGGATGTATGATGAGCATGACCGAGAGAGGGCGGCACGCAGGGCAGCGTCGCAAGAGCTGCTTCCAATCGCGTCAGCTCTGGCGTGCAGAGCGCTGCGTAGGCGGCGTCACCAGAGGGGCCCGCCTTCGTGGGTGTGTTGTTGGCCGCCGTCGCGTATCTTGCCGTGGCCTTGCGGGACACCTCGGTGTGCGTCTGCGTGACGGCGTCGGCGGTGTGCCGTGCGGTGGTGTGGTTATGGCTTGCACACGTCAGGTGCTCATCATTGGGCCAATCGTGTGGGGTGGCCCCCTCCCTGGCCGGCTGGGTCTTCATCTCGTGTCGGACACCGGGCCGCGCGAGCCGGCCCCCGCCCCGATGGCGTGTGGGCTGCGTGCGATATTGCCTGGTGTGTGGAGATCCTCCTATGCCGCGAGGTGACTGTTAGGTGTGCAGCCCGAGGTGGTGTGTATGCGCCCCGCAGGGACGTGACAGCACAGCCGCAGCGCCGCTGCTGCGCCGTTGTCGTTGAGAAGAGGGGGAGCGCGTACAGTTGTGCCCGTGTCGTCCTCTGTGAGCACGGGGACGCCAGCGGCGTGCCTCCTCTCTCTTGCTGCGCCGGGGTGCTGGAAGGCTGGTACGCCTGGTGCCCTGTGGGGCCTGTAGGGCCTGTGGGAGTGAACTGCGCGTGTTGCACAATGCAGACCCCTGTATCGACGCTTCGTGACGGGGGCGGGCCAGCCAACAGTGGTGCGCTTCGTTGCGCGCACTGGCAGTTGCGCTGCGTCTGGCGCTGGCGGGGCCACGGGCTGCTTCCTGCATCAGCGCCTCGCTGCCAAATCAGAAAGCAGGAGTTGGGGGCCGTGTACTCGTTGCATCGCCGGCACGACTCGCCGTGAGCTGGTACGAGCTTCATGGTTGATCGCAGTTCTCGTCAACGAGCCCGCCCAGCGCTGTCTAGCGATACGAAGAGTGGGTACTAGACCGTGAGGTAGCACAGTGCGGTGGCCGGGCATCACCAGGGCAAAAGCGAAGTGGTGCTGAAATAACGTGAAGCGTATTTTCCTTCCGTAAAGAACAGATTACTATCGCGACGACTGCAAGCGTTGCCGGGTGGAGTCGTGCAATGGAGGTTTTCAAGCTTTGGGGATAGTGTATAGCATGAGCTGCCAGCCCTCTGTAGACATGCTCGCGATTAAGCGTCATGCTGCCGGCACTCACGTGGCCGTCAAGCGAACGGAGTTGCGTTCACGACGGTGGCAAGCCTTTGCGCGGTAACCTCAAAGCAAGACGGAACCAATCTCAGTCGCTCAGCCGCTTCCTTTGCCGATGGCAAAGGGAAAGGATTTATGTCGTCGTTTTCATTCTGGTTGACGATCCGCCGTTGCCGCAGCGTTCGCCCCCCCCCCCCGCTCTCCTTTCTCCTGCCGGAGATGCGAAGACTTCTGTTGGGGCTCACGTCAACCGATAATGTTTTTTTTTAATTGTCTTTCTCATATGGCTCTCGTCTCAGTAATGGTCTCCCACGTATTCCTTCACACCCTTTTCGCTCGTGCCTCGCCGGGTACCCGCCAGAAGACGTTTCGCAACGTGCTACAAACCTGCTTGTTCACCCTTCTGTTGTCACTGTACGAGGGATCTCATCGGCTGTGATCGGCATCATGATCGAAAACTACGATACGATTACCGCAGGAAAGCGACTTACGCCGGAGGATTTAGACCAACACATTAAGCGGCTAACAGCGCCACGGCGTGAGGTGGAACTGCGTGACCCGTTCGAGGTGTGTCCGACGAAGCGAATCTCGCCGGAGGCGCTGTCGAGGATGACGGACCGTCTCTATACCCAGAGCCTCCAACACAAACAAGAGCGTCTTGCGGCGGCAGAGCAGGCCGCTTACGGTGCGCACACGCGCGGCACCTTACTCAGATCCGCACCACTTTCACCACAGGACCAGGAGACATCCGTGAGGCGATTGTTCAACGATGCACTCGAACGGAAGCAGACGAACATGGAGCAGCTCCGCCGACAACACCAATACCACCGCCCCACCAACGAGACAAAGGTCCCGCTAAACATGTTCGTGCAACATATGTACTACGACCGCCTGGAGGCCAAGAAGAAGACGGAGAAACGCCTTTACGACACGTACCTGGCACCGACAGAAATTCACACCGGCACCATTTCTCGCGAGAAAGCCGACGAGGCATCGAATCGCCTGTGCACCACGAAGGCGGGGGCGTAGTTGTCGCGCGGCAAGTCGGTGCTCGTGTAGCCTTTTATTTTTTTCTTTTCGTCGTATGTACACTATGTACGAAGTGTCTTCTCCGTACCCTCTCCCCAACGCTGCAGCTCGTATCCTCCATTCTGATCGTGTGCGCTTGTGAGTGATACCCGTTTGTGGCTGTCCAGCGAGCAAACATAGCATCGACGCGACGGCGGCACTACCGTGTTCTTTGTTTTTCCTCTTCCTGAGGCCCTTTCTGCCAAAAGGAACCGTGACGCACAGAAGAGATGTCTCGCGCTCGGTCTTTGCGGCGGCGTACTGACCTCCCTCTGCTCCTCATGCACACAGGCGATTCGTGAGCCATGCCTCGTTCACGGACGCATCTTTCTTCCCTTGCGCACTTTATCTTCATATCCTTCCCCCCGCCCCCTGCTCTATCGCCGGCGCGTGGGGTGTATATATACATGCATGCATATATATATATATATACACATAAATATGTATGTATGTTATCTTTCACACCGCTGCCACGCATTATTGGCTCCGGAGCCGGCACACACGACGTCATTTAAAGCGGAGAGGCCCTTCCCATCCTACTCCTTTTGTGTTTCCCTTTTTGTTTCTGCCAACAGCGTACTGTGAGTGCAATCACCCCCGCCCCTCACCCACCAGGGCCGACCACCCCGTGTTTGACATGGCCGACGCCGCGGCGTACCTCAAGCTTGGTAAAAAGATCCAGTCTAGTCGATTCGGAAGGGCCGGCGTGGCTCGAGAGGAAGCAACCGTCATCAAAAACGACGGATGTGCGGCAGCTGCTAGCGACGGTGGCACTCCTGGCATAGATGTCACCTCCAACAGTACCACAAGTGGTTTGGTTGTGGTGCAAGTGAATGACGCGCAGCGTGAGGTACAGCAACTGCCAATGAAAAAGAAAAGGGTGGCGAAGCGATCACGCAGCGGCAGTGACGAAAAGGACCGACCTGCAGCGCCACCGGCGAAGTCGAACTCGATGGTGAATGCTACACCCGCGACAAGCACAGGCCAGCCCCCCTCGGAGGACTTATCCACCAGAGGCGTAGTCTTCGAAGATGGGTTAAATTTGACAAATGTGGCGTCGCCCACGGCGCCGGTTCCGCCGGTAGAAGGGGTGGCTCAGCGGATCAATCTCATGGCGAAGTGGTTCCCTGCGTCCTTGCAAGAGCGCAAACTTGACGCAGCGGTGGCACCCTCCATGATGTTTGTGGAGGCGACTGTCGACCGCGTGAACAAAATGCGTGAATATGTCCTTATCCTCCGTTACGGCATCGAGGATGTGGAGGCACTCTTGGAAGAATCGCGGCAAACCCAGTCGAATGTGTGGGGAAAGGAGTCGGCAGACGGCAATTCGACTCATCAGAGGCCGCGGCGAGAATACTGGGACCTGTCGAGTAGCGAGGTTCGTGAGCTAGTGCGCTCGGTTGGTCTCCCGACTTTCGCGCAGGCGCTGGCTGAGTTTTCGGATGCGGTATTCGGCTCGCACTGGTCAGCTGCAGCGGCTGTCTACCGCCTCTTATCTCGGCGTCGTCGTGTTTGTGCGCCGATGGACTACAACATCAAGGCCTGGCATGAGTATCTCAATACTCACGGGCCAGAAGGCGGGCGCCCGCCACGGCTTTCGGATGTCCTGTGGCTGAGTGCCGCTAGTGCCTCGGCGATGTTCACCGCCACGGCAAGCCGGCTGCTGCGCGGTGCGCGCTGCTGCGCGGAACAGATCAGCGTGTCGGATGCTTCGCTGGACGACAGAGCGTCATGCACAGCGTCTGAGGGCGACTCGGGGCCCTCAGATCGACCGAGGTTCTTTGACAACACCGAGACTGCGGCTGAAGAGAACGAGCCGGTGTCGACGCGCGTCTGGCTGATGTCCGCGCCTGTTATTTTTCCGCCGACGCTTAGTCATGAGCAGCGGGCTGTGCTCTCTTTTCTGCGCTTTCTCATGCCGACCTCTCACTCGTTGCGCGAGCGTACGACCTCGGTGGGCTACGGCGTGTGGCTCTTCGCGGCTTTCAGCGCACTCGACATCCCGCTAGACCCTGACACAGACCGCCTGGCGCATGACCTATTCCGCACCTGCTGCCGACATCTTCGCACACTCGCAGCCTGGCAGGGTGTGTCCGGCAGCACCCGCGACTTGCTGCTGAGCAAGCTCCATCCTCGCAGGCCCGACGCGGCTCCACCTTTGTATACCTCCCTCGACGACATTCGCAGAGAGGATGTGCTCGCGCTGTACACGATCGTCGTCGTTCTTGCCCGCTTCTTCCGTCAAAACCAGGACCATTTCATGCCTTTGTGAGTGTTTCCACAACGCCGCTGGCAGAGTACGATTCACGCGCATTCCTTGCAGTGCGCCACTTTGTTAGCCTGCATCCGTATATCTGTGCGCTTGTGGGAGTGTGGCGGGAGTGGCCTGTGTGTGCGTGTGTGCGTACGTTGGCAATGGACATGATCATAGGCCCCCCTCCCTTGAGCCAGCTTCCAGTATAAGCTCGCTAAAAGGGATAAAGAAAAGACAGCGGACTCGCCTGCCGTCATGGGCGGCCACAAAGTGATCCGATCCTCCATCATCTGAATCTTGTCAGGAGGCCTGTTTTTTCTTGTCGTTGTCCCAGCGCTTTTGCTGACCTCTGATAGCCAGTTCAGGAGGGGGAGGGGCGCCGCGT
Source organism: Leishmania infantum JPCM5 (assembly GCF_000002875.2). Taxonomy (NCBI): domain Eukaryota; phylum Euglenozoa; class Kinetoplastea; order Trypanosomatida; family Trypanosomatidae; genus Leishmania; species Leishmania infantum. The sequence goes on from NC_009420.2 coordinate 473,555, forward strand.
CGCGGCACCAGGACCCAGCCACCCACGCACAGTGTGTGTGGGGACGCCAAGCACCTACGGCGTCAGGTGGGGGTGGGCCATCAGAGCGATTTGCCGCTGCCGGCGTCGGCGGGGAGACACGCCTGTGCCACCCGTATGACGCGGCAGAGCGTCCGTGCAGCTCGAACGCACCTCACACCCGGCTCTCGGTCTCCACTGGTGGTGGTGGTGGTGGTGGGAGGGGGTGGGGGGCCTCTGCGCCACTCCGGGGGAGCGGAGTTGGTGAGAAGAGTTTGGGGCACAGGCCGTGCTCGGGTGACTGAGTCGGCGCCTTGCGGCAACGCGTGCCTGCCGCTGCTTCGCACCGGGCTGATGGGAGCCTCTGAACGATTGGGAGAAAATGGAATTGAACTCTTGCTGAGTGGCAGAGGAGACGCTGTGGCACTTGATAAAAAAAATCGGTTTGTGTCTAACAGAAGCCACTGCACACGAATTCAAGGCGTGCTTGCACATTTCTTAAAGGTGCGCATGATAGGCTATCCGAGGTACTCCTCATGGGATTGCTCTTGTCGCTCTTCTGCCCACTCCTCTTACTCCTCACATCCCTCGAACACGATTCCGTCTCTGTTTTTCATCTTGGCCTCTCAATTCTTTTGTATGAATGCCTTTTGGGCCGCCTCCTTCCTGTATGGCAATTCGAGGCGGGAGACGACGACGCGCACTTTGGGTGCATTTTAGTTTTATGTGTCGTTTGCATACGTGTGGGCGTGTGTGTGTGAGAGTCATTGATGGCATTCCGTGTGTTCTAGCGGCATAGAATCATCTCTCGTTTCTTTTTCTTCACCTCCGCATACACACACACACACACACACGCACAAGCATACGTATACGTACGCATACATACGCACCGGGGCACTCGGTGGGTTCCGACAGCGTTTTGACGAGCTGGTGAAGCTTATCACCTCTTTTATGGGGTGAGGTGTGGGGGTTAATTTATGAATATTGAGCGCATAGACGACACCACATTTCTCACTCCGCTCCCTCTTTCTTTCCCAACACTAACCACAAGCACCACGAAAGCCAACACCCTGTCTAACGAGCCTTCCCGCGCTACCGTTGATATCGGAGACCACGCACGCCGACTCTCACACAGAGGAATCACTGCCATGTTCACGTTGTTATGTTGCGCAGACTTGGCGGGCAACAAGGTGAACCTCGAGATCGCCCTAGAGACCTTTCCAGCCACGCTTCGGTGCCTGGAGAGTGACATCGCTCGTATTTTTAGCCGTGAGGTGGAGGAGTCGGGTACAGGAGAGCATCGCACAAATGTGGCGGAACCCTTTCAAGTAATGAGTGTCGTCATCTACGATGACGTGCTGCTGCGCTGGACAAAGCTCAAATCACTGGCACAACTGCACGAGTACGACCAGCTGTATGTCTTTCAGCCGCAGACGCAGTGGCACGTGGACCTGCAGAAGGAGCTGCCACCCCCGCGGCCACCAGCGCGCAGTCGAGCATCCTCCCTAACTGGGACCTCGGGCGCGTTGGCATCGCTGCATGTCAACGGCCGCGCGTCCTCTCCGTGGCCGAGGAGCGGTCTTAGCACTCGAGTTTCTGCCGCCGCGGATGTCGATACATCGCATTCACCTGTTCCGAGCCGGTCGCCGGCGCGAGCACAGTTGGAGGAGCATCGCCGTGAGGAGGAGCGACTGGCGCACCGGTTGGCAACCCTGCGGAGGGAGCGGGAGCTCCTCGAGCGTGAGGCGCAGCGGGAGGAAGAGGAGGAGCGTCGCCGCCGCTCCCTCGAGACGTACCGGCTGCTGAAGTGCAAGGAGGAAGAAATATGGTCTCAGCGGGACGCATTAGCGAGGGCGGAGGAGGAGTTCCGCCAATTTCTGGCGGAGAAGCAGCGATTGATGGGGCAGTCCCCAACGCCCTGAGTGAGGGGAAGCCTCCGGAAAATCACATGCCTTCGCCGCGCTGGCGACTGCCCCTCACACTGGTGCACGTCATACCTCTCAGCGCGTCGAGCGTCTAGTCCTCTTTTCGCGCTTCCCCTCCGTCACTGGATGTCAAGGCCACTCTCTCCCCCCCGTCGCCTTCCTCGCTAGACTGTATATCGCGAACGCACACAGAGAAACGCAACCGAAGAAAATGAAAATAACCTCGTCGAATATACACAATGCCGGTTGGCACCCTGCAGAAGTGATAGTGGCTCTCGTTTGGCGAAGCGCTTTGCCGGCAACTGGGCAGTACCGAGGCATATAGGCTCGTCGCGAATTAGAAGGGCTTCTTCTAACACACGTCGCTAGCTCGCTCGCTCCCTCTCTCTGCCTGCATGCTTGCATAGGATGCTTGTACTGGCACCCCTTTGCCGTGCGTCTCTACCGTTTGTTGGTGTATTCATGTATGCTTCTTCTCTTCTGCGCTTCTTTCTGTCCTTTCATCTGTAGTGCTTGCACGCCTCTCTGACTTGCACACAACCACGTCGTTGTGTAGGACGTCGGTACTCGCAAAACGCCGCGGTCGTGTTTCTGGTGTATGCGGCACCCTCTGTTCATCGCATAGGGGGTGTCTCGGCGGTGTTTTGTTCTTATCTGGGGGAAGTCGCTTGGGGGGGCCGAGATGCACAAGTAATTTACTTCGGAGACCAAACGGCACACGCCGGTAACCGCAGCGCCCTGCGCGGCCTTCTAGACTCCTTTGCATGAGTGCATTCACGGTAAGAGCACATCGTTTCTTAGTTGCCTTGCTGCGAAGATGCAACCTGGCGCCGAGATGAGCTGCGGCTCGTACGCGGCGTTCCACTCGTTGGGAAACGCACTTCGTCGACCGAAATCGGACTACAGCATATCACTGGAGGCCAGGGGTCGTAGCGAAAAAAAGATCCCCCATAAGAGCACGAGCGCAAGCTCGTACACTGCGGTAGAGCAAACAGGACCGCATCGTAGCTCCCCGCGCTGGAGCTTCGTTCGTGAGACGGCTGGTGTGATGCAGCCCGCAACGGCTGTGGCGAGAAGGACCCCTGCTTTGCTTTCGACCCCACGCGATCAGCGTACGCCCACGCCGCAGCACGCTCAGACGCCGCCGCGCAGTGAGCAGCACGTGACTATCGCTGGCTCTGATGCTTACATGGATGAGGCTGCCTCTGCACTTCTCTCGGAACTTCAGCAGGTGGTAGTGCGTGTGTCGCATCAGATGGTCGAGGAGCGGCGCCGTGCCGCTCAACAGCGCAAGCAGATCTGTGCGCTGGAGGTGATCGTGGCGGAGCAAGAAGCGATGCTGGATGCCCTGCGAGCGCAGCGCGATGCTGCACAGTGTGAAAATAGCCGGCTTCTGAAAAGCTACCAGCAGAAGTTACGCTGGCGGGGTGCCGACCCTGTTCAGGCGGCTCGACGTAGTCCTGACATTTGCGGCACATCGGGTACGCGCGTTTCAGCGGCGCAAGTAGACAACGTAGTGCAGGCTGAGTTCCGACGCCTCTCTACCATTTCTGAGCCATGTCTTTTTAGCGGGTTCGACGATGTAAGCCCTGGTGTCGCTGCCGTGTTGCGGTCGCTGGCGACGCAGGTACTTCAGCTGCAGGCTGCTGCGCAAAAAGACGAATTAGAGGCATGCAATATATCAAAGGACGCGCAACCTGCTCCGGTGCAGCCTCATGCAGCATCCTCGTCGCTTCGTGCAAGTGCACGAGCAACTTCGACTTCTTCGCTCCTGCCAGCTTTCAACAGGAGCGCACCAGCTGACGACCACGGCAAGGCTGGCGTCGTGGACCGCGTGACGCCGGTTGCGGCGCTAGAAAAGCGAAAGAAAGCATCCGTGTTTGCAGCTGCCACAGCGGGACCGAACTATTCTCCCTCGGAGAGAGCTGGTCACACAAATGGCGAGGAGGCTGAGTTGCACTGCGTCGATCTGGACGCCGGGACGAACGGCGATGCGCATGCAGCAGCATGCATGGCGTCCGAGGCAAGCGCATCGGTGGGGAGCTCCGTGTACGAGGATGCGGCCTCCATCTTGTCTGACATACGTGCCCGCTACGGTCTGTAACGTAGAGGGGTGCGAGTTGCGGAAACAGAGACGCCTCGGGAGAAGAGGCCGTATGGCGAAAAGAAAAAGATGTCAAGCTCACGTTTGGCTTGCGTGCGCTTGCATGTCGTCCGAGGCGTGGAGTGCGGTGGGAGGCCACGCTGCTGCTGGCAACTGGGGCGCCTGGGCATACTCACACTCATGCAGACGCGCAGCGAGTTGTAAATTCTGTCGTGATTCGATTTTCTTTTTCTAGAGGTGTACCGGTGCGCAGATGGCAATGTGGTTTTTTTTGCTTGAAAAACATGTACACACACCCTAGCAAAGGCGCAGCGCTTAACTTCAATGTACCGAGTGAAGGCCCGCATGCTTGCGTAAGTTGCTGTGTCCGTGTGCGCGTTGTCGATTCGCCGTTCGCTGTTTTCTGACCGGAGGCCGCGTATTCGCACGCTTATGTGATGCTGGTGCATCCTCCCCCCGCCCCTGCATGAAAGCCGGCCTCACCGTATGCACGCGTCTGCGCTTCGTTACAATTTTGTTTCGGCCTCATTCCTCATCATCTTCTCCCACACATGGACGACAATCTACGTAACCACGTACTTGTCTGACGACGCACCTTTGCAAAATACTCTGTTTCTTGTCGGAGAGGTGGACAATCTATCCGTCACAGGCGATAGCCCGACTACCCATCCGGTGTCCACGCTACACATACACACGCACAGGCTTCTACGTACCGGTACGCCTTTCCTTTTTCGGCACTCAGTCTCAATGTGGAAGGCGGTTTGTCGCAGAAAAGATGCCGCGCTTGCAATGCTTCCAGTCCGTTGTAGGCCACCAATGTGTTGCCGTGCCCTCCTACGCACCCGGACATCCTTCGTCTCTGGCGTCGTTTCGACGGCCTGCCCTGTGCTGGTGATGTCGGCGCGGCGATGGTGCGCGACACCGCCGCCACACGGCACCGGCTCCTCTGGTTCACAGTCCATAGATGAGGAGGCTGTCGTTCGCGCTGCCAAGTGGAGTTCGTCCAACTTCGAGGAGCGATTGGGCTTCCGTGCCGGTGAGACTATCACTGAGGAGCGTCTGAAGCGCCACTACCGCATTCTTGCAAAGCACTACCACCCGGACACGTCTGCGGGAAGCGGCAGCAGCAACGGCGTAGGGTGTGAGGGGGAGACAAGCGCTGGCAGGGATGGTGCCTTCCAGAGCATAAAAGAGGCGTATGATGTGGTCAACGCTGCGGTGAAGCAAGGTGGTCGACGGGGCGGCAATGCCTCGCGCGGGTTCTCCGCGGAAGACTTCGCTGGGGGCTTTGAGTTCTCTGACGAAGCGCGGCGTCGCTCTCAGATGCGACTCCTTGGCGACGCGGTCCTGCTTTTCGTGTTCATGACAGTGGCCTTTATTGGAATTGTGAGCAGCCACAACAAGTCACGCATGCAGTCTCGCTATCTTTGGCACCTGGTCGGGATCTTCTTTATAATTCAACTCTTCCCACGCCTGTTTGCGGCGGCCATCCTCTTCGCTGTGCATTCGATGCATCTGCTCGAGAAAGCAACGCTGCAGGAGCAAGCGGCTATCTCGCTCATCGTGGAGCGGACTGAGAATGCCTGCTCTGTGCAGCTGGACGGTCTGAGGACCGAGGCGCAGCCGAACGTTGTAGTCCAAGTGACAACGACAGCAGACGCCGACAACGAAGCTGCAGAGAGGGTTTCCTCGACACTCACCTTCGACAAGGGCGTCACAGCATTTACGCTACCTGTGCCAGTCAATTTGAGCTGTGTCTACCACGTCAAAGCAGTGGATGAGGCACGCAAGATAGTACTGGTGGATCGGTCACTCTCGGCGAGGATGCCGGCGACCGTCTAGCGCGCGGCAAATCAGCCTCGATCTTGCCTCTATGGTTTTGTCATGACCGTCTTTGCCCGCTGTCTCCACTAAAGCCAGAACGGTAAGTGCGAGCTGCTAGCGGAGACGCTTATGGAGAGGGAAGGGTTTCCGGGATATGCGGCATATGGAGGAGCACACATGAATCTCGCTTTCGCTTGTCCTTGGGGCACCTGTGTCGCGGTGTTCGCATCACGTTTCTGTGCTTTAAAGCGTCTTTGTTGTTGTTGTTGTTGTTGCGTGTGTGCGTGCGTGCATATGCGTGTCATCACAGAGCCCACCGTCGCGTCTTTTTGTAATGATCAAGGTACCTGTATGGCTAACCTCGCTGGCCCTCGGCCACCGCGCTTTTCTGTGTGGTGTGTGCATAGGGTGGGAGTAGTCTTCACCAGCCACGGCAGAATATCCGAATAGCTGGGAGGGATGAGGAACACACAAGAAAACCCGAGAAGACTCGAATGCTCTTCCTCCGCGAAGACGGGACGCTTCACCGGCACAGCTGAGGTCGTACGTTACCTCCTCCCTCTCCGTGGCCCTTTCGTCCTCTGGCTTACTGACATCGACAGAGGCGCGCGCGATGTGCAGCACGTTTATGCCATACGTCTTCTTGGCGCGGTTCCGCGGGCTAGGCTTCATTGTTGTGTGTGATTCTTCATCTCCCGCCGCCGTCGCTGCTGCTGCTGCCGCCCCCCCCCCCACTCCGACACCCGCCTAAATCTCGCTTGCTCACCATGGATCTGCGCTGCACGCCAAGCAACCTTCCCCTTCTCCCTCTCCTGAGTGCTCAAGGCAGGCGCACGCCAAAAAAGAGAATAATAATAACTAAATAAACTGGCCTACTTCGGCACCTTCATCAACGGAGAAAGCGGATCTGCCAAGCGGGTTCCGCCTGTTTGTTCGGTGCTGTCCTTTTCTCGTCCTACAAACGGTGCTTTAATCATGTCGTCGGCGCCGTCCACGCTCTCGGCGGATCAGCAGCGCCTGTTCGACCGGATGAATCGCGAGTACTCAAATCGAGAGTACAGCAAGGCGCTGCGCACGTCGGAATGCATTCTAAGGGTCGTCCCAGATCACGTGGACACGTTTGCCGGCCGCGGGCTTGTTCTGTACAACATGGAGAGGCAGGAAGAGGGTTACGAATCCATTAAGCAGGCTATCCTCCTCAACCCCAAGTCGATGGTGGCCTGGCACGCGTTAGGCATGTGCCAGCGGCTTGACAAGAAGTTTGGCGAGGCAGTGAAGGCATTCAAGCGTGCGCTGACATTTGATCCGGCGAACACGGAGGTGCTGCGCGATTTGGCGTCAGCGTGCATTCAAGTGCGTGACTGGCCTCTGTTCCTGGAGGCGCGTGAGAAGATGGTCACGGCAAAGGCGAGTGTGCGCGCAAACTGGGTGGCGCTCTCGTGCGGTCACCGCATACTAGGCCACAGCAGGATTGCCGCAGCTGTCATGGATACCATGACTTCCATCATGGACGCTGGCGACAATCCCGTCGAAGTGAGCGAGGCACAATTGTATCGCGTCGAGCTGGAGCTGGAGAGCGGGGCACCGCAGCGTGCGTTGGAGCTGCTCAAGAAGCACGACAGCGAGATCATCGACGTGGAGACGAAGCTGCTGCTGCGTGCCAAGGCGCACGCGCAGCTCGGTCAACGCATGGAAGCGGAGAAACGCTACATAGAGGTGATCTCGATGGGTGTGTCGGAGGCGGACAGCATCGCAGCCCTGGCTCACCTGCGGAAGATCCCGCTCGACCGCTACCTTCGCCCGGCAGCGGGGTACACGGAGAAGTACATGGAGATCATCGACCGTGTCCTGAAGGCATGCCCAAAGTGCGACTACGCAAAACGCCACGCGCTGGACTGCGTGCCAATCGCGGAGTTCAGTGAGCGTCTCGCCGCCTTCGCCACACCCTACATCCAGCGCATGATTCCGTCCTTGTTCAGCGTGCTCAAGTCATTGTACGTGGATGCCGAGCGAGCGGCAATCATAGGTGACGTCTTCGCGATGATGGAGCGGGAGCTGGAGGCCAAGGACTTCTCTCGTTTTGGCGGGGAAGCGAACCCGTGCTACATTCTTTGGGTGCGCACGTTTCTCGCGTCGCACTACCGCCGCACCGGCGAATACGCGCTGGCGCATGCCTACATTGAAAAGGCCATCAACCACACACCAACACTAGAGCTGCTTTACCTGGAAAAAGCGAAGATATTTGCGCGCGAGGGCAAGACGGCCGAGGCAGCCGAGCAGGCTGATTTGGCGCGGAGGTTGGATTTGCAGGACAAGTACCTGAATAGCAAGGCGGCCAAATACTACTTCCGCGACAATCAGGTGGAGAGGGGGGAGGCGACGATGCAGCTCTTCTACAAACCGTCGGTGGTGACGGGTGACACCTACCTCACAGCACTCGAATCGCAGTGCTATTGGTATGAGCGCGAGGTGGGAGAAGCCTTCTACCGCAGAGGCGACTACATCTCCGCGTTGCAGAACCTTCTCATGTTCGAGCGCCACCATGAGCAGAACCACTGCGAGCTCAGCGACTTCCACAACTACGTATTTCGGCGCAATACCATGCGCCCGTGGTTCGACGTGTTGGACTGCGACGACAACATGGGTCGGAACAAATTCTTCTTGAAGTTTTGCCCTGCCATTGTGCGCACTTACATGCGCATTCATGAAAAAGGCGAGGAAGCTGTGCGGGCTGCGCACGTGCCGAGGCCAGAACTGAAATTTGACGCGATCGCCGCAGACGAAGTGAAGCGGATGAAGCAGCAGCAGAAGGACTACTACATCAGCGACGTGGACCTGTCAGAGCCTCTGGTCAAGGCGAGCCGCTACATGGGATACCTCTTGGCCCACCGGAGCACCCAAGCCAGTACGCATACGCTCGCCATCGAGCTGTACACGGCGGCTGCCAAGCCTCTCCTTGTCGCTCGTTCGCTTCTTTCTCTTCACCGACAGCGGTACAACAAGACTAAGGAACTTGCTGTGGCCTTCAAGACTGGGCTGTACACCACGACAACCATGGACTCTCGCGTGCAGGCTGTTGTTGATGAGATCCTTGCCACCTTGCTGGAGTAGTGGATAACGGACGACTCCCACTCCCCCCCCTCGAACCAAAAAATAATGGGAGGCACGCCTTCATGCATGGCGGTGCGGGTGGTTTCCTTTTCCGTTGTGATTCATGGCGTGCGGGTGTGCTGTTGTGGAGAGAAGTGGGGCCATGAGGTGAATGCAGGAAGGCAGATTTCGTCAGGCGAATGCCCTTGTCTTTGACCGCACGGGCGCACATGCGTACACAGGCTTGTGTGTGCGCGCGTGCGCGTGTGCGTGCGTCTTTTGGGTACACCGTCAGTTCTGTTAACCTTGTAATGCGGCGAAGCCTCCGTTGTCTTTACAGTGCGGTGTGTTTCTTATCGCTCTAGTTCTTTTAAGGAGCCTCCCCGTCCACCTCCTCCTCCTCCACAGCCTCCTTTCAATACACATCCATGCACCCCCGTGTACTCGATCACACTGTCTGGGGAAAAAGAAAACAGAAGTTCTCTCCGTCCCTTGGACGTAGTGCAGAGATTAGCACGAGCATAGTGGCAGTGTGGATAGTAACCTCGCTTGACAGAGAGAGGGAGGAACGGGGTACGGCGAACGCTGCAACAAGCATCGTGCACGGGGAGTGGCAACGGAGCACACGGGAGCGAATTTGGCGTAGGTTTGCAAAGAAGGTGCGCGTATTCCCAGGCCGACTAGGCCTCACAAGAGAACGAATATGTAGGACTTCCCGGCTCTCCATATCGAGTTCAGGAAAGAAGCAGAAACAAGGCAGCTCAGCCCACAATCCGCATGTCATATGTTCGGGTTATGATCGACCGAAACCAACGCATTTCTCTATCTGCATCTGCGTTTTTCTTCCTCACGCACGCCTCGCTGCGTCACGGGGAGCTGTTACCGAAACAGAAAGTACAAAGAAGAAGGAAAAGTGCGATGCCGAAATTGTGCGTGGAGTATTCCAAGTCGGGACGAGCCAAGTGCTCCAACACGTCATGCGGCAAGAAGATTGAGAAGCACGAGCTACGAATCGGCACCGAGGTAATCATGCCATTTAGCGAGGAGGGAGTAGAGTCATGGAAATGGCGCCACCTCTGCTGCTTCACGGAGCGACAGCTGAGCAATGCAAGGAGCAGCGGTGACATTGACGCCATTCAAGGCGAGGGCGACTTGGCACCCGCCGACAAGGCACTCGTGCAGAAGATGCGTGAAGGTAGGCTCGTCGGTGATACGTCCATCCTTGGACGTATTGGCGACATCGCACACTCCTCAGTGAGCGAGGAACTAAAGGGAAAGGGCAGCAAAGCCACCAAGCCAAAGGCAAAGGCGAGCGGCTCTGCGGACGATGGGGGCTTACCGTCCGCTTCTGCTGGCGAGAAGCGACCACCTGCGCCGCCGCGGAAAACAAAGATACCGAACACCAAGAAGCAAGATGATGATGCTGATTCCGAAGCGACAGAGGAGTACGAAGTGGCTGTCGAGGCTGTGACGGGAAAGCCGAAATGCCCGTATGGGGCCCACTGCTTTCGCACAACCGAGGAGCACTTCCGGCAGTACACGCATGGCGACGATAACGGCACCGCAGCCGATGCTGCAGTCCCGTCTGACCACAGCAGCGCCAAACTCAAGCCCGTGATAAAACGAAGAAAGCTGTAGCATAGTGTGCGGCAACACTACATGCGCTATCGCCGAACGCACTTGGGCACTGGCAATTTCTAGTTGGCGAGGGAGTCGTGTCACGCTGAAGGCCAGCCAACGGCGCGTTAGACATGTTGCCAGTACCGGGACCTACGGTAGCGGCACCAAAATTCTCTATTAGTGTTATCGCTGTGGAAACGTCCAGTTCAGTCTGCTGCAAGCATGCGGTGACGTTTGTCGCGCCGCCCCTCGTTCACTGGAGACTCCCACCAAAGAGGATCTCACGTGGCCGTAGATTTGACTAACAGCAGGTGCGCTCACGTCTCCAACGCAGCCTACGAGCTTCTCCTCTTTCCCACTCGCTCACGACTTTCTTCTTTTGTGCGCATCTGTTCTCGACATGATGGCTTCAGCGCAGTGGGGGCTTGCAACAGTTCTACGTTCTTCTGAACTGCCGTGCGCGTTTTTTTTCTGCGTGTGCGTGCGTTTGCGCCAACCGTGCGAGTCGCGGCCATCGTCCTGTCGGCTTTCTGACGTGACACGCCCGGAGGCACAAGCGCCACAAAAAACTGCCTGCGCTTCCGGCCGAGTGCGTCTCGGTGCTTGAGCGAGAATCTCGCGCAGGGACTCACCCCGTCTTCTTAACCGCAGGGGAAGACGTTGGAGCTCAAGGCAAAAAAAAAAGCATTGAAGGAAAAGGAAATCCAGCCTGAGGCAACTGCACAGCATACCTGCCGCAAGCACCCTTTTGTAGACCCGCGGAGGACGAACCTGCACCATGTCCACGCAGCACACATCTACAACGTTCCTTGAGCGCTGTCCTCGTGTGGCGCCGCTCCTCACCTCCTTCGCTATCTGTTTTTCCTTCGCTCCTGCGCGCACCCGCAATCAAGCCCCACCGCGAAGAAACAAGGCCAACAGTTCTGACCCTGCATCTTATCCATGCACGCTGCATCCTTTTTTCTCCACCCCGTCTCCTTACTCTCTGTTCACCCGCTCCAACCGCTCGCTCTCCTCTCAAGGTACCGCGAAACTGCAAGGACACCTTGCACGCCTTCATCGAGTCCGTGTGAGGCGCCGCACGGGACAGCGCCAAAGCGGGCACGCGTGCTTTTTGCGTCGGGGCGATTGGGGAAAAATGTCCTTCCGGCCGGAATCGAACCAGCGACCCTGTGATACCTGCGAACTCTACAGTCACATGCTCTACCAATTGAGCTACAGAAGGTCCACAACAAGGTCGCACTTCGTGGCTACAGCGAAGAACACGCAACACCACCAGCCCATCTGAGGGGGTGGGAGGGGGAAAAGGCCGCTAGGGGGATCGAACCCCTGACCTCCGTCTTACTAGGACGGCGCTCTGCCATTGAGCTAAGCAGCCACCGTTCCCTGGAGGAAAAAGCCGCCTGACACCCAAAGAGCTGCAACCCAGCCGGCTCCAGGTGCGGCTTCCAGGGCTTGGCTGTGGGGGAAAGGGGGGGCGTGCCGGCCAGCCTCCGCAGAGCGGGACGTATATAGAGCGAGGCCTCGGAATAAAAGGTTATTCGAGGAACAGCCAGCACAGAAATCTTATAATCGTCTGGCTGGGGGTGCCAATAAAAGGCTCTCTTTTCGACTATGTGTTTTGGCCGCGACCCACCGCCCCAAGCTCTAGCCAGGCACCGGCGTTTAAGCAGGGTGCTTTAAATCTCGTCGCTACCCTTGTCCCCCGGGGTGACAGCAATCAGCTTCTCAGGCGGTGGATGGGAGAGATTGTTAGGATTTGCCGCATGTTTCACACCACAGAGTCTCGCAGACGTCGTGGAGAGTTTCGCACCTTCGGTGCAAAAAGGGCTTCCCATGGAAAATCCGCGTGCGCATCTGTGGTCGGGTCGGATTGGTGGTGAAGTCCACCTGTAGGTTTTCCGATTGATTGTTTCCGCCCTTATCTAACCATTCGCCGCACTTCCGCTCTGCCCCCCAAAAGGGCACCAAGCAACTGCGAGATCAGCTTTCTGCTTTGTTAGCTTTGGTGCGCCCGATGGGGCGACGGAAACCCCTCCTTTGCCGGCGAGTGCGGGCCTGGCGCTTTTTTTGACCGTCTTTTTCTCCTTCTTGGCGTGTGCCAGCCACTCTCGCCACCAAGCGTTGCCCAACCCGAACCCCAGCAGGCAAACTGCGAAAAACAACGCACTTCAATCAGGCCCCGGAAGCCGCACCTGGAGCCGGCTGGGTTGCAGCTCTTTGGGTGTCAGGCGGCTTTTTCCTCCAGGGAACGGTGGCTGCTTAGCTCAATGGCAGAGCGCCGTCCTAGTAAGACGGAGGTCAGGGGTTCGATCCCCCTAGCGGCCTTTTCCCCCTCCCACCCCCTCAGATGGGCTGGTGGTGTTGCGTGTTCTTCGCTGTAGCCACGAAGTGCGACCTTGTTGTGGACCTTCTGTAGCTCAATTGGTAGAGCATGTGACTGTAGAGTTCGCAGGTATCACAGGGTCGCTGGTTCGATTCCGGCCGGAAGGACATTTTTCCCCAATCGCCCCGACGCAAAAAGCACGCGTGCCCGCTTTGGCGCTGTCCCGTGCGGCGCCTCCTCGCGCCGTTTCCTGTCGAACGCCGCCCTTGCCCTGCCCACCACCGGGACGCCGCGCCCCAGCGGTGCGTGGCAGCGCGCCCGCGCAGTCCCCGCATCCCCGCGCCCCGGGGCCTGTTTCACGACGGCCTTCTCGGGTCGGGCCGTGGGGAAGGGGGTATGGCCTCGCCGTCTTCATCTGGCGTTTCCATCGGTGCCATGCGTCGGCGGCGTGTCTTGGCAGGCTCACCTGCGCATGCGCGCTTCAGGTACGGAGACGAAAAAGAGGAATGAGAGGGCGACAAAAGGTGAACTACATCGCTAACACTTCAGCGCACCGCGTCCGTGTGGAGAGAGGGGAGGGGGGGGTAGGCCAGCCGTTGGGCAGCTCTTGACATTCGGCGTCCCCTGCGCGCTGCCAGAAAGAGACACGACGACGGAAACACAGCGGCTGGCACGCACCGCTTCGCTTCTGCTGCTGTTGATTTGGCTTTTTCCGTTTCCAGAGTGTTCACCAAAACATCGATTAACCGGGTGAACGCCGCGTCGCGGCACCAGGACCCAGCCACCCACGCACAGTGTGTGTGGGGACGCCAAGCACCTACGGCGTCAGGTGGGGGTGGGCCATCAGAGCGATTTGCCGCTGCCGGCGTCGGCGGGGAGACACGCCTGTGCCACCCGTATGACGCGGCAGAGCGTCCGTGCAGCTCGAACGCACCTCACACCCGGCTCTCGGTCTCCACTGGTGGTGGTGGTGGTGGTGGGAGGAGGGGGTGGGGGGCCTCTGCGCCACTCCGGGGGAGCGGAGTTGGTGAGAAGAGTTTGGGGCACAGGCCGTGCTCGGGTGACTGAGTCGGCGCCTTGCGGCAACGCGTGCCTGCCGCTGCTCTGTGCCACGCGACGAGCCTGCGACCCCTCGGCGTAGAGCGGAGTCGAGCTCATGTTGTGCGGCAGAATGGACACGCAAGGAAGAAGTAGTGTCCTGGTGAACGAGGCACATTCGCAGACAGTGAGAGCAGGTACATGGTTCACCTCACTAGACTCGCAGCGATGAAGGTAGGACGTGGAAGGCCGTTTGCCCTTCACCTAGGAAAGAGTAGAACTCGAAAGCACACAGCCTGCCACCGTGCGAAAAAGCCAAAGGAAAGCGCATATACATGAGTAGGACACACAGGTAAACGCAGCGAAAAGGAAAGCAAAGAAAACGAGAAAGGTCAAAGAAAAGCTAACGGAAAGGAAGGCACGCGCTGCGGGGTGGCAGTAGTGGATGTTCGCCTTGATCAAGTGCCGGCGGCCGTGCGCCGCATGCGAGCTTACCGCACACTTCCTTCCGCTAGTACGCGCAAGGGAGAGATGGCATCCCGAATTTTGCCACAGAAAGGGATGCCACCTCTTCTGGCGCCAAAAAGTATCTGCTTCGTATCTTGTGTTGTCCTTCGCCTTGCTAATGGGCTATCTTTTCGCATCCATGAGGGCCCGCACACGGTAATGTTTCTGCAGGGCGTAACCCTATGCGCAAAACGCTCTTCTGAGAGCCGCAACGAGAACGAGGACGCCCGCGGCAGCCAGCGGCTGCCGCGAAAAAAAAAATAGGAACTGAAGGAGGCGTTGGTCAAAGGTAAACCAAGACGCAGACAGTTTATGATCATTTCTCACGTGCTCAACATCAAGGCAGCGCCGCACACGCACTCGCAGCGACCCACATAACGAGCAACAGAGTATGTGTGGGAGGGGGGGTTGTTACACGGCACACCAATTTCGTGTGCGTGTGTGGCACTGCAGATCGACTGTTCACCCGGCCGTACGCAGATCAGGAAAAAAAAAAGCGGCAGCGAGCTTGCACAGGGGATGGGTTGTGGCGTGCGAAGATAGGGGACAAGCAAGCAATCAGTGAGAGGTCTCGACCGACCCGGACCTACAGTATAGAGAGAGAGATGCGCTGGCTTACTGCTCAGAAGTCACACAAGACACACAACAAAAAAGAGGGGGGGGGGAAACGACATCGTAGAGGGAGAGGGGTGGAGAAAGAAAGGACAACAAACAGCAGACAAGTAAGAAGATGATGTGAGAGATGCAGCCCTTCGTTTGTTGTCGCCGTTCGAGACACTAGCGTTTTGTACGTTGGTGAGATGATGAGGGGTGGACTTGTCGGCGAGTATGGAGATGTGGCCGAGGAGAGAGACAAAAACAAAATGGGGTACGAACTAGACGGAGACAACGAGAGTCCCACGGGACACGGAATCAGCATTGCGATCGACCGTGCCCCAGATCCCTAAGCGAGAAGGAAAAAGAAAGGGAGACGGACTGCAGGTGAAACTAGCAAACGGGGCAAAAAAAAAAGAATTCATTTTTTTCTTCCATTTCGTGTTCCCACACACCCTCCTGGTCACTCCATATCCTTATCGTTTTCTTTCGGGCCACGAAACGAACCCATTCTCAACAGGCGAGGCAAAGGAAGAGGGAGGTGGAACCCACACACACACACACATATTGCCTCCCTTAGTGTTCGCATGGCAGCAAATCCTCAGAGCGGACTGCCTGCTGCTACCCGCACGGACAAAGTGGCAGAGACGGCATTCCCACATTCACTTGTCTCGTGCGTGTGCGTGTGCGTGTGCGTGTGTGTGTGTGTCCTCATCCCTTTCCTCGTAAATCTCTTTCGCGCAGGCAGAGGGGTCACTCACGCACATACACACACACACAAGAAAGAAACAAACACCAAGACAGGCCCCTAACGGGGTACAAAAACGAAGAGAAAAGGGAGGAAAGAAAAAGGGAGGTGCGCGTGAGACGGCGGTGGCATGCTGCGAAGAGGTGAGGGCGCAGCAGGAAGTTCTATGAGACAAGAGAAACGCACGGAAGTAGGGCAGCGAGAGGGCGAGAGAGTCAAAATGTAAAAGTGGAACGGTGCCGAACAAGCCTACACCGCGAATCCACTGGAAATCGGGAGAGGAGGAGGGGAGGAGCGATCACTGCGGTATCGCCCCAACGACGGAGGAGAGAGGTGGAAGAGAAACAGCATCTCCGTAACTGCCACCAGTTCGCTGGCTGAATGGCCAGTATCGAGTCCCTTCTTCCTGCTCTTGTCACCGTGGCAGTAGCCATCGTGTGCGCACGCGTGTGCGTGTGTTTGCGCCTGTGTGCATCCTTCGCCACCCTACAGCTTTGCCAGAGGGACCTGCGTGGTGGTGCCCTGCAACCGCTTGTTGATTTTCTTTTGCAGCTCCTTGAAGACTACGTTGATCTCCGGGTCCGCATCGATCTCAATAATGATGTCAGAGTAATGAGCGATGAGAGTTGCCTTCTGACTGTTGTAGATCTGCATGCGACGCTCGTGCTTCTCTTTCGTGTCGTCAGAGCGGATCTGAAGACGGTCCACAACGTCCGGCGAAGGCGGGTCGCTCTTGAGGTTGTAAATGCGCCCCGTCACCGGGTCGAGGCGACGGGAAAGGCATCGGTTGAGCAAAATCTCCGGCGACACGTCCAGCAAAATCATCATGTCAAACTTGAAGCCGCGCGCCCTGAGCACCTCTGCCTGCCGCAGGGTCCGTGGAAAGCCGTCAAGCAAGATGCCGTGCTTCTGCACAGCCGGCTCACTCAGTCGGTTGCACACGAGGTCGACGACGAGCTCGTCCGGGATCAGGGACCCTTCGGACATGATTTCTGCACACCTCAGCCCTAGCGGAGACTTTTTGAGCACTTCTTCGCGTAGCAGATTACCGGCACTCAAGTGGACAAATCCGTACTCTTTCACGAGCAGATGGCTCACCGTCCCCTTTCCGCTGCCAGGGGGGCCAAACAGAATGATAAACAGCGGCATGGCGCACAGGTCCTCTCGCCTGCTACTTGCTGCAAGTCGATCCTCGGTTGCGCACACACATACAGTCCACACATACGCAAAACCATATACGCAACAACAAACGTGCGGCTCCTAGTGTGTACCGGCTAGTGGGCACACACAATGTACGGAGAGCCGCTCATGAACAAAGGCCGCTGTACGAACGAGCGAGGCAGGTGGCGGCGAGTCGGCAGCACTGAAGAGATCGGGGTGTGGGACGCGGCAAAGTAAAAGATAACGTTTTACCAGATACACACGATGAGGAAGGAGGAAGGGGGCAAACTCGCAATGGGGTTACCGAGAGAAACTAACGAACCGAGGCTAGCCAAACAGAGTGGTAGGTGGCTGGGCAGCTCTACGGTGCGCGTTGAGGTGTGGTGAGCAAAGATGTTGACCACGCGTACGAGAAGACGCAGCAGGAAGAGAAGGTAGTGGTGGAGAGAGGTAGGTGTAGTGCTGGTAGCGTAGGCGTAACATACAAGCAACCGCCGGTGGTCTTGATCTCCCGCCTGTGGTCTACGAGGGGGTCGGGAGGGGGGTGAGCAGGGGGGGGAGTCTTGTAGTACGTATTGCATTTCCCTAAGCACGCAGAGAAAGACCTGAAGGATGCCGAAGGCGCTCTTTAGCAAATCTGTCGTGGGGGAAGCACGCCACTCAAGTCCTCTGCAGAGGGTTGCTCTGAAGACGCAGGCTAATGCGTACATCGTTCATCCTGTGATGGTCGCATAATCTTCCATTTTCCCCCCATTCCATGCTGCACATCAGAACAAGACCAAGCAAGCGAGAGAGAGAGAGACACCATGGCTGAAAAAGTGCAAACAAACCGTGCATGTCTACGGCCATAACCGCATCAACAGGCCACAATACGATGGACTAGTGAGAAGGGCGGGCGAACAGACGAGGGGAGGCGCCGGACATATCGGGAGGGGGCAAGAAGACGGTCTCAAAGCGTCCATGGAGAGCGAGCCAGGGAGACAACAACCCCTCTCGCCTCACCCACGCCGCCCACCACCACGCAGCGCATCAAGCACAATTCGCTTGACAGTGCGTCACCCCACACACAAACACAACCACAGATAAGAAAAAGAACGACACGCCCCGAACACAGACGAATCCCCTCACACCAAGGGAAAACAAAGTGTCCGCGCTTCACCAACGCATGAGGCAACAAGCACGGATCAAGCGTGTATCATCTTTGCAGGTGCGCCACAACACCCTTCCAGCCCTGGCACGCGTGTCCACGCCTCACACGCGACATCGCACGGGGCGGTGGCACGCATGGATAGGCTGGAGGGGGGATCACGTAGGCAGAATCACCTCCGCCATAAGCCCAAAGCGACGCTGGTGACCGCTCCACAATACCACAGCAACATCTGCCGTCACGAAAAAATATAAAAGGGGAAGAAGCCTGAAACCAAAAAGAAAAGAGGCGAAGTAAACTGAAAACATCACATCCGCCACCTCCTCCTCTTAGCTGTAGAGGTCGTCGTCGTCCGCTGGCGGCGGCGCCCCGCTGCCAGCAGGCGCACCGGCCTCCGCTGGGGGCGGGTTACTAGCACCGAAGGTGCGGCTCTGCTGCAAGGAGGTCTTGAACATATCGTAGCGCCGAATGTCCGCGTCAGAGACGGAGCGGCGGGCACCGCGCATTGCCTCCTCCACGTGAGCGCGCGTGATCTCCGGCACCGGGTCGATATCAGCGTTTTCGTCCAACTGCCCGATCTTCTTCAGCTCCTCGAGCTGAATTTCCTTGTTGATCGACTCGCGGATTGCCATCTTGCACGCGCGCTGGCAGATGCCAGACAAGTCGGCGCCGGAGAAGCCGTGCGTGGCGGCGGCAATCTGATCCACGTCGACGTCGGAGGCTAGCGGCGACTTACGGAAGCTCGCCTTGATAATGGCCACACGAGACGCCTTGTCGGGCAATGGGATGTAGATGAGCTGGTCGAGACGCCCAGGACGCATGATCGCAGGGTCCAGCACGTCTGGCCGGTTCGTCGCACCGATAATGAAGACATTCTTCTTGACGTTCATGCCGTCCATCTCTGTCAGGATTTGGTTGATCACGCGGTCGCTCGCGCCTCCGTCGCCGTGGGCGCCGCGGGACTTGGCCACGGAGTCCAGTTCATCAAAAAAGAGCACGCAAGGGGCCGCAGCACGAGCCTTGTCGAAGACGTCGCGCACATTCGCCTCCGATTCACCGAACCACATTGTCAGAAGCTCCGGGCCTTTGATGGAGATGAAGTTCGCCTGGCACTCCGTCGCAATCGCCTTGGCCAGCAGCGTCTTACCGCAACCGGGTGGGCCGTAGAAGAGGACACCCTTCGGCGGCGACATGCCGTACTTCTCAAACTTCCACGGGTACTCGACGGGGTACTGCACCAGCTCCTGCAGCTCGCGCTTGACGTCGAGGAGGCCGCCCACATCCTCCCAGACGACGTTCGGCGTTTCCACCTGTGTCTCGCGCAGCGCGGACGGGTTCGTCTTCGCCATGGCCTCGCGAAAGTGCTCCTGCGTTACACACATCGCGTTCATCACCTCGACATCGATGGTGTCGTCCTCCCAGTCGATGATGGACAGCTTCTCGCGAATGCACTGCATGGCGGCCTCGGTGCAGAGCTGCGCCAAATCGGCGCCGACAAAGCCGTGCGAGTCCTTTGCCACCTTCTCCAGATCAATGTCGTCGGCCAGCTTCATGTTCTTGGTGTGGATACGAATGATCTCCAAGCGGCCAGTCTCGTCCGGCACGCCGATGTCGAGCTCGCGGTCGAAGCGGCCAAAACGGCGCAAGGCTGGATCGATGGTGTTCGGGCGGTTCGTCGCCGCCATCACGATCACCTGCGAGCGCGATTTCATGCCGTCCATTAGGGTTAGAAGTTGTTCTTGAACAGCTCTGGGTGGCGAATGGGCAGCTCGACCATCTCTCGGATCTGGTTCAGCTGCTTGCGGCAACCACCAATGTCGTCGTAGCCGACTCCGTCAAGCGCCTCCTCGTCCTCTCGATGGATCGGATCACCCTCGGAATGGATGATTGTGTCCGGCGACACGATGCAGTAATCACCCGGGTCCACCTCCACTACCTTGAATTCCACAGAGCGCATAGCGCCACGGCAGACAAAGGAGTCGCCCTTCTTCACAGGCCGGTACGACTCCAAAAAGTATGGCTTCAAGAAGTTCTCGAACAAGTCACCAGTGAGGTTCTCCACTGTGTCATCGATTGGCAGCAGGTGAACGCGGTTTCCGTATGGAACATCCTTGCAGGGCACGATGCGAATGGTGTCGCCGAGGTGAATGCGGATGTTGCGGCGCGCGACTTTGTTCATCTTGATTTTCTCCGGCGGGCACTCGTCGTCCTCCATCGCGATGCAGACGGTGCTGCGGTGTTTCTTGCCCTTCACGAGAACGGTGTCACCGCGGAAGATGTTCAGCTCCTCCATCCGCTTCGGGTTCAGCGATACAACACTGTTGTCATCATTGTACGGCTCCTCGACGATCAGCTTGTTTAGCTTCACCTTCGAGTTTGTGTTCCCAACAGCGTCCGCCATGGTTGCTTCTGCCGTGTCTTTGTTACGTGTGAGATCTTGGGTTTCAAACAGCGCAGAGACCAATCAGCGATACAACTGCCTTTCCGCTTGAATACTGCGACGCAGTCTGTCTCGAGTGTATAGGAGACAACACAGCACACGCACACACACAGGCAGTCAGTCAGGCAGGCAGGCAGGCAAGCGGTTGCGGAAGGTCAAACAGCGTCGCTTTTTTTTGCTGTGACCTACAAGTGCAACACGAAAGATATGTGAACGAGAGAGAGGGGAAGAGGCGGCACGCGATGTTTTTCTCTATTTGTTTCTCTGCCTATTTTCGGCCGGTATCGAAGAGACTCGCAGCGAAAATAGAAAACCGTCTCCTCTTCGAGCACAACAGCGATGGCTAACTTATTGTGGGGAGGAGCGCCAATGAAGGGGAGTGGAGGAGGAGAGGCACAAAACAAACAGAAAAAAAAACGAATAGAAGCACAATGGTGAGAGAGAGAAAAGGAGAAGAGAGCGTGTGACGGAAAAACACACACACACGGAACTACGGTGTGCGTAGAGGTAGGGACGCACAGACGACGGTGACAGCAGTAAAGAAAGTGAAAGGAGGGCAGATGAAAGGAGGAGAGGGTTCGAGCGCTGAAAAACTGATTTGCACGGGGGAAGGCAGAAGGGTAATGCGCACGCGTCGGCAAGAGCGAGGGTCTTGTGTACAGCTAGCGTAGTTGAAAGGAAGAACACCACCAGGGGGGGAGAGAGCGTTGCGAGAATATCCTCGTCTTGCCACTCCAAACCGCAGTGGCGCAACCCTCTTCCAGTTTTTCGTTTCTTTGCTCAGGACATGTCAGTATTTGTTCTCGTGTGTTCTTTTCTAGTGTGGCGGTACGGGAATAGAGGTAGAGTACACCTGAAGAGAGCCTCCTGTATGCGGTTGCCGATAGACCACCTCAGTAGCCTAATTATCGCCTGCACAGTTCACCATTCCGCACCCCGAAGGCACGAAAAGAAAACGCACATCTCGAATGCCTGCATAAACGCGCACACACCGTCTACGCCTCGGCCAGCTCACCGCAAGCGACGTCCGCGTGAAAGCCATAAATGGATAACTCTGTGGCCAGAGAGGGATCGGCAAACCGAGCAAAACCTATCCAAGGGCCAGGCAAACACCCCCTCTGTAGAAGCTGATCTCACCCGTGCACCCCTGTGACTGGTGCGAAGGCGGCGGCCATCCGTTTGCATAGTGTTTGTACAAACAGCACTCAGCTCCTCCACAATCGCCAACACATAGTGCCAGGAGCCTTTTGTGCACCCCGCTGCCACACGTACCAGCCAGGTCCCATTTTTTTCTCTCCGTCAGCCGGGCACGCCAGGACTCCAATGCGAGAATATATTCGTGTACGCGAATAACATATATATGTCTATATTTGTGTTGGTGCATTTCGATGAACACAACAGAAAGTCGAAACAACAAAGAAAACAATATGATGGGCCCCACTTGTCCAGCAGGAGTAGGGGGTGGGTGGGTGAGTGTAGGGGCAGAGAGTGGCGTGAATGGCATCCGCCACTCGATCCAATCAACGATTGGAGAAACGGCACAAACAAAAACACAACACGAAAAAAAGATTGCAGAGCAAGCAACAGGAGAGCAAGCACCCCTCGTAGAGAAAACCGAAAGCGAGGCAAGGCCGAGAGTGACAGTTCCAGTTCACTACTAGGACCAACTCTGGCCAGCCCACTTTTTTTGCCTCTCTTTCCCAGACTGCCGAGGTGGCCACATGTGTCAGCGGAGAGTTTAGCAGCCCACACGGAGAAAAAAGGAAAAAAAGTCAGGACAGCAACGTGCGCCAGCGGTGATGAACCAACTCACACACATTCATGCACGTGGTTCATGCACAAGGAATAACGACGAAGTGAAGGGATTGCAGAAAGCAAGGAGGACAAGTCGTGCTCCCCCTCCATCCCCCTGAAAAAGAGACACCCTGGTCAGCCACACCCTGTTGCCCACTCTACTCACCAAAGACAGACACTACTGTGTACTAGACACCACCAAGCCCGACTAGAACTGTCAAGGGCAAGTAGAGGTAGTATCTGCATCGAGAGATCGTTGAGGGTCCCTTGCACAGCAGCAGTATGCACGTCTTGTAGCTGTTCTTCTCTGTGTCTCCATTCAGCGCGTGGTCGACCTGCAGGGCAAGCAGCGTGGGCACGCAGACATGAGATGCATCCCTCCAAAGGAGCCGCGGAAACTGGCGAAGAGAGAAGGGGGCAGGAAAAGAGCAGCAAGGAGAGACTTGCGAGCATGAGAGGCACAGCAAAGATCGGGGACGAGTCGATGGCCGTAAACCATGATTCAGGGCTCTTGGTAGGTGTTTGAAATGCGCTGACGCGGGTTTGACACCGGAGCGGTCGCATACGCACATGCAAGACGCACATACATGCAGAGACATATGCTGCTTTGTCTCAGACTTGAACGCACAGCCCTTGGCAGTGCAGCAGCCCGCGTCTCGACAAGAACCGGCCATACAGCTTGGGCTCGTACGGTCATAAGGGCTGGCATACGCGCACACACACGTACACACCCTGTGGCGGCGTCTTCTTTTTGCTGTTGCTGTCGCTGTTTGTAGTGCGCACCCTTTTGACGCACCGTCTTCGTTCCACGAGGATGGGGGGGGCGGGGACGACCTGCGATTCAAAACGTGAACGATTCAACAACGAAAACCGAAGGAGGAAAATACGCTAACGTACATCGAAGAGAGAGGCAAGGAGAGGCGTGGGTGATGACCACCAAACAAAAAAAACGTTAAAGAGATGCTCCCGCATGACCGAGAGACGAGCGAGAACAATGGGACGCAGCATGGCATCCGCTTTTCTTCACAGACAGAAGCAAGCAGGCGCCACCGGTGCGGCGTTCCTTCTCTTCCCCCTCCCCCCGCCCCCTTTTCTCTTGGCACCACACGCGGCCAAGACCACATCCTCCCTACACGCACACACACGCAAAACCAAAAGAAAAATGAGAGCCCGACTCGGGCCCAAGAGGAGAGGCAGCAAGTGGGCACAGACATCAGCCGCCAAGGAGGACAACATAACTAGCGGTGGGTGCTTGCTATGAGTGCTGGCAGTGAGATGCGCAGTGCATCGATGCCCCGTGGGTTCTCCAAAATGATGCCGCGGCAAGTGGGCGCATTACCAAGTCCCCACAGCGCCCGATTGCCGCTCACCAAAAGGCTATCAAGGTCCTTGTATTCCAAGATGATATGAATGAGGAGGTCAATCAGATACGCCATGCTGGCGGCTGCGTACTCCGGGGTGTTATTACACATCAGCTCAACCGTATGCGGGTACTGCGCCAGCTCTGCCACAAACCCGACGACTATTTCCATGAGAAAGATCTGCTTCGGCTTCTCTTCGATGAGATGGGTAATGTGCTCGATGACGTGCTGTTGCACCAAATCGCGTGCAAACTCCTCGTTAAGTCGCGCAAGGGTTGCAAAGAAGCTCAGCGCAAACTTCTGCAGCACGACGCTCTCACGGAACTGCTGAAAGCCGGGGTATAGCGCCTTCAACGCACGCGCGCCGTGAGCCTCAGAGAAGTTTGGCGCCGCACGGCACCCGACGATGTTGTGCAGCAGCACCACGCCAAACTCGAGCACCGTCTCGTTCGCAGGAAATGACTCCACAACGTCGAGGATGGTGTGCACGCCTTCCTTTTTGATAATGGTGGCTAGATGCGCCTCCTCGCCAATGCTCACATTCCAGAGAGCGCGTAAGCCGATCTCCGAAAGCTTCTCGTCGCTACAGAAGAGACTAAGGTTCTGCAGAATAACCTCGATGCCGCCATTCGAGGCGATACTCTTGACCAGCTGCGGCTTTGCCGTCAGCTCGCACAGGCGCCATATCACCTGCCGGGTCATGGACTTGCCTTTAAAGTTGGCGAGGATGGCGATGATGCGCGTGATGTCGTTCGTCAGGTACCACGTGTCCCACACATCCTCGAACGTGACGTCCTCCTGCGGGAGATGCGGCAGCTGCACGTTGGCGAAGAGGTGCTTCACAATAGAGATCAGCGACAGGATGCGGTTCACGACTCCCTCGCCATCTGCCCTGCTCTGCGATTGCAGGCCGACCAGCTGGCCGTGCTCGTTGAACGCAGGACAGCCAGCTGTCCTCCAGCCCCCGTTGGACTTGAGGAAGCTCACATTGCCGCGGCAGCGCAGCACTTCCTCGAAGCGCTTCTGCTCCACGTACGGCGCCTGCACGGAATCAAAGTTGCCCTCGCCGGTCGCGGATAGCGTGGAGGAGAAGGTCGCTTTTCCGTCCAATGGAGCTGCTGCGGTGCCGGCCACGTCTCCGATTGGGTGCTCTACGATCAGTACTACATCGCCTTCCTCCACAGGTGCCCACCCTTTCTCAGTGAGTGCCATGTGCACCGGTGTGACGTTGAACAGCGGCGCCTCCTCGCAGCTGATAAGGCAGTAGTCCATTTCTGGCGGATAGCGGGAGGCGAAGTAGTAGCGCTGCGGCTGCAGTTGCACATCCACGGCGCTTTTCTTGGTTCCCTCAAAGAACGTGGCCACAACGTGCGTGGCACGCGACTGCGTAGGGATAGCGGTGGCAGACGTCAGCAGCAGCCCCGGTGCCACCAGCACACCCGAGCCCACAGTCTTGTTCGTGTTCCGCTCACGAAGCCGGCATACCGCAGGGATATTGATGCGGTTGCTGTTCGTCAGAGTCGACGTCATTGGCACTAGTTTGCCCGCCCGTGTCTTGTGCGTGCACAAACGTCTGCGCACCCGTCTAACCAGTGAGGTGTGTCTCTCTACTTGCAGATCCAGCTTGAGGCCTTCGGAAACGAGGCGTGTGCCACGGCGCGGGGGAAAAGACAAGCGGTGACTGCACATGTGCATTATGCCCAGTAAGGATGAAAAGCGCAGAGAGCCATTCAGAAGACCGCGCGAAGAGAGAAGGGGGAGAGTGGGTTCTCGAGAAGCATGCCACCGGCATGCTGTGACGGCCTTTTCCATTTGGCCGATGAGTGACGTCATCACAGGGTGCGCAGAGCGCAGCGGTCGAGACAGTACACACGTGCCGCGTTGTTGTCCTTGCCCCGCAGCCGGGATCCACGTAGAGCGAAATAAAACGGTCCGTCGGCTGCGGAGGAGGTGGGCCAGCCATACACAAGCAGGACGCAGCGACAGAGAGGAGACCAGAGTGCATGCGTGAGGGGAGGAGAGGAGGAGAGGAGTATCGGCATGCCATCTCCTACTTTTTTTTGGTTCCGTTTCTGCTTTGTCGTTCAAAGAAGTGTACACGCCCGTGAATGTCACGTACACCCACACGGGGCGCAGAGAGGAAGACACGTATATCGCAAGCGACAAAGAGAAGTACATCACCGGCTCCCCACGACGAAGCGAATGGGCATCAGAGAGAAAAAGCAGAGAGCGTCAGTGCAACCTGCGCGCGATTGCGTCCTGCGATCGATGCTTTTCTGGGTCTTGTGCTGCAACCGTCCTCCGGCGCACCCCCCCCCTCCTTGTCCAATCCCACCCTGACAGCGCCCAAGATACCATTCTACAGCTGTCCCATAACCTCACGTGCATCGCGCGTCCACAGTTCTCCAAAGGTGAAGTAACGGCGACAGCTGAAGCAAAACGCTGCCTTCTCCGACGAGGTGCCGCTCTCCTCACGGCAGCAGGAGGTCAGCGGGGTAAGGCAGTTGGGACATGGCCCTCGTTCCACCTCCGTTGGCGTCATGACGTAGCGCGACGAGGGCCACGGCGTGCTACTGTTGACTGAGATGCTTGTGCGATCCTGCTCGGCGGTGGCCGCATCCGGCCTACGAATCGAGGAGACAGGGTGTCCGTTCACGTGCACCTGCAAGGTCGACGGGCCACGCGGGGTGTCATGAGCAATGGCGTACGAGAACGCGCCGCGCGGGGTGGACACTGGCGTGTAGCGCCGATACGGTGAGTTCGACGGCGACGAATGAGCGCCACTACCGGCTCTCGCGGATCGACTGCGTGGCTGTGCGTACGCCCGGTCAGAGATGCTGTACCGGCTACTCTTTCCCTGTCGATGCCACTCTTCGTGCTTTCGGCGAGCTTCTCGAGTGTGACTCAGCTGCAGCTGCACCTTTAGCTTATCCTCTGCCTCTTTGGACAAGAAGAGTAAGTTGCGTGTTTTGGCCAGCTCTTGCTGAAGTTTGGCGATCTGGGCATCTTTGCGTTCCTCCGCAGTAGGGTAGAGACGACACAACGCTGCCGGACGAGCGTGGCTTTCCGCCCCGCCGGCAGAGATGCGCTTCAGCTCCTGCTCCAGTGCACGGCGGTCATTGTTCGCAGCGCTCAGCTGCGCTTGAAGCCTGCCCAGCGCCTGGGTGTTGGCGTGAGCGTGCTCCATACGCTCCAGTACATCCCGATGGAGCGCCTTTAGCTGGCGCAGCTGCCCCGCCTGCGTGCGAATCACGGTTACGAGGTCCTCCAGCTTGCCGATAAGGTGCGCAGCCTGATGCAGAGCGCATGCCAGCTCGGGAGAGTCGGTGACCGGGCAAAGGTTCTCTGGGGCAGCCCAGTGGGTGAGTAGCGCGTCCGCCTGTTGATGCTCTTCGCTGGACTGCGCCTGAATCACTCGCGACTCGACGCAGTGCCGCAGCGATGCTAGCAGAGCCCGCATTGCAATCTGCAGCTCGCTCGTCAAGGCGCGGCCTTGTGCGCTGCAACCGCCTCCCTCCTCCTGGGCCACCACTACCGAAAGGTTCGCGACTGTGTACGCAGGCTCCACGGAGTCGTTGAGGCGGTAGCGACCGGCAGCACCGCCTGGCACTTCCACCCAGAGCTCCTGCTGCAACAGCACAGCCGCTCTCTTCTGTGCGTGGTGCGTCCTCCAAATGGCCCAGTACCGTTCTCGCAACGACATGTGAGCTGTACCTTCCACGTGTGCCGCCGCCACTCGCAGCGCAGCAAGCGGCAGCGCCTTCCGTTGCGGCGGTCCACCTTGCGATGCCTTGCTCTCCTGCGTGTGAGGCACGGCAGCGGCTGCCGGCACCACAGTTCCTACTCGTGTCGTTTGTGGCGTCGCCACCAGAGCAACCGCGGGACTAACAGGCGAAGCAGCCGTGGTGCTCGCTACTGTCGACGGTGTCGAAGCACTCGCGGTGCCACTCGCAGAGTTCCAATGACTTGGTGGGACGCTCACCGCAATAGACGGTGCGGCCGCACTGACCTGCGCAAAGGCCACCATCGCGCCGAAGCTCCCCGACTCCGCCGAGGAGCTCGCACCGCTCGTCGTAGGCTCACCAGCGATGTTCTTAGCGCATTGGGCAGCATAGCGCACCTCCGATTGCGCCATGACCTCCTCCTCGCCACTTTTGTACGTCTCCAGTATGCTTTCTACCCGCCCCACCGACGAGGCGGCACTGCCTGGAGCATTCGTGGTTGTTGGGCTGGCGCTTGGTGGTGTGTTGGACACACCGCCAGCGCCCGCAGTTGTCAACAGCCTGTGAGCCTCCTCTCGGTTCAGTGGGGCCGGCTCCGCTCCGTAGCGTCGCACGAGCTGCTGGATTGCCACCTCCTCCTTCCCAGAAAACTTCTTCAGCGTGCCATCAACCGTGTGCAGCTTCGCAGGGTTGTACGCGTTGTAGAAAGCGACTAGGCGCTCTCGGTAGTTACCACCGATCGCCATCGATTCCGCAGCGCTCGCCTTGTTTGGTGGGGCTACAGCTGTGGAAGCAGCTGTGTGGCGAGGCAGCGAGCCGTCCAGTGGAGACGTCACCGTCGCCAGCGGCCTTCTATCGGTATTTGGCAGCTGCGTTCCGACGGTGGAGTCGCCGTAGGCGCTGGCCACTGGTGGGGCTGCGGGTATGGTTGCTGCTACAACTTTCGCGGTGGTTATGAGGGGCACTGCGGCACCTTCCTTGACCTCGGGCACAGCCGCCACCTGTTTCTCGACAGCGGGCACTGCCGGACTTGCATGTGCCGAAGCTTCTGCATGAGTCGCTGATGACGTCAACTGCCGTCCCACGCCAGAAGCTGGCGCAAGCTGTTCCCTTGCCGCCTCCGGAACCTTAGTCGTTGCCACACGCTCAGTGGAGGGCTCTGGCCCGTATTTCTTCACCAGCTGCTGGATCACCTCTTCCTCTCGACCGGCATACCGCCTCAACGTCCCATTAACCTTGCTCAGCTTCGCCGGCTCGTACGTGGAGTAGATGGCTACAAGTCGATCATAGTACGACGGCTTCGTATGTGGATTGGCCTCGTCTGCCGAAGCGGAGTGCGATTGCGTGCTCTCACGCGCGTCGGGGCCGGACGACGGCAAAACAAGGGCTTTGGGAGACAGATCGACCTCCCCTAGAGCCGGCTCGGGCCCGTACCTTTTCACCAGCTGTTGCAGCACGTCTTCCTCGTAGCCGCGGTAACGGTCGAGTGCCACTTCGACCTTGTGTATCTGGCCAGGGTCGTACTTGATGTACATGGCACGCATGCGGCGCCGATACTCATCTGTCGCCCGCAGCGTGGTCATGAGAGACGGCGATGTGAACGCGATGGTGGTGCCGTCTAGCCTGCTAGCGTCCCCTGCAGCGGCGGTGCTGCACAAGAGCTGATTTTGCGTACTGCCACGCTCGGCGTCTGCACCGCTTTGCATCAGCATGAGGATGTGTGAATCACTCTGTTCGAAGTCCAGCTGAAGGGCCGAGGGGGTATCTGTGGGGCGTAGCGGGCCGGCAGCCGCGACAAGCTCCCCGGTCAGCGACGAGCGCCTTGTCGTGTACAAGTCATACGCATCGAGCGGCGTTGCCTTGCCAGCAGCTTCTTGGACCTTCTTGAAGATGGACTCGAAGCTGTCGGACTGCTTCGCCTCAAGAGAAATGGTAGATGCCAGTGGACCACCAACAATAGAGAACCTCATGGCTTAACGAGTCACGCAGAACCTTGACGATGATGTGGAGAGTGCAGCACACTTGAAGGAAAGAATAAACTAAGGAAGACGGCGACGAGACCAGTTGTCGTGGTGCGTCGCCGGTGCCAGCCACGCAGGTAGAGAAAGTCTTCGTGTACAGAAGGCGAACAGCAAAACAGACCAGCAGTAGCCTACTCTATGTAGAAGTACAACCCGTTGTCGCGCTACCACTGTGCTCCGAGTGTGGACAGTAGAGAGGTAGTAAGCTTGAATACAGGTTTCGGTGCAAAGCAAGCAGCAGAAGAAAGGGGATGCCCTCTGCAACGTGCGCGCCTTCGCTCGGCGTGCACACGCACAACAACACAGAAAAAAAGGCGTCTAAGCAGCAACGGCAAATGAAACGGAGCGAAGCGCGCACCCACACACAAGCGTAGGTGCGCGCGGGTGAATCGCACGTCGTACGAGGTCCTGGTGTCAACGACAGAGAGAGAGAGAAGTGCACACACGGAAGCAGCAGAGATGGTTGGGGGCAGTAGAGGCGCTGCGACATCAGCATTCCGCCACGCCTACGCGCTGGAGGGTGTCCCTCGAGTACGATGAAGGCGATGAATTGGTGTGATGGCGGCCGTAGAAACACGGCTTGAACGCCTACCGCCTCCTTTTGGCGCGTAAAAAGATGATGCGCTATGGAAGTGGTGCTCTTCTCTGTCTCTACACACTTCTTGTTTTCCCATGCACTTACTAGCGGAAGCGCTGCCTCCACGAAATCCACAGAGAAGCAAGACGCCAGCTCCCGCGCTGGGTACGGACACAGCAGTTCGCGAACGTAGACTAATAACCGCAAGAGGCAAACAGCACGATTCACCGCGTCACACTTTCTTGGATGCCCTGGCTCGCCGACTTGATGCGTTGCAGCATCGATCCGTACTCTCTTTGAAACACATGTTGACGCTCCAGTCGCATCGCGGCGTCGTCGGCGTAGCGGCAGCGATGCGGCTGGCTCCCGTGCAACTCCACCTCATCGCAAAGCGGAGTGAGACAGGGCTCGCGCAGGAGCGTCTCAGAATAGACCTCTCCTGAGGTGCGCATTTGCCTATGGCTGCTGAAGGTGCAGACATCGTCTTCGGTCCAACCGCACTTGGGGCAAGACCATCCACTACGAGGCCTACCGTCGGCTACGGACATCACCCACCGTCCGTGCCGCTCAGTGACGCAGAGGCTCACGATGCGCTGAAAGTCGGTCAGGGCATCGCAGACAAGCCGTGTGCGAGCCTCCATCTCTGCGCAAAGAACTTCCTGCACCTTCAGTGGGCAGCTACTACACGCTGCCGGCGCAAACTGTGAGCGGTATAGTCGCGGATCTTGGGTAAAGGTGCCATCAGACGGCACGCCAGGTACAGCAGCCGTGCAGTACATGTTTGGGACGTCAATCGAACACTCGCTGTACAGAGATCTACTCTAACGGAAAATCCGAACTCCCTTCAATGGTGAGGTAGGGAGAGGCGGTAGCAGCGAGGCGGGTTGGGCAACACGTGCTGTCTTCGAAAACAGGCCAGCGCACAGAGCGGACAGAGCTGTGGTTGATCCTCAGCGATCTACACTTTCGCTCACTTCCCTTCTTGTGTTTTACGCGGAGCGGAGGATACGATGCTGCTAGCCCTTACGCGCCACTTACTCTATCACCTGCGGCAGAGACACACACACGCGGGTCCGTCAAGAAAGCGCAGCAGGGATGTCGGGTAAACGCCTATGGGTGTTCAAAACAAAGGGCAGCGGCCAAGAGACCAAAAAAAGGTGACCGTCACACTCCAATGTAATTTGGTGCACAAGGCAGCTGGCAAGATCAGTACAGCAGGTACAATGAGAACAGGAGAGCGAAAGTTGCGGGCGAGATGACACACACGCGGACGAGCCCACCAGACACGCCGCCGACGCATGGCACCGATGGAAACGCCAGATGAAGACGGCGAGGCCATACCCCCTTCCCCACGGCCCGACCCGAGAAGGCCGTCGTGAAACAGGCCCCGGGGCGCGGGGATGCGGGGACTGCGCGGGCGCGCTGCCACGCACCGCTGGGGCGCGGCGTCCCGGCGGTGGGCAGGGCAAGGGCGGCGTTCGACAGGAAACGGCGCGAAGAGGCGCCGCACGGGACAGCGCCAAAGCGGGCACGCGTGGCGTCATAGGCGGCATCGTCTCCATCCGGCGGGGTGGGCTCCATGAGGCACCGATGCCGGATGCACGACGTGCGCAGCCCGAGGTGCGCGAGCGGGGCTCCTCCAGACCCCCATGCGGAGAGTCCCCGCCCCGCGCTACGGGATGCCGCGGGCTGAGGCGACTTGGGGGACTGGGGGGGGAGGGACGCATGGCATACAGGCAGGATGTGCAAGGTCGCACAGGTCCCACCCCCCGGCCTGCGGCTGGTGGCCTTCCTCCCTGAGCGCGTCCTGCAGCGCACCTGGACGGTCCACTGCCTCCGCCCTCGCGCATGTTACCCCGGACGCGGCCCGCTTTGGCGCGAGGCATGCAGTCCACGCCGCGTCTCCGTCGGGCGCCGATGGCGCGGCACGCGGCCGGTGAAGGGGGCGAGGAAGGACATGCAGAGGCCCATAGGACGCACGGCCCGGCTCCGCGGCAGGGCGGCTCGTCCTGGACCGCGAGGGTGCAGCTGTGGTGCATGGGCGGTAGGTGAGCTGCACATGCTGAAAAAGTAACTCTCATTCCATTTTGTCTGGTTCCTCTGTTTGCTGATCGTTACCCTGCTCATGATAGGCCGTCACTTTTCGGCGGCGGCGACGATGTCCCCTACACCCCCAAGCACGCTAACTAGGAGACCGAGAACAAAAAAGGTATTCCACCGGTGTGTGCATGTCTTTGTGTACTCACTGTGTAAAGACCGTGTGCCATGCTCGACATTTATTTTCCCGCGCTCACTGGGCATATGCATACTCGCTTCATCCACACTTTTCCGGCTACTCCCTGTACGCCGCAGAGCTCTCTGTGTGTGTGTGTGTGTGTGTTAGAGGGACGGAGGAAGGGAGGGACTGCGGAAAGAGAACAGCGACAAGAGCAGACGAAAGCAGAAAAGCACTAAGCGTGCTGCTGAGATGCAGACGAAAAGGAAAAAGATCGTGTGGATGGGGGTATGGATGCGGATGCGTGCGTACCCACGTCCACGACTGGCCCACAACATTAGTTCCCCACCCCTTCCCCTACGCACCGCTTCCGAAAATGTTGACCATTCAGAGGAGGAAGAAAAAAAGAGGAAAAGAGGAGCACCGGATACACAACAAACAGAATGCACACAAGCACCACGCAACCATGGTCTCATGGGCGGCTCTCTATGCAGGTGTGCAGATCCTCACGTGCGGGTCACAGCTGCATCGCCCTTAGCAGCACCACAGCGCCTGCGCATTCGAAACAGTTTGTAAGCCCCCCCCCGCGTCTCGATTTTTTTGGCGCTGTTCGCTCTTGCCTGCCTCTCTCACGTTCATCAGAGAAGCACCCGGGAAACACACACACGCCCACGAAATAGAGAGAGGGATACCACAGCGCGGCGGTGCAG
Source organism: Leishmania infantum JPCM5 (assembly GCF_000002875.2). Taxonomy (NCBI): domain Eukaryota; phylum Euglenozoa; class Kinetoplastea; order Trypanosomatida; family Trypanosomatidae; genus Leishmania; species Leishmania infantum. The sequence goes on from NC_009420.2 coordinate 506,476, forward strand.
CGGGAAGACAGGCGACACACCGCCATGGCAAATTTGCCTGTTAGGCAGTCTCGGCAAAGGGGGGCGAGGAGAGTGAAAATGCCTGGAAGACGCCGCGCCCCCTTCTCCCTCGCGGGATCGGTGCATTCGCTCTGTTGGCCGCTCCCTAACTCCCTTTTCCTCCTTCGTCCTCATGTGCCCCTCATTCCCTGTTCGGACGTGCTTACAGCGACGAAAAGGCACAGGCGATGGCACACACCTGGATGGCCCAGACAGTGTCCAGGAGGCTGCAGCTGGTGACAAGCTCGCCCGCGATCTTGAACGGATGCACGCCCAAAGTCAGACGCGTGTGGTTGCCAGAGCGAATGGTGACTCTCTTTTGTTGGTGTTCCAGTTGATCGTCTGGCAGCACGGCTTCCGATGGCACGTGCCGGCCACCGCGCCTCATGGAATGCTGCCTAGCACCATCGCGAATGTGGCGATGAGGCACGTTGCGCCCGTGCACGCCTCAATAATAGCGACGATATACATGATCAGACCATGGGCCATGAAAGCAATCGTGATTATGCAGAAGGACTCCGCAACCTTGCAGCTTAAGAGCAAGCGTTAGCAGACGGCGTGCGTGAAGTCGCGGTTGTAGTAGCCGGCCGAGTAGCACCCGATCCTCGATCCTCGTGCCTCAGGCAATAAAAGCACACACGCTCACACGCAGATTCTGCGTGCTACCCGTGACATCGTACAGCTTCGTCTTTCGGGCACTGCTGATCTCAAGCATGCCGATCGGAGCCGAAATGACAACGACCCGTAGTGCGATGAACCCTAGCACCGAGCAGGCGCCAAATGGTTGCCGAAGCGGGCGTACTCGCCCATCTTATCCATCTCCTGCACGGCATCCTGGCTGCCGCGGTGAGAGTTTATTTCCCCTCACCCCTTTCGCCGTCTTGTGCGTCGAATCGAGCTAATCATCCTTTTCTGCAAGAAATTCGGTGTACATGAGATGTTTTTGTCGAGGGGGGTCGGGGAGGCGTGCGACCGAAGCGGAGCAACCATCACTTCGACTCCATGTACGTGTATGCGCTGTATGGGCCACCAGCTAAGGTTGCTTTCCAATCATGCCCGGCACCTCCCTGGACGCAAAAAAAAAACATAATCTCCTTCGTCAGTGTACGAAGGATGTCTCCTTAGCTGGAGCACAAGCGGGAGGCAAGAGAACTGAACTAACACAAAAAAAAGTATCAAGAGGGACAGAAGCGGAAAGCATAGAGAGCCAGGGACGGGTTTCCCCTAGGATGTAAGGAAACGTATTAAGCGTCGACGCAAATGGACACAGCAGGGCAAGTGGGGGGGGAGCGACAAGCAGGGGTATCACCCCCCTCTCCAAAAAAAAATGGTCAAGTGATGATGCGCCGATGCGGGTGCCTTAGCCAGTGTACTTCCCACGCCCAATACGAGCACGCATGGTTGTAGGAAGGAGAGTAGTGGTGGTGCCTGTGTGAGGGTGTCCGGCAATGCGAGCGGCACGTGAAGAAAAGGTCGAGAGAGTGAAACAGGAGAAGTGTGCATGTGCCGCATGTCACTGGTGCCAGGAAAAGCGGCAAAACAGCAACGAAACACAGAGCTGCAGTCGAGCAGCAACTGGGCGAGGAGAGCGCCAGTACGCCGAATATCTGTACTTCTGCTGGGCTACAAAGACAATCCGATGCACCGACGGGACTACGCCTGCCATCGCTACCGAAATGGTGCTTGTGCGTCACTCCTCGAATGCGTCGCATAGACTTGCCTTCGTGGTGAATGTTGCAACATGCAAAACTATACGACGAGGGCTGAAATCCCGCGACGCGCCGCGTTCTCTTCATGACGAGCCTCATACACCGCTTCGATTCCTGCCGTCTTCGCGGGCTTCCAGCAAGCTGCGCGCGTCAGAGAACGAGTGCATATTCATATTCTGTCCGGCTAAGAGGCATACGGAGAAACGCTGAATTGCGCCACAGGACGGTGTCTACAACCACAGCACTCCTTCCCCCGCCCCTCCTCTCCTCCACGGAAAGGTAAATGGCCATTGCGAAAGCAAAGGGCGTCACGGGCGCTAAAAGCAAAACAAAAACAACAGCGAAAAAAAGAAAAAAGGGGGAAGCATACAAAAGGGGAACAAAGAGAGAATGACAAGAGTGTCGTCGTCACGATTACTCCCACGTCACAGACAGACAGTGTAAGTCGGAGCACACGCGTCGTGGGGAGCGAGACACGACACGCCCTTCTGATCCCTTTCTCTGCTTACGTTTCCAAAAGAAGAATATACATCCTCCCCCTCCTCTCCCTTCTCTCCTCTCCGCCTCTGTCTCACAAGCGAAACGATAGAAAAAAAAGTCGCCCTCCTTCACCATTGCGATGTTATTAGGTCATTGTCAAAGCAGGTCACTCAATGCGGGTGGTACAGCCAAGGGAGGGAGGGAGGGAGGGGGGGGGCAGCGGAAAGCATGCGAGTCCGGAAATGGACCCACAAGCGCGGGGGCGAGAAGAAAAAGAGAAGCCGCATCGCCAACACCAGAATCAAACAAACACATATGGGCAGGAGGGGACACCGGTAAGTACCATGAGGGAGAACTCAAACAAAAAGGAAAAACAGAAGAAAAAAGGAAGCATATCAGTGGACCACATCACGGCACGTGATCGGTGAAAACCAAATGCCGAAGCTACATGTTTCCAGAGAAAGGGCCGCAGAGACGGTGGAGGCGGGAAAGGGATGGGGGGAGGGTGAGAAACGGGCCAGGGGCAAAAACGATGGTGGGGAGCGTCGGCTCGCGCGCGCAGTGCAGGAAACAGAGAGCGCGTCAACGCCATGGCCCGCATTCTTCTTCAGTGACCCGATGCGAGCTCTAAGGAAAAGGCAGAGAGCACAAAGGGGTGCTACTGATCGCCCTCCGCGCTCTGACGCTGCACCCTCAACAGCCAGCAGAACTTATCGAAGTGTGCTGCATCCTGCACGGGACTCCGGGCGCGAACGAAAAAAAAAACAGGGATACAACAGATACTGGCTTGCCCGTACCCCCTCCACTCCACAACTTCTCCCCCGCCCCTCAACACCGTAGATAGGGTCCGAGCGAAGCAATGGGATAAGAACAACATGCAGAACTATCACACCGTATGACGACAAACCGGCGGCGAGGAGAGGAGCAAGAGAGCGCATCAACCACTGCTCTTCCGCGCTTCACCTATGAGGTCACCGCGCAGCCGGCGAGCGATTTCGACGGTCACTGATTGCGCGGCGCCGGTGGCTGCCAATGCTGCGGAAGACGACGTGGCCGTCGAAGAGCTGTTGTTTTGCAGGAACGTGCTGAGCTGCTCTTGACGCGAGGCACGGTTGCGGGCAAGGAGCTTTTCACGCTGCTCTCGCATGTACTGGGCACGCTTTTCAAGCTCCTCGTTTGTGGGTGCCGGTGCCGGCGCCGGCGTTGCTGAGACGGCGGTACCGTGTGCCGGATGCGCCGGTGCGCTGGGAGTCGATTTAGAGACGCTTGCAGTCACTGTGGACGGAATAGCAGGCAAGGCAGCCTGGCGCTGACCAATGGAGGGCAACGCAGGTACGCTGACCGGCGCGGCCACAGGTGCGGACTCCGCAGCGGCCACCGACGCCGGCGCAGCGGCAACTTGCTGCGCCGGAAGAGGAAAAGGCGACTCAGGTGAATTGAAATCCGCCTTCTGCGGCTCGGCCTCCTCGCACCCCTTCTGCCCCGTCCCCGGCATTGCGAGGTCATGAATCGGCTGAAGTTGCGATTTCTTCTGCTTGTTAATGGATTCGACGTGATTCTGTCGGCAGTGCTCGCCTTCGGAGAGCTTCTGAGCGGGCTGCGTCTGCAGGGCAGCCTCCAGCTGCGCCTTCTCACGGTTTGCTTGGTGTTCGACAGCAGCCATTTGTAGATCTGCATCCTCCTGTATGCAAGCCTTCTTGTACGCCTGTACTTGCTGCTGTGCATGGTCATCCTGCAACGACACTTCGATGGCGCGTCGCAGCGCATCGTCCTCGTTTACGTCGCCGTTGAGGTCGATGGCGCGCTGCACGCGAGCCGGGGCCGGGGTTTCCTTCTCGACTTCCTCCGCTGACAGCGCTGCACCGCCGTCCCCGCATACCTTATCTGAAGAGAGAGCGGCGTTTGCCAGAATGTCAAGCTCCAAGTTGCGCTTCACCATCATGGTGTGAAAGCGCGAGAAGTTGTCCGCATTAAAGATCTGCTTCAGCAATTTCTTCGCAGCTTGTTGCTCGGACCGGCCCTCGGACGTCTGCGCACTCACCACGAGGGAGCTCTGCAGGGCCTCCACGGCCGTCTCCATCGACACCCCCAGCTCCATCAAGAAGCACGTCAGCAAGGAGTCGATGAGCTTCTTGAATTTGTTGTGCACCACCGTGTACTCCAACTGCATCTCTGACTCGTTACTGAAGATGCAGCAGTTATCGTCGACAAAGTTGTCGATCGGCGTCAGCCATATCGGCGACGCGGAAAACTGCACGAGGGCCTCCGTGATCCACCGGCTCTCCGTCATTGTGAGCGACACGATGTACGTACCGGCCTCCAAGCGCACTCGGTGCCACCACAGTGACCACGTCAAAGCCGTTGAACGACACCACACGACGATCGGAAGTTCTTTTCGATGTGAGTGAGAAGACAGGCGAAAAGAGGAAGTCCCAAGAGCGCGTCTCCTCCCTAGTCCTACTCGGGCAACGTTGTGGCTGACAACACACAACGCTCTGCGGCTTCCCCGCTGGCAAGTTCGCACGAAACCACAGCACACGTACGCAGCGTCTGACGTATACGCGGAGCCGAGCTCACCGCGTTCGTGTGAGACGAACTTATGAAAGTGGTGGCTAACGAAGATGAGTTTGAGGTGTCGTGTAGACGTGCGAGCAGCCGACTAACGAGACAGAACAGCGAAACGGAAAGAACAACAAAAAAAACGCAAGAGAACCGAGGAGAGGGGGGAGCATACACGCGTGATGAGGTGGTCGGCAGTGTACAGTACCGGCACAAGAGAGGCGGCGGGGGAGGGCGAAGAGCGAAAAATGCGTCACACCGCGTGAGGGAAGGATGGAAAGGAGGCCAACGGAAAGCGTCGGAAGCCAGAGCACCGGCAAATTTCGAAATACGTGCCAAGACAAAGGGGCTTTGAGCGCTCCCGCTGTGCAGTATGTACCTCAGGGATGATTCTGGTACGGATTCGGGTAGTGACAGAGACGTACGATCTGCAGGCAATATCGGATTGTAGAAGAAACAGCGTAAGACGGGCTGCACGACTCTCTAAACGTACAGAAGGCGACAAACAACAACGTGAGCAACGGAGATAAAAGGAGGACAGAGGGTGTGTTGTGATAGCATTCAATGGCATCGAGGTAAGGGTGAGTAGAGTTGCAGGTGCACTATGAGGGAATCGGCACGCGGGAATGCTGCATGTACCACCTGCTCTTCTAAACGTATGACAACCAGCAGCTTTTTTTTTCCATCAGCACTTGGGCCGTCACTCCTGTTTTCGTTGTTTTTCTTTACTTCATGCGAGCGCGTGTGTCTGTGAAGAGCCGGTTGGCAGCCAAGGGTGACTAATCGTGTGCTCGGGGAAGAAGGAAACGGCTTCAACCACAAGGGCGTGACAATTGAATGGGATGGGAGAAACAGGCGTGGTCCGATAAGCCGACACCCCTGGCCTCTACCAAATTTCCACCCCCCTCCCACCCGCAGCCCGCCCCCCCCCCAGACACACATACACACACCTTTCACTTACGTGTGTGCGCGTGTGTATGCGCGCATGCGCTAAGTAGTGTGACCTGCGCACACTGCCGGCGCAGACAGTGAAGAGGCTCACCCGCGCATGACAGTGGGTGAAAGAGAGTCAGACACGAGGAAGGGAACGGGGAGTTCAGCAGTCAATATGGGGCTAGAAACAACAAAGGCATGAAAAACGCACGCCCACACAATGCCAGCGTTGTTCTCTTATCCCCCCTCCACCCACCCCGGACCCCCCCCCGAAAAAAGGAAAAGAAAACATCACAACACAAATGACCCCGCACGGGAACCTTAGTGAGAACCGGTTTGGGTTTCTTGCTCCTCAGTGTCGCAGCCGCTAAGCTGTGACGACGTCGTCATCGCTGTCGTCAGGAACTTCATCTGCCTCTGACTCATCGCATGCCTCTGCCAACTCAGGAGTGTCCGCCAAGAGGGTGATGTTGCTCTCCCATCTCGAAAAGCAGTCTGCCAAGGATGCACTGCAATACGTACACTTCTCCTGGATGTCTATCGGCGTATCACGAAAGCACCTCGGACACGTCGCCGTTGTGCTAAGTGACTCCAGACGTCGTCGTGCACCGCACTCGGGGCACTCCGTCACACGCGAGCGATTAAAAAGACCACACTCGCACTTCCACCTGGATGGATAATGTGTCGCCGTTGGTGCCCGTTGTGCGTTGCACTTGGGGCAGTGCGTGCGGACAGGGATTTCGCCTCCCGAAAAGACGGGTGTTGTGCACACCTCGCACAGCCACACCTCTTCCTGCAGGTCGAATTGCCGTATCGCGCGGCACCCTTCGCAGCGCAACGCGTTTCGAGTGCGGTGGCCGTGGCCACAGGCATCGCACGTCCACTCCACATCACGCAGACGAGCGCGGCAGCGGTAGCACGCAGTCTTCTCAAAGTGGTTCGGGGCGCTGCACACAGCGCATGAGATGCTCGTGCTCAGCGCGCTGTCGTCCGAGACAGTGGTACCTCTCTCCGCCGTCTCGCACGGTGTGCGTGGTAGGCCGCACTGCAAACACACTGCGTTTGCGGCATCGTTACCCCACTCGCACTCCTGGCATGTCCACGGACAAACATTCTCCCGTCGCTCATTGCACCCCAGGCACAAACTACGGTCGTTTCGGTTGGTGCTGCAGCAGTGATCACACAGCCAATACCCGTAGGGGACCTCCCGTCTGTGTCCGCAGCACTGGTGCTGCGTCACGCGCAGCAGCTTCCGGCAATATGGGCACTGCCAGTCTCCCTCAGCAGTTGCTGGCATAATCATCACATCAACTACGTCCTTGAGCGCCGCAGGATCGCTGGAGACGGCGGGCGACGTCACATCGGTGCTCGGCGAACTGGCGGAGGCCGGCATCACAGCGAGCTCTTTCTTGTTCCTGAGCCGCATGGCATCGCGTGACTCGAGGCAAATGTCGCAGAAGGTGACGTTGCGGCGATGCGCCACGTTGCAGGTGAAGCACCACCACGCGTTGTCGGGAAGTTTCACCGCCACCTGAGGCTGTTTATCGTCCGCGTGCACCGGTGAGAATGGTGGCGATGGAGAGAGCGAGGATGGCTCTTGAGTGTCATGGCGCAACCCCCTCGCTGTCGCTGCAGTCCCTGAAGTACGCGCGGCTTCCAAGAGCTCGGTCGCCTGGGCGACGGTCTTCGAGTGCAGCATCCCTGCAGAGTCAGCAGCAAGGGCCACGTTGGTGGTGTCACCAAGTGCGCTCTCTGAAAGCGGCGGCGTAGGCAGGGTCGCCTCCTCCGCGCCGGGGCGCTTTTCCCTCGCTAGCAGAAGGGATTCCGTGGGTGCCATGCAGGCGGCGCAAAGCTCCCACCGGACGTCATTCCAGCCGCGACAAGCCGTGCATCGCACAACAGAGTTCGAGTACCTCTGCCGTCGCTCACGACCGCAGCCACGGCACTTCACCGCAAACACGCTGTTTTGTACGCCTGCGTCGCAGCAATGGCACGTCCACGCCAATGGACGGTCCGCGAAGCATGAAGGGCATTGCGTCGCTGCTCGAGGGCAGAAATGGTCGCAGGCTGGGCACACCCAATCCTGGACACCGCCGAAAGGCGCGCGACACTGGTCGCAAATGAACTTTTCCCGCTGCGCCCTGGCGACACCGGCTCGGTCTGCGTGTGGCTGCGCGGAAGCGCCGGTTTGACGATTGGTGTGAGAGCAGTTCTGGCATACCCACGCAGTGGGCGCGATGGCGACGTGGCGCAACGGCGGGAACGCAGACCGGTACGAGGTCACCGCTGGCGCCTCACACTTGCGGCACGTCGCAGAAGACGAGGTCAGTGAGTTGTACGTGTGGCAGGCACAGCATAACCACTCCAGCGCACGCAGCAGGTAATCGCCGCGATTCCCTCGACGGATGGTGGCAAACGGCTCCGCCGCTGCATTTGGCGCCCGCGAATCGGTCACGAATGCGGCTGCTTCATCGACCCGCACAGGCGACCCGGAAATCTCTCGGCCCCCGAGACCATCTTGCACGTGTGCTGACATCCCTGAACGAGGCGCCGCGCCAGGAGGCGGTTGCGGGCGCCCGCCGCCCAAAGCCTGTACCTCCGTGCCGAGTGTGTCGCCCGCGCCTCCTCCTTCGGTGGCAGGAGTGTCGCATTGTGAGGGGCGGCAGCTTCTGCTCTTCGTGCCGGCAGTTGTGCTGTGCGATTGTTCGTCGCCACCCGCCACATCCTCGCAGCTCTTAGCGAGCGAAGATGTAGATGCGGGGTGAAAGGCATCCTGTATCAACATGCGAACAAGCATGTCCTCCTGTGCCGGTGACTGATGCGCACTTGCATCGGACGGCCTTGAAGTGTAGTCGCGATTCCATCGCCACGGAACCGAAAGAGTCTGAAGGCGATGACGGCGAAGGAGAGGCGGGATCGCTGGTGCTGCTCTCAAGGTGGCACGCAGAAGCGCTGAGTGTTGGTACAGCGACTGGGGAGCCTGCATCGGTGCAGCGAGCAGCAGGTCGATAGACCTCCTTGTCCCTCTTCCTTTTTCTCTGCGCCAAGCTAAGTGGGTCGCTTTCACAGCAGGCAGCGTATGCGGACGTATCGCTGGCCCGCAGGCGCGCTAGGCGATTCTGATGGCAGTGGAGACAACGGGCCAGTGTCCGGCATGGCCACGCGCGGTGGTCATCGAAGGGGTCGATGCAGAAGGGAGGGGAAGAGTGAATCGACAAGATAAGTTCACAACACCTTTCGCGGTCAGAAGGGGCGGGAGGGCGGAGCAGAGAGGTAGAGGTGCATCCCATCAGTCACCAGGATCCCTCGTCACGACAGCGAGCAAAGCGGGAGAGCGGGACCGTCACTGCTCGCGCGGGCATACACACACACACACACAGAGATATGTTTCGCTTGCTCTTGGCCTGATGCGCATCGTCAAGCATAACACAGCAGCGAGCTCCAAGCACGTGCATGGCTTGAAGATGAAGTTTGCACCCTACTGCATGCTACCAGAGTGCTGCCCTTGCAGCTACGATCAAAGGCCATGGCGCTGGCTTGATGTGCCACTGCCGTTCGCTTGTTTGTCTTCCTCGCCTTACAGAAGGGTGTGGCCCCTTCGGCCTCAGCAAAGGAAGACAAAGGCCGGCAAACGAAAGCACCACAGGTGCGCACACGGACGCGCACGCACCCAGAAAAGCATTTTGACCGCATCACAGGACATGCTTCCCTTCTCGTCTGCGTGCAGCACTACACGCGTCACATAGCAGGGCCGCTTTGCTCCTGCTGCCTTCGTAAAAGGACGGCGGTATATCGCTTAGATGGAGCGTCGGGCACGAAGCACACGCTCAGGGGTGTTGGTATCCGACGTTCCCCGCTCCGTGTAGACCTCCTCTCCCACTCCTCGCACCTCCCCAGAAAACAAACACGAAGGAGGAGGTTCGCACGCCCTACTTTCCCAGCGTTGCTTGCCTTTGTCTGCAACGCCACCTGCGCAGAGACGCGGTCGACCACGCGCAGTGGTAGTGGTCGTGGTGGTGGTGGGAAGGGCAAGTCTGTATGCTTTCACGTCGTCTGCGCGCTGCTTCCAAGGGCGCGGTGAGGCGATGGGGGAGAGGAGCGGGAGGGGTCTGAAGAGCTTGTAAGTTCCAAATCGAGTACACAACAACGAGCGCCCCTGTGGCACTCTCCATAAGGCCGCTGCCGCCTTGCGTGTTGTCATCATATCTTGTCCTCCTCTTCTCCTTTGTCCCCCCCCCCACCCCGGGGTCAGCGGCGAAGACGGAAGACGAATCTCTTCGTGGCCGGAAAGCCAAAAGTGTCTCTGCGGAGTAGCGGTCGTGCAGTCGCGTCATCTGCGCCTCATCGGGGTGCAGCAATGCCGCACATCGCAACATGCGGGAACATAGAGACAGAAGAGTACACGGCGAGGGCGCCTTTCCTACAGCTTCACAGGCTTGCGTACACTGCTGCTTCGAGTGGCCGGAAGGGCATGCTTGCGAGCGCCGCAGCGGTAACACTCGAGGCGATTCCTGAAGTTCTTTGAGTAGCACTTCGCGCACAACCAGTCTCCCGCCGACTTCCACGACGCGTTCATGGCTCCCTCGGCAGACTTCGTGTTCGCGCCCTCCTGGAAGCCCTCGCGCTCGTATTGCGGCGACAGCGCCTGGCTAGACCATTCCTCTGCCCGCTCCGAGGTACGGCCACACTTCCAGCAGTCGTGGCGCGTGCGGAAGTTGCTCGCCTGACAGTAGGCGCACATCCAGTTATTATGCTGCACTGGTGCAGCAACGGCGGCAGCGCCGGGACTGTCCGTCCCTCCCCAGCCTGCGGCGCTGAACGGGTCGGCAACCCCTTGGTCCGGTACTGCGGGACGCGGCGAAGTGCACTGGAAGCACTCCGTACGACGAGAAAAGTTCAAGGCGTTGCATGTCGAGCAGTACCACTCCCCACGAGCCCTATTCCCTTGCGGAACGTAACCACCAACATGGTCACCACCGCCTCGTTCTAATTCGCGAACCGTCCGGGGCTCAGCGGCCGGGCGATCCATGCCGCAGCCGCGGCACGCCTTGTCATAGATGCTCGTCGTCCCCTGACACGCACTGCAGGTCCAACAAACCGGAATGCGGTTTTTGCAATAGAAGCAGCGCGAGCGCGCCAGGTGGTTCAAGGACGCGCATAGCGGGCACTCCCACTCCGCGGGGGTAATGTGCGTACCACACCTTAAACAGCTCTCTTCGTCGCCAGGGTTGATGTGGCCACAGCTGGAGTTGCGGCACATCCAGTCAAACCCAGGCGGACCTTCCGGCGCCGTCGCCCCCTCCAAGACTGTCTGCAAGGCTGGGTGGACTTTTCTTCGTTGATGCAGCGGTGAATGCCGCGTTTCCGGTACGCCTCCGGCCACAAAGGGCGCCACAGCTGACAGCTTGAGCACACGTCCCGTGATCGGCGCCTCGCTGCCGGGGTGGATGGCGCGCAGCGTTGGATCCAAGGCCTCCGCCCCTTCTAGCGGATTCATAAACTGCTCGTCTGCCTCCGTGTACGAAACGGAGTCAAAGTGTTCCTGCTGCTGCTGAAGCATCAAGGTTTTCTCCGTTGCACGGCGCAGGATCTCCTCCTCCGCAACGCTGTGTGGTGCCATATCGTATCCACAGAATCCACAACGACTGTTGTCCTCTATCTCGTCTACGCGATTGTTTTCGTGACAGACAGCACACATCCAGAACTCCTTGCTCTTGTCGATCGCATCCGCGCATTTCTTGCACTTCCGCACACCGGCGTAGTTGATGGTACTGCAACCCACGCACTTCCACCCTAGCAGCTGCGGCTTCTCTGTTCCACAAGACTCGCACTCTTTGCGTATTCCTTGGTTCACGGCGCGGCAGGACTCCTTCGCGCACATCCACGGGCGCAGACTCCTCGACTTCCACGACTGCCGCAGCGATCGCGTCAGCGTTGTGTAGGGGCGCGCTGAATCTGCCCGCGCAGACCCTGTACCACAACCTCGGGAGAGGTGGGAGGAGCACCAAGAAGCAACCAAACTGACACGCCACAAAGGAGTCCACGGATAGCAAACAGCCGCCGCTTGCACCACTCGCTGTGTAATGGTACCGACTGCGGGGCGCATCGTCTGTTTTTTTTTTCTAGTTTTTTTTTTCTGAGCCGCTTGAAGACAGCACGCGGGATGCGAGCGAGAGACCCGTGATCCGCAGAAGAGAAGCGAGAAGGGAACAAAAAGAGGGTTTCGAGGGCATGTGGGGCAGAGATGAGTGTGCGTCTGTGTGGCAGAGGGCGGGGCTACGCCACAAAGCGACGCTCCTCTCCGCCACCCTAATCAAGAAAGCTGCCTGGGTGGCCTATGCACACACACACACAGCCAATGAGCATTTTGCCGAGCGAGTGAGAGTGCAACGCTGCACGTCCCCCGATAACGCAAAAGGGGGTATGGCGGACACAGCGCGATGCACCACATCCACTGAACGTGCTCCCTCTTCCCCTTCTCCTCCCCCGACTGCTGAGCGAGGAGGAGGTTCCGTTTGTCTCTGGTACTACGAGACGGAGAAAACTGGAACGGGTACGGGAAACTCCAAGGACAGGAAATAGTACATCGAATGCCGTTGCCGGCATATCTTGCCTACTTACTTTCCTTTTCACACTGCTGAGGCACGAGTGCTTTCTCTTCCTTTTTTTTTTCGTTTGGGGCGAGGGTCGCGGAAAGCTCTCGAACGCGCAGAGGAGAACGTAAAAGGGGGCTAGGCAGGCTGTATGTCAGACGAACGTGCTAGCCCAGTGTGGGCCTTCAGCTGCTGGACAAAACCGCAAGGGTCGACCACAGCAATGTGCGAGAACAGCAAGAGCGGAAGATGGAAAATCGGGCGAAAAGCACTTCATCTGTTCTCTTTGTGACACGTGCTAGCCTGTCGCTGTGGCCCACTACCGCAGAAAGCACACACACAAGCACATCCCAAGGTCGTCGGCTGTCACACGTCAACACCTTCTGCGCGCACACGAGCGATGCCGGAAAGCTACACCTGTAAGGCGACGGCCGCTCTGGCGTTACCGGCACACGCTGCTCGAAGCAACCTGCGCAGTCTCGTTGCCTCCCATGCGTTCTCGAGCATGCATTGTGGATTCTCTTTGTCTTTGCTCATTACAGTGTGTACCTTTATGTATGTATATGCATATATGTATATATACATATATACGCAGAACCTCTTTTACAGGTACGTTTGCTCCAGTGTTTCTCATTTTTTTTCACTTATGTTTAGCACATCGCGCCACCAAAACAGCTGCCGGTGTGGATCGTTAGGTGTCTACCTGCGCTTGTGAGGGGAAGGGGTGGGGGAAGAAGGGAGCGGGGGGAGGGGGGGTGGACGCACACGTCCACTTCCGCTGTTCCCTCCCTTCTGTTTCTGTGTTCGCTCCCTTCGTTGTTTGCTTTTTTCGCTTTCCAAGAGTAGCCGCAGGGAGAGCGTACAGGCGCGCTCAGGGACGCACCTGTGGGGAGGTCCAAAAAAGCGCTCGCTTGAGCTACTCTCGTCAAGGACAGCACCGACCTCGAACACGAGGGCCATCATTGGAAACTAAGAGCGCTGGCACTCACACCCGCTACACGGCATTGCATCACGCACATTCACAAACAAACACACACACATCAGCACGAAACACCCGGAGAGCGGCACCACACTGGCCGATCCCTGTTTGATTGAGGCGAGACAACATCTAAAGATAATCAAAGGACGACGACCTCTTTGTGTGCGGTGCCTGCGTGTGTGCCGCTGATAATCGCGTCGGCAAGTCTTCCTTCCGTCTGCCGTCACTCAGAAATCTTTCTTTTTGCTTCGCTGCACATGACCCTCTTTGCGGCTTTGTGACTCCTGGAGGGGGGGGAGGGCGGCGGCGGCAGAGCATGAGTCGTGGCCAGCAATCGGAGTCAACGCGCCACACTCCCTCCGCTCGTCCACTGCCAGCGGCGGCGGCAAATAAAAAGACCGACAAGAAAACGAAGACAGCAAAGAACACGTGACATGGCGCATGCTCGGGAAACGGGTAGAAGGCGGGGCTGAGGGAAGCAGCGGTGCGTGCGTAGCGTCTCAAGCGACAGACAGGCACCGAGGGGAGCACCGGCGAGTCGCTACGGTCAGCACAGGATCGTTGAGGCAGGGAGGAAAGCACGGTAGAGGAGCAGGGAGAACAGGGAGTACGAGCCACAAGGTAGCGCGTCGCTCAGCCCCTCACGCCTCAAGGAGGCAAATGGCGCGCTGTACGTGAAGCCCACCAGGTTCCTTCCAGCGTTACGCAGGTCGAAAACGGCACATAAGCACTGAGCTGCATGCTCCGCCGCAGCGAACTTCCCAACGTCTTTGCCCCTTCTCCGACAGCCGGCATACGTCCCTTTTGGTCCTGCCGCAAAGATTGCCGCACGCCTCACGGCACCGCATTCCTCTGCGTGGCACTCGACCGTCCCTTTCAGATTATCGTTGTTCGCTGAGTGGGAACGGCAGCAAGGGATTCGAGTTGCGCAGCAAACACACGCTCCCCTTAAATCTTGTTCCAGGCGACGATATCCATCGACTGCACCTCATCCTCGAAGCCCATGATCATCTCCTCCAGGTCGTCGCCGGACACCTTGTCGTCCTCAATGACGATCAGCTGCTGCAGCTTCTTCACGCCAAACGCAACGGGCACCAGCTTGTGGTCACCCCAGATCAGGCCGTCGCGCTGGATCGCGTGCAGCTTCTGCGCGAGCGCCTCCAGGTCGATCGTGTCGTCCCACGCCTTGATATCGAACAGGATCGACGACTTCGCAATCACATCCGTCTTCGCCTTCTTCTTCTCCGCGTCCTTCGCCTTCTTCGCCTCCAGCGCTGCCTTCTCCTCCTCCGTCGTCTCGCCGAACAGGTCGATGTCGTCCTCCTCCTCGGCGGCAGCGGCAGCGGCAGGAGCCGGGGCGGCGGCCTTCTTTGCGGACTCAGTCGCCTTCTTCTCGGTACCGGCGTTGAGGATCTCATCGCGCTCGGCCTGGTAGTAGGAGGCCATGCGGGCCACCCACTGGATCACGTTCACGTTACTGCCGAACATCTCGTTGAAGATGCGAGCATCCTCGGAGCTAGGGGAGAAGCCCGACACGAACGGCTGCGCGTTCAGACGGCCGTTGACTTCCTTGAGGGTGGACATGGTACTGGAATGCGTTGAAAACGAAAAACAAAGGGAACAAATGCGTAGAGAAAGGGCTATGGAGCGGGAGTGAGGAGCGAGAGAAGTCGAGAGAAACTGTGGTCAGCTGTTTTTTTTTTACCGCGTTCGGGGTACAGTCGTGTGGGGCGCCGGGGCGTCAAGGGAAGATACGACCGTTTGAGGACGTATGAGAGAAGCGATAGTGGCCGTGATTGGAATCGTCCAACGGCATTGATGCATGTCGCACACGTGATAGGGGGTGGGATCAGCCATTGTGTAGATGAGGGGGGAGGCGCACACGACGTTTTGGCGGGGCACAACGTAAAGAGGAATCGATGGTGCCAAAAAAAATATGGAGATAAGTGTGTGGGTACAGAGGTGCAGATGAGTGCTGAGAGACTCACACTTGGGAACTATGTGGCATTATGCAGGGTGGAGAAGACGGACGTGCATACGGCGCCTGTTCTCTTCTTCCTGTTCCACCCCTTCTCTCACTCTAGAGAGAGAGAGCACGCAAGCGCAAGCGCGAGCTAGTGACGCCCTCCGGCACAGAGGCAGGCGTAACGGCCCCGATGAGGGCTGGCCAGCAGCGTCCGCTCTCCACATGCACAGACGGCTGTGGACTGTTTCTTTCTGCTTTTCGCCTCGTAGGTAGATGGGAAGCGCCTGACCACGCGTCAAGAGCGGAGATGCTGGCAACGCACGGTCGTCAAGGAAGAGCTGCCGATGCGGTGTTCTAGACCGAAAATGGGCCATTCCTTGCCGCAAAGCTCTTCAAACGCGCCCAGCGCGCACGTCCAAAAACAAAAAACGACAGCGCCCACTGTCACCCGTACGATACAAGTCTTTGCATCTACCACCACGCTTCGACTGGTGAGGCTCTGTGCGCCATTCTTTTCCACTCCACCACTCCAGAGTCTTCAAGGCGCTAACAGACGTTCGCCAGCGGCACAGATCGCCCTGGCCAGCGCCCGAGAGTATTTTTGCTGCGCCTCCGTCTCCTTCAAGGAGGCCTCGATCTCCTCTAGAGAGCAGACGTGCACAAACACCTCATCCGTCACGTATGTGTGCAATGCCCGCACCCCAAGAGACGCTTTGATGTACGATGCACGCTCACACTCATGTGCCAGGCGCGCCCGTGTCACCTGTCCTTCGCCTGTGCCGGCCTCGTCGGGCGCCTTGTCCTTCCCCTGGTCAACGCCGGCACTTCCTCGGAAACCGTCAACGGTGCAGTTACGGGCGAGCAAGCTAATGATGTTGCCCGCGAGCAGGGCTGTGAGGGCACAAGGCAGGGCGTTGCGAAACTCGCTCGGAGATAAAAAGGTGCACAAGGCCGCATACGGTGTGTGAAGCGCCGTGTTGTAGATCCCGACCCGGTCCACAGCGAGCCGAACATTGGTTTCGTCCCCGCGACGCCACCGAGGAACGTCTGCGAAGACCTGATCGTACATAGCGTGCGTGAGAATGTACTGGTCCCTTGGCAACGACGCGCGCGGCACACGGTTCACATGTCCCGCGGCACTTGTGCCGGAAACCTCTCTCTCCACACCCTCAGTCGCCTCCAACACCGGCGCGCCCCTGGCGCTGGTCGACACAATCAGGTAGTTGCGCTCCAGACCCAGATGGCGTGCCTCATGCTCCGTTAGCTCGCCCAAACCACCCAGGAGGCGCGCGTAAAACTCTGACGTGACACTGACGCCGCGAAAGAAGCCAAAGACCGGGCGGCCCGCGAGACCGGCCACACCCGCGGCGATGCCGATGAGGAAGCCGCTGACGCCGCCCTCGCGAGCACCGCGGATCGGTTTCGTCACAGCGTCCGAGATGCCGCCGCCAACTTCGTGCAGCATCTCGCCAAGGACGCCACGACGCTGCGATGTCGCGAGCACGGCATGTCCGCTGAAATCACTTGAGGAGCTACCACAAGATAGTCGTGGTGCGACTGTAATAGGTGAGGTGCCGGCTAGGTTGCCGATGCTGCGCGCCAGCACCCCGACAGAGTGCAGCGTCGATGATGTGGTAGTGCGCAAGAACTCGCGGGTGTCGGTCCACCGACTCTGACCAGAGGAGTTTGTGACGAGATCCCACACACCGCGGGACCAGCTCCCGAGCAGCGCGCGAGGGTTACCGAGTACATCCATTGAGCCGAGAACCTTGTAGCTCTGGAGCAGCAGCTGCGTGCGGTAGAGGGGCCACAGAAACGACTTTGCGATGCCGAAGAGCGAGTGGCTCCATCGCAGCTCCACCTCCTGTAATCGCACCTCCTTCAGTGAGATCGACAGATCCTCGACAGAGGGGATGAGGTGTTCCGGGATCTGCGCCAGCCCTTTAAAAGGGTTGTAGCGCCAGTGGCCAGAACGGGTGTACGTCACTTCTGCCAGAATAGGAGACACCTGCAGGGCATACACGAAAACGATGTACGCTCGATGGGGCAAGTGCGTCGCCGAGTCAGCCACAGCATCGCCGCGCGTGGAGAAAAGGCTGCCTCGCCGCTCCGCGGCGTGGACAGCCCGCTCGCTAGACGCTGCTGGCGCCCACTCCTCGCCAAGTCGCTCCGCTGTGGCGCGCAGAGTAAAGAGGATGTCGTCGTCAGCGCGCACTACAATGGGTGGCACCGTGACGCGCAATCGCGGCACAGGAAGCAGGACAACGCCATCCGCGGCTGCAGCCTGTCCGGGTCGAGTGAGCTGAATCTCCAACGCAAACCACGAAGGGTCCTTAAAGTGCGGCACGCCTGTCGACGATGTCAACGTCGCCCCTCCCCCGAAAACATCCGGCAATATCGGACTGCTGGCACGCCCTTGCTCAGCCTCAGCACTGGGCTCCACAGTATTTCCTGCCATGGTAGTCGCGGAGCCGCTGCCCGCACGCGGCCCAACCCGAAGGATAACAGGATAGACAGCGTCGACGGTGGTGCAGTCTACCACCTCCAGCAGTGCCAACGATGCGCTCCCCATCAGGTGTCGTTCCGTCAGGGTAGCGCTGCCGTAAAACCCAAGGAGGCGCACAAGAACAACATCGAGCTCCTGCTCCTCGAGGAAGGTCAGAACGTCTTCGTCTGTAGCGATGAGCGGCACCGTGTCGCGATTGGCGCTCTCACCACTACTGGCGCCACGACGCAGCCGCAAACGGCCCCGTGCACCTTGCGCAATGAGACTCTTGCGCGCGAAGGGACCCGCTCTCGGCAGTGTCATCGCAGCAACGTAGACGGTGCAACTGTGCACGTACACCTCCAGCTGCGTGAGCCGGCGTGGCTGAAACAGCATTCGACCCTCCAGTTGGCGGGATGACGCGACCGTCACCGTGTACTGACGCCGTCGGTTGTCGAGGCTCACGTAGACATATGCGTCTGTGCTCCCGACTCGCGCACCGGACGATGGCGCAGCCGCGCACCGCAGCAGGTCCACATCCTGGCTTACGGTGAAGCCTTGGCGCACATTCGAATACAATGTGACCCGTAGCCCTGGTAACTCTAGCACCGGCACCTCCCAGCAGCCATAGCTCATCGTCCCTGCCGCCACCACGTAACTGCAAGGACGCGGCGCGCAGGAGCACAAGGCTGTGGTCACGGTACCCCGCCGTGCCGGTGACGGCGCGACGTCCGAGCCTGTAGTGACAGCGCACTGAGCAAACTGCAAGGTGGTGTTGAGACGATTCACAATTTTCAACGGTGGCGCGGCCTGAAGCGCAACACTTACGCACAAGGAGACGCTCGTCATGCTCGACATCACCGTGAGACAGCGGAAGTGCTCCACCGCCAACGCGACTGCCTCACCCACGCGACGACGCACTGGGTTCATGATGAAACGGGGCTCCTCTGCCTCCGCATCGCTCTCCACTTCGTGAAGGTCGCGCGACACACATGTGTGTTTCAGTACAAGCGGCTGCGTCGCTGTGGCGAGTGAGAGCAACCTCACGGGCGGTGACCACGCGTGCGCCGGAGCGTTGCCACCACTTGTGCAATAACAGAACTGCATCTCTGGCTCCTTTGCTTGTCGACAGAACTCCGTCACCTCCCGCTCCTCGCCAGGAGGGATGAGCGTGACCATCGACAGTGCCGTCGTTGCCCCTTCCGCGTTGCTCGGCGCCGACGCGTCGAACGGCATCGCGAGCAGCGTCCGGTGCGCATGTGTGTTGCGAATGCGACACAGTGAGCTCAGCTGCAGAACCGTCGGCGGCTCTGGTGTCCATAGACACGACAGTGCTTCCGCTGGCACGCACTGCTCTCCAAGGTCCTTTTCGTCCTTCCCATGCAGCGTGACAGCAGATCTCTCACATCGTGCGTCGGGCACAGCGGACACTGTGTAAAAGCGCGTGCAATATGCCAGCTCCTGCGCCGACAGCAATGCTGCCACAACCGGCGTTGTAAGGTAGTAGGCGTCGCTCTCGTGCAGAGATGCGTTGCGCGCCCCAGTGCTTGTTACAGGATTTGTAGCCACCGTGAACCCGACGCGGTCAGCGTGTGGCGCAAATGTGGTCACATACTCGGAGTAGAAGAGAGGCACCTGCTGCTGCGGCAGCACGCAGCCGTGTGCGCCAGCCCCGAGCAGAGGCTGAGGCTGCTCGGCATCCCGGAGATACACTGGCCGCGCCAACGCCGAGCGGAGCAACGCGGCGCACCGCACCACGACGCTTGACGGACCGTGTTGCTCGATGCGAACCGCGCCGCGCGTTGTGTCGCTGCCCTGCTGCAGCCGTATGTACAACGGCGGCGGCTCCTGCAATGAGATCGGCGCGGCGACGGACCACCACTGCATGGAAGGGGGCGAGTTCGGCAGGGTTGTAGACCCGCCCGCGAGCGACGGCACCATCAGCTGAAAGAAGGCGAACACCGTGCCCTGCAGAGCGTCCAGCGTCGTTGGCGTCCACTGAAAGCATGCACCGTTTTCCACATCTGCTGTGGCCACGGCATCGCTGCTTCTGCTTGTAAGGAGGGATAGCTGCGGGGACGACGTGCCTTGAGGCGCCTTTACTGGCGAGCTGACCACTCCATCGCGAGAAGTGCGCAGTCGAAGACGCAGCCGGCAGCCAGTCCAGTTCCAGAGCGTCCACACAGGCCCCACGGCGACTGTGTACTCTCTGGGCGAAAGCCTCCCACTAAAGAGTGGCCCGACCATCCGTGAGCAACGACGCCGCCACGTCAGCTGCACCACTCGCCCGTTTCTGGCGGTATTCTCAGTGGGAGATACGGCAACTTCCGACTGTCGGGCGGGTGCGGAGGCAAATGTGGCATCGTTGACGCCGCCGCCGGCGACATCACCACAGAGCGGCTTCACGGGAATCGTAGTTAGTGGGGAAAGCAGCATCGGAAAGGACAGTGTAAAGGCATCAAGCGCGCGCACACGTTCGCAAAACGCAGGGGCGCGCAACGTTCCGCCGTGGCCGTTGTCGTTTTCGCCGCGGTCCCTCCCAAGTGCATCCATGTTGCCGTAGAGCATGAAGCCAGCAGCCGCTCCGCTCTTCGGCGACACGGCGGCACCGTTTCCTGGCCCGCCGCTCGTTTCGCCGACACCGCCGGCTGCCTGATCAGCCAGCAATGTCATGGCATCCGCCATCATCGCCCATGTCAGCATCTTCGCAGCTGGCGCGTACGCGCCGCCGTCGAGCTCTAGCGTCAGGCATTCCCGAAGAAGAGGCAGGGGGACGTATCGCGCCGAACGCGGCGGCACAGTTAGTCGGGCGCCGTGTGCAGTCACGCTGACGATGCCGGCTGCTGCCGGCGCCGCGGCACTCCCATCTGCGGGGCCGGCGTAGAACACGTTTGCGAGGACTACCGAGCTTGTCAAGTGCACCACCTCCAGCCTGTCGCGAACGCTCTTCCGCACGATCAAGTCCAAGGCTCCCAGCGCAGAAGTGTAGCCCGGAAGTGACACTCGGGCCACAGTACCATCGCCCAAGGCTTCGAGGTTCACAGCAACGCCGTCGCTGCCTTCGTCATCCTTTCGACCGGCAGTAGAGGAGACGTCGCTGGCGGGGGCTGCTACCGGCGTCAACATCACCACTGCACAGGAGGCAGGGATGCTCGTGTGTAAAAGTCGTCCCGGTTCTGCAAGCAGGCGCCACCGCGAGACGCTCCTGAGAGGTGCTCCCGCATGCGGTGCCGACTCCGCGACCTCCATCTCAACACCGCTATCATTCCAGAAGACACGCTTGCCAGCGTCCGTCTCCCGAGCAGAAGTCCGCAGAAGCCGCGCGGCGGTCACTAGAGGCAGCGTCGCGATAACGCTGTCAACCTGGACAGAGACGGACAAAGACCGGCAACCAGGGCTGAAGCGCGTGAATGAGAGGTATAGGTGTGGCTGGGCACTGAACAGCACACGCGCCGCCATCGGTGCCGGCGCTGACGCCACGCTCGACCTCTCCACAGCGTACCGTACAGTCGCCCCCTGGTGTTCGCCTGACTCATCATCGAGCTCGATACTGTCTCGCAGGGACACTGTAGCCTCAGCCGTCAGCGCAACGTCTGAGACGTCCATGTCCGTGGAGCACTGCAGGCGAGCATGGTCCACAAGCAGTATCGCCAGTGCGCTGCCAGCGTCGCTGGTCAGTGTGAGCGCCCACGACGGCACATTCGCCCTCACATCCAACGTAGTGGCACGCCGTGTGGGCCCGCGCGCCAACCCGTCACCTGCAGCTGGAGGGTGCCACGGCCTTCGTGGCGGCGAAGGCGAAAAGGTCTGGCAGAGCACCTGTTGCGCCAGCCTGCCCAGTTCGATTAACATGTGCGCGTGTCCGAGCGGCAACCGCCACAGCGTCGAGCCCCAGTCCAGCATGACCCGGTGTTGGTTTTCGGCTGCTGTGAGACACATCTGGGCTGTGGCGGCGACAGGGGTGTCTGTCAAAGGGCCGCTTTCAGAGAGACACGTGTGCAAAACGATGGTGCATTCGCCCTCGTGCTCGCTGCGCAGTGTGCGCTCCGCGTTTCGCTTCTCCTCGAAACGGTACCGTCCTTTCGCCGCACCCGTCGCCGCAAGACGCCGCGCGCCAGCCGTGAGGGACACCTCGAAGCCAACAGCAACGTCGACTGAGAACATCGTAGACACCGCCCACAGCGAGGTCGTCGGCACTTGGGGCACAGCTGTATCATTCGCAGCGGCGCCGGAGTTGGCTTGCGAGACGCGTGCTGCGGCCTTCTCCACCTGCGCGTCCGTGGCGGCCGTCGAGGGCGAAGCACTCACACCCACAAGTGGAGGAGGCAGGAGGCACAGGGATCGCTCGCCAAGCTCCACATAAGCCTCCAGCACGCACGCGTCTCGCCTCACCGCCTGTGCCTCCTCTCCGACGACAACCCGAACATTCTCGAAGCGCACCGTCATGTCCGGGTCAACGCGTATGGCGGGACAGACTTCTCCGTTCGCACCCACTGGTAAAGAAAGAAAGATAGTTGCCGCGCTGCCTTGAACCTTTTCATCACCCGCACCGCCACCGCGCACGGTGATTACGCTACGCCCAGCAGAGCCGCAGAAGTGTAGCTGGAAGCCGCCTTCACCGCCGAGCCGCAAGTCTTCGCAGAGCTGCCAGTCTGTCGCCACCTCGACCACTCTCACCCGTCCAGCGTGGCGATTCAGCGCGCCAGATGCTGGCAGCACCGCAGTGGCGCTCCCAACGCGCAACACAGTATGTTCCAGGTCGTCGAGTATGTGGGCCGAAGACGCGTCCGCGTTCGCTGCGGAAATACCTGCAACACACGGGTGTAGCGCGTGCTCCATCAGCATCTTGAGAAACCTCATGGATGGGTGTACGTGCAGCGCGTGAAGACGAATCACGAGAGCTGTCGCATCGTCGGCAGCGATGTCCTGCGCTGCGCCACCGTGCTCTTCGCCTCCCGTCGAAAGTGAGAGAGATCGCTGCACCACAGAAAACCCCGCGCGGTTATTGCTGCGGGTGCTGGTAGCTCCGCCAGTGGCGGGCGCGGCGCCGGGAGCGCGATCGCCACTCGGCTCCACCAATGGACGCAACTCCAAGAACGTCGATGGCATCTCCATGGCCTGCTCGTTCAGTGCCTCTGCGGCGTCTGTGACAACTGTTTTACCCACGACACTGCCCACCCACACCTCCGCGTGCGGTCGCCGGTCGTCACCCTCGTTACCGCCACGTCGAGTGCGCAGCTCGGCGCGTACGTCATCCACGCTGATCGAGCAAAGATGCCGCAGCGTCTGCTCTGAGGAGGACATGGCTGCAGACGCCACGACGCAACGCAGCAGCATGCGCGGAACGTTTGCTCGCACGTGCCACAGAGTGCCTGCCCCACAGCAGACCCTGTCGCCAGGCGCCGCACTGTCTTTCGCCGCTCTCGCCTGCGCGTATCGGCGCGGAACCTTTTGTCGCGCCAGCAGCCAAAGCGCGGCCACCGTCTTCTCCAAACTGTCACCAGCGGGCAGGCGAAGACACACGGCATTCTGCTCCGTTGCTGCGGCGGCCGAGAGGGTCACCTCGACTGGGTCCGACGCTGACTGCGAGGAAGAAGAAAGGACGAAGGTCGTTTTCACGTCGTCGAGCAGGGGATGCGCTTTAACCTCTGTCGAGGGGCCGCTGCTATACGTCGCGGAAACTACTGCAGACGACTCCATTCGTACGCCGACAACTGTGCCAACACTGCTGGATTCGATCAGATTTGCCGAGTCTACGCAGTGCAAAACCGCCTGGCGCGCCTCCAAGCACACGACCGGCGCGGCGGAGCAGGTACGCTTACTGTGGGGTGCGAAGCACAGAAGCTCTGCCTTGTGGATCTCCACCTCTGCACGGGGAATCCACGCCGACCATGACGATGCCGCACCACCCGTCGGCGGGTCGCTCTCCGACGCGTGCAGAGGTGTGACTTCCGCACGGGCAGCCAAAGCAGTCACTGTGCCCGTCACCACCTTTGCAATGCGGAAGGCGCACAGGGCCCAGCTGTGATTGTCGCCATTCATGATCGACACAAATGGCGTACGGTACTGCACTAAGAGGCGCTGCTTTTGAGCACGCGTGACCACTAGCACCGGCGACACTGTCCGAGCGAGAACTATGGGCGCCGTCCCGTAGGCAGCGCCAGGTTGCGGCAACATCGAATACATGCATACCTCTTCACAGCGCAGCTCCAGCGCCGCCGCTGCGTCTAGGCCTACCCCCACGTCCGTTGGAGAGAACGTAGTGTGTGCTTGCTGGGCACACACACGGGCGGCGGGGGCAAGCACCAACTCGGTGTGGCGGACCTCCACATTGATTTGCTGCAACCAACATCGTTTACATCCCCCTTCACTTCCCATCGCCAGCTCTGGCTTGCGTGTCGCCTCCGGTGGACACGTCGAAGATTGTCTCATGCAGGTTACGGCGCTCTCCCACCTCTGCTTCAACGCGCGGTATGCTTTCCACCAGCACACCATTGAGGCTGCGGTTAGCGAGCTTGCGTGGATCACAACCCGCCCCGCGTTGATGTCCAGCAGCGCCTCAGCAGAGGCGTAGTCAGCCACCATTGCGTCCGCCATGCCGCCCTGAGCAACCGCAGAAACGTGCAACAGAAGGTTGCCGGCCCCGTCGTGGACGTGCACCGGCGCCGACCGCAGGCGGAAGAGCGTGTGCGTCCCCCCAACCACTGCTTTCTCGTTATCAATGCGGCCATCGCACTCAGTCATCGTTTCGTTATACCCTCCGTCCCGTTGAACTATGCCGAAGACGGTCGTTGGCTCCGCTGCCTCCTCGCCAGCCTCTCTGTCCACCTGCACGGTGATGGCACCGCCCACAGAAACGCACAGAGCACAGTCGTTTGTCAGCGCGGAGGCGGCCTTCTCGCCAACCGTCGCCGCGGCTGTGTCCATGATCAACTCCAAACGCCGCCCAGAGAGGCCCAGCTCGAATTCATACCAGGTAATCAGCCCATGGCGCTGCCTCGCACCGGGACGCCACCAGCCGGCGTGTCTGCTCGTGGTGCCTGCGGTCACTGCAGCTGCAACGCTCGACTCGCATGTGCGCCGTGTCTGCCGCCACAACGCGACCAGCCGCGCTGCAGCGGATATCAGTGTGAAAATAGTGGACAGACGAACCTGCACGGAAGCCGCATCATGCCCCGGCGCCGTGCCGACGGCGCCATCGCTCTCGGCGCCCACATCGACGTGGAGACTCGCCAAAACGTGATAGTGCAGGCCGTTGAGCGCCGTCAGCGCTGTCGGCGCCATCTGAAAACCGTTGGCCGTGCTGCTGTGCCGCCAGCGCAGCGCCGATTCGTCAGCCGAGGAGGACAGCTCAAGCCCATCGTCCGTAGCTGTGGCTCCCTTGCCACGCACGCAGATGATGCTGCGCTTCAGAGGGAGCGACACTTTTATGCGCACATCTGGAAGCGTCCGCCACGCTTGCGTGTCGCTGTTGGTAGAGACGACGACGCCCTGAACGACCAGCTGCGGGATCATGTGCCATATCTGCACTCGCCAACCACGACTCAGCCCGTCGCCAATGAGCGACGCGGGCATTCGGGTGTTCGTGAGAACGCTCTGCAGCTGGACACTCGTTGTCAGCCGAGCTGACCTGATGGCAACGCTCCAGGAAACGGGGCCACAGCCAGCATCGCAACTCGCCGCCGGCTCACCTGGAGGTATAGCCTCTGCAGACAGCCGCACCTCTACATCCGTAAGCTCCGCCTCAATACCTATGTACGTAAGCGCCGGCGACTCGGCATCTCTGCCATCACGCGGCGCAGCGTGGGCGTGCGGCTTCATTCCTTCAATGGATTGCGTCTCCATCACCTGCCGCACCACCTCGCGCGCAAGGGAGAACAGTAGGACAGCAGGGATGTCGAGAAGCATGCGCTGCAGCCGCACCTGCACCACAGACGTGCGGTGTAAGGTAAGATCCGTTACTTGGTAGCAGCGCCCGTACCGAAGCGATCTCAAACTGCTGGCGTCAGAGAAGCAAACAAGGCCAAGAGAGATGCAGGCCTCGCTACTACGCGCCGGTAGCAGCGGCGGCTTCGAAGCGGGTGTCACCGTCGCAGCGGTAGCCTGCCTCCAGAAACTGCTCTTTACGACGGGGGCAGCAGATGCCGTGGAAGGAGCTTCGGCAGACTGTCGACGAAGTACGGAGGCGTAGCTGGACCCGGACGAGAGCTGTGACTCTAGGCCCGCGGCGCCATCAGACTCCCCTGAGACACACAGGAGCAGCAGCTCCGGGCAGTGGGGAACCTCCAAGACAAACTTGTCGTAAAGGCGCCCCGCGTTGTTCACGTGCGCACGGCCGCCTTCCTGCAGAGCGGGCAGAGGCGACGCTGTCAGCCTGGCCTCGGGCACAGTGAGTCGGCACAATGGCTGTCGGTCGCCGTTAGCGCAGTCAACGGTGCAAAAACTGACCTCCGTGTGCGTGATCTCGACGGTTCCGTGAAGCCGCCGCGAGCGACGCTGCCGCGACGCGAGGTGTCTCTCTCTTGTCGGCGACGCCCCCTTGTCCCCGTCCATGTACTCGCCCCGGCTCGTCCCGCGATGATCGCCGAAGGCGCTGCTGCCTTGTCCACTGGCGCCTTCGTTTCCGTGCTGGCCTGCCTCGCCAAACCTTGCGATAGTGCCGGCACTTCCGCTTTTGCCTGGTGTGCGTGCCGCACTGCTTTGGCGACTGCCCTGTGTCGAGCAGACGCCGGCAAATATGCTGTACAGCAGCAGCCACCACTTGATGTGTGGCACTCTGAAGTGGGCGTGTCGCACCGCCGCAGCGACCTTGACGACCGCGGCGTCATTCCTCGCATCGTCGTCCACTTCGCTCGACGCTCGGCCAGCACGCCGCTCGAGAAACGCCATACCCACCAAGTCAATCGTCAGAAGGACGTGTGTGCTTGTTGTCTCCGTCACATCGGCGTCTCCAGTGGAGTTCTCCAGCTTCTCTTCTCTCGCCACCAGTTCCAGGCCGCTCAACTGACCGTTCTTTACCGGTGATGTGGACCAGCACCCGCCCGCGGCGGAGTATAGTTGCCCGCCGCGGCGCAGTCCTACCTCGTAGCTGACGCGGCGCGTTGACGGCAGTCGCGGCGGCGGCGCTGCAGGAGCGATGGATTCGCTTTCGTCTTCCTCGGTTGTCCGCGGCATCCTTGACTGGCGCGCGTTCCTGTCGTGTGCAACGTAGTCATCTGTGTCGATCAGGATAGACACCGCAGGAATAGTGAGCAGCAGCGTTACCGACGGCGACAAAGCGGCTTGCTGGTGCGACGGCGCTTCCGCACCGTGGTATAACGACGAAAGTGGCTTGGGCCCTCCCATTGGAAAGGTGACAGTTGCTGGGGGCGTCGACGTACGCTGCAGATGGTCACCGCCGACCCTCGGCGTACGCCTGGTTGAGTGGATAGGAAGCCGGGTCACGTTATATAAGAAGAAGCGGACAAGGCTGCGACATTGCTGCGCGCTCATGCGAATCGTCACGTCAGAGGGCCGGCTTGCAGTGCTACTGGCTGCTTCGTGTACAGATGCCGTGCCCTGTGGATAGGGCGCGCATGCGGGGTGCACTCCCACCAGAAAAGCCCAGTCATCGGGCGCGCCGCGCTGATACGCGTAGCCGGTAAGATCCTCCTTTGGAACAAGCAGCACGCCCCTATGGGCGCGCAACTTCACATCGGGAAGAAAGACATCGCGCGACGGTGCGGACAACACATCCAGCAGCTGCACGCGATTTGTGTCGACGGAGGCGTGCGTCTGTGTCTCCAACGTGGCTGACGCACCAGGCGACGCTGACGTGATCTGCTGCAGCATGCACACGATCTGCTCAACATGGACCACACAGAAGGTGCTCGGTTTAGTCATGTCAATCGGCACTGCTGCATCTGTCGCGAGAACAACATCCAGGTCCGATATCGTGGCCTCCACCGAGAGCGGCAACGGCGTCGTCGCCTCCCGGGACGCACGAGCGCCGCCGACCACCCTGGATCGGGGGGTGCCATCTGCAAAGCAGGGCGCGTGGGTATACCCGTGGCGCAGCAACGGTGAGCGAGCCAGCTCGTCGAGACGCACGATTCGCTCATCTGCTTTTATGGCTGCCGCGTAGAAGTAGAGGAACGGGCAGTAGACGTGAATCGCACCGCCCACCAATGTGGCGCGACACGTCGTGGACGGCGGCACCCCCGGTCGCGGTAATGTCGACGTGTCGGTGTCTCCGACGCATGAGCCGGGAAGCGTGACGTCGACCACACAGTGTAGGGCATGTGCAGTGCCATCACCAGTGCAGGCAGCCCACGGGTACGCCGAAATCAGACTGCGCACTTCGGGGTCCCCGCCAATGTAATCGGCGATCTGCATCGCCTCCGGGACGCTGAAGCGGAGATGCACATGCTTTCCACCCCGACCTGTGCCGCCTGTCAAGGGCTCAAGAGTGCAGAGGGCATCCTCTATCGTGGTAGTCACCTCCACGTACGGCGCATCCACGACGTCGTCTGTGCTCAGGGGGGTCTGAAATCGGGCAGTGTGCGCGCGCACGCTGATCGGGAGCACACCGAAGAAGCGACTTTGCGGCATCTCAGAGTCCGCGGCCTCGCTGCGCAACGCCCCTGTCAGGACATAGGGTGCCGCCTGCGGAGGCAGCTTGATAGACCGCATGGTGCACATAGTGCCGATTAACACTTCCAACAGTTCGACCAGGACAATGTCGCAGAACGCCGACACGGTTTGGATCGTGAGCGCCGCCTCAGGCTTCCTGGGCGCCGTGCAGGTCTGGACAAGCGTCAAGTGCTCGATGGTGAGCAACTTCCGCCCCGCGGTGGTGGTCATGGTAATGTCCGGGATGGAGAGAAGGAGCCGAGGGCACACTTTTTCCCTTGCCGGGCACAGCGGTAGCGGGTCGTAGCTGCTTCGCTCTACGGCATGCCACTGACTGTCGGCAAAGTTGCAGATTAGCTCAATCGCGCGCGGCTCCTCTGCACCGAGCGCAGAAAGCGCCTCGCGGTACGGTTCCGTGGTAGGTGGCAAGTGCTCGGGGGCTACCAGCACCAACTCGCCGAGATCCACGTTCGCCTCAGAGCGAATAAGAAGACGCGCCACGCACACGCCGACAGTACAAACTCGGCCGCCGAAGACACCAGTAGCGAGCTTGCCTCTTGAGATAGCATGGGCAGCCGTCGTCGCCGAGCTCCGTGCGATGAAGAGCGGGGCGGAAAGAGCAGATAGGATGTGACGCGCGCAGTCCAGTGGCACTTCCCGAAGGACGGGCGGCGATTCGCTGTCTGCTCGTAGCTCCACACAAGTCGAGGTTGCCAACCGCCACGGAGCAGCAGCTCCTCGCGTGCCGGACCACCTGCATTCTGCCTGCCGGAGTTCGGCCGTCAGAGCGCGCACAGCCTGCCCATGTGCGTCAGCGGCGGCCAACACTGTCGGCTTCAGCAGCGCATCGTTCACTAGCGCAAACGCACAGGGGTCAGCGACGGCGTCGATACCCTTGTTGAGCAGCACCGTGAGCTCCTTGGGATTTAGACGCACCTCACCAGCGACAAATGAGAGCAGTTCAAGCTGCCGGCTGGAAGTGGGAGTATGTGTGTTGTGGCCGTTTTGGCAAAACACGCGGACGGCCTTGCTTTGGTCGCCGATGCAAAGGCAGTACTCGTTCTCGGTCCCCTTGTACCGCTTCGTCGGAGGTGCAACGGTCCACAGCCGCGTGGTGGACACTGACAGCACAAGGCAAGTCTCGTTCTTCAAGAAGCAGCGCTCTGTTGCGACACGCGCGAACATGTCCGGACTGGCACTAGGCGAGGAGCACGAAGAGTCCGTGTATTCCTCCCCGTCGGTGTCCCCTTCAACCGCAAAGCTCTGAATGCTGTCCGTTGTGCGAAGCCACAGTGCAGCGGGCGCGGCATCGCCGCTTTGCAGGGTTGCCTCATCGCGTGGCCTCCCGTCACCCGCGTCGCCATCGCCGGACGCGATTTCAGTAGATAACTGCCGCTGCGACTCGCCGCACTTCAAGGTGCTGTCGCAGGGCACTGTGCCCGCGAGCGACCCCGGTAGTGCAGCTGAGGAGAAGGCCGACGGCTGACGGCTGAATATTTCCAAGTCAGTGCACTCGATATCACGCGCGAAAAGAGGAACGCAAACGTCGAGGGACTGGATGGTCACGTTAAGCACGCGTGGCGCCGGCGACGCACGTGGTACAGTCGTCCCCGTCGCCATCTGTGAGGATTGGCCACGAGGAGTCGACGTGCACGAGCTCGACGCCGACATCCGACTACCGACGGAGGCAGTGCCATGCAGATCGCTTTGCGCGCTCTCCGCCAACGCGGGCATCGCACCAGGAGACGCCTCGGGGACGCCACTGACGTAGAACGCCCGTTGAACCGCCCGAAACCAGTGCACGAAGGCGGAAACCTCCGCGTACCACCAGGCCCACTCGTGAGTCGGTTGACAAATCACCAGCTGCGGAGCCACCCAAACGCGTATGTGGGTGCGCTGCGCGTTGCGCTTCACTACAACGTAGTCCTCCCTGAACTGCTCTTTTGACTGCAAAAGGACTGAGCGCAACGCGCCCTCAAAGGTAAGCGATGCGGAGCCAAGAAAAAAGGACAGGGACGCCTTTTCTGGCCGGTCGTCGGGAATGGTGGTGTAGAAGAGCTCCATCGCGCGTAGTTGGGCAACGAAACGCTGCTCAACACGCTGCAGCGGGGTAGCGGACGGCGTCGCTGGCACACTGCTATCGTATGTCAGAGGCCAGTAGATAGGATCGATGCGGACGATAAGCTTCGGAAAAAGCGCACGCAACGTGAAGTACAACCTGTTCTCCGCTGCCAGCTCGGGTAGGCGGTTTTGTGGTGCCCTCGGGTGCGCCAAGCGAGCGTAGTGCGGGGAGGTATAGCGTCGCCCAAGGTCCCACTCCAGCGCCACCAAGTCGCGAAAGCAAAAGCCTCTGTACGTGGGCACCGATATCACGCCCACGCCGTCGCGAGACGCGATGGAAGCCAACGATTTCCTCGACAGAGTTGCAGTATCATTCTTGCGTGTGGACCTGCCAAAAAGCCAATCCCACAGAAACGATGTCGGTCTGCCGCCCCCGTCGTTCCCGCTTGAGCTCAGTAAGCCGCTTTTGATGCGCTGGCGGGCCTCTTCAATGTAGTCCTGCTGCCGCGCATAGCTCTCTTGCTCTACAACGAGCTGTGCATGAGAAAGGCACCGCAGATAAATAACTTGCCACAATGACAGCTGCCGCTCCATCGACTTCAACCGCTTCTCCTCCAATGCGCTCAAGGGCGGGGCCCAGATGACCCCCTTGGCGCGCTTCCAGTACTCGGTGTAGACTCTACGCAGCTGCCCGAATTGCACCATCGCCTCCACTACTTCGCACCGTTTCCATTCGTGCAAGCCGAAGATCTGCCGATGCTGCCGTACATCGTCCAGCACGCACCGTAACGCGAACCACCACCTCTGCTGCGCCGATGGTCGCCAGGCGGTCGCAGCATCCTGTGACAGACTCACACTATTCGGCTCCGACGCCTGACGAAGGACACGGGTATGCGTTGCATGTCCCCCGGTGGGCCGCAGCAGATGCAGACGCTTTCGATATCGCGCGCAAGGCAGGCTTTGCTGATAGTTACGCCACATGGACTCGAGCACCTGCACGACACCAAAGCACACGTCGACTTCGATGCTGTCAGCAGTCGTCACCCTCAGCTCTGTGGAGCTCGCCGACAGTATCGGCATCTCCTCCACAATCGCGTTTTTGGACACACACCCGGGCGGTACCAACTTTGCCTGCAGCTGGAGTGTCTGGACACGCAGTATTGCCGCGGAGAGCGCCCAGCGCGACGCGTACGTGTCGTATGCAGCCGCGCAAGACGCTGGCTCACTTGCAGCGCTGGACGCCGGACCGTTTCCGCTCTCTCTTGCGCTACCGAATACCCCGCGAGGACTCTGTCGGATAGCGTGAACGCTGACAACTACCTCTGACAGTGCAATCTTCTTGCACAGCGGCGTGAGAAGTTCCTTGTTGAACACATCCTTGAACTTCTCGTCGGCCGTGGTCAGCTGCACCTGCTTTACAAAGACGCAGAACGCAGACGCGCAGGAGGGGTGCAGGCCCTCGTAGTCGAACTCACAGCGCATGGAAACGTCCTGCAAGTTCACCCTTACGTTGCGCACTGCAATCTGGCTCAGGCGGTCAAAATCCCACAGCCAGCTAAACCATGACGCACCAGATGCGCGGCTCGTGCCCGCAATTGCGGGCCCATCTCCTCGTTTCACATGTCTCGATTCCATGCTCGCTGTCATATTTGACGATGTCTCACTCACCGTTTCCTCTGCCCCTTCGCGAGAAAGGCGATGACGCTCCTTTTCGTACCGCTCGAGCTGCCGTTGCTTGATTGCCTGCTCCCGCTCCTGCTCTTCCCGTGCATTAAAAGGACGCGCGCGTAGAGGACCTAGGACCAGCTCAACCCCTGCAACGTCCACCCGCACCGGCTCACTCTCCAGCGAAGCCCATGGTACGGTGATAGCCAGCTGTCGAATAACGCCCTTCACGACCGTGAAGGGCGCAAGTAGCATACGCATAGAAAGGGTTGAGCTAGACGAGCCGCCCTCGTGCGACTTTGATGAACCGCTAGGCGTGCCGGCTGCTGCTGATGCGGACGCGCCCGCGTCTTTTGTCTCAACGCCGCTGCGCTCGCCGTGCAAAAGCGCGGCAATGCGCTCTATGGCGTCACTGCGAAGCTCCACATTATTCAGCACTACGTTGCCGGACCACAGCGAAATCTGCAATTGACTTGCGTTTACATTTTTGATAAAGCGGCTCAGATGCCTCGCCAGCAGCTCTGCAACGTGGCCCTCGAGCATCTTCTCTCGCTTATGCACCGCACCTCGTGTGTGTGTGTGTGTGTGTACGTGTGTATGCTTGTCAGACTCGGGTAACCACAAAAATGGTGGCAAGTTTCGCTTAGATGGAGGGAGAAAATGGGTGGGGAGGGGGGGGTGACAGGAACAGCAGCAGCAGCAGAACAGCAAACGAAACAGAAAAAAGGGGGAATGGAAGAACTCGCCAACGAGAGGCGAGACGCCGTGAGCACGAGAGTGCGTATGCGTGTGTGCGATTATTGGGCAACTGCGTGTTTTCGCTCGATCCTGCTCGTCCTTCGTGCGCAGCCACAGGCACGAGGGTGGAGAAGGCTGGCGCACACACGCTCTCAAGATAAAAAAACGATAGAGAAGACTCACTGAGCTCACCACGACGCAGATAACGCACACGGCCGAAGTGACAGCGACGTAGGGTGTCAGATGGGCAGATAGAGACAAGAGCACAGTAGCAAAAAAGGCGATAAGGACCGAGGAAGAACAGCAACAACAGCAACCCAAACAGAAAACGAAAGTGGCGAGGAACAACACACCAAAAAAAAAAACAAGAAACCGAAAAAAAAAACTAAAACAAGAAGAGGGAGGGAGAAAACGGAGGTTGGCAACAGCGAGGGTCACCCACGCACTTCCATCACAATCAGACACTCTAGTTGGCGACTACTGGCGCGCGAGCAAGGAAAAATTATTATATATATATATATATATATAATTAGGTATACCAATCAGAGAGGGAGAGAGCGCGGCAGCGTCTGAAAGACACAGATATACGAGCGGAGACCGAGTGCCACGAGCAAGACCACAATGCACCGATGTACAAGCGCAGCAGCGACAAAGCTGTAATAAATGAAACGCGGAAACGGAGGAGGGAGGGGTGCAGGGAGACCGTTGACGACGAACGCCCCACGTATACGTCGAGGTAGCGTCGCTGTCTCTCGTAGCCCTCTTTCCTCTACAAGGAGACGGCCCCACCCTACCTATTGTGAGTGGTGCCTCACCCCTCCACAAAACGAGAGGAATAATGTGAAAGGGAGCGCCTGCACTGTTGCAGTTGTTTATTCCTCTACCACTAACTATGATGACCTTGCCCCTTTTGAAGACAGCGCATTCGCGACGTATGTCGTAGAGTGGTAGGCTGTGCAGCCGAAAGAAAGACCGTCTCACGACCCTTGAGAGTTTTCTCTTCTTTCGTTCCTCTTCGTGCGGTGGTGGTGGGTGTGTGTATACGCGTCGAACGTACGGGCGTGAGCGAGAGCGCTTGCGTCGAATATCCGCGCGCGGTTCCGTCGGGAGTGTGCATCAGACCGGGAAAGCAAAGACACGGGAGGTGGTGGTGGATGACGTTGAGAAAGGGGAAAGGGAAAAGACGATGGTATGCATTGCGCGCTTGCGGGGCGCCGTCATGTGCTCTGCAACTATCACTGCGCACACAAGCGGTCTTCGGGGCGTCTTCGCACCACAAGTCGGCAAACGATGAGACCAATACCTCTCCTTTCGCTGCATAAAGGTGCCTCGGCACCGAGGTGGAAAGAAGGGGAGGTGTGTGTGTGTGTGTGTGTGTGTGTGTGGTGGGGGGGAGAGGAGGGGGAGGGGCTCAAGCAAAAAAAGTGCTGAGACGAAGCGGCCGTGGGCCCAACGTCTGTTCAGTGTTGTCCTCACACCCACCAGCAGCAGAGATGGGAGGGCCACTTCCAGATGTGGCAGAAAGAGGTAGCTCTGCTTCACTGCAGTTTGTCCGCACAACAACGTAAGGCAGTACTTCTTACTCGTCGATTTCAAGCCCAAATATGGCACGCGGCTTCTCCCCCCCCCTCCGCGACCCCCACGAGCGTAGCTGCAGTGCGCACCCGAAAACGTAGTCTACATCCTGCGGGAAAGGAGGGACGCAACCAGCTCACAGATACGGTCTCCTATTCCGCCACGTGGGCCTCTAAGACCACTTATTCTTGGTCAGAAGGAGCGAGGAAAGCACCCCCTTGAAGTTCTCCATGGTGACGCGTCCTGCTGCGTCACCTGCGCCAGCAATCGCAGCCTCCTGCTCTGCTGTAAGACCGCCCCCACCGGTGCTCCCGGTGCCCGCCGAGGAGGCTGTCGCAAGGTT
The DNA here is from genome assembly GCF_000002875.2 of Leishmania infantum JPCM5. Lineage (NCBI taxonomy): Eukaryota > Euglenozoa > Kinetoplastea > Trypanosomatida > Trypanosomatidae > Leishmania > Leishmania infantum. Next base: position 541,212 of record NC_009420.2, read on the forward strand.
TCGGCACGTATTACGCAGTTGCGCGACCGTGATCCACCGCTGCGCCGTCACATCAATCATCTCAAACATCGTCTCGAGATCCCGCTCCGTGAAGAGCGACGAGGAGACTTTTTCCTCGCGAATCCTGCGTACCTCTTCGGCGAGAAAGGCACGCGGGTCATCAGGGCGGTGGTAGAGGACAAGTTGCAGCAGATGCCCAAAGAGCTCATTCAGCTTGTGCTCCTGAATGTACCGGTGTGTGTGCTGCACAGGATCGACCACGTGGCCAGCCGAGTCGTCGGATGCGACAGCTGACATGGGACACTAGAGGGAGACAAAGAAAAGAGAATGGGGAGCGAGTGGACACCACTCCGGCACTTCGTTACAGGCCGTGGTAGGTTGGGTCGAAAGGCCACAGAGGTTAGGAAAGAGTTCAAGTAGCGTTTCCCAGCGGAAACGGCAGCGAGACGCTGGAGGAAGTAATACTGCGCACGGGGTGAAACGCGTGTTTCAATTTCGCTCGTTGCTGCTTATCAGCACAACCGTGCACAAAAAGGTTTTGCATTCAGCCACCTCACATCGTGGGCAGCCGACCACCAAACAAAGCGGTGACTTTCATTCGCGCATCATCGACGCAATACGGGCTTTTGCGCGCATACCCTTGGCTCTTCTACAGTCGGCAGCGAAGGTGAGAGTGGTTAAACAGCTTAGGCATTCTACCGTTATCCTCTTTGTGGTCTTACGCTGCACTCCATGAAGAAGGCAGTGGTGAGTCGATGGGGCAACGCAGATGGAGAGCCGTGAGTGACGTGGTCACTACTGAAAACTGCGTTGCGAAGCAATTATACACACACACGCACACATATATATGTGCACGCAGGGGCCGAAAGATCAGAGAGTCTCCTATGGAACGCGGAATTCCCGGGAACAGAAAGCAACAAAGAAAACGGGAGGAGGGGAGGGAGGAGAGGAGCCGCGCCGGGTTCGTGCGACGTGCTACCCTTCGGCCGTTCGTATTCGCTCTATTGTTCAACATCAAGAACAGAGGTGGAAACAAAAAGAAAAAATGGTTTACCCCGTTTGTTTTGCCTGCACTCCTCTCTCCGATGTTTCGGGAAGGAGAGAGGGAGGGCAGTCGATGGACGTGAACAAACCATCGGAGCGCGGGGCACTGAAAAGGGAGTGATCTGACACGCGAGAACAGAAATGGAACGCCGCCGCAGCAGCAGCGTCAACATCTGCAGGGCGTGCACACACACGCAAACGCCTTTTTGCCTACGCTGAAGAGAACGAGAATGGGAGAGAAAAAAGTGAGGATATGCCAGTAGAGTGCAAGTGCGCGTCGAGCACCCATGGCACACACACACACACGTAGACATGCAGACTGACAAGGAGTTGAACGGCATAGAATAGCGTAGGGGTAGGGCAAAAAGGGAGAGCCGAGTGGCAATCTCACAGAGTGCTGATGTGCCCACCACGCCGCCGCTGCTCCATTCGCTGCCGCGTCAACTCCGACTTTAAGTGGCTCAGACGACGCTGTATCGCCAGTTTCTCAGCGATGGTGTCTCGCTCGGCGGACTCCTCCGTCGACACTGTGGTGATGTCGTCGAGCAGCTTGTACTTGGAGCGGGTGGTTGTGGCGAGTAAGGCTGTGTAGACGGCACTGCTGAGGAGTGAGTGACGTGCGCTGGCGTGTGAACGCGAAGGCGACGACGACACTCGGTTCGTCAGGGACGGTATCACGCGGTGCCGAAATGGAGAAAAGATGGGCATCTTCCCTGAGAAGGCAGAGCTGAGCGAGGTGTCGCGTTCGGCAGACGACGAGCGCAGCCGTGCACTCCAAGCCTCAGTTGACGAGGTAGTCTCGGCCGAGGTAACCCGCCTCGGGTATGAGCATTCGCGAGATTTGCTCTGCGTGCATCCCGTGTGGGGGCTATCTCGGTGCGAGCACACACTGGGGACGATGAAGTCCCGCCGGCTCGGCCACGACTTGTCGTCGGAGAGCGGTTGCGGGGACGGGCAGCTCTCGCGCGGCGGGGTGGTGATGAGGCGCGCAAACGGCGCAAATGGACGAATAGGAGCGGTATCGGTTGACGACGGGGAACCGCCTGTCGTGCGCCGGAGTGATGCGTGGACACCGTGACGCCGGACCATGCCATGTGAAGCAGTGGGGAGGCCGGTTGACGACGAGATTGCAGTGGGCAAAAACGTTTGCATTTCCACCAATGATGGCAATCGTGCCCTCTCTGGCGTCGAGGTATTCGAGGAAAGACATCCACCATCCTGCGCCAGGGCCGACATGCATGGCGGATGCAAAGCCGGGAGAGGGGAAAGGTGCTGCCCCTGTACATGCTCAGGGCTTGTGCCGCGGATAGCGTCCGCCGCGGTGTCAAGCGGCGATACATAGATGGAAGATGCCGTGTCGTTGGGGAAGAGTCGCCTGGCTGCCTGGGTATCGTTTATCGGGTGATACCGAAGTGAGGACACTTCAGCCGCAGAACGCTGTTCGCTATGTTGCGGCGCGGGCTCACTCTTGGCATTATTCATCGGCGCAGCCCCGACCGCGTGCGATGGCGGGCTGCCCCGCACTGAGAAGGCCGTAGAGGCGTGGTTGGGCACCGGGGACTCTGAAAAAGCGGTTGTCATGACGGCGGACGTCGTGGAGGGAAAGCGTCGCTGGGACGCCATCCGGCCAACCTGCGCAGGCTGCCCGGCCTTGTCAGCATGGACGGAGGCGCTTGAGCAAGACGCTGCGTTGGGGGTCTCTGCACGGGACGTGGTTGCGTACCTCGTCGAGCGAGCGTCCCCGAGCGTGGTAGCATCAACAGCCGCGGCGGCCTTGTTAACGTCGTTAGCGGCACGGGGCGCAAAGGTGAAAGGTGCGGCAGCGGACTGGGCTGCCGGCGCTGAGGCCCCTGTTGGAGAGGTCGAGGTGCGCGTCGGCGCCAGCGGGCCGGGTGGTGGTGGTGGGAACGTGGGCAGCGTGTGGCCCAGGCACGGACGTTCCACGCCATTGCATGCGGGTTCGGCGAGAGCAACAGGCAGAGGCGCAGGTACGATTGATGCGCTCACCACCGATGCCGCTGCGCCGATGGCGCGCGCCTCTCGCGCAAGGCGGCGCGAGCGCAAAGCGGCCAGCCGCGCCTCCAGTGATAGCGGTGCTGCATGCCCTGACGATGTGGTCACAGCACACACATGCTCACTGTCGCTCGTGGCGCCTGGCGCGTGAAAGCCGATTACGCGGATCGAGCCTGCGCTGCCGCGTCGCGGGTCACCTCTCTGCGTTGGCGCAAGTGTATCAGCTGCCTTCGCACTCTCGTGCGCTGGCTCAGAAAACGGTTCTTGGTCGCGGTTAGGTCTGGGGGCCGGCGCACTGGCATCTCGGTCGACTGTGCTGTCGGCCATTCTAGAAGATAACATGCTGGTGGGTGCGCTGAGCGCGACTATGATCAGTTTCAAGTGCGAGGGCGGGTGCTGCTGTTTCCATCTTCAAATGCGCCTGCTACTTCCTGCAAGAGCGGAGACAGGGAAGAGAGAATGTCGCAGAAGCCCAAAACCGGCAGTTGCACAGGGCGCATTCCATGGCAACTAACAGTAGCATACGCGAGGCTGACGTAGAGGTGAAGCATGGCAGCTAGGAGGTCGAATACTGCGGCCCGGCTGTCGACGGGAAACGGCCGAAATATGGCAAAGGTGATGGGCGGCTCATGAAGTAGTGCTGTTAGGCGTAGCCGCCTCGCGAGCACTTCACTGCAGAAGGTTGGGACTCTTTTTTTGTTTTCGAAACGCTTGTCCGCGTCGGACCACAACACAGGCAGCAGGGAGAATCGGATAGAAAGAGGGAAGGGAGGGAAAGAGGAGGGAGAGAGAGGGGGGGAGGCAGGCGAAGAGGGGGAGCAGGAAACAACAAAAAGCCGAACGCCCCCAACGCGAAAAAAAAAAGAGCTTCCGCACACACACACACACACACAAAGAAGGAAACTACCTCCCTCCCCCTCGAACAGCCCACACACATACAAAAAAAAATAGCGCACAAAAGAGGCACACCTACATGCATACGCATGCGCATTTCACGTAAATGTTCCAGTCATTTACATAAGGGAGATGACTCCTCCTGCAGGCGATGAGGCGAAGAAGGAGAGGCAGAGGGGCGGAGGGGCTCGCCCTCTAAAAGAGGATGTGCTTCGTCTCCGCGCTCCCACCGGTTTTCAGCCACCACCACAGTGGCCAAACACCAGCCACCTCTGCTTCACCAGGTGTCACTTCAGTGAGTGATACACCACCATACCACTCGCCGTCACCTGCGCAAACCGTGACGATGACGCCGGCGCTGGTGCTGATGCCGCCGCGACATTGTACGGGACTGGTTTACAAGGAACACGGTAGGCCTGCAGCGGGCTGAGAAAATGCAGCTCCGGGGCAAGCATGAGGCCCTGCGTGCCCGTCACCATGATGCCCCTCATCTTGAACTCTGCTTGACTTGCAAGGTAGAGCAGGTAGGCCGCCTCGCCGGTGCACACGAGGGTACGGAGATAGCGCCAACGGAGCTGCGCTCGGCGCCGGCGCATCTCGTAGGGATTGCCATCTGCTCGGAGACGTGCTATTGCCCTTCTCAGCAAAGCATAGGCAGCAAGCTTCCTAAAATCCAGCTCACTGCCTGTGGTTCCCCCGGCCAGCCCGTTGATGAAGGAGCCATGAAGGACGGCAGCTGCCATTCGCTCTCTGCCCACGTCCTGCCAGCCCTTCATGCGCAATCGCTCAAAGCCTGAGTCGGTCATCTGCACTTCAGACGCTAAAGGCATGGAACCGTCGGAGACGGAAGATTTTTTTACCAGCGGTGACGTCTCCGACCGCTTGGCTGCCTTCGCGTTCGCACCTTCGGCAACGACAGCCCTCTCTTTCAGCCTTGCGTCCTTCCGCCGTCGATCGTGCTTCGCACCTCTGCCGCCGAGCGCCGTGCGCAACTGCATCCTTTCGTGCTGTTGCTGTATATCCGCCTCTTCGAAGGCGTCGAGCCCGTGCTGCTCGAAAAAGTCGCGCAGCCGTCTCTTTGGGGCCCCCGCCTGCGTCAATGCGGCATCAGCAGCGTCGAGCGCCAGCTGATCCTCGTAGGCAAGCAAGCTGGACACCTTGGCGCCGCCATGCGTGCGAGGGTCGCCGATGAAGGTCTCCGCCAGGTAGAGACCATCCATGAATTCCGATTCGCTGTTGCTGCTGTCGTCGCGCCCTGCCGAGCCAGCCCAGGCTGCGTTGCCTTGGGCACCAGACGCCGTCGCCACTTGAGCCTTGTTGAGCTGCCGAAGACGCCTCAGCTTTCGGTCCTCGATCATGGCCTCCTTAATTCGCTCCGAGAGCCACCGCCGCTGATCGGTGTAGTAGTTGCGCGACCACTTCTGCACATCCTTCGGCGTTTGCAAGACCGCAACAGGTATGTTCGCGTACGGCAGCAGTGACTCCTTCTGTATGCTATTTCCCGGCGTAAACTGGAGGGCGAAGCGGTAATAATTGCGGCGCGTGCGCCCGCTCTGCAGAGTCGGAAGCAGAAATGACTTGTGCGCCGCACCGCCGTTGTCCATCCGCTCGTGCACATTGGTGTCGTACTCGTCATCATCACTGTACCTGCCGCCGCGCAAGTGCGCCAGGGCTTCCGCATCCCTCAGCGGTGTGTGCGGCGCTGTCCTGCGATGGTTACTCTGCGTCGAGTACGCCGCGATCAAGGTGCCGCTGCTCAGAAGCGACGTGACGTCGTCAAAACTATCGTCCTCGTAGCCGCCGTCTTCTTCACTGCGGCTCTGGGTGTACGCCGATCCGCGTCGACTTCCCACACTTGCAGCGGCCCGTCCGCGAAGCGAATTCGAGCGCGCCATCAGCCCCGCTCTGCCTGTAGGCGTTGCCGCATTTGAGTGCGGCCGAGTAAGAATCGGTGCAAACATAAGCATCGCGTAGTCCATCGGCTCCGTCAGTCCACCGTGTAAGACGACATACTGCAGAGGTCGTAGCTTTCCCGATTTGGTCGGTTCATCGCGTACCACCACGAGCGTGTACTTGCGCATGAACTCGGGTGCGTCATCGAAGAAGAAGAGGCGGCGGTAACGCGACGAACTGAGGAGGGCGGCCATCTTGCCGTCGTTGGAGCCGGAAGCCATGGCGGCACGACTTCCAGTCGCGCGAGGCCACGGCACATTTGTGGAGGAGGACTCGTTTCGCGGCCACTGCGATGACTGATGTCGGAACACCGACGAATGCCTGGACGCGACCCCGCTGGGGCCGTGGGTCAAGGACGCGCTGGAAATGCCCAAGAGAGCGCCGCTATCTGCAGGCTGCTGCACAGCCGACTTGCTCTGCGAAGAGTTCCCGGACAAGGCGATGGCAGCAGCGGCCGCATTGTTGCGCAGAACAAGTCGCTCCATCTTCTCCCGCGTCACCCGGTTTACTGCATTCAGCTCTGCTACCAATTTGCGCGACAGGTTGCACGGCACCAGCGACCACGACATGCTTCTTAGATCCAGCACGAGAAAGCCGTACTTGTTTAGCGGCAGGGGAGGCAGCCCGAAACCCGGCGTGGAGGGGCTCTGATCCACCGCACCGTCGTCGCCAACGCTATCCGTCTCGGTCGACGGAAGAGGAAACATCCAGTTCTCCAGGAGCGGGTCATACACGCCGCCGCCGCCGGGGATGAGGAAATGCAACAGCGACTCCCACATCGCCTCCATGCGAAACGGTAGCGGGCTCATTGGTGCAGTGCTTGTGTCCACCCGCCGCCACACAAATGTTGCTGGCTGGAACACGTGCACGTGTGGCGTGGTGACGGCGCCCTCTTGCATTACGTCCGCATCCATCAAGCCCAGAACCACCACCACCGCGGAAGGGACATGATAGGCGGCCGTCACCATTTGCAGATGCTGGGCGTCGACAGAGGACGGCGGTGGCACACCGGTCCAGACGCGGTTGCGAACATCGAATAAGTGCCCGAGGCAGTTGTTTTGCTCGCGTTGATGAATGCCGCCCAGGACAAGGAGACTGTCTAAGGGGGGGATGTATACCATACTATGCAAAAATATGGGTCCCGGCCCCTGCGACCGCTCACAGCCGATCTTCTCCCACCGACCTGTCTCGATCTCGTAGGCGAAGAAGTCGTCGAACACCTCGAGGTGGCGGTGGCCACCGTGGATGTAAATTTTGTTGCCAATCAGAACAGCGGCGTGGTTGGCACGACCACGCGGCACAACGCCGACACCGCGAATCTCGCGCCATTGCAGTGTTCGCTTCTCGTAGCAAAAGACGTGGTTGCTGAATTGCCCTTTGCTGTTTACCCCACCGAAGACGTACACGTTTTGGTGGTAGCACACGCCGATGTGGCCCGTCTTGGGCAGACCGCCTTTTTTTTCCGGAAGCACACTTCCGCGCACGCCGATGAGAGAGCGCCGGTGAGCAGACGACGTATTGTTGTCCGGCGCGCCGGCGCCGTCGCGCTGACGACCCTGGTCATCGGTGGTTCTTTTTAGGGCGTTATCCAGGCTAAGAGTGGGGAGCATTGTCAGCGCCGGAGATGCCGTGGCATTGCCATTCCTCGGGTGCGGCGTCGAGGCAGCAAGGTTCGATGAAGGCAGCGCTGCAAGCGGCGCGGATGGCCTGAGGCTCGTGGACATGTTGCACGGCGGTCAGAGGACAGGATAATGGCCAGTGATAAAGGGGGTGGTGGGAGGGGGGGGCGTGTTGGATCACAACCCGGCGCACCTGAATCAGCCAGAGCCACAAGCGCAAAGGAGGGAGTCAGCTGTGAGGTGGCGGTCACACGCTCAGCGCCGTCGCCTGCTGCACTCAGCTTTGATGTGAGGCTCGTTGGAAGACCGACGTGAGTGAAAGAGGGCACAAAGCAGCGCGGAAAGAGCGAAGGGAAATAGATTGACCGAAGCGCGCACGGAGAGAGCGGCAAAGAACACCGCTGCCTGTTCACGCGTCGTGTGGGCGCAGGGCCGCAGCAGGGAGAGAGAAAGAAAGCAGTGATGGCGACACCGTCACACCCGTCTCCTTTCCACGTCCTATGTTGCTGCGTCGGCACACACTCCATCAGCCTACCTTCACCGTTTTTCATTTTTTCTTGTTTATTGCGCAGCTCTTCGAACGCTGTCGAAGAGCATGTGGCAAGGGGTTTGTGCACCCCCTGCACACGCGTGTGCGCTGAACACCCTTCGAAAGCTTGTCTGAAGAATCGACAAGCCCCGAGGCACGTGAATGCGCTGGAGAGACGGACAGATACCGAGGGACGCGACCGACACTCTGTCCCGCCAATGGTCGCGCATGAAACGCCCCCCCCCCGCCGAGAGCCTTCTCTGACTCGCTAGTCTGAGGAGGAAGAAGGTGGACGTGGTGGTGCAGTGGTGAACCACAGAGAGCACTTGAGCATGAAAGTGAAGGGGAGCACCGGTGACTCCACAGCCTCTCGCGCTTTCACGTTGCTCACAGTCAGCTGCGCACCCGCTGCCGTGACATTCGCACTGTACGCATCGGCTCCTTCGTTCAGAGCGCGAATCACCTCCGCCATGAACACCTCAGCGCCCGTCGAGAAGGTAACCTCTGCAGTACTTTTCTCTCTAAGTGATGCCCGCAGCGCGGCGCTGTGGTCGAGGGCGAGCTGCAGCTCCTTGTGCACCCCGACGACGTACCGCATCTTCGACTTGCTCATCTGAAGCTCGTAACGTGCCATGCGCACCTCCGACGGTGTCAGCGGTTGCCCGAGAGACGACATCCGTTCTTCTAGCGCCCGCAGTTCCGCCTCTACGCCCTCGGACACACGCTCCCAGGCAGCGTTCGAGAGCGGCGCAGACGGCATCTCACCGCGAATGACAAGATTGCTGTGACGCAGCACGTTCAGTTTCCGCTCGCCCACCGCCGCAGCCGCACCAGCGCCCGCAGAGGCGGAGATGCCCTCGAACGCTTGCAGGTCTTCAGGGGTGAGTCCCAAGGAGCGTGTCACGTCGAGAACGATCTTCGCAATCGCCGCCTTCTGCGCCTTCCAGCGTGCGTCTTCCTTGTCCAAGTAGGCGTCGAGTATGCGCACCTGTTCCGCCTCGTGCTCCGCTGCCCGGTTGCCAGCCGGTGTTAGCGTGTCCTGAGACTCGCCACCGAGCACCTCCGTCTCGAACGTGGACTCCAAGACGGTGACACATAGCCGCTCCGGATCGCGCCAAAAAGGAAGTGACCGCTCCGCAGCCGCGGGCGCGGAAGAGACAGCACCGCCGCCCGTGTCTCTAGCTACGCCACTGCTCACCTGCACCGTCGCCTCATGGAGGAGCGCTTGACGTGTCTTTGCCACTGCCTCCTCCACATCCTCGAGGCCAGCCACAGGGATGTCGCTCTGGGAGAAGTGCTCTGTACTCGCGGGCCCTTCAGGTGGCGTCGCAGCGTCGCTCGAATCCGCCTCCTCCGCTGCCACGACGCGCTGGACGGTGGTGGCGAGCACGCTGGCCAAGTCCGCCGCACGGGCGGAGTCGCCGTCGGCGAGAGCGATAGTGAGCTCGCGATGCAAACGCAGTGCGGGTGGATGGCGCTGAAAGACGCGCGTCAGCAGCTCCATTGGGTGCCGCGATGTTTGCTTATTCGCCGTATCACCGCTGCTACTCGTGCTGTCGGTGGACGCTGCGCATAACGGCTTATCAGAAGAAGCGGCAGCAGCGAGCTCGGGCGCCAGCGCTGGGGTCTGATCCCCCACACGCGTGTTGGTGGACGCGCGTAAGCACCTGACAGTGTGCGTCGAATGCGACTGCCGAAGCGCGACGTGGAACCGTAGATTCAGCGACCTCAGAAAACGCCGCATGATCGCTCTCCTCTATCGGCAATCAGGGAGCATGACCCAGAAGTGAAAATAAGGAAGAGGGGTGCACGAAGCGGATAAGAAAAACGCATTTACAACGCATGACAGCGGCACGTCAGCGCAGCCCAAGCTGCAGCTCATGTGACAGATTGGCGACTATGATAGGGTGCTGTGCCTCGCTTACGACGTAAAGAGTAAGGGGGACACGGACTTGAATACACTGGCTCGTGTGCCCTCGTCAGATGAGACGGGTCATGCCACGACGGCAAAAAAAAAAGTACCACTGCGGTGAGTTCGCACAATGAGAGCAATGATGGTGTTGCGAGTCGGCGCAACGCTATCACACAGGTGCGTGGCACCAGACCGGAGCGAGTACCATGCCTTTGCGCTCCACGGAGACTGGTGCCGCGGTGGATCCGTCCTTTAAAGTTTGCTGCATTGGGCTTCTCATCGCATCGAAGTGTAACAACCAACAGACCCACAAGGAGAAGCACGAATACCATTGTGCACGCATGGGAGCAGAGACACACCACAGCACAGCATGTTGCAGAAGCAGCACATCCCTTTGCATGGCCCCTCTTACTCTCTCGCGCCCTCCTCAGCCATAGTTGAAAGGTGCGGGGAGAGACGGCAATGCACGACAAGGCAGACAAAAAAAAAGAGGCGGCGGCAGTTTGCCAGCGTCTCGCTACAGAAGCGAGATGCGCAAGGGCTCAGCCAACGGATCACCTCAGCATCGTGGACACAGCAGCAGTAGTGCGTGACAGCTCTTTCGGACCCCATCCGCTTTCTTCTTTCTTCCCACAGCCGCCATGTCTGTCTCCATCCCTTTGCTGCCTTGTGTGTGTCTCACTGGCACATGCCGACAAGGCAAGAGTGGGCACGACAGAACACACAGAGGGAGAGGGGCAGTCCACAACGATGTTCAAGCAGCTTCGTCGCAGCATACTGCGAGTGATTCGCTCTTTCCCCTCACCATACGCCCCTGTGTGCAACACCGATACAAGTCTATGTCGGAGCGCATGCTTCACAAGGCTGCGGCCCCTCCCTCCCTCTCGCGTCGACGACAGACCTCCAAACAAAAAAGACGAAAAAAAATGGAATAGGAGGTGAACCTGGCACGCAAGAGAGGAACAGCAGAAAGAGAACACGAGGTAGGTGGTGAGAGAGCCTGTCCGTGCGCCTGCGTGGTCGCACTTTTGTGCGCGTGGTGAGTTGCAGTCTCGACATGTTTCTGTACGGAGTCACGCAAAAGCCACTGTTCTAGTCCCCGCTCATGTACCAGATCGAGCTTCGTCAGTTTGGCACCTGCAGGATGCAGCCAAACATCTATGTAAATAGAAACACAGCAACGCCACTGCAAGGGACAGACGACTCGAAAACCATCCAAACGATCTAGCGGACATGCTGAGGAGACAAGGAGCATCAGCTTCTTGACGCACCCCTGAAGCACATACAAACAAGCCGTCACACAAGTAAAGAAAGGGAGCATCAGAGTGATATGTAGTGAGAGCAGCTCAAAAAAACAACAAGTGCATGTGCGACGATTCTGCCTCCAACACCCGATGCGTATGCCGCTGCTTCCGCACGCAGACACGGGCGCAGACAACAGCAAAGCCCCCTTCCCCGCCCCTCGGCACGTGGCATGCATGCGAGTGTAGTACACCCTGCGCCGGGCGCTCCTTGTAGCTGCGCGCAGCGAATAGCCTGTCGGCAATCGGCGCACTACACAACCAGTGACTTCATGAAGCGCTCGGCGAGCGATGGGTCGAGCTCGACGCGGCGCCGAAAATGGTGGTCGCTCACCATACGACTGCGCAGGATGCTGAGGCGCGCTTCACGGTCGCGCTCGTCGCGTAGCGTCTCTCCACGCACCTTGGCCTGCATTCCTTTGTGGTACAGCTCCTCGAACCGGTCCGCCTTGCGGTGGCGCTGCGCACGGTCGGTGCCGGCGCTCAAGTGTTTGGCATCATTCGTGCCACCGCCGCCCTTGCTGCGCGTCTGTTCACGCCCGGCAATGCCGGCTGAGGCTGAGAACTCATTGATGGTAGGCTGAAAAGTGCACTTCTTCAGCTCCAACACCTTCTTTTGCGCCTCTAGTTTAGCCTTCGAGATATAGCCGTGCTTCCAGAGCCGCTCGGCCTGCATATTTCTTTCCGCTGGCGACAGCACGCGACCTCGCAGCACCTTCTTCTCGTAGCCTTCCGGGTCCTCTTCGCGCAGCTTCTCCAGCTCCGCGCGGGCTTCGTCTTCCAACTGAGCTGGCGTCTTTGGTCGCCTCTTTGACGAGGCACGTGCCCGGGATCGTTCGAGCTGAATCTGGCCCGCCAAGCGTGCGATCAGGAGCTCCTCTGCCTGCTGCCGTTGGCGCTTCTCTACCGATTGCTTCCTCATCGCCTCCTTCTTCTGCTTCACGATGGCGGCGGTTTCGTAGAGGCGGTTGCACAGCTCCTGCGACTCGGCCGTGCTCATGCGGCTACGTGCCGTCGACGCCCGCTGACTGGACACGCCGGTAGTGTTGACGCTGGCACGCCCGTCACGGTTGCCCTCTCCCGCACTCTTGCAATCGCTGCCTTCGGCGGCGACGTTTGAGGAGCGACGCGGACTCGAGTTCTGGTACAGGCGAACAAACACCCCGTTTGGACTTGTCAGCATCTCCTCCTGCTTGCGCAGCCGCTCTTCCTTCCGCGCGATGTCCTCCTTCAGCGAGCCGGAGACGATTCGGTCGCGAATCCGTTCAAGGAGGTTTAGCTGGAACACTTTATTGCGTCGCTCGTCACGGTCGCGGCGGTTGTTCAGATGGTAGAGCCGCTCAAACGGACTACGCATCATCACTCGCTCCCGCTCTGCATCTTCGTCGGCGATCTGTTTCTCCAGCGCATCCAGCTTCCACTCCACCTCGCCCAGCAGCTCCTTCTCCGGAAGAGAGATGGAAGCCACAGAGGACGCAAGGCTCTGTGACGCTCGCCGCAATGGTGTTGCCTGTTTGCCGCTTGCCGCGCTCCGGGCTCGGTGCCTGCGAACGGGCGAGGATGCCGAAGGCGGGAGTGACTGATACCGCACCTCGCCTGACAGTGCGTCCGAAGGCAAATCAGGGCGATAGATGCCACAACGCGAAAGGAGAGGGCTCTCACGAGCCGGCGGAGCAGCCAGACGGGGACTGTGGCAGCTTTGCAGGCACCGAGAAGAGCCGCAGCCACCGCTATCGAGCGAATAGCCTTTCCGTGGCGCGTTCAAGTAGTAGTAGTCAGGCTCCCACTCAGCGCCACGACGGCGATGATCGCGGGCCGCAGTGCCATCGCGGCGGTGCATCGATCCACCTCCTCGAAGCTCGGACGCCCGGCGATTTCCGTAGTCGTACCTTAGAAGTTCTTGCCGGCATATTGTTTGCCCTGGTCTGCTATCGGCGTAACGCGCCTTTGAGCGAGGCGACAGTTCAGTATCGACTCGGCGGCCCCTAGTACTGCTCCTGCGGTCATTGACGTGGGAGGAGGTAAGCAGTTCCTCCTTGTCCTCGACGTCATCGCCGCTGAAGACGGAGCTGGCGGCTGAGCGTGCGCTTTGCACGGCCGCCGCCCCGTACCCGTCGTCCCCACCCTCGCGGCTGCTGCGACGGCGAAACCGCTCCGTGAGGCCACCGAATCGCTCATGAGAAGTGACAGCGGCTGCAGCGTACACGTCGTTATCTGTGTAGTCGTCGTAGAAGGCGACGCGGTGGAGCGGCACGTGATCCGCGCACAAGTGCAGCGGCGCCTCCGCGCTACTTTCTGAGCGGCAGTGGCACCGATGATGTGGAGGTGCCTCACCGCTGCGGCGCCGGCGGTGTGGCCGAGGCCAGTCAAAGTCCCCCTCGCGGTTGTGCTGCCACAGCTCCATCAAACACTCGTGCGCCAGCGCGCCGCCGTGCAAGCTTTCGACGGTCAGGCGCCGGGAGCCATGGCGGCGCACCGGTGACCGTGACGGCAAATGATGGTGCCCCTCTCGCGACAGTTCTCTACCTCGGCAGCGATCCGTGCGCGAGGGACCAGAATGCGCCCTCCGCGAATGCTCATTGGCCGCCCCACGGCGTGCGCGACTGCTGCGACCCCTCTCGCCAGTGTCTGATGTGACGCCTTTGTGGTTACGAGACGCGCCATGCCCTACTACTCGCTCTGGTGTGCTGATTGACCGCCGATCCTCATCATCTTCTGTGTCCTCGGCTGGGGTGGGACGAAGCCGACGGTCGCCATGGCGTTCGCGATTCGGAAAGCGCTCTGCGCTCTCCTCGCCGACGGAGTTCACAGAGCCGCGAGACTCGGGGTGACTAAGACTGCCCCCGCTGCTGCTGCTGCGAGAGGATGGCGACGGGGAGGCGACCAAATCATGATCTCTAGAAGAGGCAAGTTGCTGCTCTGCTCGAGGGGTGTTTGCCTTCCGCTCCAATGCTGATGACGTTCCCGGATGGCCTCTCGAGGCACGGGCAGCACTCGCTTGCTGTGAAGGCACGGTAACTTTGGCTCCACGGCGCGCACGGCTGCCCCTCGGTGCAGGGTGGGCAGACGGCACCGCAGGCGTGGCACGGCTCGTGGATTTGCCCGCTTTTTCCACGCGTTTGCCAGTTGCCTCCTTTTTGGATATCGATGAGGCAAGCTTAGATGAGCCGGGCGTTGGATTCTTAGACGCCTTTGACGGTTCGCGCTCATCCTGCGGTGCTTCATCCGCCGCTGCCGCCACTGCCGGCGGCTCCTCCGCCTGCTCATCTTCCTCGATGTGGAGGTCAAACGACGAGTCACTCGTGAGATCGACAACAGCAGCAGCGTCCTGGGCAACCTCGTCGTATTTCGTCTGCGGCTTCGGCGCAGCAACGTTGCCAGACTTGTCATTCTTCGCAACACAAGGGGAGCGACTAAGCGGTGAAACTTCACCGCTCATGACGCGGTCAGAAGACGCGTCACCGCTGGCGAACAGGATAGAGGTCCCGGTGGTGCTGTCGGCCCCCGAGAACACGATAGAGGTGCTGGACGCGGCAGAACGCCCAGACGGCCTTTGTGTGGGCGCTGCAGTCGATTCATCCACCTTTGGCGACATTGACGGCTTCATTCTCTGGATAGAGGGAGTAGGAATGCTTACTTGGTCCTGCTCATCGCTTCCCCGTGCAGCAGAAGGAGCTCGGCGAAAAGGAACAGGTGTCCTGGAGCGCGAGAAGGGGGTGCCTCCGGTGCATGCCGAAGTTGAAGCATCCTGTGCCGATGATTTCCCCGCATGCACCGACTGCTCCGAAGCAGCACGCTGGGAGGAGACGCCAGACCCCGGCACCGGTACAACCATCGACAACTCCTCCTCGTCTTCCATCGGCTTTCTTGCCTTTTCGGTGGGGTTCGTGATTCTCGAGCCGATTTTGCCGCGGTGAGCGGCGTCTGAAATGGCTGAAAGTTGACAGAGAAGGATGTCGACTACGAATCCGTGTAACGGTGGAATTATGTGCGGTTCTTTGAATCTATCGAGTCGATCGTGACGTGCGCAATGGAGACGCCGTAGGAAAAAGGTCCGTCCACAACGCGCACAACGAAAAATTCAAGTAGACCCGGCCGCCCCAGCAGCCGCACCCCATCGCACATGTGCACAGAACAACGAAGAAAAAAAGTGAATGGTACGCCTCGCCGCTTTCCCTTCTTCTTGTTTGTGTATGTGTGTACTCCTAATGTGTTCAGTTCATACATCAGCAATTCGTGCGAAAGCGCGAGGCAAAATACAGGGATCAACAGATGTGCACGTGAGAGACAGGGAAGGAGGGAGAGATGATAAACATGGTAAGCTGCTTTATAGCGTTTTTTTTCGTCTCCTTTACCTAGTCTGTTGCCTGCCATACAGCAAGGTGTTCAGCCTACATTCAGCCCCCCCGCCCTCGGCCGGTCACAGGCACAGCGCATGGGGAGATGCAGCGGTAGGGCAAGCCCTGCAGCCGTGCGCCGACCCAGTCACCCGGGCACCGCCGCTGCGTCGAACAGTGCTCACACACACACACACTCACACAGCAGCGGCCGTTGCGCCGGTCGCCACCCGGTGCACCCGCCACGGGGCCGGGCTCGGGCACCCCCACACCAGTGGGCAGTGTGAGGGCGGGGGCGCGATGCCTTTCGAGCCACCTCCACACTCCGCCCATCACATGAACGGCACGGACGCGTTCACTGACCGCAGGGCGCGGCGACGCCGCGCTCACCAGGACATGGCCGCCCGGCATCAGCGGGGATGCATTGCTGTGGCTCCGCTACGCCGTAGGCGCTTGGCTCGGCCACCACCAGAGGCGGCTCCGCAGTGGCAGGGGATAGGGGCGAGGGGCTGCTTGGCTTTTTCCGCACGCAATGCGTGGGGGCGCTGGACCCTGCGACACCACGCACTGAGGTGTCGCCCCGTCCTCATGGAGAGTCGGCACGCAGCTGGAAAAAAAAATAGGGAGGGGCGGTATGAAGACTGTTTCACAACGGACATCGTCGGTAGGGCAGCAGCCCGAAACACAGTCCACAAAGCGAGAGTCGAGAAAGTGGAGAGCGCACCGGTGGTGCGACGACCGCAGCAAAAGGGCATTCGGGTGAGTGCGACCTTAGTTCCCCTCTCCACACATCTGCTCTGCTGACGTTGAATGAGCACATGT
The DNA here is from genome assembly GCF_000002875.2 of Leishmania infantum JPCM5. Classification (NCBI taxonomy): domain Eukaryota; phylum Euglenozoa; class Kinetoplastea; order Trypanosomatida; family Trypanosomatidae; genus Leishmania; species Leishmania infantum. The sequence continues at coordinate 557,636 of NC_009420.2, forward strand.
GGAAGGTAACAGTTGCGGCGCAAGCAATGAAAACGGTCACGCGCCCCGGTGCATGTCTTCTCTCTGCAATGCCAAAAAAACAGAGAAGACTTTCGTCACCAAGCCACACGCACACGCTCAGCCACCCCTGCGTCAAGGGGCGGCGTGGAACGCATGCCACCAAGATCTCACATCTGGGCCACACACAGTCGCCGCCCTCTTCACCTTGCAATGGGAGAGAGGACATCTTGTGTTTTCCTGTCCGTTTCCGCGTTAAACGATCGCCATTAACGTGTAGTTAAAACACAAAGCAAGACGCGACACGCATGCCTCTTGGAGTGGTGCGAGCCGCTGCTCTGCTTCACGAAGTCTCAGCCGTTGCAGGCGCATTGAATCGCGCGGCACGCCCCACGTGCCTCGGCGAGCCTCCGTCCGCTTCGGCAGCTGCCGCCTTCGCGGTTGCCTTTTGCTGTTTTAGACGCTCGCGTTTGCCGCGACGTTTCTTTGCCTTGGAGGTGCCGTTTTTCGTGTCTTCGGCCCTTTTCCTTGACCTTGTCCGACCAATGTTGCCGTCGTCGTTGTCCGGCAACGTGCCGTCGTTGTCATCCACGTTGGCACTGCGCTTCTTGCCGGGGACGGCGTCGACCACCAACGCAGAAAGAGTGCGCTCCTTCTTTGCCACCTTCCTGAGCCGCTGCAGCTCTGCAATGTCCTCCTCGTCCACTGCACAGCGCCGCAGATTCACAACGTTTGCCGGGCCACGCGGCGTCTGTGAGTAGTCATACGACACCCCGAGCGCCGCAAAGATGGCCTGCTGCGCCGCTGATTTCTCGCTCGACGAGGACGCTGTGCTGTCTACCCTTCCAGGTATCGCGGAGGGCCCAGATGCGGCTGTGATGGAGGACGGTGGTTGCGAAGTCGCAGCCTGTAGAACGGGCGCCATGCGACGCAACTCGAAGCTGTATACGTAGTGTCCGCCAACTGGGGTTGTACCCGGCGTCGCTCTTGAGGCCTTCGCGGCCCCAGCCGAGGAAGGCGGATGCGCCGAACTGAACGCCGACTCCCCTACTTCGGCTTTCGCCACTGACGCGGCTGCCTTGGTGAGCGTCGCCATGCGGCGCACACCGAGTCCGAGGGCGTATGCCCAGACAGTCATCAGGTAGAAGAGCAGGTTGGCCTTTGCTAAGCTGGCTGGTGACACCATCTGCAGGGCTTTCTTCAGCATCTCTCTGACGCTGGGGAGGTGCGCGGACCGCATGCCTGCAGCGGTGTAGTGACCGCTGCGCGCAGCCGAGGACGCTCCGTCAACGCCACTAGTGAAATTTTGCATCAGAGCTGCAAGGGACACGTTGCTCGTGCGCGCACCACGCACAGCCCAAGCGTTCGAAGCCGCAGGCGCCACCAGATGCTCGCCAACGTCAAGCTCGCTTGTGGAGGACGACGCGTCACGCGCGAAGGTGGCGTGGTTGGCTTCAAGCCTTGACGAGGCGTTGGCGGCATCGTTGGTAGCCGACGCGCCACCCGATGCGGCCACTAAGAGCTCCTTTTTGGCGAGGCCGTGCAGGGGGAACGAGAACGTGCGCGTCGCCTCCTGGCCGAGCACCCACATCACCGCAGAGAGACTAGGGAGCATGATGGCAGTCTCGGACAGTGGCCGTGAGTCGAGAAACGTTTGCTTCAAAGTCGGCGTCTTGTCAAGATTACACCCGACAATGTAGCGGAGCGTCGCGTAGACGGCATTGGAGAGGTAGGTGATGGCGCTGCTCTTCTCCTCCTCGACGGGCGGTCGCGGCTCCGCGTCAGCGTAATGTACAGCGTCCAAGATGGAGTGGAGGAATTGGCAGTTTAGTACAAGGCTGCCTCGGTTCGTCGAGTGCGTGTTGACTGAGGGGGTGAGTAGTGCGCGGCCTGTCTCGGCATCCGCGGTAGACAAATTCTTGTACTTGTGTTTGCAGTACGCCTGCCAGCACGACCCGGAATCCACCTTTGTGGCGCCGCGCACCAGCGACGGCACATTGACGGCGTTGCCCATGACAATCATAAAGAGAAACACCATGTCAACGCAGCTCGTGTGCGTGATGGAGGAAACGAGCAGCTCGCCCTCCGTCGGAGCAGCGCTGGCTTCCTTGACGTACTTGCCATCATCAATGGGCACCTCCTCCATCTCTGACACAGGTGCCTTAGCGGTTGCGCCTGCAGTCGCCGTGGGCACCTTCGTCGGCTTCGTCTCCACATGCTCTGGCTGATCGTCATCGCTGCTGTCCGCCAATTCGATGCGCACGCCGGTGGCCACCATTGGGCCGTCCTGCTTGCGGCGACGCACCACACCGTCGTCTCGAGCAGCCGTCGCCGTCGCCGTGGCGACCGCCGTGTCCTTAACGGAAAGTTCTACCTCCTCGTCACTGTGTTGCTTCCCCGCACGTTTTGTTGCCGGCGCAGTGGCAAAGGAGTTTGCCCTATTGGGCTCTGCAGCGTTTCTTTCCGCCATCGCCTTCATCTTGGCGGCGGCAGCTGCCGCCGCCTCCTCCTCCTCCTCGCTCGCGGCGTAGAAGGCGTCGGTGCAGGTGGCCACAAACGCTAGGACGCGATCGAGGCGCAAAATCGAAGGCTCGAAGAGGACGTCCTGCAACTTTGTGGCAATGGAAACCTGCTGGGGTGCTGGGCCGCAGAGCACGCCGCACAGCACATCAGAGTCCTCCGAGATAAAGAGAAAGGTAGGAAGGACAGTGGCTCCGCTGGCAATGGCACACGTCACCAAGCAACGCTGCAGGTCAAGAAGCTTGTAGTCCGCCTCTCCCGCCACACCGCGTCCGCTCGTCAGCACGTACGGGTTAGCCCTAGAGCCGGTACCCAACCCGTTGTTGCTCCCTTGCTGCGCACGGTACGCGTCCGCCAACTGCCCGCACAGCTTCTGCACATGCACATCGAGGTCACCGATCCCCACAAGAGCGTGGCGGTGGGCGCGGGCCGTGCCGCTGCGGTCGCGCTGGGAGTCTAGCGCGAAAATGACAGCTGACCTCGCCACGACATGGTCGGGATTGAGAAACGCGCGCAAGTTGTCAAGCCCAAGTGTCTGCGCCGCGTTCGTGGCGTCAATCAATATGAAGTCGAAGATGAGCGGCTCGTGCCTCGAGCTGCCTTTCGGCACACGACACAGCGCACTAGGCGAGGAACGCGCAATAAACTTGACAAAGTCAGGGATGCCCATGGTTGCTGCGCAGTGGGGTTCCAGAAACAGTAGAAGGGGGGGTGCGGGAGAGGACGAAGGTTGCGTTCCCTGTCCGTGGCAATATGCAAGACGACAAAACTGCACAGAGCAGGTGTCAATGCATAGGACGGGTGGAAAGCCGGAAAGAGCGCAGAAACAAAAAATCTCTGTCTGCCCTGGTCGTCTGTGGCATGATGCGTGCGTGATGGTGTTTTGCACAAAGACGTTGCCGGTGCAGCAATGGACCAACATGGGCAGCGAGCGCCGAAAGGCAAAGGGGAAGGCTGAATAAGAAGGGGTGGCGCCAAGGCCGGCACAAGCGCGCACACAGGTGCAAATACGATACGCAACCATCCGTGCAGCGCCCAACATCCGTGTGCATGAGGGAGCTAAAGACCCATCTCGATGTGAGAAAACGAGCAGAAGCGGTCACACCGTTGCTTCCCGGCTACTGCGTATGTGGAGTGCAGTCACGCAGGTATGAGAGACCTCTTCGCTTTTCCTTGCAGTGGCAACCGACCACCTGCGCGCCGGCGACACAGAAACAACAAAAGAAATCCGTCGCCCGCCCCCCCCCCCACACACACACGCAAACACACAAAACGCTGTTACGCGAAACGTTTAAAGTGGCTCCTTTCCTCCTGGGTGAGAGAGAAGGAAGACAAGGTGGACATATGCGCACTATCATCATCGGGCTGAAGCAGACCACAGTGGAGAGAGGAGGCCTTTGCGCAGCGGCAGTACACAAGCTATAGGGTCACCTGGCGTCAGAAAGAGGCACACGAGCAACGCGCACGCGTGGCGACTACGCCTTCTAGCTTACCTCTCGGTGGGGGGAGAACGGGGTAGAAGTAGTCTGGAGAGTGTAAAAGAGTGAGTAAGCAGCGCTGCGACTACCACAGCGCGGGACTTACCCGGCCCCGCCAGCCTCACGCACCGTCTCAAGCTCTGCCTTCAGCTGCTTGATCTTTAGATCGTACATGTTGCGAACCTTCTGCAGCTCCTCTGCGGTCCCCTTGTGCTCCAGCGCTGCCTGCAGGCTCTCCCAGCGGTTCAGGACATCTTGCGTCTGCTTCTCCGCGTCCTCCATGTCGTCCGCGAAGTACGTTGTGCCGACGCTTTCCTTCGCATCGGTAATCAGCTCGCAGGCCTCCGCAAACGAGTCCATCAGCTCGTCAACCTGCTCCTTCGTTGTCAAATCCCTTTTTGGTGGCGTTGCCATGGTGGCGGTGTGCTCGCAGCGCTTGCAGACAGACAGCAATGCGTGATCGCTGCTGAGCAAGGCCGCCGTTCCTGTACCCCTTGAGGACGCCGCGCAACGGCGAAGGTACGCCGCCTGCGAGGGTTCGACCAGCAAGGCGCAGAACGCGACACCCAGAGAAGGCCGACAGCGCCTATGAGCACCGTAGCAACTTGAGAGGTTACGACAGAGCATTGGTAGCAGACAACACAACCAGTAAAGCGCCTCTGTCAACGCGGCTTTTTGTGATCGTGTATGTGGTGTGAGGAAAGTCGAAGATAGGTCGAGCGAGATTATACCAGAAGCAGGAAGACCGCTCGTCCGAGCATGTGACAGCTGCTGCACAAAAATTAAACATCCCTGGCCAAAAACTCTACAGTACCAGTTGCAGTTATACATGATTGGCTCCCCATCTGACAACAATTACCCAACGAACTTGCACACTGTCGGCAGAACACCAACTTATGCAGCGGGAACTCCTGTCCCAAAACGCAGGGGAAGTCCTTTTCTCTCTTGGTGCACATTCTCTTGTTTTACTTCCAGGCCTCCGTTCCACCACGACAAAGTCACCAAACGCACGCGTGCACAGCCTCAGCCCACCTACCGCCCATGCACCACAGCTGCACCCTCGCCGTCCAGGACGAGCCGCCCTGCCGCGGAGCCGGGCCGTGCGTCCTATGGGCCTCTGCATGTCCTTCCTCGCCCCCTTCACCGGCCGCGTGCCGCGCCATCGGCGCCCGACGGAGACGCGGCGTGGACTGCATGCCTCGCGCCAAAGCGGGCCGCGTCCGGGGTAACATGCGCGAGGGCGGAGGCAGTGGACCGTCCAGGTGCGCTGCAGGACGCGCTCAGGGAGGAAGGCCACCAGCCGCAGGCCGGGGGGTGGGACCTGTGCGACCTTGCACATCCTGCCTGTATGCCATGCGTCCCTCCCCCCCCAGTCCCCCAAGTCGCCTCAGCCCGCGGCATCCCGTAGCGCGGGGCGGGGACTCTCCGCATGGGGGTCTGGAGGAGCCCCGCTCGCGCACCTCGGGCTGCGCACGTCGTGCATCCGGCATCGGTGCCTCATGGAGCCCACCCCGCCGGATGGAGACGATGCCGCCTATGACGCCACGCGTGCCCGCTTTGGCGCTGTCCCGTGCGGCGCCTCTTCGCGCCGTTTCCTGTCGAACGCCGCCCTTGCCCTGCCCACCGCCGGGACGCCGCGCCCCAGCGGTGCGTGGCAGCGCGCCCGCGCAGTCCCCGCATCCCCGCGCCCCGGGGCCTGTTTCACGACGGCCTTCTCGGGTCGGGCCGTGGGGAAGGGGGTATGGCCTCGCCGTCTTCATCTGGCGTTTCCATCGGTGCCATGCGCCGGCGGCGTGTCTGGCAGGCTCGCACGCCTCTGCCGTGGCAGATGGAACGAAGGGGGGAGGGGGGGTCGCTAGTCACGCCCAGCGGGGAAAGCCCATGCAGCGCGGGTGACGCGTGCCTAGTCATGTCACCGCGTGCAGCGCCCTAGCGGGAAATGACGCTTGCTCCGAGTCTCGAACGACCGGCGAGCCTCGCGTAGTGTACCCGGCACAATGCCGGGTAGGGCGCCCCTATACGGAAAACAGGCGGGCCGAGGGCTCTGGCGGGGCGGGGGTACCGCAATGCCAGCAGGGAGCCGTAGGCCGCCCACCATCTAATTGGAACGCCTCATGAATCAGGGTGCACATGCGTGGCGCTGCTGTATCAGTTGCGCTTTCGTATCTGAGGAACGGAAAAGAAGTCAGGCATGAATAGGGACAAGGCGCAGCGGAGCAACAGTGGTGGCAAAGAGATTCGGTGTATACACTGCCGTACACGACCAAAAAGGAAAAACATGCAGTGCCACCACATCGTCGGTGTACATCCTGCTTGACGGAGTGTAACCCTGTGCGTTTCTCGTGCAAAGTAGTTACCCATTCCGCTGTGACGAACAGTTGTGCCTTTTTTCTTTGTGTGTGTGTGCGCGCGTGTGTGTGTTTACCTTGTGCCGTTGCCATGCATCATTCATACGCTTCAAACATAATGACTATGACATACACCAATAATAACGGGAAAAGGAGTCAAAACAAGAGCATCGCACCTGGAATACAAACAAAAAAAAAACAGATCGACGACGAACAACAACCGTAACAGCAACAAACCACGCAAAGAAGAGCGAAAGGAGAGAGCGAAAGGAAAGAGAGGGGATAGGCGGCCCACACACCCACCCACACACACACACATGCACACACAGAAAAATAAGAAGCACCATAATGAAAAGAGAACAAGAGATACAGAAAGCACCAACGACGAGGGAAATTTCCATGGCAGAAACAGGAGCAGACGGGGTGTGACGTCACCATCCGCCACATCTGCGGCTGACGGTCACACACACACACACTTATGTACATGCATACACACACCTAACGTATACATTCCCCGCAGCCTCTCCGAAAGTCCCGGGAAGACGAAAACTAACAAGTACACATAGAATGTCAGCACCACACCAGCACACGTACTCTTCACCACCGTACCCATGGCGGCTTACGCACAGGCCTCACAAGGCCAACACCGATTTATTCAACATGCTCATTCTGTGACATGCAAAAGGAGCCCAACTCTAAAAGTCCTGGCACACGCCCAGCGCATGGGGAGATGCAGCGGTAGGGCAAGCCCTGCAGCCGTGCGCCGACCCAGTCACCCGGGCACCGCCGCTGCGTCGAACAGTGCTCACACACACACACACACTCACACAGCAGCGGCCGTTGCGCCGGTCGCCACCCGGTGCACCCGCCACGGGGCCGGGCTCGGGCACCCCCACACCAGTGGGCAGTGTGAGGGCGGGGGCGCGATGCCTTTCGAGCCACCTCCACACTCCGCCCATCACATGAACGGCACGGACGCGTTCACTGACCGCAGGGCGCGGCGACGCCGCGCTCACCAGGACATGGCCGCCCGGCATCAGCGGGGATGCATTGCTGTGGCTCCGCTACGCCGTAGGCGCTTGGCTCGGCCACCACCAGAGGCGGCTCCGCAGTGGCAGGGGATAGGGGCGAGGGGCTGCTTGGCTTTTTCCGCACGCAATGCGTGGGGGCGCTGGACCCTGCGACACCACGCACTGAGGTGTCGCCCCGTCCTCATGGAGAGTCGGCACGCAGCTGGAAAAAAGGTATAGTGATGTAGTGCAAGATGAAGTGAGGAAGTAGTGTGGAAGGCGACGAAAAGAGTGAGCCACCATGGCGTGCACGTGCGCACGCATCAGGCATTTGTCGTGTCCAAACAAGAAAAAGGTGGAGGAAGGGAGCCTAAAAGCAAGAACGTATCTTTGACGAAAAAGACGACATGAAAATGCGGCTGCAGAAGCAACACAACTCACTCTCAACACAGCAACAAAGAAAAACGGATCAAACAATAAAAAGAAAACGCTGATGGTGGGAAACAGCAAAAAAAAGCACAGTCGCTCGATGGCTTCTTTGCTCGCCTCTGCTGCCATGTAGCTCCCGCGCGGCGGCTTTCTTTTGCTGTTTTTTTTTTTCCGGCGACAACTCCTCTGCCCTCCTTTTTTTTCGCAACCTTTTGCTCGTGTTTTATTTTCGCTTGTCTCTCTTAGAGGAGCGTGTGGGCGCCGAACGAGGCCGGGCACCATCCGACTCTTCTGCTTCCCACCTCGCACAGGCAAGGGGATCCTCATCTGGGATATGAAGACGCGTGGCCCGCTTGCTGGTAGTCTTCTGACCTCTGCCCCTCTCAACTCGTAAGATGCATGTTGCATGGCTCCACTGGAGGGTGCAGCTGTACCCCAGTCTGCCCTACCCGTGTCAGTTCCGAGAAAAGGTGAGCAGAAGAGGAAGAAAAGAGACGGAAAGTTGCAGCCAAGCACGGCTGAGGGAAGAGGAAAGGGGGGAGGGAAGCGAGGAGGGGGCGCTTGTCTCGGGAGTACACAATCAATTGGAAGAGCAACATGAGAAGGAAAAAGCAAAAACAGAAACAGAACTGTCTGAGACGGGCATTCTCCTCTCGCACCTTCCAGAAAAAAAAAGAGAGCAGCGGAGCTATAGAGCACAGGGAGAGCAAGGAGCGTGGAAAACGAGGAGGAAGGACAGTTCATGAATTGATACACGCCCCTCACCCCCTTTTGTGTGTGTGTGGGGGGGGGGGGGCTCTCTCTCCCTTCCCCTTCCTCTTTCACCTATCTCTCCGCCTAATGCCCGCGTCCATGAAAGGAACATTCCTCCCGAACAGACAAGCGCACCACCTCAAAAAAAAAGCGCGCATCTACTACTGTCAGGGAGTCTGCTGCAAGACAAGCGGCGGAGAGGAAGAGGTGGGGCAGTAAAGGAAAGGGGGAAGGTGTGATGAGAGTGGAAGGAAAGACGACGGCGGGAAAAAGACGACCATTACCACCAAACAGCCACTGAAAATGCAACTGCAGACACAACACATACACACACCCACACACGGGCAAGGCGTGCAAGCGTGTAGTGTGTGCGTGTGTGGGTGTGTGCATGCGCGGAAGAAAGTGGAAGAGGAAGAGAGAGCAGCAGGTTCGCCGCTGTCCTGCCGTTGCTGCTGCCAGTGGACTGCTGGTATACATCACTTACAAAACACTTTTCACATGAGAAAGAGCGAGGGAGAAAACCAAAAACAGAATGCCAAAGCAATACAAGCCCTCCAACAAGGGGGGAACGAGAGAAAAAAGGACACAGCTCAGTGGAAGTCAAACACATCATCTAGGAGAGACAGTGAGAAAGCAGGGGAAGGCCAGAGTGACACGGACGAGGAGACAAGCCACAGCCAACTAAGAAAGCCAAAACACCAAGGCCGCAGCGGCCTCGATCACGTGGGTTCCATCAAAGCGTCATTCCTCCGCGTCCCTGCCATCACCTTTCCTCACCTAGATTCTCAGCACCGTCACCCGATCAAGATGGAACACGCAGAAAAACAAATGTAAGGGCCACGAAAATCAAAATAGAAGAACGAAAAATGGGGGACAAGGACGTGCACACGCACAGTCACACAGGCACAGACGCGCGTACCTCAAAGTGCCGAACAAGCATACACTCCACACATCACAACCGTGAAGTACGTGGACATGACAGATAAAGACAGGAGGGTGAGAGCGAGAGATTGAGAGGGGGCTGGGTGGGCCGGGTTGTCGCCACAAGCACACACACACACACACGCGCGCGAGAAAAAAAAAGTAAACGAAAAAAGAAAGGCGTGTATCTACATAAACGTGAAGAGACAGGAGAAGCAGCGGGGCCCTCGTCCACTACCGAGCCATTCGGTATCTCGCAAGCCGCGCACCGAGCGAAACCTACCGACAGATGCGCGCACAGAGGACCAGCACGCAAAGGGTGCCGCCACATCGCAAACGCGCTTTGCCACTCGGCGTGCGCGAACGGCTCGGCACAATATGCCGCGAAGAGGAAGAAGATCACCAAAGGAAGGGAGAAATCAACGCGCCAGCCGCTCGGTCAGTTGCCTGCAGCGCACCGTGCCGGAACTCTGCCTGATGCCATCCCGCTTCTTGTGTTGTCGCATCCTTTTCTGCTGTACGTTGTAGAGTCGGACTCACTCCTTTGCGGGTAGAGCAGACATGTCGTCATCGTCGCCGTCGCCAATGCCCAAAACGTCCTGAATTTTTTCCATCCAAAGGTCGCGCTCTACCTCGCTCTTCGTCTGGAACGACAGGCGCTTTCCAGTCTTGAAAGCGACGGCGAAGACAAAGGAGGCGTTGCAGCCAGTATATTTAGCAGGCACCGGGAAGGCGTCCTCCAGCTCCGTGAAGGGCGTGGAAATGCACTGCTGCTCCATTGTCTCCTTCGATATGGCCAGCACCATGTCCAAGGTCTTGAACTTGGGGTTCATATCGAGCACTGTCTGGCCGTCTGCGAGCTCGGCGCGGATGCACAGATAGCGCTTTTTCCATACCATGTCGCTGCTCTGCTTCTTCACGGTTCCCTCGTGAATCGTGAGGCCGCCGAGCGTCGTTGTGAGTGGGGTTGCGCCTTCGAGAATCGTAGTAGACGCGGCCACAGAGCTGCCCGAGCTCTCCTCCATCATGCGCTGGATGTGGCGCTTCTCTGTCACTAGCAGCCGCTTCGTCTCCTGAATCTGGTTCGAGATCGAGTCGCGCAGACCACCCTGAAAAGCCGGTTGGGTCTGCACAATCTCCAGCAAGCCAGACAGGAAGAGTTTGCAGATGGGCATGTTCAGCAGCCGACTGCTCGATGGGCGGCGCCCCGGGTCACCGCTCAGCAGCGCTGTCACGATATCGCGCATCTCTGGGCTAATATTGCTCGGAAGGGGGTCGAAGCGGCCAGCAAGTGTCTTGTGCATGACCTCGTGCATATTGGCGCCGTCGAAGGGACGCTTCAGCGTGAGCAGCTCGTAAAGAAGCACGCCGAGCGAGAACATGTCCGCCTTCTTGCTGTACGGACAGCGCCGCCAAATCTCCGGTGCCACGTAGTAGGGGGTGCCACAGAACGTGCGGCCGACATCGTCGCTCACAGTATTTGCATACATCTTGCTAAAACCGAAGTCGCCCAGCTTCACGAGACCGTTGCTGCACAGCAGGATATTGGCACTCTTGATATCACGGTGAATCATGTGCTTCGAGTGGACGTGGTGGACGGCCAGCAGCACCTGTAGGAACAGCAGACCTGCTTCATGCTCGCGGAACGTTCGACCCGTCCGGGCGCGGCTCTTGATCTCTTGGCGGAGATCACCGGCGTTGGCGTAGTCCAGCACCAGTGCAATCATCTGCACCATTTCTGGGTTGTTGGCATCGCGCTTCGCCAGGTCCTCGTGGCATTTGACAATCGAAAAGAAGTCGCAGTTCAGCAGGCAGTCCACCTCTGCCTGCGCACGGTTTTTGTCGGCCTCGGACATGCCCTCCATGTCAACGCACTTGACGGCAAATCCTTCGCCATCAGATACGCGCTTCGCGCACAGAACCGTTCCAGTGGCGCCGGAGCCCAGCACGCGGCTAATCCAGTACTTCTTGTCCTGCTCACGTGCCGTTGCCTCGTCCTTGGCAAACGTGTCTGGGAAGTTCCGGCACACACGGCCGATCATGGCGTCGCCGGCGTTACCCCCCGACATGTTTTCTTTCTCTCAGAGATAACAGAGCAAAGGAACAGAGACAATAGAAAGAACGAAGTGATCGAGGGAAAGCGTATACGGGTGCGCTGATGATGCTCACCACACCAGAATAGGACCGGCAAGATATAGAAAAAAAGGGCCGATGATTTATGCTCGCTTGTTTTCTGCGAGCGTCAGAGCCGGAAGAAAACCGTAGTAGATTCAGAGGTGGAGAGGGACAGACCGAGAGAGTAGAGAGACAGCTGAAGGGTATGCATGGCGCTCGCACACAGGCGGCAAGGTTCTGCGCTTAGCAAAAAGAAGAAGCAGCACGCAAGCGCGTCCATGACGAGAGGGAGATTGCGAGAGGATGGAAAGAAAGAGAGGCTTCGGCGCAGCAAACCATCAGCATAAAATGATGCAATTTCGCGCTCTTCTCGAGAACCTGAACACCCTCTTCGCTCTCTGCGTATGCTGTTCTGTTTTTCTCTTCGACTGGGATAGTTGCTAAAGATGCCAACAAGGGGTAAGGCAAGATTGACGAGGAGGGAAAGGAGAGAGAAGGGGGGGGGGGGCAGAACCAACAAGAGCAGAAGAAAGCGCGGGAGACAGGGAGGTGAAGGAGGCGAATGGGAGAGGAACAATACTTGTTCATAGCCACCGAATCATCACATCTCTTCGATATCTCTGTGAAGGGTTCAACGCGCGCAAGGCACCCGTGTGGTTCGGATAATTCAAGGCGCAGGAAGGGGGGAGAGAGAAAGAGCTCGTCTGAGTTGAGAAAGGGGAATATATGCACGTGACACCTCCGCGTCCATTTTGCAGAGCCGTCAGTGCCGTTGAGAATTCCTTTGCTTTCGTGTGGGTGCGTATTGTGCGTCTGTCGTGCCACTCACTCCCACAGTCCCCCCACCTCCTCTCGACATACGTGTGCCTATGTACACCTGAGAAGCACAATTTCGTCACCCATCACGGGGCACTGACGCCTTTCGGATATAGCAAAACCTCCGCAGCAAGGAGAGAAACCGGCCCGTCCACGCCGGAGCCCTCATGCACGGGCGCTTGACGGCATTTCCTCATTCCACCCGGCTCCCTTGCCTAGAGCAGCCAGCGCATACTCACTGCAGCAAAAAAGGAAAGAATCCCTGCTGCCACTAAAATGTACAGGGAAGAGGCACACGTGCCAGCACAGGCGCGCCATCGCACACACGCCTCAAGAAGTTCAGCACAGAGAGAAAAACAACAACGAAAAAAAAGAGAAGCCAAGGAAAAGAAAAACAAATGTGCGGTATCCGCCGTTCAAACCCCGATTCGCACACGCGCAACCACCACCGAAGCAAGCACACACAAAGAAAGGAAACCACACACGTGACACAGCATACTGTGCACGCCGTAAAGGCTTCGAAAGAAATCAATAAAGCAGAAAAAAAACAGCCAAGCCCCCTCAAAAAAAAATGAAACGCACCATATATATATATACGCATATATATATATATGTATACGTAGTACACCAGCAATAAACGAGCATGACGGACGTCGAGGAGGAGGAAGAAGTTCAAGTACAGCTGCGTGGATGCATACACCTATACACACAAGCATATGTATATCGAAAGCTATGAGCATATTCGCTAGAGCGCACGCACGCACAGAATGCACATAGGCGCGCAGGCCTTCTAAAGAAAACAGAAGACCCTTGCTGCAGCCACAACGACAGAAAAATAAAGAACATAAGCGCGATCTTTAGAGAATGCGGAGACAGGAAAAGAAAGTTGCAACTGCCTTGTATTTGGAATCGAGGGAAGACTGAGTTTGTTTTTGGTAAGGATCATTCTCACACCGCCCCTCACTCCCATTCCCCACCTCCGCGCACACCCCATTCATGCTCGGAAGAAACACAACCATGTATTCGCGGGAGGACAGACACCTGAGAGGGGAGGCAGAAAAAAGGTGCCACGTCAGCAAGACAGGCAAAAACAAGCGAGGAGGGCACAGGAGAGACACGGCAGCAGCACAAGTTCGTACTGCAGCACATCAAACGGGGCAGTACACGCGCACACTTCCATACACGGTCACGTTCATTTGCATGCACGCAACCCTCTGTCCCCAACGGGAGACCAAGGAGAACGACCTAAACAGGCACGCTTCAAACAAAAGCACACCTCAAGAGGGGAAGGATGACGTGTGCATCGAATCGGAGAGAGAGAATGGAGCTCGGGTGAAAGAATAAGGTGACGGGAAAAGGAGAGTCGCCCACGTTGAGGAATACGAGGGCAAGATGGAGGCATCAAGAGGAGGAGGAACGAGAAGGCGGTGGACGACGACGGAACAGAAGTGCAGTGAGTGACACGGAAGCAATCAAGACGGCATAGAGCGGAACGCAGGCAATCGGTATACGGGGCGAAAAAAAACAACACAGAAATGAGCACCAGCAACACCCTACGCACGACACAGAACTAACGAAAGAGACGACACAAGACACACGCAGACGCCCTCCCCATAGCATAAAGAAGAACCACACTATAGAAAGGACCACAGTGAGCGGGACAGAGAGAAAGTCTGCGCGCCGCGTACGGAGAAAGACAGAATGAGTCGCGGCACAACGCGAAACAACAATCAGCCCCTCCCCCTAACCATCGATCACACCCCCCCCTACACGAGAGAATCAATATGTAGATCCCACAGCTGCATGCACACACGAGAGAGGGAGAACAACTCGAAGGTGCAGGAAAGAAGAAAGAGGAGGCAACGAGTACTAAGGAAGACATACACAACAATGCCACAAGGGCCGCCACCACCACGTACCACAAGAGAGACGTGGCCAGCAAGCGGCGGCACCCTATACCCCTCCTCGAACACCCTACCGCCAAAATGGAAGGCAACACAACGAAGCACAGCGGAGGGATGAGGAAATATGACAACACACTGCAGATCATCAAGAAGACCCGCGACACAAAAAAATTTCAAATCAATGTATTTCAGAGTGCCGTTCCACCACGACAAAGTCACCAAACGCACGCGTGCACAGCCTCAGCCCACCTACCGCCCATGCACCACAGCTGCACCCTCGCCGTCCAGGACGAGCCGCCCTGCCGCGGAGCCGGGCCGTGCGTCCTATGGGCCTCTGCATGTCCTTCCTCGCCCCCTTCACCGGCCGCGTGCCGCGCCATCGGCGCCCGACGGAGACGCGGCGTGGACTGCATGCCTCGCGCCAAAGCGGGCCGCGTCCGGGGTAACATGCGCGAGGGCGGAGGCAGTGGACCGTCCAGGTGCGCTGCAGGACGCGCTCAGGGAGGAAGGCCACCAGCCGCAGGCCGGGGGGTGGGACCTGTGCGACCTTGCACATCCTGCCTGTATGCCATGCGTCCCTCCCCCCCAGTCCCCCAAGTCGCCTCAGCCCGCGGCATCCCGTAGCGCGGGGCGGGGACTCTCCGCATGGGGGTCTGGAGGAGCCCCGCTCGCGCACCTCGGGCTGCGCACGTCGTGCATCCGGCATCGGTGCCTCATGGAGCCCACCCCGCCGGATGGAGACGATGCCGCCTATGACGCCACGCGTGCCCGCTTTGGCGCTGTCCCGTGCGGCGCCTCTTCGCGCCGTTTCCTGTCGAACGCCGCCCTTGCCCTGCCCACCACCGGGACGCCGCGCCCCAGCGGTGCGTGGCAGCGCGCCCGCGCAGTCCCCGCATCCCCGCACCCCGGGGCCTGTTTCACGACGGCCTTCTCGGGTCGGGCCGTGGGGAAGGGGGTATGGCCTCGCCGTCTTCATCTGGCGTTTCCATCGGTGCCATGCGTCGGCGGCGTGTCTGGCAGGCTCGCACGCCTCTGCCGTGGCAGATGGAACGAAGGGGGGAGGGGGGGTCGCTAGTCACGCCCAGCGGGGAAAGCCCATGCAGCGCGGGTGACGCGTGCCTAGTCATGTCACCGCGTGCAGCGCCCTAGCGGGAAATGACGCTTGCTCCGAGTCTCGAACGACCGGCGAACCTCGCGTAGTGTACCCGGCACAATGCCGGGTAGGGCGCCCCTATACGGAAAACAGGCGGGCCGAGGGCTCTGGCGGGGCGGGGGTACCGCAATGCCAGCAGGGAGCCGTAGGTCGCCCACGATCCGCACACCAGATTGTCACCGCCAGTCACCCGCCGCTGCAGGGGTGCAAAGCACGGACAGACGTCTGTGGGCGCAGCCGTCATCCGGAAAAGGAATATGCAAGGCAGGCGCATGTGTGAGACTGCGAGGCAGCAGACGTACAAAACAGGGCGGTCCCCACTTTGGAACGGGGAGCGTCGCCCTTGCTTCGAACGGCTGCACAGCGGGACGGCGGAGAAGGAGAAAGCTATCGGGAAAGCGACAACGAAAGCCAGCATACGCAGAACATAGAGTGAGCACGATACACGTTTGTGAAGCGACTGGTGAGCGAGCTGGATGCAGCCTTCCTTCTCTTCTGCCTCTCCTGTGCCTCCTTTCAGATGCCCTCTTCGCGTGACGAGGCGCTCACACTCGGGTCGCCGGGCAGTGCATCTCGCGTGCAGGCGGGATGACGGGGCGATCGTCCTGCTCGAACAAGAAAACCACTCAGTTGAGGTAGATGGTTTGAGAAAGCAACCAGTGAAGACAGAATACACGATTATGCACATGAGCACACATACGCGTGCAGAAAAGCACGCGCGCGCGCAGAAAACCAGCTTGGCAGGGATGCCCACGGCGCAGGTTCTCCCATCCGGGAAAAGACATGAAGAAGGAAGAAAAGGTCGCCACAAAGAGGCGGTCACATGGAAAATGAAAAGGCAGAACAAAACCGAGAAGGGGGCCGGCCAACATAAAAGAAACACGATCCGACTTCGGAAAAAAAAAACGCGACTCTTGCGTAATGCGCTGTTGCCAACAACAAAAAAAGGAAGGGTGTGAGTGCGCAGCAACCACACGCGGCCCGCACGTTCCCCGCCCATGTACCTCCCACCGCACTCCCCTCACCCTTACCCCTTCTCTTCTACGCCGTTAGTTGCATGCTCTTGTCAAGTGAGCGTTACTACGGCACCCGGTAAGAGAGGAGGTGGAGGAGAGTGAAGTGTAGGACAAGAGAAGTGGAAGAGTAATCGTGCACATGCGCAGTCGAGGGGGAGGGGGAGGGGGTGGAGGCAGTTTTTTCCTTGGCTGCTGCTCGGTAAGGGGGAAGCAACAAGCTGAGAACACGAAAGGAAGGACGGTACGGCAGAAACAGGAGTGCCACGGCAGGTAACGGGGGATGCAGGAAGAGCAAGCGAAAAAGACGCTCCCCCTCCCCCATCTTCTGCGTGCCGCAGCTACAATGTGTAGCCCACGTGACCCGATATCAAAAAGAAGTGCAGTTGCTCAAGCAACACATGGAGGTTAGCGGAGGTGGAAGTACTCCTGAGAAAGCTTCTTCCCCTTCTCCCCATGTACCCAGCAGGCGCTTGTCTTCCCGCCTCCGCTGCGGCGCTACTCAGTCATCCTCGTCTCCGATGCCAAGGAAGCTTTGGATGGAGCGCATCCAGCCGTCTCGGTCATTGTCGTCATCCGCGTCAAACAATATGCGTCGGCCGTTCTTGAAGGCCACAGCGAAGGCGTGCGCCGCATCCGAGCCCGTGTACTTGCTGATCACCGGGAAGACATCCTCCAAGTCGGAAAAAGGGGTCGAAATGCACTGCTGCTCCAGAGTGTCACGAGACACCGCTTGCACGAGCTCGAGCGAGACCAGACAGGATGCCACGTCGCCTGTCAGCGTGCATCCCTTTTCCACCTCGCCGTAGACGCACACGTAGCGGCGCTTCCAGCTAAGGTCACTGCTCTGCTTCATCACCTTGCCTCCGTACAAGATAAAACCGATTCGATCGGGTGAGTCGCTCAAGGGCACCTTCACAGTCGTGCGCAGGACATCCTCCATCGACAGCGGTGGGCGACGGCGGTCGACCTGAAGCTCTTCCTTCGTCTGCTTCAGCTGACGCGTTATGGTCGTTTCCTGCTCAACGGAGAAGCCGCTGGCCTCTCCGCTCTGCACGATCTCCCGCACAACAGAGATGTACAGCTTGCACGTTGGTGTGTTCAGCAGCGTCTTACTAGACGGCCGCTTTTTGGGTTCGCTCTGCAGCAGCGCTGAAACGATTGTTTGCATCTCCTTGCTAATGCTGTCCGGCAGGGGATCGAAGCGGCCAGCAAGTGTCTTGTGCATGACCTCCTCGATATCCTCGCCGTCGAAGGGACGCTTCAGCGTGAGCAGCTCGTAAAGAAGCACGCCGAGCGAGAACATGTCCGCCTTCTTGCTGTACGGACGGCGCCGCCAAATCTCCGGTGCCACGTAGTAGGGGGTGCCACAGAACGTGCGGCCGACATCGTCGCTCACGGTAGCGGCGTAGTGCTTGCTAAAACCGAAGTCGCCAAGCTTTGCAAGACCGTTGCTGCACAGCAGGATATTGGCACTCTTGATATCACGGTGAATCATGCGCTTCGAGTGGACGTGGTGGACGGCCAGCAGCACCTGGATAAAGATCAGGCCGGCCTCATGCTCCGCAAAAGGGCGGTTCGTCTTGCTTCGGTTCTTGATCTCTTGGCGGAGATCACCGGCGTTGGCGTAGTCCAGCACCATGGCCATCATGGAAACGCTTTCCGGATTCCTCTCGTCACTGTACACAAAGTCTTCGTGGCACTTAACGATCGAGAAGTAGTCGCAGCTGAGCAGGCAGCACACCTCACCCGACGCCCGCATGATCTCCTGCGGCGTGTAGCCCTCTACGTCCATCACCTTAACCGCGAACGGGTAATCATCGCGCACGCGACGGGCGTAGAGCACCGTTCCCGAAGTCCCAGACCCCAGCACCGTGTCCAAGTAGTATCGGAAGGGACGTGAGAGGCGGCCTTCGGCAGGACTTCTGTCCTCCTCGGTGTCTACCCCAAAGGTGGCAGGGAACGCGTTGCACACCTTCTTGATAAGTGCGTCGCTGGGTGCCGCCATCTTGGGGGTTAACACACTCGTACCTCACCGCTTCTCCTTCTCGAGCACGACCTGCGCTTTCACTTGCGGTGCGTGTGCACGTGGCCTGTGGACACGAGTCGATAAAACAATGGATCGGTTCCAAAGGCGAATACTGTACGACACAGTTTTTTTTTGGGGGGGGGCGTCTCTTCGCTATTTTTTATTTTGTTTGTGGGTGCTTGTGGTGTATCTTATCCAGTGCCACGGAGAAGTGCAGCACACGGTTTCGTTTCGGCAGAGCAGCGAGAAAATAGAAAGTGATAGGCAAAATTGAGAGACGATGCTGACGGTGTGCTCGCGCCGTGAAACGTAGAGGTGAAAAAAAGAGATTTGCGACGGCACTCACCGTACTTCAGCGGGGGAAAGGTGAACGCTACGTCGGCGCCGCTGAGCCTTCCTCGATACTTCTCTTCTGCCTTCGTGTCGAGGATTAAAGAGAAAGAACCCGCGGCTTATTCAGCGCAGCACAGACACTCTCTTCGTGTGCGTTCTTTCCTTGGTTTGGGGAAGGGGAAAGAGGGGAGGGTTGCTGCACACGACGGCACCGTGACCCCCGACTTTGGCAGAAAAGAATAAGATATGCCCAAAGCCGTAGTGTCACAACAAACGCTAAACCAGCACCGTGCACTGCTGTGCACGGCGCATGCCGGTGGACACGGTGTTGTCGTTTGACGTTCGGTGTGTTTGCGCGAAGATACACACATACGCACACAAAAGGCACGGGTAATAGGCGGAGCAGGACGGAGAGAGGAGAGCAAAAAATAACCGAGGCGAAGAAGGAAGAAGCATTTCTACTGGTGCATGTGTGCTGCAGGCGTGTCCTACGTCGTTACCAGTGAAAGCGAAGCGACGAAATACGCGGAGACATCCTCGCTTGACACCCGACTGCGACGCCTGCACGACCTGTGCTCTGCATTTTGCTTGTGCTTGTTTTCTTGTGCTGCTGCGCTACTATCAGCGTGGGCGCTGGTATTCCTACACACCTACACAGCAAGGCAGAGAAGAAGGTTGCAGGGGAAAGGAGAGCAAAAAAGAATCACAAAAAAGACGCATGTCTGATTTCCGTCGTCGGATCGACCAGCACATGGGCATGCGCTGTGCCTCTGTGGCCATCTGCAATAAGAGAAATGTGTGTGTGTGTGTGTGTGTGTGCACATCATTCAACAAATGGCGGATGCGCCACAAAAAAAAACTTCCCATGCACTCGAAGCCAGCGCAACAAAAAAATTGCAGCAAAGCATTGCGCAATTTCGTTAGACAAGAGGTATACGAGCACCAAGGAAGAGTCCCAAGAGCACCAAGGAGGCGACTACACAGAGAAAACGGGCCATGGACTGATCGTCAACGGAGAGAAGCTCCAAAAAAATCGTTTTCTCGTCTCCTTTAACTAGCCTGCTGCCTGCCATACAGCAAGGTGTTCAGCCTACACTCAACTCCCCCCCGCCCTCGGCCGGTCACAGGCACAGCGCATGGGGAGATGCAGCGGTAGGGCAAGCCCTGCAGCCGTGCGCCGACCCAGTCACCCGGGCACCGCCGCTGCGTCGAACAGTGCTCACACACACACACACTCACACAGCAGCGGCCGTTGCGCCGGTCGCCACCCGGTGCACCCGCCACGGGGCCGGGCTCGGGCACCCCCACACCAGTGGGCAGTGTGAGGGCGGGGGCGCGATGCCTTTCGAGCCACCTCCACACTCCGCCCATCACATGAACGGCACGGACGCGTTCACTGACCGCAGGGCGCGGCGACGCCGCGCTCACCAGGACATGGCCGCCCGGCATCAGCGGGGATGCATTGCTGTGGCTCCGCTACGCCGTAGGCGCTTGGCTCGGCCACCACCAGAGGCGGCTCCGCAGTGGCAGGGGATAGGGGCGAGGGGCTGCTTGGCTTTTTCCGCACGCAATGCGTGGGGGCGCTGGACCCTGCGACACCACGCACTGAGCTGTCGCCCCGTCCTCATGGAGAGTCGGCACGCAGCTGGAAAAAAAGTATAGTGATGCAGTGACACTCTCGCTGCTATTTGGGCCGCGGAGGCATACGACGGCAGCATCGGCGGCGCGCCGCGAGGCACCAACGTGGTTCTGAGGCATGCGTGCCCCGCAAGGTCGAGTCGAGCTCGACGTTCGGGGTCTGACCTTACCCGAGGTCACCGCTGGCGAGCCCCGGCCGCCACTCCGCGCGGCTTTTTCGCTGCATCGAGGGGGCGCAGGCGGCGCGGATGACGCGGGCAAGTCTTGATCAGCCAGCCCCCGCCCCCTGTCTTGCGACCGCTCCACCAAACCCGGCTGCTGGAGCAGGACAGGCGCGCGCGTATGTTGCAGGATGATGTGGCTGCGCGATCGAGCCAAAACCCTGCATTCATGTGCCCGAGACGAAAGAGTCCTCGCTGCATCGGCCCATTGCGCGGCCGAGACGCATCGAGCTTCTTCGAGTCACCACCACCGCGGAACCATACCCCCGGGCTCTGCAATTCATGAGGCATCTGGCCGTTGTAGGCCGACATGTCCATAATGCGCTTGTGTGGTGTAGAGGGTGACCGGAAGGCTGTTGATGTGAGGCCCGAAAGGCCTTGTGTGATCGGCAGGGCTCATCCCCAGGGGCGTGTCTCAGTTGTGGGACACAAGACTCTGGGGTGAGGTTGCTGGCTAGAAGAGTCTGGAGCAGCATGATGCCGTCCACGCGCAAATCCTCTCTCCCGCAGATGATCGACGCGAGAGGCGCCTCTTCAAGCAAGAGAGTCGCTCGCTGCGCCTGGTCTTTTCGAGACGCGCTTCAGACTCTCCTCACATACGACCATGACCTCGTTAGCCGGCTCCGCGTCAAGGCTCTTACCCCTCAGCTTCTGTACGTGCGGATTCCGTGCGCGCAGGAAAGCACGGCATGCCACCACGCGCGGTGCCGCATGCTCTTCCATCAGTCGCGCGCAGCCCTCGTCCACATTGGATCCCCGTCCCGCAAGAGGCGCCTGGACGTTCTAGGAGGACCAACTTGCTTTTCTTCGGCCTCGACAGAGCCGCTTGGTCAAGTCACCTTACTACCGATGCCTCGCGAACAACTTGTCACTGGGCAGTGCTGTGTGCATCCTCAGCTTCGTCTCGAAGACGGACGTCGTGGACATCTTGAAGGGGGCGTGGGGCCTGTGCCGACCTGAAAGGAAAGGGAAGAGGCTCCGAGAGTGAGGCGAGCGAAACGCTCTGTGAGGCGCTGGATTGCGTTGGTGCTGGAGGCAGCCAGGATGGCAAGGAAGAATAGAAGCAAGTAGGAAGAGAGAGGAAGCAGAGGTGATCGCATGCCGTGCGCTGCCTTCCGACGGAGATGACCTCACTAACGCGAGATCTCGTTCGTCACGCAACGCACAAATTCGATGGTCCACTTCCGAACGAGTCCGTCTTTCTTACCCGCTCAAACTTTGCGCACGCTGATTTGGTGCACACTGGCGGTCTTCAAGCCTCCCCTTCCGAAAAAAAAAAATATATATATATAGAATAGAAAAACAACGCGTAAAAACGGCAACCGAGGAGAACGAAAGCGAGAAGAAAAAAAAAGCAATCGCAACGCGGCCAAAGAGAGTGGGTCTTGACAACCAAACACAAGCAAACCAAGCACTGAGAGGCATCACTCCCCTGTAGTAGCCGAGTTCCACCACAGCACTGAGACCCTCCCACCCAAGGATGAGACTAGCACAGAGATAGGGAGAGGTTGTTATATTTTTTTTTTTTTGAAGGTTGGCTGTCGCCTTCTAGTTTCGAAATGGAAGTAAGGGGCGTAATGAAAAGCAACATAGCAAAGCAGTATCGTGATCGCATAGACTACAACCCCACACGCACACGATTGATGGAGAGGGATAAGAAAATTCGCCCGAGCAAAACACAAAAATAAAAGTGGAGATGGTGCTGAGCATGAGACAACTTAACGGAACGGACATTCTTTTCTTTTCGGAAACGAGAGTGATGATAAACATGATAAGCTGCTGTAGGGTGTTTTTTTTTGTTGCCTGCCACCGTCTGCATTCCCTGCCATACAGCAAGGTGTTCAGCCTACATTCAACCCCCCCGCCCTCGGCCGGTCACAGGCACAGCGCATGGGGAGATGCAGCGGTAGGGCAAGCCCTGCAGCCGTGCGCCGACCCAGTCACCCGGGCACCGCCGCTGCGTCGAACAGTGCTCACACACACACACACTCACACAGCAGCGGCCGTTGCGCCGGTCGCCACCCGGTGCACCCGCCACGGGGCCGGGCTCGGGCACCCCCACACCAGTGGGCAGTGTGAGGGCGGGGGCGCGATGCCTTTCGAGCCACCTCCACACTCCGCCCATCACATGAACGGCACGGACGCGTTCACTGGCCGCAGGGCGCGGCGACGCCACGCTCACCAGGACATGGCCGCCCGGCATCAGCGGGGATGCATTGCTGTGGCTCCGCTACGCCGTAGGCGCTTGGCTCGGCCACCACCAGAGGCGGCTCCGCAGTGGCAGGGGATAGGGGCGAGGGGCTGCTTGGCTTTTTCCGCACGCAATGCGTGGGGGCGCTGGACCCTGCGACACCACGCACTGAGCTGTCGCCCCCCGTCATCGGGTTGAGAGGCCGGGAAAGGCCAAAGAAAAAATACGTGTAAGAAAAGCAAAGAAGTGCACAGAGGTGGGCAGCCGTTCACGCGTTTTTGAGGAAGGTGGCGAGAGTCTGGGAAGAGTCTGCCCGAACGAGTACGTGCAGGGCAGGCCAAAACAAGCAAAGAGAGGAGAAAGGCAGTAGGCGTGTGTGTGTGTTTAGTGGGAGGACGATGTACCTTTTTGAGATGGCATGCCCCCCCCACCTTGCTTTCTGCGTTGTACGCGGCTCAGCTTCTTCCCTCCCACATCCCTGTCTCCTCCCTACTCCTGCTGCTCAGCGGGCCCACGGACTTGACATGCGGCCTCCCGCATTATCTTCGCAGCACCCTTCCTCAAGAGCTTTCCCCGCAGCCGCGCCTTGATGTCGCCAAAATCGGCAATGCTAGGTCGGTTCGCCGGCACTGTGGACTTCGTCATACTACCGTCGCCTGTGGGTCCGCCTTTTGGCCGCGACCTCCACGCTTCTGCAAACAGCGCCAGCGCTCCGACATAACACTCGCAGCAGACATGCATGCCAGCGTACGAAGAAGGATGCGCCGCAGGCTCCGTCGTTTTAGCGGCGGCCTCATGTGATGTGGGAGAGGGGCGCTTGCCGTTCGCCGTCTTTTGCACCTCCTCGTCAAGAATGTGCTGTCCAGCTGCGTCCAGCACCAGCGCCGTGAAGTTGAAGCAAACCAGAACAAACGGCAGCTCATTCGAAACTCTGCCTCTTTTCGCGGCCACCAGTGCCTCGCCGCCGCGATGATTATGAGACGGGGAGTGAGAGGCCCCTTCGTCGGCTGGGTTGCGGCACAGTTGCCACAGCCGTTGCGCGAACGCAGGGTAGTAGTCGATGAGGTACAACAACTGAAGCACGCCGAGGACACCCGTTGCCCGAACATCGGTGGCAGGGTTGGACCCTTGAAATCCGATTGACTCCCACTTGACGGCCGTGGACGACGACGGCGGCGAGGAGGTGACTGGGGTAGATTCGGATGAATTCACGTTCCTACTCGGCCACGGAATCTTGCCCGTGAGAGTATTGAAGACAGTGAGCAGCATACGGCGATGCGTGGTGAGCTGCAACGAAACTGACTGAGACTTCAGAGCGCGTATAACACGCAGATGCTCTTCTGGTCCCCCAGGTGCGGAAGCCGTCTCGTCCACAGGCGCCACGCCGCTGAGCTCGTCACGATTAGGCCCACTACAAGCCGCCGTACTCGGCTGCGGCTGCTTCGCGACTGTCGACGCGCGACTAGCGCTGCCGCCGCAGCACCAAAAGATGGCGGCACGGACCGCTTTCTTCAGCGTCGGCAGTGCCATCACCGGCGGCGGGGCCTGCGGTAACACGATTGAAGAAGAACAAGCTCTGTCCGCCGTCCTCTCCTCAGCTTCGCACGCCCCTTTCGCGTCGCCTCTTCGGATCGCCTTCGTCAGATCCAGATATGCTTCGTAGAACGTGATGGGCGGCAGCGCGCGCGCAGGAAGCCGCATCGAATCAGTTGTCAGAGGATCTACATCGACGTCCTCGTCGTCCCAGATCCGCGGCAGCGAGTGATTAGTTCCTGAGAACGAGAGTACCTGCTGCATGAAAACGGCGCCTCGATTATCGGCGTAAGGTATGTTACGGTCGTCCGCCATGCCAGCATAGGACGCTCGCTCATTATCGTCCATCCCACTTACTGGAGAGAAGGCACCCTCGTCGCTGGCGTCGGCGCCTTCAGCTGCGTAGACGACGCGCCGGCTACCCACGGAGCCATTCGCCGCGGCGCCCCCGCTACTGCGAAAAGACATGGCAGACTTGTCCTTCGTGTGAACTGTCGTCGTTGACGGCTCTGATAGGATGCTCGTCGGCGGCTGCAGCAGCGTGTCGGATACGTCGAGTCGCATCGCCGCAGATGCGGCACTGTTCTTACATCCTTCCACAGGATGTGGCTCGCATGTCTCGCTCGCGTACGCGAGATCGAGCTGCCTCACAGCCTCCTCGCGCAGCGTGGTAGGCTTGCCGTCGGCGTCGCCGCAATCGCCCTCGAGCTCCGTGACAGTGAAGGACGACGAAGGGGACGAAGAGGACGAGCTAACCTCTTCTCCTGAAGGATCTTTGTGCACCCGAGTGAGCACCTCAATCGGTTGCTGCACCGCTGTCAACACTTGTGGTGAGCTTCTGACATGTGCGCCGCCTCCCGTGGGTGTCCTCGGCTTACTCGCTGCTAAAGCAAGCGATGACAACCCACCGACGCTGCTCGCCGGGCCGCAGGACTCACCGACAGAAGGAACAAGACCACTTGTAGCAGTCGCGCGTGCGACGTGATTCGATCGAGCCGCCTCGGGCACATCTGTGACGCTCATGAACGCCTCGCCGCCGATCGTCACGGTTGTCGGCGAGACGGACGGATCAGTGGGTGCCGACTGCGAATGGGTGTCAGCAGTGGCGCGGTCTTCTTCGCCGGACAGGTCGCTCCAACTAATCCAACAGCGGGGGCCGGTGCTGCCGGCGCCTCGCCTGCCTAGTGGCGCCAGTGCGGGCGGTGCGCCATCTGCCGGCGGAGGCGGCAACGGAAGCGGGCCGAGAGGTGCCGTAAAATTGTCCAAGTCAAAATACTTGTCCTCAGCCCCCGCTCCTGCGCGGACCGTATGACTGCGTGGCCACGATGGCCTCGTCGGCGCAGCGTGATTCGCCTCGTTGCCGCCGTCTTCATGGGGGAACGGAGATCGAATGGTGGAAACGGTTGATGGGCCCGCGGTCGCTGTCGCCGTGGCGTTGTTGTGCATGCTTTCAAAGGCAGCTGTGGTACCGTGGAAGCCTGAAGATACACCAGAGCTCCAGCATTTCACGCTCGGCGCCCCGATCGCTGGCATCTGTGTGTTTTCCTCGCAGCGCATGAGCCTTGGCGAGGGCGAAGGCGACGCTAGCGCTCCTCCGGCAATCGAGCCGAGAACTTGGAACGCATCCACATTCGGATATACAGCAGTGTCGTCATCACCGCCTTCCTCCGTCTGCCCCTCGTCCTTGGAAGATGACCGTGCTACATCCTGCTCGGGGTATTCGCGGCGGTACTTCTTCAGAACGGCATTCTTCTGCAACAGCGACATCGTCACAGACGCATCAGGTGGAGGGGGGAGGGCAGTGCGACAGAAAGCACGAGGATTCGCCAATCAGCCGCAGCCACAATCATAAACCGCCACCTCCTCAACGAGCGCGCCGCGGAGGAGAGCAAGGCGAGTATGTGAGGAAACGGAGACGGAGAGGGAGAAGACAGCCAACCTAGAAAACTATAAACCTAAAACAGGTGCCGGCGAGGAGGTCGCCGATACCTCAGGTAAAGACGCGACTGACCGGTACTGCGGGATGCGCAATCACAAGCCAAGTAGCGCCTTTGTGGGAGCGTGTGTGTCGGCACGTTGAGTGAGTGTCAGCCCGCAGTCGCCACCGCCCTTCAAGGGTCCCTACGTCGTCGAGAGGCGCCTGTGGGATAGTGCGGTCGTTGAGAGGGGTATCCACCAGAAATCAGGGGCGCTAGAAGAAATAAAAAACGAAACCCGCAACACCGCCCAGCACAGAGGCTTGGCGGTCCGTCGATGAAAAGATGGAAAAACCTGCAGCAGCCCGAAACAAGCAAAGGCTCCCTAGCACAACTCCGGCACAGGCGGCCGTAGTAACGCGCCACAGATGTTCAAATGGGTGCAGGACAAAGCCCCACGGGCAGGCAAGCCAGTCGGGTGCGCACACAAACACCGGCCACTTTCCGCGCCACGAAGCACTGAAACGGGTCAAACACACCGAAGCAGAGGGAGACAAGAGGGCACAGACAATGAAGAAAGACGCGGGAAGAGGCACTCCGTTTCAGTTCTTTCCTGAATCAGCAAGGACACCACCCGAAAGAGATGCGCGCTATCGGTGTGCTGCATCGAGCGCACACATGCGCGCAACAACAAGCCTCTTTGGAAGACGCCCATGGTACAGCACACTGCGCACTGCGCATGAGCTCCACCGCTGGCACAATCCTTCAGGGCGTTCAAGCTAGGCCGCACCATACTTGTTGATTCAAGATACACCAGTGCAAGCGTACCTCCTTCAAATATGTCGCACAGACCACACACACACAGAATAATGACAACATCCTCGTTTCCTACTTCCTCGCGCATAGAACATTCACTCACATGACGGGGGGCGACATCTCAGTGCGTGGTGTCGCAGGGTCCAGCGCCCCCACGCATTGCGTGCGGAAAAAGCCAAGCAGCCCCTCGCCCCTATCCCCTGCCACTGCGGAGCCGCCTCTGGTGGTGGCCGAGCCAAGCGCCTACGGCGTAGCGGAGCCACAGCAATGCATCCCCGCTGATGCCGGGCGGCCATGTCCTGGTGAGCGTGGCGTCGCCGCGCCCTGCGGTCAGCGAACGCGTCCGTGCCGTTCATGTGATGGGCGGAGTGTGGAGGTGGCTCGAAAGGCATCGCGCCCCCGCCCTCACACTGCCCACTGGTGTGGGGGTGCCCGAGCCCGGCCCCGTGGCGGGTGCACCGGGTGGCGACCGGCGCAACGGCCGCTGCTGTGTGAGTGTGTGTGTGTGTGAGCACTGTTCGACGCAGCGGCGGTGCCCGGGTGACTGGGTCGGCGCACGGCTGCAGGGCTTGCCCTACCGCTGCATCTCCCCATGCGCTGTGCCTGTGACCGGCCGAGGGCGGGGGGGAGTTGAGTGTAGGCTGAACACCTTGCTGTATGGCAGGTAATGCAGACGGTACGGAAAAGGGAAGCACCCGAGAGGGCACCCCGTGCAGACGAGAGACGGAGAAGGAATAAACGCACGGGATACCAAAGGAGAAAGGCAAGGGCAAGCATACGCCACGAAAAGAGCGCACAGGCATGTGCACGTCGACGAGGCGGAACGCTCGACAAAAGAAGGCCACCGCACCGACGAATAAAGCATAGGCATGCGCACACCTGGGGTCTAAATGTGAAAGAGGGAAAAAAGGCGTAGAGAAAGTGGTGAGAGAAGGGAGTCACACAGATTTGCAGCACCGTAGCAGGGCCGCGGAAAGAAGGGTATGCATTGCCGTTACAGAACTTGTTCCACTACTACCCAGGTTATCCTAATCCCCCTTTCCGCCCTCTTCACGCTCGCACCCCATGAATGCGGTACTCCACCGCGCAGCAGTAGGAGGCCACCCTTCGACGCTCCTCTCTCCCTGCTATCTGTAGGTATGCATGTGCATATGTGTGTCTGCGTGTAAACAAGCTCGAGATGACGCTGCCCTTTGCACCCGGATTGTGCCGCCTTTACCGCGGGTACACCAGGGAGGACGGGGAAAGGAAAGAGGGTTGGTGCCCCGCGACTGTGCAAACAACACGCACCACCGCCTAGCAATGCAGCCGCTCGAACTGAAACGCTAACGTCTCCAGCCGCGCAAGGTTCTCCTTGGGTCCCCGAAACCTGCCGAGCTTCGAAGCTTAGCCTCTTCGCAACGGCGCCGCTGTGATAAAATGTAGGCGCTGATCCATTCACATGGAAAAGTGCGCCGTCGCGCTCTTTCACGGTGCGCGTCACGCATCTCCTTAGACCCTTCACCAGCACCGCTTGCGTTCCCCTTTGGTGATGGCAAGATGTCTGTGCCGCTCCCTACGCGTGTAAAGTGCCGTAAAGAGCGAGTGAGGGAAAAAGGAGAGGAGTGCCTGTGATGGCACTGGTAAGCTTATCGGGGTGTCATTGTGCTGACCCTTTACCCGTATGTGCAACTTTTCATGATGAGGTCGCTTTCCCTGTTCATGAGGAGAGTAGAAAAGGAGTGGGGATACATCAAGGGCAGAACTCACAAGGAGAGAGAGAGAGAGCAGCGTGTACAGGTTAAACCGGTCAAAGCAAAGAGGCATTTGAGCCTGTCTAAACAAAACGAAAAAGATGGCACGCGGCCGTGACTGACTGACGTTGCCACTCGCAGTGCAAGCTGCACGCCACCAGCACTCGAGCACTCGAGCATTCGGCAGCGCGTTGCCATCACATCAGCATCGCAAGGGGAAGAAACGGCATAACAGAGCTCACGCAGCAATCCCTGATAACGGTATCGAGCAGAGCCGTGGCAAGGCGCCTGAGTTTCTTTTTTTTTTACGAAGCGTGCAAGAGCGTTTAGTGCGTGGGGATTTGGGATGGAGAGCAACTCGGCAACCCTGGATGGGTCATACCTTTCTTTTTTGGTGGTGGTGGTGGTGATGGTTGGTCTCTCTAACGGGAGTGCGACCGAGCACACGGTCGAGTGTCGCACGTCTCTTCTAGTGCCCCGAACTACGTGCCGTCACACAAACTTCCCCTTCTCTTTGCTTCACCACACCATTTACTTCACAGCCCAACCACCCACCCACCCCCACAGCACGGCATGCGCGTGCCGCGGAAAACAGTCAAAGCCCCGCAGTGCTCCCTGGTAGCGGGGGAGGTGGAGGCAGTGAACAGATCTACGTGGGAAGCAAAATTAAAAAACCATGTCACAAGACCACCCGTGTCGATCGCCCGCGTCAACTACAAAGAAGAATGTACAGCGCAATGCAACAGACAGGCTACCGGGGAGGGCAAGCGTCAAGGGTGGCGAGAGACAGCGGAAAAGACTGACATGGAGATGGGTGCGCGTGCGGAACCCTTTTAAAGCCATGGCGTTGTGCAGGAGAAGGAGCGAGAGGAGACGCACAAGGACTCACTCCACGTAGCGCTTCACACGAAGCAGAGGCGGCGTAAAAAAAAAAGAGAGGGCAAGAAGGATCGGGCAGCAAGTCTAAACATCTACTTATCTAAATGAACGAGAACGAAAAAAAATGCCCACACGCGAAAGACAAACGACGCAACCATATCCCTTGGCGGCCAAAGCAACCGTCATTCATCTACAGCTCGAGCTGCAGGCCAGTGGTTCGTCGTTGGGACTCTGCTCGTCCCTGCTTTGGAGCAGAGAGACTCGAGTCTAGTGCTTCGTGCGCGACTTCGCTTGGCTTTCGCAGATCCAACTCTTTAAGGTACTGAAGCCGCGCCGTGGAGCCATGGCGAGGCAACGACGTCGCAGCGGACCGGACGCCATCCTGGACACTGCTGTTGTGGTGCAGCTTTAGAGCACGCCACGGCAGCTGGTCGTCAGCCTCTCTAACAGAGCGGTCATCGTCGTCCATGCGATCATGACTTTCAATAAGCCGCGGAGGAAGGGCGACGCGAAACGGTATTGTGTCTCGCACACCGCGTGCTGCTGCTGCGCACCCCGGCGTCTGGCGCCCCAGCGCGCCAAGCTCCGCGGCAAAGCTGCCACAGCCACCCACCTCCCACAGGGCCTGCTTCACATCACCCCACTTTGAGGCGACGCCATTCAGGCTTGCCGTTCCAGAAGCGGTAGTAGCATCAGCGGCGGACCCCGTCACGCCACCCGCGCCCGTCACTGAGGGGTCCACATTTAGCTCGTACGTCAGAAGCGGGCCGTGGGTGGATTGAGTGGATGCGCCGATCGAGAAGAGATGCGGTGGTTTGGGCTGCGACTGCACAGTTGAAGCGCTCAGGTTGCGTTGCCGGGATTCACCACGGTCTCTGCCGCGATAGGCCATGGAGACTTCTCTCGACTGCGAAGCTGCCGCTTGCCCTGGTAACGAAGGGGTGGCGGGGCGAATGTGCGATGGACGGACGAGCAGCGTCTCCTCTCCCTCCCCGGCGTTGGCCACTGCGTCAAAGTTGGCGTCACTGTCACCACAAAGGGCAACGGGTGCGTCGTTTGTGAGGCCATCGCTGGGTTCCATGCAGTCCTCCGCCATGCCTCCCCAGAGGTGATGCGCCGCGCCCTCCTTCTCCCTGTTGTCGTGCCCTTTTGCCGTCCCCACGGAGCCCGCGCTCCCTTGCTCAGCGAGTGGCAGCTGCACATCAGCCGATGCGTCAAGGCGGCCGAGGTCGGCGAGCACACGTTTGTACTGCCTTAGGCCATCATCATTCGGGGTGTCGGAGTTGAGCAACACGAAGGATGCCATGCGACACCCGTTTGCGCCGTCACTGGATATGTGATAGCTCCAGCCCTTGGCAACGGCGGTGGCCTCCTCGATTACACGCGTAGAAACACGGGAAACCCACTGCTGCTGCTCTTGCACCGTCTCAAAAATGCGCATCAGCGTGGCAGGGCTCACCGACCCCGGCAGACGTCTCAGGCGCTCTCCCGTGCTGCCGAGGAGGTTGCTGACGGCGTGCATGGCACTCCTGAGCTCCGACGAGCGGCGACCGACCACCGCCGACACCTCGCTGAGTCGCGACAGTAACGCGTCCTCACGCGCCTGCAAAACTTGGCGCAGACTGGAGAAGCACTGCTGGATTTCGGTGCGGACGTCATCCACCTTGGCCTCGTACGCAGGCCACAGTGACGAAAATTGCACGCCGGTCGCATCGGCGACGCGCTGCAACGCCGCAAGCTCCGTGGAGTGTTGAGTCAACGCAGCGGCAGCGCGTGCCACGACGTCAGCTAGCGGGAACACTTCGTGCCCGCGATGAGCCCCACCGAAGCAGCACGTCACGCACACACACGTTGAGCACGTGTCGCAGAAAAGGTCCAGCGCCATGCCGGCATGCTGCGTGCACCTCTGGTTGGCACGCCGACGTGCCTGTTCACAGCTCAGCACTTCGTGCTGCCTAAACCCACCTTTGGCGTGTGTGGCTCGGTGGCAGGTGTCACACATGCCGAAGTCGCACTGCAGGCACACGCACATCGCCTTTGCCTCCTCACAAATGGAGCAGAAGGGCGACGCGGACGCGGCGGGTGCGCTCGGGGGCCCGACGCCGCCACCAGTCCTTGTGATGCAGGAAAGGGGCTGAGAGCCAGTGTAGCGGTTGCGCACCACGCTCGCATCCGGGACACGCGCAGCGCCGGCGATCGGACCGGAAGTCGACAAAATCGTTGCGTCGCACGTCGTATTGCACAATGGGCACGCAAGGAGAGTTGCGCAGTCACACGCAGAGGCCGACAGAGGTGAAAACATGGTGGCGCCAGTGGCGCCGCCGGTGTGGTCCATCGTTTCGGCCTGGTCCTCACTGAAAGCGCGCACCGCTGATAGCCACTGCTCCACACACGCGCGGCAGGCAAGGCAGTGAACTGCCTCATCGACGGTTTTGGAATGGAGCGAGGAAGGCGATAATGTGTCCTTCACTGGCTCGTGTAGGTCTACCGGATCGGCAAGTTCCACCGCACTGCAGAGCGGGCACAGAAACGGCCACGATAGGGGTACGCTTAGCGCCCCCTCTGCTGCTGCCTCTGTCCAGGTCGTCTCCTCGCAAAGAGCCAGCGCAGTGGCAGGGCGATCTTGAGACGCATCTTCGTTGTCCACAGTCAAACTACAAATGGACGCACCGGGGACGGCGGTTTTTCCGCAATGGTCTCTCTCTACCGCCAACTCGCTGACAGTGCGCTTGGCCATTTCCACGGCGAGAATGGGAGAGTAGGCAGAGGGGAGGCTGCCACCAATTTCGAACCCCCTCCCAAAAAACAAAAAGAAAGCAGATGCTAGTGCTTCGGCGGGTGCCTCACCGTCAGCCCTGTAAGCAGTATGCGGTCTTGTGAAAACGATCGAGCAAGCGGGGTGCTTGGCCCCTCCCGCAGCTTTTGAAGCGACAAGACAACCGTACGTCTACAGGAAAGGAGAACGAAGGAATATGGGATTCTCATGGGCATCAATGAATGTATGCATGTAGGCCTCTGTGTGCATGTGTGCTCCCGTGAGGTACACGGACAGACACTGAAAGTGGCGGCGCTCGAGGGACGCAATGCCATTCTACTTCTGCACCTCTTGATAGTGGAGATGTGGCAGACGAGTCCGGGGAAGGGGGAGGGGGGATCCCTGCACGCCGGAGAGTTCGGGCCCACTGCGCGTGTCCCGGTAACAAAAACTCCTTGCTTTACTTCCAGGCCTCCGTTCCACCACGACAAAGTCACCAAACGCACGCGTGCACAGCCTCAGCCCACCTACCGCCCATGCACCACAGCTGCACCCTCGCCGTCCAGGACGAGCCGCCCTGCCGCGGAGCCGGGCCGTGCGTCCTATGGGCCTCTGCATGTCCTTCCTCGCCCCCTTCACCGGCCGCGTGCCGCGCCATCGGCGCCCGACGGAGACGCGGCGTGGACTGCATGCCTCGCGCCAAAGCGGGCCGCGTCCGGGGTAACATGCGCGAGGGCGGAGGCAGTGGACCGTCCAGGTGCGCTGCAGGACGCGCTCAGGGAGGAAGGCCACCAGCCGCAGGCCGGGGGGTGGGACCTGTGCGACCTTGCACATCCTGCCTGTATGCCATGCGTCCCTCCCCCCCAGTCCCCCAAGTCGCCTCAGCCCGCGGCATCCCGTAGCGCGGGGCGGGGACTCTCCGCATGGGGGTCTGGAGGAGCCCCGCTCGCGCACCTCGGGCTGCGCACGTCGTGCATCCGGCATCGGTGCCTCATGGAGCCCACCCCGCCGGATGGAGACGATGCCGCCTATGACGCCACGCGTGCCCGCTTTGGCGCTGTCCCGTGCGGCGC
This sequence comes from Leishmania infantum JPCM5, assembly GCF_000002875.2. Lineage (NCBI taxonomy): Eukaryota > Euglenozoa > Kinetoplastea > Trypanosomatida > Trypanosomatidae > Leishmania > Leishmania infantum. Next base: position 591,210 of record NC_009420.2, read on the forward strand.
CTCTTCGCGCCGTTTCCTGTCGAACGCCGCCCTTGCCCTGCCCACCACCGGGACGCCGCGCCCCAGCGGTGCGTGGCAGCGCGCCCGCGCAGTCCCCGCATCCCCGCACCCCGGGGCCTGTTTCACGACGGCCTTCTCGGGTCGGGCCGTGGGGAAGGGGGTATGGCCTCGCCGTCTTCATCTGGCGTTTCCATCGGTGCCATGCGTCGGCGGCGTGTCTGGCAGGCTCGCCCGCCTCTGCCGTGGCAGATGGAACGAAGGGGGGAGGGGGAGGGGGTAGCCATGAGTCTCTGAGTGCACGCGCATTCCATTCCCTATCGTGAGAACGCGCGCCTCTGACCGGGACGGATACGTGACTGTTTGCGGAACCGTCGACGAAATTCGGAGGGAGCGGCTTCAAACTTCATGATGATCACCGCTAGTGTCTTCGGCGCAGCGCCCGCGCAGCCCTGTCTGCCGACATCAAGTATCTGCAGCCGTGCCTGAGGAGGGCAGGCTTCAGGTTCCTGGCTTTTGCGCAGGGTGTGGGTACGGGTCCCTAATACCGCAGTGAGGTGGCCGCCATCACTGTGGGAAAGCGGTAGGGACAGAAAGGATGAAGAAAAGGGTGGAGAAGTAGAGAGAGACAGAGGCAGAACCACGGATAGCCGTAGTCGTGCGGTTCGGTGGTGCGAAGAGACGGTCCTCCCCTTCGGCACAGGAGAGGAGCAGCCGCTTCCTCTTTTTGCAGAAAATATCCAAAGACACGGTCACGCCACAAAGGAGTGTATCTGGAAATCTGAGTAAGTGTTCTTCTGGACACGAGACGAGGAAGAGGAGGAGACAGAGAGACTCCACCGGCACGGCCCTCTTTTTTCCATCTTTCTCGTGTGCCTGCGGCAGGAGCACAAGGAATGCAGCAAGGAAATCGTCTAGGATACATGCGTATTTGTACAAGTTTGCGCGTCGTGCGCAGGCGCGCGGCTGGACAGACATGAGCGACCAGCATAGCAAGGTGGAAAGGAGTACAGGCGAACAGGTGGAGGTCGAGACGCCGACGACGTCTGCTGTTGTTGGTGCCGTTATCGAACCGGCAAGACAACACGCCGTGAGCTAAGTACAAGTGCCTTCACTCTTCCCGGCAGAACGATGCGAAAACGCTGTGACCTCACCAAATCTTGCAACCACGCAAGGCACGTGCTATGCCTCACCTGCGGAAGAAGATCTGCCGTCATTCCGTGAACACTCCTTTTTCAGGCTCCTGCTTCGTAGTGTCGGCGCGAAAAAGAAAAACTGCCTTCGCCACCTCCTCCGGGCGTGTAAGGCGGCCGTTCATCTCCGTCAGCTGGGGCAGCACTGACAGTGTCCACAGATACACCTGCTCCTGCTGCGGGAGCGCCAGAACCTCCTTTTGGTGGTGCACGCGCACATCGAGCACGGCGTCACGCCTCGCACTGCCAACTGAATGAACGAAGGCATTCGTCTCGGAGGCAGAAAGGTCCACGTAGGCGACGGTAGTCGGTGTTGTTACCCGCGCCGGCGATGAGTGCGAGGACTTCCACCCCGTAATCGTTTTTGTGCCGGCTCTGCGGTCACCTGCTGCATCGTCCGCGTTTCTGGTCCCCTTGCTGATGGCGGAAGCACTGGAGCACAGGGTGCTGCTCGTGTCGGGAGCGCCGTCGCCTTCTGTCGCGACCACTTCCGCAGACGCAACGCCAGTGGTTGCTGCGGTGGTACGAGTTGCGGCATTGAACCCGCCACTGCCGCCGCCATAGCAGAGTGACCCTCCGTTGTCCTCCCCATCACTCATGACCACCTCTGCATCGTACTCGGTTCCCTGCACCGTCGTCGCCAGCGGGTCACCCAGTCGCCCGCCCTCTCCCGCTGCGTGGTGTGACAGCTGCTCCAGAGCCTTGTTGCCCGCAAACGTCAGGGTGCGCAAAGCCTTGAGGCAGCGCAGGACCCTCAGCTCCTTCAGCCCCGACAGCTCGTTCCCTCCAACGTCGAGCACTGTTAAGCAGGGCAACTGCTTCAGGGCGGCGCTCAAGTGGCGCACGTGATTGTTGGCGATGTTCACCTTTTCGATCTGCGGTGCGACAGAGTAGAGGAAATCTATGCTCGACAGCAAGTTGTTACTCAGGTCCAACACCCGCAGCGGTCGCGTCGCCGCGAAGGCATTGATATCGACCGTTTTGAGTGCATTGTCGCTCAAGGAAAAGTGCCTGAGTCGCTCAGCAGCGGCGAGGCAGCGCGCAGGGAGATGCTGTACCCGGTTACGGCAGCACGTAAAGTCGAGCAGGAAGGGAAGCGTTTCCAACCCGTCCAGTGATGTGATGCAGTTGTCGTCCAGGTGTAGCTGCTCCAGGCATCCGGCGGCCGCCGCGGCAAGGGATACAAATACGTCCGAGGTGAGGCGGTTGTGACGTGCGTGAAGATGCACGAGCTGTGGCATGTAGCGCACCGCATCGAGCTCCGTGAGCCCGTTGTCATCGACGCAGAGCCTTTGCAGGTGAACGTACCGCTGCAGCCCCGGCAGCGCACGGAGATGCTTTGAGGCAAGGTGGCTTCTCGTGTACACTAAGTCCCCATAGGGATTGTAGCCAAGGTCGGAGAGGGAGCTTTTCAGTTCCTCAAGAGTCAGGTCGTGCATCTCTCCTGACTGCGCCGCGGGTGTCGGAACGGCCACGCCATCACCTCGCCAGGGTACCGCAGCGCTCAAGCAAGCGTTTACCGCTGCCGGCATCTTCGACCTTGTCCGTTCTCGGGTGAAAGTCCAGCCGCACACACGGGTGCCTCCTCAGAAGAAAGAAACGAAGTGGGACTCTTCGCCAGATGATGATTGCATGCTGCTCTGTAGTCTTGCGTTTGTGGTTCGCGTGTGTCCGTTTTGTGCGCGCGCAGGGGCGGAAGGTCACGCACACACACGGGAGAGAGTAGAATCCGAAGAGGAGGACGGAGCCATGGCGGAGGTGATGCAAAGCAGGTGTGGCCATCGGAGGGTGCGCGTGGCCGAGTAGGAGAGAGGGCGTTCGACGGTGATAATGCACGCGGTCTGCGCTGCCGGCCTCGGCAACGGAGGAGATGCCGAAGAGAGGGGACGAAAGAGAAACCCTCCACGAGGAAACGCATACAGGGCCAATGAAGCGCGCGGCTACTTCTCTTTATCGACGTCCCCCAGTGTGTTTCGCTTGCACTAGGCCGTTTTCGGCACGCGGTCCGCTGATGATGTGCTGACATCTAAGCAACAGCAGCCCGAAGAAGCTCATATCGCTTCCCAATCGTCCAGGAGCGAAGGGGCGGTAGAGGAAGAGAAAAAATCGGGGTGGGGGTGGGGGGACAAACAGTCGCCGTGCACTCCAGACCGTTATGCAGGCGTTTTGTATTGTGCGAACTTCTCCGCGTGTATGTCTCATAGTCTCGTGTGTGTGTGTGTGTGGGAGGGAGGGGGGGGCACAGAGGAGGCCCATGGTGGCAGAAGGACGAGACGAATCAAAGCAAGCAATGAAAAAAAAAGAAGGGGAGTGAGGGGCATCCGCCACACACGCACTGCACTGCGCTCGCTCTTTCTCTCTCACTGTGTGTGGCATGTTGTGCGCGAATGGTGCTCGAGGCACAGAGAACCAACAACAAGGGGGTAGTGCTCCATCGACTCTCGGAACGGCACCGTTGGCGCACACGCAAAGGCTGCGCAGAAGCGTCTACGGGGCGATCAACTGGATGTTGAACAAGAGAGATGGTCGTGTCGGAAAAAAATAAGGCGATGCTTCGTATGCTCTCAAGAGCATGAGGGCAGGGCAATCGATTTCGATCAGCTGCTTGCGCTGTGGTACGGGTGCGTGTACCGCCGGCAGAGGTAGCTGAGCCTCTGCAACTCAACGGTGGTCTTTTCAGTAGCAGCCTTGCACTCAGCCGCCTTTCGCGGCCTCAGCTAAGAGAGAGCGAAGCTCATTGACGAGAAGAGCGCGGCGTGTGTGCTTGTCCTGCATCGCCAACGTTGACGGTGAGCCGCCGCCGCCACCGTTCATACTCCAATTAGTGTTTGTGCTTCTAGACGCACTGAACGACACAGCCTCCTCCAGCTCCATCCGCGCCTCCTTGAGCAACTTTAGCTGCTCCTTCTTTTGCTCCAAAAGGGCAGAAATACGGTGTAGTGCAGCTGCGAGCACCTCACGCGGCACCTCTTCGGACGAACCGCGCTCGATCGTATCATCGTAGCGGTGCTGCAGCTCCTCCAACTCCTGTCGGAGTTGCGCCTCCACCTCATCTATCGCCGTCGTGCGGTACGCTGAGGGGTCAGCCACGCCAGTCTCCGGGGGCCGGCGAGCAGGCGATGGCCTTCCAGATCGAGACGGCGCAGCTGTCGCCTGTGCTCTCAGGCCTTGCCCGCTGCGAGCCGCGATCGCCTTTCCGGTCGTCTCCGCCGCTTCCTGCTGCGAGTGATGCATGGATGAATTCGCTGACGGGTAGGCGCACGGCGGGGCCTCCTCCGGGACGATGCGCACATCACGGAGAATCGAGTTACATGTTGGGTCTTCGTAGTTGTGGTGCAGCGAAGGAGACACCTTGCGCTGACGTGCAGGCAATGCGGACCGCTGCAGCTCGCGCGGCGGTGCATACCCGAGAGAGCGGGTGCGGCCACTAACGCTCCGCCGTGGGTGCGCACCAGTGGCCGGTGCTACCCGCGAGTGTGTCTCACAGCTTACACCACTGCTCGGATACCGGCGCGGCACCGCTTGAGGCGCCGGACGGCGCCGTTGCAGCTGCTCATAGCGAGTGAGTAAACCGTCCATGGCTATCCGAAGCTGCTCGTTCGTTTTCAAAGCTGCCTCACGCTCCTCCTTCAGCTTTTCCACAGTCACCAACAGAGCAGCTCGGTGCGTCTGCTCCTCCTTGATTTCGCTACGCAGCTTCGCCACCTCCATGTTTATCTTTGACTCGCGCTGGCTCGCCAGCTCCTTTTCAGAGGCGATCATTTGCTCCAGCTCACGCCGGAAGCCGCCGAGGTCTTCCTTGTTGCCGCTGAGGGTGTCCTCTAGCTGCGCTCGCTCTTCGCGCGCCCTGCGCAGTAGCTCTAGCAGATCCGCCTCCCTCTTACGGTGTGCCGCACGCTCTTGCTCCATCTGGCGCTCCATGTCCAGCTTGTAACGCTCGTGGGCCTGAAGTGCCACCTCGTACTGATCTTGATGAAAGTCACGGTCTTGCTCGAGAGAGCGAATCTTGCTCTGGAGCGCCTGCAACGCTAGCACAATAGACTTCGTGTCGCCGACGGTGATGCTGAGGCCGGAGCGCTGGAGGCTGCTCACCCCGCTTTCCGCCATTGACTGTGTAGCGCTCATCTCCTGGTAAAGTGTGGGAAGAAGGCAGGAATATATATGTATACATATACCCGGCAGCGACTCGGCGCTGTGGAGACAGCGAAACTTATCCGAACCGACACCAACTACACAGCAAGGGTGGGCGGGGTGGTTAGTTGGACGAACGGCAGACGGTGTAACCAAGTAGGCGGGCAGGGAGAGGCACTCAAAAAAAGCAGCGCGCCAAGAGTTCCTCCTCGCAAAGGAAAAAGGGAGAATCAGAACAGCGGGTAAGCGCTACTGTGTGGCTTACAAGCGTGTCCAAGAAGGTGCGCACGCAGAGTCGCAGGATGCAATCGCTAGTTAGATGGGCGGCTCCACGTGTCTTGCTGGGTGGCGTGCGCACACTTCGTCGCGTCCGGTAATGTTTTGTGTGCCTGTAAAGGATGGTGCGTTGACGACAGTCGTGTGGTGTTGTATCTAATTAAAAAAAAAAATAATCCAAAAATATAATCATACATCTACGTGCTTTTTGGCTCCTTTTCTTGACGTGCGTGCTTCCTCATGGAATCTCCCCTCGTGACACACCTTCTGCACCGCAGCTGCGGCGGAGAGAGGAGGAGGGAGCGGCGGCGCCAGTCGTGATGAGCCGCAGTGCGCCGATGCGAGAGGCAGGAGAACAAGCAAAGAAAACGAAAATGGAGGATGGGGACAGTCGACAAGAGGAGTGGAGTGCACAAAAGACGTGACAGGGCAGACAAACACGACGCTTTATTTCTCAGCACTCACGCTGGTGCAGGATACGCCGTTCAGAACCGACCAGAGGAGGTCGTAATGTGCACGCAAGTCTTCGGCCGCAGCTTCTCGGCGTGCGACCGCCCACATACGCACAAGAACAAAAGCCGAAGGGGTGCATGCCCCGGTTTTCCTAGCCCTCGTACCAACACTACTTGGCGCACATGAGAAAAGAAGCACATGGTCACCTGTCGGCAAACCTTCATCACAGCATCGCGCACGTGCACAAAAAGGTTCCTCTTGCTCTCAACGATGCCCTCCGCCTCTTTCTTCGGACAACTTTCGCAAGCGGGGATCTAAACGTCGGTACCAACGCAGTTCACTACAACAAGCAGACAAGGGGGAAGAGAAAGCCCATGAACGGAACGAGTGGCGGAAGCCGAGACACCGCTCCGAGGAGACGTCGTTGATCCGTGAGGCATTCGCGTCAACACGGATAGTGCTGCTCTCACTCACCCCCGCCCTACACACATTCAAACCTCGACGCTCTAGCGCATACGTCCGCCCGTCTTCAAAGAAAAGGGGCGCTCTAGAAAAGCAAAAAGGAAACAAGGCAGAAGAAGCGCCTATCAAGACGTGACAGCTCGGGGAGGCATCGTTTAGCATACACGGTCGACCTCTGCAGCGGGGCAATGTCGTCCCACCGTGCCGCAAGATAAAAAAGCAGGCGCTCGCACATGTGCTCGTGCCAGCTTGCGCAAGCGTGCAAGATCGAAGAGGTTCACCGCGGCGCGCTACAAGTGGCAGATGCACGGTGCGATAAGTAGGAAAAAGGGTGAGGGCGAAGACGCGCAGCGCCCCATAGATAAGCACAAGCGCTTCTTTTTCTCGTACGCCGCTTCAGTCGGGTGAGGAAGTGCAGCCTAGAGATGCTCCATCCGTCTCGCCACCGCCCGTTCCATGGCGAAGTCAAGAAACTGCGCCAGCACCTTCTTGCCTTTTGCCAGCCCGCGCAACACCTCAGCGGCCTCCGGGTCTAACGCGAAGGCGCGCACCGCGTATGCTCGCAGCACCAGAAGGGACGCGTCAAAGGCGCTGCGCATCGGCTCGGTGCCGTCAACGAAAGCCGAGCACCCTGTCAGCACAGCCGCTTCACGCAGCGTCCACCACGTGCCCTCAGCGTTCGCTGTCACGTAGTCCATTGCCAGTACGATGCCGACCAGCATCGACAGCACTTCCTCCGCTACAGACTCGTTGAACAGGTTCGGCAACACCTCTTCCGCCGTGGAGATGAGTCCCTGCAGCAGCGGCAGAAGCGCAAAGCGAAACACGCTGAAGCGGCGATCGTCGTCGTCGTCGGTCTCAGCGCCAGACTCGGCATTTTCCAGAATAACACTCCACGACTCGTCCAGCACACTGGTTGCCGAGCTGCGCGCATCGCTAAAGTGGAACACGAAAACGCGGGCACGTAGCAGCTCGGCGAGAAGAACCTCCAGCGCTGGCGGGGGCGCGGTCGGAACAGCTTCGGTCAGGCCCGGCGTGCGAGCAGACGGAGGAGTCGCAGCACCTCTGCCCGATGCAGTTGGCCTGTAGGCGCTCCCCTGAGGCGACGACAGTGACGCGGCGCGCACGTAGACGCCGCCGCTGTGAATCGAGTGGAATGGCGCCGTCGTACCTTCCGCTGCAACGCCGTCGGCGCAGCCACGATGTCCCGATACAACACAGCGAGGTGTTGTCGCCATAGAAGCCGCTAATGACGTGAGAGAGCGGGTGCGTGAGAGGGGCGGCGGGTACTCCTGCAGGGCATTCAGGTCCTTGTGGCGATGCCGCTGCAGTCTTTTGGTGTCTGCCCACGCCTGCCACGTCCTCCAGCACGCCCGTAAAGCTGACAAGCGATGGAAACGCCCCATCATCGCCGCGGTGGGAAGGGGGCCACGACAGCAGCTGCCGCGGCTAGTGCGACGGCCATGCGACACTGTCGCCGCAGCCCGCGCAAACCGAGTCAGCGCCTCCTCCTGACGACGGCACTTCCGACCAGCAAGAAGGCGCTGCCACCGCGCATAGTACGCGCCACGCACCTGCGCCATGCGAGCGCACTCCAAGCGACGCGCCAACGCGCGCTCGCGTTCCAGTCGCGCTGTGCGCTGCCGCCGCATGAGGTGCGTGTGATGAAACAGCGCTAGATGATCCTTCCACAGGTGAAAGTATGTGCGAAGGCGGGACTGGATGGCGTAGTGACCCAGCTCCTGGATGACGTGCACCGCTTTCCTGCCAATGGCCTCGCACAGGGCGTAGTAGCGATGCCGCTGCGCTTGGCACACGGCAGCTGACTCGGCGCGGCACAGCTGCAGCTGCCGCAGCCACCGCCACTGCTGGGCTTCTCGTGACTTTGCGAGATTCTTCATGTCCGACCGGCCATCCACGCAAACGAGGGCCACCGCATCACATGACCGCGGTGCGCTGAAAACTCCGCTGTTGCTCTTCGTGGTGTCGCTGCTGCAAGACAGTGACGGCAGCAGTTTTAGTGCCGATGACTTGGGAGGATCACGGGCCGCTACTGACTCTGCAAGCGCCAGTGTGCGCTGGCACGATCGGCCTGGTGACTCTGTGACAGTCGCCGCGGCCAGACAATCCGATCTCCTGTCATGACAGCCGCCGGCAGCGCTACAGCCCAGCAGCAGTGCGCGCTGCCGTCGAACCGCGATTGGGAGGACTTGTGTGAGGTGGGTCGGAGGGAGATCACGGCACTCCTTGTGGCACTCGAGCCCAAAGCCGTTTGCCGCCCGCGCGTCGTTGGGGTGGCTGCGCGTCAACGCCTGCTCCTGAAGCTTCGCCCACTCCTGCGCTGAAGGTGGGGCAAGAAGAGCGTCCGCGGAGGGGTGAGGCATACGAGAGACGACGCTCTTGTCGCGTGTTGCGAAAATCGACGCGAATCCGTCCTCACGCGCCACCCACAACAGACCTTGCCACGGGTCCAAAAACAGTTGTGTGATGGGCTGTGCGTGCACGTCGAGAAGGCGCTTGCGAAGGTGCAGGTCGAAGGCGCCCATGCTCACACGGTCCGGCATCGCCGCCTCCGCCATCCACCCTCGTACCGCCGCCCCTGTCGTCTCCTGCGTAGTCAGATCCCCACCCGCTTCCCTCCAGTCGTCGCTGTTCCGCTGCCGAAACAGCTCTTGCTCGTCCTCGTCTGGCAGTAGCCACTGCGGGACACAGCGCACCGTCGACATGGCACCGTCAACAGCGACGTACATCTCGAGCCGCTGGAAGGCGAAAAAGAGCGCCTTTTCTTCGGTCAGCTCCTCAAACTCATTCTCCAAAATCCGCGAGTCCACCTCCTCTTCTGTGGGACGATGCTGCCACGACGCAACTCGGTTGGACGGCTTTGGGATGCGGCGCAATGTTGTGCGGATGCACGGCGGCAGGTCGACCGCCACGTCGGCGATGGCCGCTGCCGCCCCCTGCCCAAATCGAATCTGGCACTTGGCTGCCTGCGTAGGCATCAGCAAGTCCTGCCCGCCGCTGCCAGTGCCGCACGCATTCCTCGCCGTGATAGAGGCGCCGCGTTGCACACTGGCGCGGGAATGCATGCCGGTTTGCGGCTGCGCGGGGTGACGTGACTCCGAAAGGCGGCATGGAGAAGTACTCGGCCGATGAGCAGAGCCGCGCGACGGCGAGGTGCTCTGCAGAGAAGAGCGGAACATAGAAGCAGACGTCTCGTGGACAGGGTTACGGCTCTTCTTCAACTTCTTTGCCTTTACAGGACCGGACACGGGAACGGCGTTCTTCGCCGATGATGGATGGTTAGGCGGCAGTGCGTTGTGCAGCGGTGGGTGTTGCTGGACCGTTGCCGAGGGAGCCACGAGAGACTTGTGTGAGGCGGGTAGGGCAGGCACGGTGCCGTGGCCGTCGCTCAGCCGCCCGCCTTCCCGCTCCGCAGTGGGCTGAGGCGACCGACCCTGCGCCGACTGTGACGAATCGTGCTCCTCGGTGCTGCTGCGGCCGATCGAGGGTCGCTGCAGGTTCTTGTGTATGGTAGCGGCCTCGCCGTCACACTTATGCCCCAAGGTGGGCCTGTTGGAGGGCAGTTCGGAAAGGCGGGCACGATTCTCGCGCGCCTCCGCTAGGCCAAGACCTCTGCACGCACGGCGGCTCTTGGGAACGCGGTCCGACCTGCGAGTCCCGCCATGGCCCTTGGACGCTGAGGTGCGCCGTGCGCTCGCGTTGGATATCCCTGATGTGGGTTGCGACGCACCGCTTCCGTGGCTCGCGGCCGAGCGCCCGTCACTGCGAGATGACATCGACCGCAAACTGGAGTAGTAAAAAGCACCTGAGCTGGCTGGCCACCCAAGCGCGCTCTCCTTCACCTCGCTGCACCGATGCAACTCCTCGTCGAGGTTCCACAGGTGTACGGTGCCCATGCAGTCCGACGCCACCAGCAGATTCACGCGCAGCGACTGCGCCGGCTCGGCAGCCAGCGGCGGCATCATGTGCTCCAGCTCCCGCTCCACCCCCTGCATCTCCTCCTCCGTCAACTCGAGCTCGCCGCGCTGCTCCTCGCGCTTGTCAAAGCGCGTCTTCGTCTGGGTAAGCTCGATGCGCGGCGTTTCCTCCCCCCTGCACGGCACCGTGCATGGGTCTCGCGCCGCCATCCGTGCATGGCGACTCGCAGCTGCGTCGCAGCCGCCTGCCACGACGAGCGAGGATACCCACCGGAGAGCCGTGAGGCCAGCAAAGCCGCCGCTCAGCCTCGCCAGCGGCTTCACCTGTATTAGAGTGCAGCTCGACCGGACCTGCATATTCTGCAGCCCGGGCACAGGAGAGGAGCAGTCGAACGTAATGACGTCGCTGGACACTCCCGTCGCGCCGGACAGCGAAGCAGATGCATCGAAGCAAAAGGGCGTCCCAGAAGTAGCGGTACCGCCGACAGTCAGCGGCCCTGCAGCGCCGTGACGGAACACCGATGCGCCGCTGATGTGGGTTCCCTCGTTTTGCTCCTGCCGCTGCTGCTGAGCTGTTGCCACTGCCTCGTAGACCTGCCGAACGTCCCAGATAACGACGCTGGCATCCGTCGCAGCAATGCAGACCAGCGAGAGGTGCTGACGCGAGGCCGGATCCACAGGCTCACCGTCAGCTTGCCCGGCAGCTGCGGCACTATCGGCACCGGCGCTGAGGACCGCCGTCATGCACTGGATCGCGTTGCTCAGCCGGTTCGGCAGCCCCCACTTTGGAGAGTCGCCGAAGGCGCACGCGGCGTCATGGCAGGGGCTGCAAACAATCGATACAATGGCGCCGCCCTGGTAGCGCGGCAGTTCGTATACGAGGGCGGCGGAGGGGGCTTTGGAAAACAGCGACGATGCCCCGCAGGCGCGGATGTGGTGGTGATTTGCAGGCACCAGTCGCACACTGCCATCCTGCAAGCCGCACCACATGTAGTCTGTGAATACAAGCTGTGACGCCTTTAGTCGCAACACATCGTGGGGCTCTCTCACAGGGAGGACGTGCAGCTGGTGCGTCTTCATGAATCCGCGAAACGGCGCGTGTTGCAGGGCCGTGACAGCAACCCTCATTTTGGGATCAAGAATCCGGAGTAGGCGTTGGCCCGTCACGGTGTTGCGGACGACAATCTCGTTCTCGTAGCTCGAGCCACCGACGCACCACAAGGTTGCCGGTGGCAAAAACATGTCGTTGCGCTGCTCCCGATGCGCGCCACGCACCGCGTCAGCTGTCTCCGGGGCCGCCGCCATGGACACCGCATCGTCGTCCCACTTCGTGGGAGCACAGCTGTCAGCAGCGTATTGCTGCTCGCACACGTCGTACGAGGTCGCTGGCGCGTGCGCCTGGAAACGGCGACGGAGCGCCTCCTGAACCTTCTCCAGGTCGGGGAGCGGGTGCACCACGCAGGCATGGCGCATTGTCGCTCGCGAGTTGAGGGGGGCTGCGTAGTCATGATACACAGTCACCGAGTCCGCCGGGCGCTTAAGCTTTGCCCGAAGAAACGCGTACTCGCGCAGCCACGCGTCCGGGTGTTCAAACGCAGACAACGGAGGCACGTGGAGCGACTCCCCGAGCCCAGCCGAGCCCGAGCGCAGGGACGAGACGCGTACGCTGTTGTTGATGGCCGTCCCTGGGCTCATCTGCAGACTTGCATCCGTGAAGACCGCGCGTGAGACCTCCAGTCCCGCCTTGCGTGCATCATGCTTCGTTGGTGACACGGTGCGGTGCTGAGAAGCGCTGAAGCACGGCATCGGCAAATCGTCGAAAAGACGAGCATCCTCCTCTGCTGAAACGGGCCGCAGCGCTTGTCGCCGCAGCAAAATACTGTGATGAGCAGCAGATGCCCCGAGCGGCGATGAAGGCGGTGCCAGACGAGTCGCCGGGAACGGCGTTTGCAAAACATATCCGGCCATATCTGAGTGAAGACCCAATCTATACGAGGGTGTGCACAAGACAACCGAAGTGCAGCAAATGCGCGAGAGGATGGAAGCGCTGCAAGGGACGCGGGGGCAAGCAGCGCAGCCCACACTAGAGTAGAACGCACGCCGCACGAAAAGGAGAAAACACCGCCTTTGAACGAGAAAGCTGAGAGAGAAAACAAAAAACAAATGTCGCTGCAGTTGCAAAACGCAACGCGCGACCGTGTCGCAACAAAACCGGGGGCAGGGGGAGAAATCCACACACGGAGAAAGAGGGAGAAAAGAGCTCGGGCTGTACCGAAGCTCCAACTCAGGGGGAGGAGCGAAGAAGGGAAGGGACACACAGGCACAGGCACAGAAGGAGAGAGAACGCACACCAACAACGCAGCCTTGAACGAAAAAAAAATACAAAATGTAACGGCGATAGTCTAGGCGAGAAAACACACACGAGAGGAAAAACTATAAACATATACCCATATATCTCCCCACACACACACTTGATAATGAGCAGACACAGGCAGAGATAGAGAGCGCACCAGAGAGAAAGAGGAGGGCGTGGAATGCGGTGAAAATAGAAGACAGCCAACAACAAGGGTAAAAAAGCGCTCCTCCACCCCCTTCCTGGAACAACAATGGGCACGGAGAAGACGGGAGAGAACGAAGAAGAGAGACGCTCGTTAGCTGGTGGATCGCCACGCATACATGCGCCGGATCGAAAGCACACAACAGAACGTGCTCGAAGTACAATCGAGGTCTAGGAAACAAGAAAAGGAAGGCACAGATAGCCACGAAAATACAGTAATAACAAGGCCCTGCGTAAAGAGATGCAAACTTGTTGACACAAGAACGTTCGCAGAGAGGGGGTATGCACTCATCAAAGGCAATGCGCTGCCGAGGCGAGAGTCGAAGGCAGGATCACGAATTGAGTGAGGAATGGTACGCGTGTGTGTGAGTGTGTGTCGGGGGAGGAGGTATGTGCACACGTCCGGAGAGCGAGAGAGGAGTTAATCGTCGTAAGCGCTCAATGCGACACGACACACAGAAGAGCGGCCGTGTCGCCCTTTTTGTTTCCGTTTTTCCTTCTGCCCTCCTTCGTGATGAAAACCCTTTTCAGAGACTCTCGATAGCGTGCCCCACGGCCGTGCGGTGTGTGTGTGCGTATGGTCGTTTGATGGAATGGGGCGCAGATGTTCGGTTGTCAGAGAAGGTACGGTCGAAAGCGCAAGGCGTAAGAGCGACGCGACGGAGGAAGGTTGAGAAGCGGGCATGGAAAGCATGGAAAGAGAGGTTAAGTTTAGCCGTTCGGCACATCAGGCGCGGGGTTAAGCGGGAGCTTCGCGAAGTGAAGGTAGACCCCTCCCCCCTCCATACATACGCACAACGCGAAAAAAAAAATTTTGCAGCCTTTATGCTACCACAAGATTTGACAATCGGCCGCGGTGATCGCAGAGGCGACGCCAAGCACGTCGCCAAGGCAGCCTCGCAGCGCCTGCGGTGATTCATGTCGCAGGCCAGCCTTGAGAGGCCGAACGCATACACACGGCCACACACACATTCTTCGCGAATGCTGTGAAGGAACGACCGCACGTTCTTAAGTTCCTCCTCGTGGCAGTTTGTGCCACTTACTTCTCTTTGGTCCCCTCAGTCACGGAGTCTGTTCTGGCGTTGCCCCCCTCCCCGCCTCCCACTCCCTCCACTCGGATGGCAGAGAGAGGCAATGCTCACAGCAGTATCAAAAGAAAAAGAAAGGGGAATCGAAACAAAGAAGAAAAGGGCGCGAAGAGGTCGAGGCATGAGAGCACGTTGTATGCCTAGTTAAAGACGAAGGAGATGAGCAATGAGGCACGTAGAGGCACAGCTTGGGAGGGCTGGGAGGAGGGCATCCTCACGCACCGCTCGGCGACTTTCGGTCGCCTGCCCCTACCCCTTCTCCCGCCGCCCTGGCCCTCCGCAAGCTCTCCCCTTCTCTCGCGTCGTTTTCCCGTCTCCTGTTGCGCGTGGCCGGCGAGGGTGCGCGGAGCCTCCGTCCCCCTCCTGCTCTGAGGGCAGGACAAAACAAAGGATATGAGCGGAAAAACCGAAATGGGGGGGGGGGGTTGGCGCGTGTGAAACACACACACAAACACACGGAAAAAGGCAGCACAAAGACAAAGAAAAAACAACAGCAAAAAAAAAAACTCAGCATCTAAGGCAGGCGCACCGCTAGCACAGATTTCACACTTCTATGTCGGCCAACGTCAATCCAGCCAGTGGATCGCCGGATCGACTAGGGCGAGAGAACAGCACTGTTCTTCTATGATGGCCCACAACGGTTCTGCTTGCCTTTCCCTACTCCACGCATATTTCGCCTCATTCTGTGCCTACCGCAGGGACAGGCCCAGGCCTGTCCCTCCCCCTCTACACCACCACCACCAAAAAAAAAGCCGCTGCTGCTTCCCGACCACCCTACGCGTGTTGTCCTCAACCGAGACGGAGGAAGTGAGATGTGTCGCTCATCGTAAGCGCATCAATCAACTCCCTGCCGTGCCGCTGTCAGCGTCTACGTACGTGCGCGCATCTGAGGGTCGGGTCACGCCAGATCCGAGGGAGTGTGCCTACTCGTACTCTTCCGTTGCAACGAACACCTCGTCACTGTCTAGCCCGTCTGCCAGGGATGAGAGGGCCGTCTCCTGTGTGGTGGGAACATTCACAACAGAGCGACGGGGACGGGCGGCGGCGGAGGTACGTTGGCCCTGACTAACCTCGACCTCGACGGCATCCTCAGCATTACCCTGACTCGCACCAGCAGCGCGAACGTGCCAGCCGTCAGCGGTGACTACTCGTGACGCGACCGAGATACGCTGGCCTGGGCCAACAGTAAGGGCAGACGAGGACGCTGCAGCAGTGGCGGCGTTCGAGCAATCAGGCAAGCCTTGCGTGATCGCGTTAAGCATGCCCTCCTCCTCCGCCAGCTGCGTCGTGCCAGCCAGTGCCTGTCGACGCTTCCCGCCAGCTATCGACGAGGGTGCTGTTGAGTCGTCCAGCTTTGCAGCTTTTCGCAAGGCAGTGACGAACGCAAGCACGTACGAGTTGGTGGCCTCTGTAAACAGGCTGCACCGACTCAGCTGATCCCGCAGCACGTGGAGCGCATCAGCTGGGCGCAGCTTCCCCGCGTACGACGAGACGGCTTGCAGAAGAAGCGGGTCTGTCGACGCTGCGAAGTCGGCGCCAAAGCGCACCATAGCCGGACAGCACGAGTACAACCGATCGGTGCCGATGAAGTGCACCGAGGAGAGCTTCAGGCCTATCTGGTACAGCGCCTCCACAGAAAACGGTGTCGCGCCAACCTCGACACAGTGATGGTACGCCGCGAGGAGGATGTCGCGCTCAAGGGTAAAACCGTCGTCGCCGGCGCGATCACGCAGAGTGTGGAAGAGGCTCTTGAAGGCATCGGAGACCGTCTTCGATGACGTGTGCGTCCACAGCGACAAAAACGGCGCAGCCAAAATGGCGTCAAACCGCTTAAAAAGGAAGAGGCGGGCGACGCCCGTCACCAGCCGCAGCTGAAGCGCCTCCACACGCGAGCAGACGCGCCGTGCCGCCACCAATTCAGTCACGCTCGCGGGCGCCCAGCTAGCGGCTTGGGATGGGCACTGTTGCTGCTGCGCCCTGTGCTCCAGCACGTGCATCTTCAGGTAGTCCTGGGCGGTACGCAGCTCTGCCGAGACTCGCTCGTACAGCCCGCGAAGCAGCCGCACAAGCATCTCCTGCTGCGCCTGCGCTAGATTGTAATACGGGAGCGCCAGGAGATCGCAGAGGTAGACGAACACCTCCGCACGAGCCAGCACGGCAGCGCCATCTGCCGCGGCACCGGGAGAGGCGGTTGCCTGCGCCTCCTCCTCCGTCTCCGCCTGATACTGCAACACGCCAGCCACCACGCCCCGCACATGCGCCTTCAGCTGCGACAGCGACAGCGCCGGGTTCGCCTCGTCGGCGGAGCTGTGCACCTGCCAGAGAAGACACTGCACGGCGGCGCCCACCACCAACATCACTAGCGACGCGTCGGCCGCTGGCTGAGCCGCTAGAATCCCCGTCAGCGCCGTTTGGATCTGCGGCCAGTGAGCCCCCATCGGAACGAGAGCTGAAGCGAGGTTCACGCGGGCCCACGCGTGCAACAAGTCCGCGGCATCGGCCAGCGAGTTTCCCTCGCTGGATCTCGATGGTGCCCTGACCGCTTGCGAAAACTGCGCCATGACGTTCTTGAGTAGCTCTTGCAGGTGCGCGTGTGCTTCGTTGCGCAACGGGTGCTCCGTGAAGGCCAGCTGATGCCACGCCTTGGTGAGGCTTTCGCGCATCTCCAGCGCGGTGCACGACGCGTTCAGCGTTGCCTTTCGCAACTCGATCAGAAGGGCTGAAAGGGCGGCCTGGTGACGCTGCGAAGAAAAGGTGGAGAAGTCCAGCGCGGCGCACACCTCCGCGGCGGCTTGCAGGACATCCTCGCTGCCGCAGTGCACTTCCAGAATGGTGGAGAGCGCGTGCACTGCATCCTCGCTGAGGCGATGCAGCAACGCCTCCGCCTCCCCCTTTGCCGCCGGCGGGATTTTCTTGCTTGCCGTGACCGTGCCGCCGCGGCGGTCATCCTTCGGCAGCGGCCCCAGCGTCAACCGGCCCTGCACCTTCAGCAACAGCGCCGCCATCAATTGCAAGCCCACCACAGCGTCGAGCGGCTTGTCGGACTGCGCGGCGGCGAGGATGGGCTGAAAATCGGTCAGCAACAGCGGCGGTCGCTCTGGCGTCCAGAGAGCGTCGATCAGGTACTTCTCCGGCATAGCCTCCCGGTACTGAGAGCGCAGCGTGGCGGCGAAGGAGCACAGCAGCTCGGTGGCAGCACTCACCTGCGCCGCCTCGCTCTCCTCCGCCGCGGTGCGGCAGTGGATAAAAACCTTCAGCAGGATGCCCGCGGCAGCGCGGATGGACGGGCGCTCGTCGAACAGCGTCAAGAGAACCTGATCCACTCTCTCGTTGCTCAGCAGCTCGCTTCCCTCTGGCACGTCGCTATCGCTGCGTACCATCATGGCCACCACGCGAATGGCCAGCTCCGTGCAGCGTACGTCGACGTCGTTGCTCAACTCCACCAGTCGGCTCGTGAAGTACTGGAGGAACAGATGCAGCCGACTGTAGGCATCCGGGACGTGGGCGAGGGCCTGCAAAATGGTGTCCAGCGCCTCCGCCCGAAGCTCTGGCCGTTTGTCGTGAAGCGGCATACCGAGGTAGCGCAGGTATCTGTTTGTCATGTACTCCTCCGGATACTCCAGAATCCACCGACGGAGTGCCTGAAAGCCAGCAAGGCGGATATCCGGAGCAATGTCGCGCAGCCGCTGATGGATGGCCTGCGAGAAGACGTGATCGCGCCACTCGACGACCTTGTTGCGCTTCCTCTGGACTACGCTGATGGTCTTCTTCGAGCGGAGAAGCGAAAGCTGACTCTGCAGGTTAGCGGCCACGCTGGAGAGCGCTTGCACAAACGCGAGCAGCGCCACGGTAGCGGTGTGGCGAAAAGAGCGCGACTTGCTCTCGCTCATGGCGATGATCCACTGTGAGAGAATAGGCAAAAATGTCCCGTCCAGCAGCACGTCCGACGCAAAGCCGTCCTGCATCAGCGACGCGCACCACTCCGGAAAGGTGCGCCGGAAGCGCTTGTACTTGACATCCTTGTTCACGAGCAGATACGCCTCCGAGTCCTCCGGCACCCGCGCGTACAGCTCCTCAAGGAGCGGCCCTATCTCCACACCGTCGACAAGCGCGCTCGCATCCAGCTCCACTTCGGCGACGCCGGCCGCCTTTGCCAGCACGTTAAGAACGGCGCACAGGGCCCGCTCCTTGGCCCCGCTGCGGTACACAGAGAGAATCGCCTCAGTGACACTCGATACGACACTGGTGCCATCCACAAGAAACTGCAGCGTCGACTCCGCAAGGGAAGCAGTCTCTGCCTCGCCGAGGGTTGGCTGCGGTGTTGCAATGATTTCTCCTTCCGCAGCGGCTGCACTGCTGTCCTGCTGAGACTCCTTCTTGGACACCTTCTTCGGTAATGGGCCGCTGCACTGGTGTGGGGTGGCCGCTGCGTCGTCCATGGGCAGGGAGGCCACGTCGTACGCCTGTGATACCGCATCCGCCTCGTCGCTGTACTGCGACGCACGTGAAGAAGCCTTGCCTCGCGCGCGGGTCGACTTCTTGGCCGACATCGCCAATAACTGCCTCGTGGTTGAGAATTGTGGTCAGACACGAGCAGGGAGAACGAGAACGCCTGCAACGTACTATTTCCAGCTGTCGTGTCAAGAGTGCCTTGGTACGCCGAGGACCGAGTATACGTCACTTGAAGAGGCTCAGGTGCGACGGTGGCGGAGAGACAGCAAGCAATGTATGGGTTGGTGTGCACGCGGCAGACGGTGACACCTTCTATGCGAGTGGGAACAAAAATAAAAAATACCTACTATGATGTAGTGCGCTCTCTCTCTGTGTGTCGGGTGGAGAAGGAGGGTGTCTGTTTCTTGAAATCTGTATGGCTTTATGGGACGCGTATGCGTATGCAATTCTCGGCGAATGCGAATTCCGAGTGATGGCTGTCAAAGCAGAGGATGGCGGGTCAACGAAAAGGTCAGCACGCAAATAGCGGCACCCTACACATGCAAACGCGACTCCACCTGAAGACAAGGGTGCTGTTTTCGTGCGCGCCGCCCCCGCCGTGCGTGCGTGTGTGTGTGTGTGTGTGTGTGTGTGTGAAATCCGCAGCACGGCACGCGCACACAAGATGAAGTCAGAGACACGTGTCGGTGAAGATGCTGAAGACGGTTGCGAGCCTTTAGGTGCGTTCGGCAGGAGGGGGAAAAGCCAGGAGAACGAAAAGAACGAGAACGAGAGGGGGGAGGGCGGGTGGGCGGGCGGGCTAGTGAAGCAATGGAAAGCATCAGCACCGTCATGGCCGCACACCATACGAGAAATGGGGCACAACGACTACCTAGAAGGGAACAAAAAGAGGCATGGAGAGCTCCTTTCCCTGATGCGCCACAGTGCTAGTAGAACGGGATTATGTTGCTCCGTCATGCAGCGCGCAAGTCACGCAGTAGAGATCGGGGCCGAGAGAGAGAAGAGGACGAGGTGCGGTGCTTTTCACCAACGCAGCAGCGCTTTTTCTTTCCTGCAAACGGATAATATGCAACCGCATACGCTTCTGTCGTCGGTGTTCGCTTGTCGGATATCCTCAAGGCTCCTTGCCGGTCAACCAATGGGTGCATTGTGTAGCCCCCATGGCAGATCACGTACGTCAAAAAGAAAAGCGCCAGTACCCTGCCCAACAGCAGGTCCACACACGCACGTCTGCACGCCATCGAGCGCACTCTCGTGTAAGCGGGCAGGGACCCCTCCGTCATCGCCCGAAAGCAGCGACAAGTGCACGGCGAAATCCCTACGCGAGAGTACGCCTGCAGCACAACGGGCAGCCCATCAGCACCGAAGTGCGCGGGTCCACTCATTGTCTTGCTGCCGGTCATGACGCGACGACGGCGATGCGGCAGCAATTCATTTACCACCACGCGCACCTGTCCTCCGCACCTTACAAGCCGCAGGCTTTGTTTTTATCTTACCCACTTAGTAGCTGCAGCAGATCTGTCGGAATGGCAGGCGCGCCCTCGCCCTCCTTTGTGGCACGCCGGACATCTGCGGAGGGCGGGCCCGGCTCCTTCAGCAGCCCAAAACTGGCCTCCTCGTTGCGGTCCACGTTGACAGCTACGAGTGCGGCAAGAGGAACAACCTCCTCGGCAGCAGCTGGCATGGCGGCAGAAGAGGCCGGTGGAGAAAGTGGACGTGGAGGTACCTGCGCGGCCGCCACAGTCGCATCCTCTGTACGGGCTTCTTTGATGGCCGGAAGGCTCGAGATGCTGTCCACGCTAGACACGCTCTTCTCGCTAGGTGACCGCTCCTTCTTGGTCGCCGCCGCAGCCTTGCGCGGCATCTGAGTCGCTGTATTATTGTTTTCTTGTGATCTTCAGCTTTTGCCTTCGCTTTCAATGAAGAGGGACACTGCGCCTCTCGGTGTGTGTGAGTAGGGGAGCGGGAGAGGAGCAGAGCGGTTGTATCCTGTGAGGAGCCTCGCTTCCTGTACCACTGCAGAGCTGTGGCGAAGTAGCCAAGAGAGAGATCTGTACGCTCCCGTGTGAAGTAGGGGAGAGTGGTGCAAAACAGCACGAAGGGACGAGAGAGTAGAGCGAGAGCGTTAAAGCACATCGATGAGCCGACCGCTACAGCAGCAACGAAAACCGGCATATTCCACACACAACACCTGCACCATGAAGCCTGTACCCATTGCACCAGCCCCCGACCCGCCTATCGGAAAGCATACTATTTCAGTGGCGATCGCCTTTTTCGCGCGGGCAATGCTGCACAAGGGGAGAACACTCGGGCAAGTACGCGAGTCTCACATCCGATCCCTCGCCACCTTCCCCCTCCTCCACATTCTCCCCTCTCCCGCGGCAGAGATGCTGCTCCGATTCGCCCCCGTTCCTCTCGAGGCGGGGGGTTCACGCAAGGCCCACACGCAACTTCAACTCGGCCGCTTCCATCAAATGCCGGCTCACGCCGCCAACACCGCAGAAACAGGCACACCCACTGTAGACGTAGAGGGAGGGAGCCAAGAGGCCAAAGTCAGCAAGAAGTGAACAGAACAGGAGACACCGCTGCCCCTCCGCCCCCCATCCCCTGCACAGTCACAAGCTGTCAAGCGGCAAGCTCTGCTCCGGCACACACACACACACACGCATGAAATGAAGAAGGGAGCTAGCACAAATAAAGTAAAACAGAAACAAAGGAGGTGCACAGCAAGAGAGGACTGGCACACGCCCCCTACTCACAAGACGGTGCGGGCATTGTGTGCAAGGTGCGAAGGAGCTCAGAGGGAAGGAAAAGAAAGGAGTGACACGGCAACACCCTCCCATCCACTCTAACTCTCGCTTACCGAGCCCACAGACCCACCAGCACACACCTGCGATCCCAAGCGCCGCTTCGCGGCGGCACCGTCTATTCCTCGACGTCCAGAGGCTGCTCGTGCAGAACCTCCTCCTCATCGTCCGCCGCCGCCACGCGGTCTTCTGGACGCATCTTGAACCCATCCAGGTACCTGCGCGCGCTCTCCTCCTCAAAGATGGTGAAGGGGGTATCCTTGCCTACGATGGCGATGGTGGTGTTCTTTACATTCAACTCCACGCCCTCCGATGTCGCGGAAGCGAGGGCCTTCAGTGCGTGCGCCACGAGCTCATCGAGGGTGCAGTCGGTGAAGTGCTCGAAATGCTTCTCCAAATACGTGCGGGACGCCTGCGAGCGCACGCCCATCGCCGTGGCCTTGTAGTCGTAAACGTCACCGGACGGCACCGTCTGGTACAGGTGCGGTCCCTGGCGATCGTAACCAGCAAGCAGCAGGCCAACGCCGAAAGGACGCTTGCCGCTGAATTGGATGTGGCGCTGGTGCTTCTCGCCGATCATGTCCGCCATTTGATTCATCGGCATACCATGGCTATACATGTAGCGGTAGTTCATGCATTCTGTGCGCAGGAAGCGAGCAAGCACGCGGCCATCCGCCACGAGGCCCGAGATGGACATGCCAACATGCTCGTCAACCTCGAAGACCTTTTCTTGGTACGAGGACAGCTCCGCGACGGGGCTGCGCTTGAGTGCGGCGAGCACGACAAAGTCCCTCCCTTTCACGCCAACCGTCGCGGAGCCGTTGTTGACAGCCTCATTCGCATACTCGATCTGAAAGAGCCGGCCCGTCGGGCTCCAGGTCGTGATGTCGCTATCGTACTCGTTCTTGAACATGACGCACTGCGGGTAGCTCTCTAGAGTCTGTTTGTTTGTGCTTCTTTTATTTGCTTTTGGTAGGGAGCGCTGGCTGCACTGGAAGGACGCAAGTTAACGCGGGGGCGACAAGACGGACGAGGCTCGTCTGAGACAAACAGGAGCAGACGAAGCACCGAAGCACTACAGGGGCTGTATGTGTGTGTGTGTGTGTATGTGTGTGAGGGCTTGAAGGAAAGCAGGGGCCTGTGAATGCCGCCGTTGAATTTTTTTGAGTTCTTCAAGGAAAAGAAGCAGACACAAAGGCCACAGCAGCAGTGGATGGTGGCGATGCAAGACAGAGAGAGAAAAGGAGAAAGTCGATGCAGCGTAGGAGTGAGTAGGGCAACGGGTGCGACCCGATGTAACACCACCTAATTTAAGCGCGCATGCACGCACACACGCATGCCTTTCAGCTCATTCCCTGTGCAACGTGAGCTGCTGCAAATGCATGCATGCTAAAGCAGGCAACTCTGCGTGCACGCACACCCAACTGCACCTCGCCACGGCAGGTCGCGGATGGAGAGAGGGAGAGCTGAAGAGTAGCCGAAAGGGAAAGAAGGCCGACTATCGGCTCTCGCATCCTCCTAGTCCTTCGCCCTTTCTGACTGTATCTTCGGTATTGGATTGACGCCCTTCCTTCTTTGTTTGTTTTTGCGTTTGCGTTCTCTTTTTCGATGTCGGCATGAGACAAGAAACAACAGAAAAAAAGCACAACGACAAGAAGAAAAATGGAAGTGAGACACAAACACACACACACACACCTCACACAAGACACAAGACGCAACAAGTAAACAAGCAACCCCCCACCCAAAAAAAAAACGGAAAGAAAAAAGACAAGGACCGTGCAGGCGCGAAAGAAAACACACAAAACGCAGAGGGAGCGAAAGAATCACCCACGGAGAGAATGAGAAGAACGTCCAGATCGACACGCACACGCACACACACACAAAAAGAAGACACGTCGTTGTTGGTGGTGTTGCCGAATTGTGTACCGCACTTGTATCTGTTTTTTTTCTTTAATGCGCTTTTCTTCTGTTCGTCTTGTTGAGTCTCCGTTTTCTCTCTCTGTGCATTGGTTAGCGTGTGTGTGTGTGTGTGTATGCGTGTGTGTCTGTTCTGCCTTGGTGTTCATTCCTCCCTCTGTAACGCTTTTCGTTGTGCGTCTCGCCCACCTTGTCTTTTCCTCATGTTTTTCCTTGTTGCCCTTGTGTCTATTTGAGGTGGTGTTCTCGAGGATGCTTCTCTTTTTCTTCTTGCGTGCTAAAAAAAAAGGCGACTCACAAAAGCGTACACAAAGACATACACAGGATCATGTACGCATAATGAACGGGACACAAACACATGCTTGATACGGGCAGGGGCCTTGCAAGATGGGATGAGCAAGGAGCAAATTTTGTTGAAAGAAACACGCAAACATACGCGCAGCAACACGCATAGCGAGACAATCAGGAGTGGCTCTTGAGCTACTCGGCATGTCGACAGTCCTCTGTTTCGAGGCTTCCGATACAGAATACATGCCATCGCGTATGCATGTGCATTTGCCCCTAGATATGGCTGTATGTGTGTGTGTCTGTCTGTTTGCCTATCTGCGTGCAGAGCAAGGCGCCTCGTAGTCCTTTGGGCAGCCCATCTCGCCGCCCCTCTCTTGCGCTTTTCCCAAGTGTTCATTATGTTCTTCCGTTTCGCACGTTTTTTCTCTCCACTTCCCGGAGGGGCGCGTTTCCAACCAAACAGGCGCACAAAGAAAACAAAAAAAGAGACGGAAAAGAGAGCAAAAAAAAAGGGGCACAAGCGCACAGGCGAAACAGACAACACACGCCAGGGCGAAAAAAAAAGGAGAAAAAAAAACGCTCACGTGTGCGTCGAAAGCGACGCCCTTTTTTGTTGTTGTTGATTTCCTGGCGTTCTGAAGCGACAGTGGGGCTTTGCAAGATCCTTTCTGTTTCCTCTCCTTCTCTTTCCGTCTCTCTTTTTTTTTCTTTGACTCCGTTGATCCTTCGTTCGGCTTCTCACTCCTATTCTTCTCTCCTCGACCTCACGTCTTCGTCGCTTCTTCTTCGCTTCTTCTTCGCTCACGTCTGCACAGCTGACGAGCATACAGCACCGCAGGTAACAAGGAAAACTCTTTGCACGACTGCAGTGATGGCTTGCCTGGCCGGCAGCATTCGATCCCTTATCCTCCTCCACCGACTCCTCATTATTCGCTCACTCACTCACTCTTACGCGTTCTCGCATTACTCGTGCCGTCCTCCGTCCCTACCCCGCGCCGCTCCTTCAGTCTCACCAAACGCCCTCCCCATCTCGTTCCCCGCTCTCGTAGGGCGCCCCACGTGAGCACAGCACCCCCACGTACGGAAGCGGACGTGTGCCCTCAGAAAGCGCCCCACACAGAAGAGCGTGAGGGATAGTGAAGTAGGGAAACCTTCAAGAGGGGAAGGCGAAGCGAAACTTGGCAGGGGTTGCGGTGCAAGGAGGAGGGAGGTGGAGGAGGGATGCACTACCATCTCTTCGTCACCGCTGAAAGTGGGGAATAACAGCTGAATAGCAGAAACCAAAAAAAAATCATACACACAACATCAGCAGCAGCAAAGGGAAACGGATGGAGAGGGGATACGAAATCAAAACTACCGCCAATCTTTACGAAGTTATCGACCATCGCGGAAAAAAGGGGAAAAAATAAAGAGTCGTGGTGTCGTACGTCCACGCGAAGGCTCACTTGTTGAAGCAACGTCAAGTCATGATTGAATGACACCCTCTCGCCACCCGCCCATCTCAGCCTTTTCTTGTGAGCATCTGCCGCACCGTTTTTTTTTCCTCCCTATGCCTCCCCCTTTTTCGATCCGCGTTGGATACTGCCTTGATTCCAACCATGCGGAGTAGCCTCGCCCTCAACGATGAAGAACAACAAGGCACATACACGATCAAATGAAAGCAGCCGACGGGGAGGGGATAGGGCACCGAAGAAGGTGCAACGCAACGAGGAAAAAGAAGAAGCAACGACGACAAAAAAAGCACGAAGAGAATTTAAAAAGGGAGAGAAGAGCGGGCGGGTGGTGGTCTGCGAGTACAAGTACGAATGCAAACATGAAAAACAACTCGGGCACACACACGCGCGCGCGCGGAGAGACGCACAAGCCAGCACACTCATATACATATATACGCACACACACCAAGCCACACGGATACGCGAAACGCTTTTATAAAGCATCGGCGATGCGCAGCAATACAAACAAGCATGAAGCATCGGAACAAAAAAAGAGGCGCGAGCGTATACGAGAGGAAGAGGCACAGAGGGAAAAGAGGAGCAGAGTAGGGGTGCGAGCACATATAGTTCAAGGTAGACAAAAGAAAAGCAAAACGGAGAGGCGAAGCAAACGCTTCACACAACGTAGCCGCGCATGAGAGACTGACAAGCGGCAAGCTTTTTTTTTTTCGGGGAGATCCACGTCACCGTCATCCCGACGGCAGGTGCATACATACACACGTGCCCACTCTCTTTCGCATTGTGCCCCAGCCCGCCTCTTCCTCCGCCATGCGCCTCTCTTCGTTGCTTCCGTCCTTCCTCGCTTCTTTCCTCAGCCCTTGAAGGGACAAGACTCTTCCTGCCCATCACATCCAGTTGAATCCGATCTTTTCCCTTTGTTGCTGAGCCTTCTCGCACTGCCTGCGCTCTTTTTTTTTCCTGTGGCTGTCATCGCTGACTCTTTGTTTGCGCATCTGTCTTTGCTTCCGTTGTCCCCGTGAGCTCTTGTGTATGCGAGTGAAAGAGCGTGTCGGAGAATGCGTGTCAGTGAATACGTGCCAGTGATGGAGTGTGCGAGAAGTTTTCACATGGTTCCCAGTCGCATACTCCTCAAGCTTCGAGTACTCCTCATTCTTCCTTCGACGTGGCGCGCAGATCCTGCTATCTTGCTTTTTCAGCCTCTGCTGCCCTCTTCTCTCTCCCGCTTTAAAGTGTGTCAGTGAAGGAGTGGACGACTTGTACGCCGCACTGTAACAGGGGTCTTTCGGTGACTCATTGCGCCGTCCGCGGCGGTGAAGCGAGAAAGAGGCATCATCGAATCCACTCATGACACACACACACACACGCGATGAAGAGAGACCGAGCGAGGGTGGCAGCTCACGTGCCCAAAAGCAGAGGCCGGTAAGGCAGAGGGAGCGCGCCACGGCAAAGCATCCATCAGATTTGCCACGCAGGAGATGTGCGTCGTTTTCGTTTATTCGCCTTTCAGTTTGTGGGTTTGTGAACTCCTGAGGTGCCTTTCAACAACAACAAAAAAAAATAAAATAGTGGTGAAAAGGCAGACTGAAACAAAAAAAGGAGAAGAGCAAGAAACAGCACGTGAGGTGTATGTGTTGCCTGAGGCACCTCACCGTTATGAACAAAACAAAACAAGACAAAAATCCAAATACACAGGCATACATACACACACACAGAGAGAGAGAGAAAGAGACACACACAGAAAACCAAATCCATCAAATCAAAATCAAGCCGGACATCCTATTTAAAAAAAAAGAAAGCTTTTTTCGATATATAATGAAACAGCAACGCACATCATCATATGGGGCCAACGAAGGAAGGAAACTAAAGGCGCCTGAAACATAGAACAGCCAAGGAGGGAAGAGAAAATGAAAAACCAACAACAAAAAAAAAGAAAAGAAGCATTGCTTGATTCCTGTAAATGCGAAGGGTATGTGCATGTGTGTGTGTATGTGTCTACGTTTGTCTGCGTGCGTGCGTTCGTTGCATGCGTGGGAAAAGGGGGGGAGGTGTGAGGAGTGCGGAGGGGGAGGAGGTGACCTGTCTCTATCCTGTCCCTCTTCGCCGCCATCCTCTTCCGTCGTTCGCTCTCCTCCAGCCCATGAGCTCTCTTCACAGGGTCACCGGCTAGGAAACGCTATTGTGAGAAAGCCGCTCAAGTAGCATGCGCATACCGACACGAAGGGGGGGAACGCGAGAGGGCAGGAAAACAAAAATCACCCTCGCTCCTACGACCACGCACGCACGCACATGCAGAATCCTCGCTCTGTATCAAGAGAGGGCGACGATGAAACAGAACTCATTCCATTCTTAGCATGCGGAAAAGATAAATCTGAAGAACAAGGGGAGGAGCAACGATGGGGGACTGCTTTTCTCGTTCGCCTTTTCTTAATGCATATTATGGCGCGAGAAACTCATCCTTTGCGGAAGACGTGCACACTCGGAAGGCGTCGGACACTTATACTTACCGCAGCGTTGGCGCGCGCACACCTCGCGAAAACACACGGCCCTCGAGCGATTTCTAAAAGCACACAAAACAAAGAAACAAAACAAAAGAGCGAAAGAGTAGTGGTGGGGCGGACGCCAGCCTGTGCGCGCACCTGTGAAGAGAAGCGTAGCCGTCAGCACGGCGCACTTAAACAGACATAGCATTAAGAACGTGCCTCGCTGTGTATTTCGCTCCGTTTCCTTTGCTTTTGGTCTTGTGCCACATTGACGAGTCTCTCCTGTGTTGGCGATTGATGGGTTCTCTGCGCTGCGATC
This sequence comes from Leishmania infantum JPCM5, assembly GCF_000002875.2. NCBI lineage: Eukaryota > Euglenozoa > Kinetoplastea > Trypanosomatida > Trypanosomatidae > Leishmania > Leishmania infantum. The sequence continues at coordinate 619,022 of NC_009420.2, forward strand.
GCCCTAACGGTTCCTCGTCGCCACGTGATTCCCACGCATCTCTTTTTTCTTTTCTGTGGGGGGGAGGGAGGGGTTCCTTTGTTTTTCGGTGTCAGTGGGATACCCCCTTCACCGCTCCCCACTGCCCTGTCTTCAACCTGCCTTTTCGCATCCTTGTCGCAGCGCTAGCCACATGCTCTGGCAAGACACTCACACTGCATCACACATGACAGGGGGATCACAATGCCGCCCTTGCACCATGCGTCTAGTGGCGGTCCGGGCACTCGCGGGACAGGTGGTCGGTCGAGCCGCAGTTGTAGCACGACTTCGGCTTGCGCTCGTTCGGGCAGTCGCGGCTCAGGTGGCCCGTGCCACCGCAGTTGTAGCAAGAGCGGGTGTCGGCGCCGGCCTTGGCCTCGTTCGTGCACTCGCGGGACAGGTGGTCGGTCGAGCCGCAGTTGTAGCACGACTTCGGCTTCCGCTCACTGGGGCAGTCGCGGCTCATGTGGCCGGTCTCACCACAGTTGTAGCAAGAGCGGGTCGCCGCGGCGCGCGGGCAGCTGCGCGACATGTGGCCGGCCTCACCACACTTGTAGCACGTGATAGCGGACATGATGATGGAAGGAGGTGAATGAAAAGAATGAGAGAGAGAGAGCGAGCGAGAGAGAGAGAGAGCGGTGAAAGACTCGGGAAGGCGGGAATCTGCGCAAGTGCACGCGTGTGGCCGGCGGGGGAGAGTGAAGGAAAGGAGAGTGTGAAGGAAGAGAGAGAAGGGGGTGTGGCGTCCATTCAAGACAAACAGAAAGATTGAGAAACCGAGAAAAAGGCGAAGAGATGATGGAAAGGAGAGGGTGCATGTGAGCGAGTGCGTCATTTGCGTGTATAACAGAAGCGTGGGCAGAAAAAAGAGCATCTACGTTATCACAGAAATGCCAGTAATGCAGTGTTGCCGTGTGTGACGGCAGTTATGCCGAAAAGGACTCAGCGCGCACGCCGAAAGCCCACGAAAGCCGCGAGATGGCCCAAGTGGCTCATCGCGTTTCAGCATGAGAAAGTGAGGCGCGTACTTTTCTGTGTACACGGCCGCACCTCCCCAAAGCATTCTTCTTGAAAACTGCCGTTTAAAGTGCGATCTTATCACAGTCTTTCTCTTGCTTTTTTGTCTCGATTTTAGTTCCGATTAAGACAAAGGCCAAGCATGTCTCTCTTCGCGCTGTAGAGGAGAGAGGGGGAGAAGGGAGAAGGCTAAGCGAAAAAAAAGCCAAACACACCACATCACGCCGCTGATCCCTCTCGCGAAAATGTCCATCATGGCCTCTCTTTTCCATCCTTCTTTTCGTCCGACTAGAAAGAAATTTTCCTTTTCTGTTAGACGGACTGGAGACGCGAAAATAGCAGGAATGCAGGACAGGAGCGCAACTGAGCATGTGGGAAAACGGGGGTGGGGCGGGGCAGCTTTTTTTTTTCGACTTTCGATATCCCGATACGTTCTTAAAAGAGAACAGCGCCTGCGGCGTGCAGTCCTCCCCCTCTTCGTCCTCCTTCCTCAGATGCAGAGATCCGCTCACGCGCTCTCATCCTCGCTCACTTTCTTTCTTTTCTCGTTGCGCACTGTTGCATATCGCTCAGCTCCGTCTCGCGGGGGCGCGCTTATTCAGACCGCACCGTGTGCATTCCGCGCCAACTACACACAAGCACACAGGGAGAGAGAGACGTCTGTAGAGCATTGGCGGAAAACACAAGTGAAGGAGGGAACGCACTCTGTGAACAGGAGCCGCCCTGCGCAGCGCACCTCAGCCAGACCGAAAAAAAAAAAAAACATTGAAGACAACGGCACTCAAAACAAAAGAAGAAACGTGACCAGACCAGAGGGGATGGGATGGCCGGGTATGCGAGTCAGCTTGTGCGAGTCACTCGCATGCATGCCCACACTCACCACACAGAGACACGTACACACAAAACATGTGCAGTGGCAGCCACAGGAGGGGACAGAAAGACCCATCAGCTGGCGGCGGCGGTGGGGCAAGGTTCGATCCCGTCTTGGCATCGCGTTCTTCCTCCTTTTTGTTGTCGATTGTTATTACTTCGATCTTATCTTTCCATTTGCTTTTTTTTCTTTTCGTGTGGGAGGGGGTTTGCTGTTCTCTCATTCACTGCAGGTGCGGCGACGTGGTGAGCAACCAGCGGCGCACGCACGCACACACGAGGTGGCGTTGTCGAAAAGAAGACATACGCGAAAAAAAAAACAGAAACCAAAAGGCGGCGAGGGAAGAGAGAGGCGCGCGCCCCGCCCTTCTTTGTTTGCTTGAGTGCCTTTCCGCTTGTACCGGAGTGCGGGATTACGATGTGAGGTCCGCAGAGGGCAAGGAAACCTTTAAAAAAGACAAAAAAGGGTTACGCAGAAAACAAAGGAAAAGAGGGCAAGCGCCGGAAGCCTCGAAAGACACAACAGACGGGGAGAGAGAAGGGAGGGAGGGGGGGGGGCAGTCGAGTACGTGTCATGAGCAGGACTTAAAACAAAGAAGGGCAGAAGAAGGCTATAAAGGAGAAAAAGGAGGCGCGTCGGCAGACGCCGAAGCACACCACCTAAGTGCGCCTCTTTTCCACGCGTATTTGCTTCTAATGTTCCCCTCCTGACCTTCTACCGCCCTCGCTTCGTCGTGGCGCAACCTCACCGCCATAGCAGCACGTATATTACACGCACGCTGGGAAGAAGCCCTCGTCAATACTACCCCTCCCCCTCCTCCTAAACACACACACACGCGCCTTCTCTCCCTCAACTGCAGACCCCAAGCACGTACGGTAGCACCGAAAAGGCCAAAAGACGCCAAAGAACACGAGAAAGCGAGAGAGCTGCACCAGTTCCGCGATCGCCCTTGAGCACGACGAGCAATGCAGAAAAAACAGGCGGCCCGTGCACATTATGCAAGACCTCTCCGCCAGTCCACCAGCTCGCACGTGCACCGGTTGCTCGCTTGCGCCTTCGAGGCATTTCCCAGTCGTTTCGCGTCATATGCGTGTAAGTCTGAGACTCATTCGCTCAGGAAAGGGAGTGGCCCGTGTTCGGCCTTTCTCTGTGCGACTGGTGATGCCAGTGCTTCCGATTATAAGCAACGACGCGTAGGTGCCGCTGTCTCGCGGCAAGGAGAAGGGGAAGGAGGAAAAAGGGAGACGGGCGCCGAAGGCGGGTCAACCGTCGTGGTTGCAGTCCCCCTCCCCTCCACCTGCCGACTTCAAGAACAGAAAAGGCAAAAAGAGAAGAGTCCACGAACTTCGAAGCAGACATAGAAAACAGAAAAAAAAGCTTCAACACCCTCGGAAATTAAAGCCGCGCTCAGCCGTGTGTGGGTCTTCGTATTTTGCATCAGAGGCGGTGGGGAGCTCAAGAGAAAGGCCCAAACACATCAGAGAGAAGATGAGTGACGGAAAGAGTGGGGTGAAGGAGCATAGAGGGAGGGGGGAACACCGAAAAGAAAGAAAAGAGCGAAAAGATAAAGCCTGCAGAGTTTGTCTTTTCTCGATTGGGGCGCGCTTGCTGCAGCTTCCTCGTTATACGCGGCACTGCGCTCCTCCTGTGTCTCTCCTCTCCCTCGTTGTTCGCAGTATCAACCGCGCCTCCCTCACACTTCTCCCACTCCACCTCACGATCCAGTCCTTCTCGGCATTTTGCCCGCATCTCTCCCAACCTTTGTGGTCACGCCTTCTTTCTTCCTCCACCACAGAGCCGACCAAAACGTCCGCGAGACCCTCTTCCCTGTCGCTCGGACGCCGCCGTCCTTCTCATGATCTGCACACGCGGCGTCATTCTTTTCCCTTCTTCGTTGCTCCTCCATCGCCACGAGAAACTCGCTTTTTACGCTTTCGTTTCGCTCGTCCCGCGTGATTTCGTGCCGACGCCCATGAGCGCAGAGATGCACTTAACTGCGATGACAGAGAAACTCATCCCTTTCCTTACCATTGATTTCCTATTCTCTGCATCCTTTATGAGCCGACAACAGTTTTCGGGGTCAGGTGTCTAGTGGCGGTCCGGGCACTCGCGGGACAGGTGGTCGGTCGAGCCGCAGTTGTAGCACGACTTCGGCTTGCGCTCGTTCGGGCAGTCGCGGCTCATGTGGCCCGTGCCACCGCAGTTGTAGCAAGAGCGGGTGTCGGCGCCGGCCTTGGCCTCGTTCGTGCACTCGCGGGACAGGTGGTCGGTCGAGCCGCAGTTGTAGCACGACTTCGGCTTCCGCTCACTGGGGCAGTCGCGGCTCATGTGGCCGGTCTCACCACAGTTGTAGCAAGAGCGGGTCACCGCGGCGCGCGGGCAGCTGCGCGACATGTGGCCGGCCTCACCACACTTGTAGCACGTGATAGCGGACATGATGATGGAAGGAGGTGAATGAAAAGAATGAGAGAGAGAGAGCGGTGAAAGACTCGGGAAGGCGGGAATCTGCGCAAGTGCACGCGTGTGGCCGGCGGGGGAGAGTGAAGGAAAGGAGAGTGTGAAGGAAGAGAGAGAAGGGGGTGTGGCACATGTGCACAAGGGGGTGGTGTTGTGCAGCAGAAGAGAGAATGCACGTAATGCGTCAGGCGAAGTGAGGGAGAAGAGAACGACGTAGAGACAAGCAAAGGAGGAGGCGGAGTATGATAACGTGCAGAGAAGGGCATCCGCGGAAAAGTCCACGTTCGCCTTTTCATCTGGGGAAGGAAATGGTGGGGTGACGGGGCGCGGTGTCGGTGAAAAGGCCCTAGCTGCTACGCACACAAGCACAGCCACCAGCGGAGAGCATTGCAGCTCCCCGGCAGGGTTGTACTTCCTTTATTGGTTCGGCTCGACTGCAAAAAAAAAATCACGGAAGATGCGGCCTTCTCACACGAAGCAGACCATTTTCTCCTCCAACAGTCACTGGTGTGCACGCAGAAACCCCATCCAGAGTGAAAAACGCTGGACGACCGCAAGGCATAGTCGATTCAGCTGCGTGCCGTCCTGTTCCACCTCCTCAAGCCATGACCAGCGGGGGGCGGTGTCCGGAGAGGCGGCTCTCGATTCCAGATTCCCGTCTGGGTAGATGGGGAAGGGGAAATCCGCCTCCAGGTGTCTTTCTGCGTCGGTCACCGTGTCTCTCGAAGCGCAGAGGTGAGAACGAGCGCGCGTACGTGGATTTCATCTGTTTTTTTTTTTGCCTACTGAGGGTTGAGAGGACAACGAAAGTAAAACGCTAAAAGGCTTTTCTTTGGCTTCTTTAGGAGTGGAGAAGTGCTTCGGGTTTTCGCTGCGGTCGACATCAGAGCACCGGCACACACACACACACAGACACACACACATGCGCGCCGGAAGCAACCACACACACGTTCGAGCCCGTCACCGCACACTAAAATGATGAGCTCTTTTCCTCGCCAGCGTCGCACCACCACACGGGCAGCCGTGTCTTTCCTTTGCAGCCATGTTTTTCGTTAGCGTTCCCCTTCACTGCCATACAGCAAGGAGAGAAACTCTACGGTATAGAGCATGTCGCAGGCATCCATCGCGTGCTGCGATGCAGCGGTAGGGCAAGCCCTGCAGCCGTGCGCCGACCCAGTCACCCGGGCACCGCCGCTGCGTCGAACAGTGCTCACACACACACACACGCTTACACAGCAGCGGCCGTTGCGCCGGTCGCCACCCGGTGCACCCGCCACGGGGCCGGGCTCGGGCACCCCCACACCAGTGGGCAGTGTGAGGGCGGGGGCGCGATGCCTTTCGAGCCACCTCCACACTCCGCCCATCACATGAACGGCACGGACGCGTTCGCTGACCGCAGGGCGCGGCGACGCCACGCTCACCAGGACATGGCCGCCCGGCATCAGCGGGGATGCATTGCTGTGGCTCCGCTACGCCGTAGGCGCTTGGCTCGGCCACCACCAGAGGCGGCTCCGCAGTGGCAGGGGATAGGGGCGAGGGGCTGCTTGGCTTTTTCCGCACGCAATGCGTGGGGGCGCTGGACCCTGCGACACCACGCACTGAGGTGTCGCCCCCCGTCCTCAGGGACTCCTCACAGAAAAAGAGAATATCGAAAGCGAAACCCGCGAGGACCCTCTCACAAATGCAGTACAGGAAAAACAAACGGGAAGAGGCGGAAATAAAAAAAGAGCGGAGGATCAACTCTGCCAACAGAAGAGTGTAGCCGACAACCATGCACAGAAACGCATGCACACCCCTCCCCTTTTCAACCGCTGCCTGCCGCTGCTGCCCCTTCACCTCTATTCCCCACTCAGGGACACAGAGGCATACCAATCACATGGCCGAGAAGCAGTGTCAATAATATGAGAATCGAGAGAACGACACCCAGTCAATACACGAGCAAACAAGCCCGCGCCGACCATTATGCCTACCACTACGGTCCACAAACTACGAGTAGGATAGGAAGAGGGGAGAAAACAGTGAAGAGAGAGAGCCAGAGAGCGCCAGTGGGGTAGCTGTCGTGTTGAGAAAGAAGAGGTGGATGGGAATAGAACCGCGTACGGCCGAGTGTCAACGAGCCCCTAACCCCCACTCCAACGCAGGGATAGAGAGAGCAACAACAGCCATGAGGGGAGGGAAGGAAGAACAGATAACGGCAGCGCAGAGAACGAGACGACGAAAGCAAGTCACAAGTAACGCTAAAGGCGGAGAAAGCCAACTACAGCCAAGAAGAGACAGAGGAAAGAAAAACAAGAAATACCTCTACATACATCGATAGATAGATGCACAGATGGATCTATCTATAGATGTATGTAGATGACACAAAAACACCCATACAAAGTCGACCAACAACGCAAAAACAACAACGAATCGAATGAGCCCAACAGCGATAAATAGAAAAAAAATGGAGTGAACATGAGAGAGAGAGACTAACGGTAAAAAAAAAACGCAGCGGAGAGACATCATAAGAAAAAAAGAAGAAACGCACAAGGGCGGCGACGCGTACGCTGATGCAGACGTGAACGAGAAGGTTATCGTAAACGGGAGAAGAGCGGGAGGTGGGCATGTAGGAGAGAAGCGGGGATACGGGTCTGGGAACGCACTTACAGAATCCGTGGTCAGCAAGAGGGAAAAAAAAACGCCAACGACACTCTGTCGACGCATCCTCAGCGATGCGTGCATGTCTATCCAAGGTCAGCGCACACACAGATGCATGCACATCCACACAGAGACTTCTAGAAAGGCCGGCCAGATCCGAACTGAGGCGGCATGCCAAAGCCCAACTGCGGCGGTGCACCGACCGGCATCCCGTTCATCGGCATGCCGCCACCCTGCTCGATCATTAGCGGCACAGAGCCGGGCCCCTGCACTGGACCGGCGCGACGAGCCGCGTCCTTCGCCGCAGTCTGCGCGTCCATCATCGACTTCTCCATTTTTTCGATCTTGTTCGAGTAGTCCTGGAGCACCTGAATCATGTACGGCATCGCCATCTCCGTTCGCTGATTCAGCCACGCCTTCTGCAACACCGTCGCCGGCTTCAGCAGGTCGTAGCATGTGTAGAGGCACGCGGCAAAACACTCGGGATAGTCCTTCACGAAGTAGTCCAGCAGGCTGCTCACCAGCTCGCTGTCGCCGCTCTCGGCTGCCGTGTCGATGGCCTCCTCGAACAGCTCGTTCTCCTTGGCCACCGCGACGGCGTGCGAATAGCGCTTGTTCTTGCGGTGCAGCAGCAGAGCGATCTTGCGGAACTCAAAGAGCTCCATCTTCTCTAGCCGCGACGACAGCTCCTCCGAGTCGAAGTTGTTGTACGTCTCGACGGAGTGGCGCAGCGCCTTGAAGTCTTCCTCCTCGATGTAGAGGTTGTTGAGGGCCTCGTTCACCTTCTTGGCGTTGCGCTCCTGCGCGGCCTCGAGGTAGGTGCGAATCACGTGAATAGGTGCCACCTTCTTCGTCTCCGTCATCACCCGCTCCGGATCCACGCGCTTGAAGATGGAGGACAGGAAGTCGTTCAGCTGCTCCGGGTGCGTCTTGAGGTAGAAGCCAATCGCGGTGTACAGGAGATCGCTGGCGCCGAGGTGGCTCACCGCGTCCTTGAAGATCTCGTGGTCGAAGGCGTCTGCGTGGTGCTGCATCATCGAGTTGGTCGCAGCCAGCCAATCCTCGTTGTTGATGTGCAGCACACGCAGCACGACCCAGTGGTGATACTGCTCGCAGACGGTAATCATCTTGTGCGTGTTGATCTTCTTCGCGTACATGTTCACGTGCTCCATGAGCTTCTCGGGCCGATACTTGGCCAGCAAGACGCCCATCTCGGTGAAGATAGACATGTGCGCACCCTGATGGCTAGAGGCGTTCCTGAGCACCGAGAATAGCTCCTCCCAGAGGCCGCGGCTTTCGTAGCGGTTGCACATGCCACTCACCTCCTCCGCCTTGAGCACCACTGGGACGGCGCAGACCCCAGCCAGCTTCAGATCCCCAGCCTCGATGCATGCCAGGTTGACCTCCTTGTACGTGTGGATCGACTTGGCCTTCTTAGCCGCCTCTACGGCGGCGGACAGGTTGCTCAGCATCACCTCCGTCGACGCCACGCGAGCGTAGTTGTTCGCCACGGTGTACAGCACGCGCGCCGACTCGTACAGCTTGTCCTGGAAGCACTTGTCGGCAATGGCGCCGATCTTGACGTTGTGCGTCTCCTTTAGGAACTCCTCCAGCTCCTCGAGGCGGCCCGTCTTGGCGTACGTGATGACGAGCGCCGTGTCAATCTTGTTGTCTTTTGCGCGCGAGCACTGGCGGGCCATCGTAAGGTACTTGATCAGGTCGCCGAACTGGTTCGTGCGCTCCGCCGCAGACGTCACCTCGACAACGAGGTCGGGGTTCTTCGCCCTAATAAGGCACTCGATACCCTCGTGCACCTCGTCCTGCTTTACCAGGTACTCACCTAGCACAGACCACACGACGGCAGCGTCCGTCTTTTGGGCAAAGGCGCGGCCGCGCGAAACGTCGTTCATGTCCTGCAGGAGCACCGTGATGGCCTCCTTCTGCATGTTGTGGCGCGTGTATACAACAAACGCGATCTCATGCATGCCGGCGCCCGAGGCGACGTGCGCAATGTCCTTGGCGTCGTAGTCCTCCAGCGTTGTCACGTACTCCATCACCTTATCCTTGCGGGCACGCACCGCAGACATGATCAGAAGATTCTCGAGGAAGCGGTTCCTGCGGAAGCGGCCGTGCACCACAATCTGGCCCAGCAGCGAGGTGAGCTCCTCCGTCAGATTGGCGTTCATGAAGGCGCGCACCGTCGTGCTCACCTCCTCGCTCGACTCACTCTCTGGCAGCGCGATCTGCTGCACCGACTCAATAAGCTGCTGCCGCTCCGCCGAGTTCTGCCCCAGCACGCTCGCCCATAGATCAAGGTTCTGCTCTTTCACCAGGTAGCGGGCCAGCTGCTTGTGCATGCCGTTGCGGTGGCAGAGGTCGATCATCATCTCGCTGCAGTGGCCGCGGCAATACGCGATGTACGCGAGGTTGGGGTCGCGCGTTTCGCAGTACTTGCCCACCACCTGCGAATCGTAATACTCGTTTTCCGACAGGAACTGCTCGGGGCTCTGGCCAATGTCGACGTAGATCTTGGCCAGCGCGTTGTACAGCGCCTTGTCCGTCTTCTTCTCGCTGCGGCGGTCCTCGAGCCATTGCTTGATGAGGTGCAGCCGGCCCACCTCCTCCACACAGTCAACAAGTTCTTCAATGGGGCACATCGTCCCAACCGCCGTGAGCATGTTCTTGATGAACTCCTCGCTCACGTTGCACTCGATCAGGGCCTGCACCACCTGCGGCGTCTTACCGGGGCTTCGCCGCGTCAGGTACTGCTCTATGCAGCTCTCGTTGCCCGTCTCCACCAGGTAGTGCACCATCTCGTTCACCATGTTGTGCTGATCGCACACGTTGATGAAGGGCCACATGTCCGTCAGTTTCTTGCTCTTAAGGTAGTTCTTCGTCCGCTCGGCGTCGTAGCACGGGCTCTCGCGGGTCATGCGCTCCAGCTCCTGCATTTGGCCCATCTCAGCAGCGGCCTCGATGTAGCGGAAGTGCACCTCGGCATCACGCGTGTACGGCACCACGGCCCCGAGATAGTAGTAGAGGACGTCGTACAGGCTGTGCTCGAGGAATAGGTCGATGAGGTCGGCGGCGCCGAGGGCGTCACTGTACTTGGTGGCCACCTGCACAATAACCTTGAAGTTGTGGCGCGAGTTGGTGCAGAGATCCTCGAGGCACTTGAGGCTGTCCTGCTTGTTGAGCTTGCCGAAAAAGTCCACGAGCCACTCGGGGTTGAAGTTCTGCAGCTGCTGCAGGCAGCGGCGGATGCTGGCGAGGTTGTTGAGGTCGGAGTCCTGCTTCTGAGCCATTATGTAGCAGTCAATCGCGTGCTGGTGCAGACCAGCGCGCTCGCAAAGCGGCGCCAGCTTCATGCCGTCGTAGCACTGGCAGATCTTGCGGACGAAGATCTTATCGGCGACGGATGGATGTGAGTACTTGAGGTTCATCTCGAGCAGCTTCGTTTGCAGCTCCATGGTCGACTCGTCATTGTGGTCGCGGAGGATCTCCAGAAGGAACTCGGTCGCCTGCTGAATCTGCTGGGCCGACACGAACATGTCCACCACCTCATCCGCGGTGAGCACCGGCCTATCGCCCATCTCTCGGTACAGCATCAAGCCAAGGTTGACGGCGTCCTGCGGCGCAACTCGGATAAAGTTGTTCATGATGACACGCCAATCCGGCGAGAAGTTCGCGCGCTTGCAGTACTCCACCGCCTTCTGCGTCTCGTTGCGCTGCAGCAGCAAGTTCAGCACCTTGGTGTGGGCATTGCCCTGGTGGAAGATCTTCAGCGCCATGTTGGAGTCCGCCTGCTGCACCAGGTCGCCGAGCTCCTCGGAGGCCGTCAGCTTTCCCTCTTCAAACTGCTGCTTCACGTAGCCGATGCCGCCCTTGGGCACCACCGCGCGCGCAAGTTCGACAGACTCGCACTCGTTCAGGCTCGTCTCCGCCAGCGCGATCTTGAAGTAGGTCGAGATAGCCGGCGGCTGGCCCGGTTGCTGCGGCATTTGCATGAAACGCATGAGAATCTCGCGGGTGCGCAGCGAGTTCCCTGGGGCACGCAGGCACATGCGGACGGCCTCCTCGACGTTGCCATTGCGAAGGAAGTTGTCCAGCTGCACCTTGAAGAGATCGTCGACGCCGCCCAGGTTCGCCGTGGAGGCGATGCGCAGGGCCAGCTCGGCGTTGTGCATGCGGTTCTTGACAAAGCCGATGATACCGTTGTCGTTGGGGCCGATGCGCATGACGGCGCCCTGGTTGTTGACGCACAACACGCCGCCGACCTTGTTGTCGGCTGCGCCGCAAAACACCACCGAGCTCGAAAACTGCTGCTCTACCAGGATGGTTCCGGTGAAGATGTCCATCAGCGCAAAGCTGCCCCGGCTCGTCGCCACGGTCAACAGCTTGTGGCGGTCCGAGACGTTCATGGCGACCGGGAAGTCGCCGGGCTGAATGTTTACGCTGTAAACCCGCCGCAGCATCGACAAATCTGTCTTGGAGCCGGTCGGCAGCTCCATGATCATGACCTGGCCGCCTTGCTGCGGGCTGTTCCAGGCGAGGCACATCACATTGCACTTGCGAGGCTCGGATGGAGTGGAGGTGGAGATGAAGCAGCACGCATGGCCGTCGAGCACGCGACTGCTGCGGTTCTCGACGCTGTACAGCAGCGCCTTGCCCACCATGATACCCGATGGGTCACGCGCCACACCAGTCACGACGAGCCATTTCTTCTGCTCGTCGCTGCGGTATGAGAGCACCTGCACACTGCTGTCGTAGTCCGCGCTTCGGTCGAAGATGTGCTGCGGCGCGTCGTCGGCGGCGGTGTCGAGGCTCCAGTGGTAGACTGCCTTTGCCGTCACAACGCCGAGGGTGCGGTCGTCGATCCAGCGCCAGTACGCAACATCCTCATGAAAGAGCGTCGCCTTAAGCCGCCGCGAGGCGTCCACGTCGAACACCTGCAGATTGCGGCCGCTGCGTAGTGCCAGGATCTTCGACTTGGGGTTCATGATGCATGACTCCGCATCCTTGACATTGTTTCGAATGCTCTCGCGCTTCTCGAGATCGACAATGACGAGTGACGTCGGCCCGTCGCCCTGAACATCGCGGACGCAGACATACTTCTCGCTCTCTAAGGTGACATTCTTGAAGGAAATGGAGCCCGGGCGGAGGCCACCTGAGACCGAGTTGAGCTGAAAGACCTCCGCAGAAATCGAAGGAGAGTCCATCTTGCCTTTCCTTTTTTTTTTCTGTTTGTTTGGCCTGCTGAGCAGCAGCACGCGCCCTGTTCGCTGTATGCGTGAGTGTGGGTGTGAGCCGGGGGAGAGGAGTGGGGGAAGGACACGATGGGAACAGCACACTAGGAGCTCCAAAGCAGGTAATCAGAAGAAATGCAAAGGCAGTACACACACGTGCGCGCGGAGGGGGGGGAAGAACAACGAAAAGGAAAATGACGTTGAAGTCGAAAGAAAATAAGGAAGTCGCCCGTCGTCAGCCCTGAATCGTGTCTGCCTGTTCTCTGTGTGGAGGAGGGAGGAGGTATGTATGGTTTTGCCTTTGGGGTAGGGGTGGATGCCGCAGCGTTTGCGGTGCTCGTTCTGCTGCTCCTCTCGCTAAGCTGTGTAGGGGGAGAGAGGCGTGGTGAGCGAGACACAAAGTGTTTCCCTCTTTCTCGCTCCCGTGCACGCACAAGAGGGAAGATAACGAAAAGAGCGCAGGGAAGAGAAGCCAAAGGAGGTCCCGCTGGCGCACAGCCCAAGGCACCCGCACAGCTCAACCAACACGTGGCGATGGCAAAACTAAGCACCAGAGGCAGAAGCAAAGGCAGTGAGAGGTGAAACAAGCAATCAAACAACAACAAAATGAAATGGCCTATGATCAACGTACACGTACGAGCTACACACTGCACGAGGTGGATGGTGGCCAGGGTGGTTATTCAACGCCGCGCAAGTATCATTTGTCGGCATGCGTGTGCGTGTAGGTGTGTTTAGGTGCGAGGCAAGAACCAAAGAGCACAGGGGAGGAGCAGAGAGGTTTGAGCGAGATGGCGGGCTATCGGCACGTGCACATGCACAGACACAGAAGAGCTGGCATCCCTCTCTCCCATCAAGAAGAGGTGGGCCTTCTCCTCTTCTTTTTGTTACTGCTGTGGCGTTCTGTTTTTTGGCCGTTTTGTGCGTTTCCTTCGGCAGCGTCCGTGGAGCAGCAACAACAAAAAACAACACGCAAAATGTCGTCAATGCAGAGTGATGCCCGTGTTTGAGAGCACACACACGGCAAACAAGAAGCACACAGTCCGTGAAAGGTGGAGGCCAGAGGCTGTTGCCAGCACTTCAGGGACAGCCACCCCGTCTACGCATAGGCGCCCCTTTTTCCCTATCGTTTGGTGCTGTTCGCGCACCTAGTCGTGCCGGATGTGGTCGCGCAGCGACAGAGAAGCAAAGAGCAATGGGCCATAGGGCAGAGGGGGTAGACCTCGCGGAGCTCGAGAACGGTACGCAGCGAGAGAGAGAGGCAGAGAGAGGCAGCCTGTGGCATGAAGGAAACAGGAAGAGAGAGCAGAAGCAATGTGCGCCACAAACTCGAGCGCAGATGCCGACACCTCCTTCTCCTCCTTAATGCGTACCTCATGCACTGGCTTCTCCCTCTAGCTTCGCATCCGTCGCTGTCCTACCCCTGTGGTGTTGCCTCCTACCCCATTCCAGTGTCTCATTGCGGCCCCTTCTCGTTTTTTTTTTCGGGCAAGAACGCGGATGTTTCGATCTCCGATGCCACTGAATGACAGCGTCATTCCTTGCTATGCTCTTTCTGCCTTGTGTGTGTGTGTGTTTTCGTATGCATTTGCTTGGTTATGCCATTAAGACCTTCGCGTGCATGCGTCTCCCTGTGCGTACGTTCGCGTGTGCTGGCTCATCTTCCTGTTGGTCCTTCCCACACACCACCGCACACCTCTTCTTGACTGCCCGACTTCTTCGTTCTTTTTTTTTCGTGGTTGTTGACTTCCTCTGCTTCCTCGCCGAGCGAACCTCATCATGCAAGGAGAAAAAGAGAGCAGAGGGGAGGAGGGGGACAGCAGAAACGTCCAGCCTGCATGAAAGATAAGGGAAGAGACAGAGGAGTGGAGAGCAGCGAGAAAGGGGTAGAGAGAGGGGTAAGCATTCACTTACAACAGCAAACGTAAAAAAAAAGAGGCGAGGTTACGGGAAACAAAGAAGAAGACCAAACTCCTGCGAGATGTGTGCCTCTCCCTTTCCCCTTCGCGCGACCACTTTTTTTTCCTCCACCCCTCCCCCATCGCAAAAACAAAAAGGGGCACACAAAAACCGACGCGTACACACAACGCACACACACACACACACATATATATATATATGCAAACACCTAGAGTGAAGCACACGCGAACCCAATAATCAAACATGGAAGAAGACACGAAGAGAAAAAAAAAAGAAACGGTAACAAAGAAATGAGAAGCGAGACATCGAAGTGTTTTAGATGCAAAGGAGTGAAGCGCGAAGAAGTTGAGAGAGAGGGGGGAAGGGAAAGAAACGAGCAGAGAACGGAGGAAAGAAAAACAATGTGCGTAGAGAGAGTCGGCACCGTCATAAACCCGCAAAAAAGGCATACAAAAAAGACGTACCAGATCGACACACAAGAGCCAAAGACATTCAAGCGCACCGTACAAACACACACCAACACTCAGCAGTCGACAAGCAACTTGCACGATGGGGTGAGAGAGGGAGAGAGGAAGGGAGGAAGGGGAGAGATTGTGGAAGCAAACACCTATACACGCAGGCAGCAGCGTCACATGAACATAAGCACGCGAAATGGTGATTTTCGTGTCTAAGGCTCCTCTTTAGGCGTGTCGGTGTCGCAGGTATGAGAATCAAGAGAGGGTGGAAAAAAGGGAGGCGGCACCGCACACACTAACCCCTGACCGTACCCCTGCTTACATTGGGAGGAAAAGGGCCGCTTCTCTCACAGGAAGTGCTGGTGGAGGATGGGAGAGAAACAAAGCAAAACAAAGCCCTCCGAGTGCCTCTACAGAACGGAGTCGCGCGGAGGCTGCAGAAGTGTCAGCACTGCTCGCTTACACTGCTGTACCTCTTCGAGACAGCGACTACAATCACTTATACGCACATCACACAAACCTCCGTTCTCGGCGGTTTTTTTCTGCGTTCTTCGCCCACCTCTGAACTCATTCTTTGGATGTTCTCTCTTTCTGCCGTTATTTTCGCCTCACTTTTTTTTCTCTATTAGGATGCTCCTCGATACTTTTCCCTTTTTTCGGCTCACGACACACACACACATACAACACACACACGCAAATCGACAAACGCATACATAAAGTTGGCATCCTTTGAAACACCCCATAGTCACCTAGGTGTGGGCGCACACGCGCGCAAAACGCGGCCTCTAGCTTCCGCGGGAGCAGAAAGAAAGACGGACACACATGTGATGGCGAACATGGGAGAGGAGAGACGAAAAAAAAAAGCACCAAAAAAAAGAGTGCAGATACAGGAAGGAGAGGAGAAAAGAGATGAGGATCCCCTGAAAAAGGAAGGGAAGGGAGAGTGGGGCATTCTGTTGACGGTCGTACTCTTCGTTTTTCCTTTCGAAAGCGCTTTGGGGGAGAAGGAGGGAGGGGGGGGGTCTGGGCGAGCACAAGAAAGTGTATTGTTTTTTTTTTTCGGTCTTTGCGCGCGCGTTGTCTAAGGCCCTCACGGTCGTGGAAAAAAAAGTCGCCAAAAAGAAGAAGACGACCACGTACACTAAACAGAGAGCACGAAGAGGGGGAGATAGATACAGATATATAGATATATGCCAAAAGAAGCTTGCGAGTTCGATATGGAGACACGCACACACAGAACCAAACGCACGCGTCGAAAGACAAAGAGAACGAAAGGAAGGAGGAAGGGTGAAGCATATCAAGGCGCACGGTGCACTAGAGTACGGGCACGCGCTCGCATGCCCACACAGGCACAGACGCGTGCGCAGAGGCAGAGAGCTCCAACCAACCCTTCTTCTCTGCACCTATCTACTCTCACATCCGCATACAAATACACACAGGCGCACAACGACCTGGGCAAGGAAAGCCAACAAGGGCGAAAAAAAAAGCTGATGATGAGTTGCAAGATCAGATGGGAGCGAGAAAGGGAGAAGAGGAGGGAAAAGCGAAAACAGAAGCACCACAACGCATGGATAAAGAGAGCTAATCAACTTTCAAGCATAGAAACAAGGAAAGAAGATGAGAAGAAGCGCATTCGTGGTATACAAACAACACAACACAGAAAAAAAAAAGAAATACCCCAAGAGAAGAAGCTCAGTTGTGGACACAGAACAAGAGAACAAAAAAGGCGGTGGTAACCTCTCAACGCTCTACTACAGAAAAGGAGAGCAACATCGAGATAAACGCAAAAAAGGACCGGAAAAAATCGTGAGAGAGCGCGCGAAAATAAAAACGAAACAGAAGGCGTGAAGCAAAATTTTAGAGAGCGCCAAAAAAAAAATAAAACTGAAAATAAAAACAGAAAGAGGTCGAAAAGGGGGGAGGGGCAAAAAAATTAAAACGAGAGCAAAAAGAAGAACCTGATGTCAGACCGTTTCTTCTTTTGTGGCTGTCTCTTCTTCCTTCTAACTTGCGGCAAGGATAGAACTTTCCCTCGCTTAGATTCGCCTCTGTTTCAGCGCTTGATGTGCCTGTCGTCGCATTCATGTCGGACAATTCTTGCTTTTTTTTTCCGTTCTCGTGCGACCATCTACGCACTGACTGTTGTCATGGCCCTGGTGGCACCCGAAGTCTTCGCTACACGCAGGCACACTTCCTCACTAGCGTGAAGCTTCGGTCGGTATGCGGCAATACAAGAAAGCCAGTGGATGGAGAACACACACGTGCGAGTCACCGGACGCTCAGACGCGCAGGCACGCACACAAGACGCGCTGGTGGCAAACAAGTGAAGAGCACAGCAAAGATGAAAAAGGGATCGCATGGGGAAGAAACCAAAAGACAAAAAGAAGAAACGATCACCTGTCAAGAGAACTAATCTCGGACAACCAGAAGAGACATGATGAGCAGCCACGCATGCAACCAAGTGTGCACCAACGCGCCCACGCAAGCATTGCAGTGCATCTACACGCGGGCAACGGTCCTTTCACACACACGCTTAAGCATACACTCAGAGAGAAAGAGGCGAAAGAGAAAAAACGCGCTTCAAAGAAAGCGACAAGAAGAGCACACATACAACGACGAAAATAGTTGAGAGGAGTAGGCGGAGTGCTTCTTTTTCTTTCTCCTGAGCAGCCAGCCCTGACAATCACGACAGCTGGTCATTCCATGAAACATGATCTACCGCCTCCACGGCCTCTTCTCCGTCTCGCCCACTTGTCCCTCTCTTCCGCCCCTTGTCTTTTTTGTCTCTGCTCTTCCCGATCATCGCCATAGGAAAGAAACTCTTCACCTCTGTAGGGTCCGCTTCCTGTGTGCTCGCGAAACCCACATGCGCGCGAGAACACAAAAAAAAAAACGACGGACTTTCTTCTTTCTGTTTTATTTTTTCTTTCGTTCACACTTCTCTCTCTTTTCCCTTCCTCTTGAAACATACAAGCCGGAGACACAACGCCAATCCCATGAGATAAAGAAAAAGAGGGGAAAAACAACAAAAGGAAGCACACACGCGTGCGCAGCGGCTCATACACTCGCATGTAGGTGTGTAGGTGTGAGCGTGTGTGCGTGTCGGTGTCTGTGTGCCTGCGCACTGCAACGCATACACGCACAAGTAGACAGTCAGAGACCTTGGAAAGTGCGAAGAAAAAGAAAGAAACGCAAACGAGGAGTAAAGGGGATGGGGAGAAGCGGGGCAAGGAAAGCCGGTGAGGCGTTCCGTCCAAAGGCCCGCTTTATACGCTCTCCTCGTCGATTTTTTATGCTTTCGCAGCTCTTGACAATCACGCGCGTGTGTGTGATCCTTTTTGTTTGCCCTTCGTTATTTTCTGATTCCCTTAAAGCACACATGCATCCCTTTTATTTATCTTTCCTTCTTTTTCGTTTTTGTTTTCGGCTTGCCGACCGCTTTTTTTTTGACCGATAAGTACGGCAAATACACACAGAAACAAACACAAGCATCCCTGCTCCTAATTATTCCCGTCCGCCTCTCTCCCTCTCTCCCTCACAGCCTCCCTCCCTTGTCGTTCTTTTTGCCCTCTTCACATCATGGCCCTGACACACCTGAACACGGGCAAAAGCCGGCATGCCTGTTGTCGAGAGCAGGCATTCGCCCTCCTTTCGCTGCCTTCCGTCGCCCTCTCCGCTATGTGCCCCGCTATCGATCGCGTTTTTCTTGGCTTGCTGTCTTTATTGCATCGAGGCTTGAAGGTCACCACGCCATAGGCGAGGGCGATTGCGAGCGAATCCGGAGGGGGAGAAAGAGAGGCGGGGTGAGATGAGCTGCATCGGCAGACGCGCGCCTGCGTTCACGCCCACCCTGCATGAAGCATGGCCTCTTTGTCTGTGCCTCAGCAGCTGCACACCGGGGGGGGGGGGCTCGGGAAAGGGAGAAGACACGCCAGAACGGGGAAGGGCACGTGAAGAGAGTAGGAGCGGTAGCAGGGATAGTTGCGGCGACGGCGAGCTGGGAGGAGGCGAGAACGAGATTAGGGTTAGCGGCGCTAGGGAGGCGACTCATCCCGGGAAGGGGGATGGGCCCATGACTCTCGAAACGAGGGCCAAAAAGCCAAAGGAAGTGGCACAAGAACAAAAGGAGTGCGCTCACCCCATCGAACTTGGGCATCTAAAAGAAAAGGCGAAAAATAATAAAACAGAAGATAGAAAAGGAGCGCCAAAAAGAAAAGAAGGTGACGGATGAGTGGATAGGTGTGTCGATGGATGAGCAAAACATCCTCGCGCACACAAATCAGCGCCCCATAACAGAAGGAGACACACACACGCACACACCACAAATAAATACACACAAAAGAAGAAAAAAAAAACAGAAAAACCAAGCCTGCTCCTTTTTTTTCGTGTCGTTCCCCTCCCTCCTTTTCTTTGTTGTTGTTGTTTTTTTCCCTAGACACTCACTTCTTCCTTTTCATGCTGCGTTCCCATCCATTCTATACGGATATGACCGGGAGATTTATTAGGCATCCGGGCAGTCCTTGCGGAGGTGGCCCTTTTTACCGCACTTGCGGCAGGTCTTGTCCGCGGCCGAGCGCTTCGGCGCCGTCGGGCAGGAGCGGCCAATGTGACCGTCCTCGTTGCAAAGGTAGCAGTGCGCGGGGTTGGTGCACTCGCTCGCGATGTGACCTTTCTGCGAGCAGTTGTAGCACATCACCGTCTCCGACTTTGGCGGCGCTTCCGGGCAGTCGCGCGCGCGGTGGCCAGGCTTCTGGCAGTAGAAGCACGGCGCCTCCTCAGCCGTGATCGTGCTCACGCACTCCTTGGCGACGTGGCCAGGCTTGCCACAGCGGAAGCACGGGGCAGAGTCCGCAGCAGACGTGCACTCGCGGCTCTGGTGACCAACACCACCGCAGCGATAGCAGACCATCTTCAAAATTAAAAGGTAGCTCGTAAAAAAGAGAAGAGAGTGAGGCGAAACGCGAGAGTGATTACAGAGAGATGCGAGAAACTGCCAAAGAAAAAAGGGCGGGGGAGAAAGAGAGCTGAAGAAACGGAGAGAAGATATATCCTGTACGTGTGTGTGTGTGTGTGTGTGTGTGTAGCAGAAAATGCAAGAGAAGCGAAAGAGAGAATCCTCGGAGGCGTGAAAGCAAGCAGCAGCAGATGAGATGGCGGGAGAGTAAACAACAGGAAAGGAAACGCAGAACAAAGCAGCGCACCATGAAGAGTTTGTAGAGAGGGACCGAGATTGGGCATGTGCGCGAATCGCGGCTCAAGACACACGCAGATGCGCATGCAGGACCGCATATAGTGGGAAAGACAGGAAATCAGGGATCTCGTGGTATCATCGGCGGTCCACACACATATTCGCGCGCAGCTGTCCATCACGTACAAGGCGCCCTTGTTTGTCCTCGTGCAGATACGCTTCCCGCAAACGCACGCACTTCAACTTCCTCTTCTGTTATCTGTGGCCCCTCCAAAGACGTATCACGGCGTGCAGTTAAGGTGTGTCGCCAGCGTCCTGGGGAAGTGCGGTCAAGGTGGCCCGGTTTCGCCTCACGGATGCTGCGGCACTTGTACCATTGCTCGCGGCTAACGTGCAGCGGCTTCTCGCTTCCATCCCTTCTCGAGGGTCAATGCGTCCTCTCGGCAGGGAATCGGGAGAAACACGGCGTTGCGCGCGGCGCTGTTCGCGCAAAGGAAAGGCAATATTAAAGCAGGGTTGTAACGCGGCTAAAAACGAGCCGCGCGCACAAGTGCGCTTCGGCACCGAGCAGAGTAGCCTCGTCAAACCAGCAGCAGCAGCAGCAAGCAGCAGCAGCGCGGGCAAAAGCGAGCGGGAATGCCGCCGCCAAGCAGCCAGCGCCGCCATCATGCCACACACGCTCCTCCAACACCAAAAGAGAAGGCAAGATAGAAAGCCAACGTAACGTCCTCATCCATAACGAGCCTCGAAGAAACGCGTCTCATACGTCGTCCGTGCCCCTGTCGGCAGCACCAAAGGCAGTTGTTGTTTACGTTGCCTCTGCACCACTTCCGCCGCAGTGAACAAAGGAGGCTATGTGTCCCCTTCTCGCCTTTTCTCCATCTCGGAGCAGCACACCACCACCACCACCCAGACGCCTGGGTTTGCAGCATCACAGCCTCTCGCACGGAAGGTCTATACACATCGCGCGCCGGCCTTGCGCTTAGCATGTCACGCGTTCTTCTTTTCATCGCTAAGAATTCGAGGAAAAACACACTTGCGGCACCGTGCACAACCGTCTCGCCGTGCACGTGGGCCGTTACCATGACTGCCGCGAGGTGCAACCACTACTCCGGCTCCACGGTCCCGATGTGGTAAGCCGTACCCTCACACACGAAAAAAAAAGAACCTGAAACCACATCATATGTCGACACGCCAGCCAGCCGCTCTCCGTGATCTTTCAAGCGTTCGGGTGGGCCTCGCCCCACCTCATCTTTGTTGTTTCTTCGCCCGTTGCGCGGCAACAAACTACCACGAGAGCAGCAGCCCATCATGGGTGTTCCCTTCACGTGCTCGCCGTCAAGAGGTCGATCCATCTGCGCTGTCATCTCCCCTCCTCCTCCACTGGTGTGCTCCTTCCACCTCCAATGCCTAAACATCCGTGAGGATGCCTCTTGTTGGCTTGCACAACTTGCTCAAAACAGCGAGACTAGTCGGAGAAGTAGACAGTGCGTGGAACCCTCCACCGTCACTGCCAACACCTCCCAAAACGTCACCCTTGTCTTCGAAACCGCTGACGGCCCCGTCATTATCCCCCCTCGTGTGCGCGTGTACACTCATACGCAAGGGTCGCTGGTGCGTCGCTCTTGTCGTATATGGCGCGGGCGCGTAGATGCGGCACGTTCCTGTCCCCCCCCCCAAGGAAAACGACCGTGCACGCAGTCTAAGCTCCGCACGCCTATTCTACCCACTACCACCACCACCGACTCACATACCCTTCTTGCACGACATACGTGACGTCTGCGCCTTTCGCCATCATCGTACTAGCGTGCAGCAGATCACTTTCCGCATTAAAGATAGAAGAGGAGAAGACACCGGGTGAGTTGGATGCCGCACAGGGTGGACCACGCCACCAACTCCGACCTTCTCCTACGTTCCACGGCCGCTACTCGCACCGCAGAACAACAGTGAAAATGAAGAGAAAAGAAGGAAGATGCTTCTAGGGTACGTCTGTTAGGGGTATTTAAGGGCCGCGGCGTTAGCATGTGTGGCTACGTGAGCGAGTGTGCAATGGTCCTCGGGGAGAGGACGGTGCTTGGTGTACCCAACAGCACCTGGATATCATGGAGCGGGGGGATGGTGCTCGCGCGAAAAATAAAAATCCTTCACACACATGTACACCGGCACGCACCCGGATGCAGGAGAGAGACGAAAAAGGAGAGATCACGTTCGCAGCACCAGTAACTCTCTTTCCCGAGTCTCACGCAAGACACACACAGACGCTGATCCTTCCGCCCTCTGTCTTCGCATCACTGGCACACTCGCAGCCGCATTGCACGCCAACAGGCGGCGCGATTTCTCCCTGTATTTCTCCCCCATTCCTCTTCGAGAGGAAGAGTGAATGCCGCGCACACGCAGTAGCACACATACACACACACACATGCCCACTTATCAAGTAGCACATGGAGCCGCGGCACCCGCGGCACCGCACGCGCACCCCAATCTACGGAAGACGGTCACGTGCTCAAGGACTCGAGCACCTTTTTTCTTTTTTTGAACGCTTTCTTTGTGTTTCTGCCATTCTGTTCATTTCAGCACATGATAGTTGCTTTTTACTCGATCTCACAGAGGAATAAAAACGAGATGTACACACACACAAAAACACAACCCCATAGTGAGAGCGAAAGATGGTCGATGAAAAGAGACGAAGGTCTTTCAAACAAAACAAAATCATAAAACAAAACTCTTGTTAAAAAAAAAAAACAGAAACGCAGACAGAGATAGAGAGGCTGATGAATAAACGCGCGTGTATGCCTGTGCGTGTCACAAAGAGCTTGTCAACACTTCACGGTGCAAACGGGAAACGGAAAAAAAAGAAAGGCGATGCGCCGCAAGACGCACACAGACACAGACAAGCACTGTTTTTCTCCACCTCCCTACCTGTGAGGCAGGGAGGTGAAGTGGGCAGGAGAGAACCACCTCGACTCCTTCGATGGTAGCCTCACACGCGTGGGGGGCCGTACTTTTTCTTATTTGGAGTCGACAGTCGCCTTCTGCTCTCCTACCACCTGCATCGAAAAAAAAAAAGAAAAGGCGCATCCTCACACTCGCACTGCTGCTTTCTTTTTCCAATGCGCGTAGGCGCGAGCGTGTGTTCGTACCCGCTTCCTTTTTCGATGTGAGAGGGAGCCTGATCTTCGCTTCTCGTGAAAAGAGTGAAGTGCGCAACGCCGTGGACGCAGAGAGAGTCAGACCCGGCGCTTCTGTAAATGTTGAAACAAAAAAGGGGGCTTTGCGAGCGTGTTGCACGCCACTCTTTCATCCGCCTCACCTCCTAGTCGGTGACCTCCATTTGGTATGCGGAGCGACCAATCTGTTCCTTCCTATCTTGCTGTCTCCTCCCTTGACGGTTGTGGTTTTTTCTTCCGAGGTCCAGTCAGGTACTTGCTGCTGTTACGCACGCAGTGCAACCCCCCCCCCCCGTCGTCGTCATGGACGGACTGCGTTTGCTTATTTCTTTTTGCCCATCCTCACGCCCTCTTTTGCTTTTTTTTTGATCGGCGTTGGATATCGAGAGGGAAGCGCGAAAGAAAAAAAAAACACGAAAATCATCTCTCCTTTAGTTGTCGTGGCAGGTCCTTAGGTGGATCTTGCACACACACACACAGACACGCACACGCGCACACGTGGAATGAGACAGAGAGGTGGAAAGCACCCAGAACAACGGAGACATGCGAGAATAGAAACAAGGAAATCGCATGACTCCCAAACGCTTTCTTTATATACACACACCTTATTCGCGCGGCGGTGGAGTTGTGTGGTTCTACTAGCCATCAAAAGGTCGTGGAGGAGCGGAAAGGTGAAGGCGGTGCAGTGGACCGGTCATCGTTCGCTTCATTCTCGTTTTCATCTCTCGCTTCGAAGCGGGGCGGAGGAGGAGCAGCAGCAGCAAAGACCCGTAACAGAGGACGAGAGATGGAGAGAGGGTGGAGGGGGTGGAGGACGGCAAGGGAAGGGGAAGCAGGTGTGAGAAGGCAACAGAGAAAAACAGAGAGGGAGACGAGCACACATATGCGGCTCTCTCACCTGTTTTCAAGCGCCATGGCGTCACTACATGACATGCTCTACTGTTTGTATATAACACAGCAATCCCCTCCCCCCTTCACTCTCCCCCCCAACACACGCACGCAGTTCGCTTTAGATTGCCTCCACTCCGCCTTTGTCATCGCTGGCTTTTCGTTCACTCATGGCTGCACGTCACCCCTTGCATCCGCGCACGCTTCTTCGTCACCTTATCTGCTTATGTGAAACTCTTGCATTCCACTCAGAACACCCGTTTCGTTCATACTTTCAGCTTTTTCGTTTCGCTTTAGCTGCTGGGGCAGTCACGGCTGATGTGGCCGGCCTCGCCGCACTTGTAGCACGTGCGGTCACCGCCGCCGCGGGAACCGCCATAGCTGCCACCGGCCTCCGGGCACTCGCGGCTGATGTGGCCAGGCTTGCCGCACTTGTAGCACGTGCGGTCACCGCTGCCATTGCTCCCGGCGCTGGGGCATTCGCGGCTCATGTGGCCCGACTCCCCGCACTTGTAGCACTTGCGGTCACCCGCGCCGCTGTACCCGCCCTGACCGTTGGGGCAGTCACGGCTGATGTGGCCGGCGTCGCCGCACTTGTAGCAAGTGCGGTCACCCGCCCCGCT
Source organism: Leishmania infantum JPCM5 (assembly GCF_000002875.2). Taxonomy (NCBI): domain Eukaryota; phylum Euglenozoa; class Kinetoplastea; order Trypanosomatida; family Trypanosomatidae; genus Leishmania; species Leishmania infantum. The sequence continues at coordinate 643,506 of NC_009420.2, forward strand.
GTACCCGCCCTGACCGTTGGGGCAGTCACGGCTGATGTGGCCGGCGTCGCCGCACTTGTAGCACGTGCGATCGCCACCGTAGCCGCCCTGCGCGCCGCTGCGGCCGCGCTTCTGGCCGTACCCACCGCGGCTTCCACCCTGGCTGCTGGGGCAGTCACGACTGAGATGACCCTCCTGGCCGCAGTTGTAGCACTCGAAGCCCTTGGCCGCACCCGGCTTCGCGGAGTTGGGGCAGTCACGGCTCATGTGGCCGGCCTCGCCGCAGCGGAAGCACGTCATGGCTCCAGCGGCGCCGGATCTAGCCTCGTTCGGGCACTCGCGGGTCATATGGCCCTCCTCGCCGCAGCGGAAGCACGTCGTGCTGCGCCCGTCACCCTTGGAGTCGGCCTCGGGGCACTCGCGGGCGTAATGGCCCTCCTTACCGCAATTGCGGCAGCTGGTGCTGCTCTCGGTGCGCGGACGCTTGACGTCTTCGGTTTCGGACATGATTGCGGGGTATCAAGTAGGATGGAAAGGTGGGGCAGTGGTACTGGTGGTGCTCGATGACAGACGGAGGAGAGAGAATGCGAAAGACAGAAGACAGAAGCAACAAAAGGTGTGAAGGTGAGCCTAGAGAAAACTTTAAAGAATGTACGTTACTGCAGGAACGCGTGCGTGTGCCGTTGGCGTGTGCGCGCGTGGGGAGAGCGCACGCCCACGCAGTCACAAGCATGGGGGTGTTAACGCGAAGAATAAAAAAGGGAAGGGAAGAGAGGAAAATATGAAAAGGCGGAGAGCACACCGTAGCATATATGGCCTCTATAGTCAGGGGAGAGGATCACTTGACAACTTCGGCTGCACGCATCACGAGGAGGCATCCCGTGGTGGCCCATATTGAGCCTGTGCCGTAGAGGAGCCCGCGAGCGGGAGAGAAGCCCTCGGAGGGGGAGGGAAAGAGGAGGGCGCATACATGAGGGGTCCCGTATGTGTGTGCGTGTGGCAGAACCCCTACGATGCTCGGCACCCGACCGGTTACAAAGCGCATGCTCTGGAGGTTGGCTATGCTCTTTTCCTCTGGTTTGGTTTTTGCGCGCGGGGGGGGGGGAGAGCTGCGCTTTGAACAGCCCTCAGCCACAAACGCACGACCACGAAAGGCTCTGCATAAACCGTCAGAAAAAAAGAGACACGGTACACACACACACACACACAATACTCGTGCCCCTCCACAGGCAGAACAGCATGTGAGAGAATGCCCACATGCGCCACCGCGCAGGAAAGAAAACAAACAGAAGAGCATCACGGTGTCCTCTCATCAAAAGGGAGAAGACAGACAGGCAGACCAACATTGCCGGAGGAGGGGGAGAGAGGGGAGGGACAGCGCAGAGCGTGTCATCCTCCATGGAGCCGCAGGGCACATAATAACTACAACAGAGAGAGCATCGAGCGTGAACGGGCGAAATGCGAGGGGCGCGAGCGCCTGGGGGAGGGTGGAGGCGCCAGCACGCGATCTGCACATAGGAAGCAACTCCGCACCCCCGCCTCCCCCTGTCCGCCCAGGCGTAGGTTGGTCTTTCCCTACTGGGACGGAAAGTAGCGGTCGTAGAGCTTCGTCTGGTCATCGCGCGAGATCTTGGTCCAGCCCTTCTCGTGCACGTGGTAAACTGTCACGATACCGCCAGAGGCGCCATCGCGGTACGTCGCGTGGAAGATGGAGCGGCGCGCCAGGTCGCACGCATCCTCGACAGAGAGGTCCTTGCGGTAGCCCGTGTCAAGCACACCGTAAGCGTAAATGGAGCCGGAGCCGACACTGAAGAGGTCCTGTTTCACGCGAGAGCCCTTGTCGTCCACGTAGTAGAGCGAAGGGCCAAACTGATCCCAGCCGGCCAGCATCGTGCCCATCGAAAGTCCGTGGTTGCGGTAGGCGTACGTGATGTTCGCCAGAATCTTGCTCGCCGCCGCGACGGTGATGCGGCTGCCGTTGCGCAACTCCCACAGGCGGCACTCCATACCAAGCACGCGCTCCCAGTATTGGCAATCGGCTGCACCACCAGCAAGCGTACCCAGTAGGTAGTCGTTGATCTCCAGGACCTTCAGCACCGTCTGTGATGCGATGTACTGCCCCGTCGACGCACGCGAGTCGACGGCAACGATGATGCCGCCGTTGAAACGGAAGGCGAGGGTCGTCGTACCCTTCTTCATGTCAATCTTTGGGATTGCTCGCGGCACTGGGCACGACGCCGTCAGCGTCCAGCAACGGTTCTCGCCGTGGAGGTAGCGGCTGGAGTCGAGCGGGTCGGCCGTCACAGCATCGCAGGAAGCCGGCGATCTTTCGGTGGTTTGCTGTGGAGCGCGTCTGTAGGAGCACAGTGACAGCGGTTCCTCCAGCGTGTCCTCATCCATGTTGTGGTACGTAAAGGGGCCCACCCTCGGGCAGTCGTCCAACGTGAAGTTGGACGACATGACGGACTCGAAATCAGCGAACATGACGCTGCTGGCAGATGAGTTGCTACTACCACACAAATCAGGTCGACGGGCGAGTGGGAGGAACAAAGTGGGGAGGCAAAATGTGGGAGGCACGCACGCACTTGAGGAAATCTTGTGTATCGAGAGCTAAACTGTTGCTGTGCTGTGTATGGCGGCTCTCGCTGTTATTGTTTTTTCCTTCGTGGCTCCTCTTTTGGTTCGCGTTGATGCTGCTGACGTGTGCGGTTCGGTCAAGTGCCGACGTGCAACACACAAGCAGTGAACGGAGGAGGGGGGAAGAAAGTGCGGTGAGGAGTGACGCGGAGAACAGCAAAACGGCAACCAATGTCGTCGATGTCCAGCAAACAAACGAGGACGACGCCCCGCAACGAAAAAAAAGGAAAACAATAGGCGCGCACCACACATTCAAACACGCACACACGCAAGCAAGTAAGAAAAAAAGGAGTGGGGGAGAGAGAGGGCAATGGATGGCAGAGAGAGAGAGAGCACGCATGTGCACACCGCTACGCTCCCAGAGAGTTGAGTTCAACAGAAACTCGGCAGAAAGAGGCGTTTTGGAGGAGGATTACACTGAAGACGAGATGAGAGAGAGAGGGTTGCTGCACTTGACAAGAGTGGCACAGAGGCAGCAGTCCCCTTTTCCCTAGTCATGATTTTCTTCCCTGCTTGTCTGTGCAGCTGGTTATCCGACGACCATGCTTTCTGACAGCGAGCACGCACGAGAGATGTCACAATGGAAGTTTGCGCAGTTGCCATTACAGATCGTACTCCCTCTCCTGGTTGACACGTAGTCCCTGCAGACAAGGAAGCCGGGTGCGACGGGCTACGCCACACGCACAGGCAAAGTGACTATGCTTAACGGTGTGACGGCCGGCGCGGCGCGCGCAGCAGACAACGCCCAGTCACATCAACCCCCCCCAAAAAAAAAACAGATGTGAAGGCCACCACCGGCAAAGCCCCGCACACCTCAGCGAAAGGAAGTGATATCCTCGACAATAGCGTCCTCGTCCTCTTCCTCATCCGCGTCTGCAAAGGGTGCGGCTGCGCCATCGACGGTCACATCCCCCACACTCCTGCGGCACGATTCTTTGGGGAAGTCGCCTGGAAGCGGAAGCATATCATCACGCAGGTGCCTCGCACGTCGCAGCAGTTGTGCCCGCTGCTCCGCCAGTGTCTGCAATTCGCTCGACTCGAAGTTCAGCGCATCTTTGACCTCTTCGTAGGTGTAGTTGTCGAGCTCCTCAAGTTCCTTTGGCGTGAGCTCTCGGTGCTGGCACAGTCTGCGAAGCCGCGAAACTCGCTGGCGGCGAAAGTATGGCCAATCGCGCTCAACGAACGGCTGCCAAACGGCGCCGAGGTGCTGCGAGTAGAACGGCGGGATGGTCACCTCGCGAACGGAGCCGACGGCGAGGTTGGACAGGGCAAAGGGCCCGAACGAGATGCGTCCGCCACGCTCCACCGTGCGGCCGAGATGCTGCATCAGGTGCGCGATGGGCATCGATTCGCCACGCACCTTGACCTTGACCGAGTAGCGCGACTTGGTGGCAGGGTTGACGAAGAACTCTGCGTTGCGATAGAGGCGCCCGTTGATGTGAATACCCTCTGTGTTGAGCTTGTGCACAAGGACAGGGTCAAAGGCTGGCCGGACGCGCAGCAGGTAGGTCCTCTGCACCATCGACTTGGGGTTCTCCAAGAAGCGCGAAAGCTCACCGTCGTTCGTGAGGAGGAGGATGCCGTGAGCCCGCATGGGCAGCGAGCCGACCGGGACCAGGTGGTCCATACCGAGGATGCGCGCATGCTTGGTGATGAGAGTGCGCCCCGCTGCATCGTTGCGGGAGACGATTACGTGGGCTGGCTTATGGTATATCCACAGCCGCGGCGGCGCAAAGCGCAAGCGGGACTGGTGCCCGGCAACGTGCACGTCGTCCTGTGCCTGCACTAGACGGAATGGGTTGCGTTCCGTCACGTTGTTAACACGCACCTGCCCACTCGCGATGATGGCGGCCGCCTCGCGTCGACTGCAGAAGCCGGCTCGAGGTAAGGTGCGCAGGAGGTGCACGAAGCCAGCCCGCTCAACCCCTTCGGCCGAGACGCTCGCACCGTCCCCCGTCCCGAAAACTGAGGCGCGGCGTCCGGTGTTGGCGGCGATGGCAACCAAGCGACGCAGTGGATCGTGCGGGGAGGCGCCCGGCACGGAGTCGTCGGTGCCGCTCACGGCCTGCATTGCATTGGCAACCCGGGCAGGTGCCACCCCGTCTTGCAGAATGGCCCTGTCGCAGGTCCCACGTCGTGCATCGTCCCACGCCGCGTCGCCCAGCAGCGTTGCCTTCTCTTCCTCCTCTTCTTCCTTCGGCACCAGATCAGCCAAGGTAGTGGCGGCAGCGCCGCTGCGCAGCTGTGCAACTTTGCGCTGCAAGGCGGCCGGCGTTGGTTGCAACGTTGCAACTCGACCGCCAGCCTCCACCCCCGCGGCTTCGCCTTGCTGAGCCAGCATGAGAAGCTCCCCGGCGGGGCGGTGGCGAAGCCGCTGCGGCAGAAACGTCTCGCTGCGCTCCTCTCGCAGCTTTCTCGCCCTGAGCTCCATCAGCCGCTCTCGCAGCATGTCAGTCAGCTGCACAGGGGTGTCCCCAAACTCTCGATACGCCCCAGCATCGCCGCGGTCGCCCTCAATCGTTTGGTCGGCCGGTGCCGCGTTGCTCTCCGTTGCCAGGTGAAGCCCGCCGTGTCGGCGCGCATTTCCACCGGTGAGCTTGAGGATGTCTGGGGAGTCGCGCTCCGCCGCGTCGCGGGCGCTGCCGTATGCGCCGCTCCTCAGCTTGTCCGACATGCCGCCGCGTACGTCAAGGCTACCCTCGTCGAAAAACGACCCGAGTCCGCTCTCCCGCCGCTCCCTCTCAGCACGCTTCCCCGGCGTCACAATGCCATCGGCGTTCACCTCATGCGTTGTGTCGTGCCAGCGGCGAGCACGACTCTCCTCGGCGGCCTCTGCGGATGCTGGGACGGCTTTGAGGTGCGCCATTGCACGAGGAAAGTACTTCTCCACGTCGGCTATGTCCTCTGCCGCGCTAATGTCGAGCGAGTGCGGCAGAGGCGCTGCATCGACATCGGGAAGGGTCGCTGGCTGTGGCGACGACGGAGAGGAGCGAGTCGTGATACGCCGTGGCGGGCGCCGTTCCCTCCGGAGACGGCGACGTGAGCCTCCGCGGCGCTCTCTGCGACTTTCCTGAGACGAAGAGGAGCGACGGGGCTCACCTGCAATGTTACTGGAGCTTCCCTGGCTGTTCGTGGCGTTGTCCCGAGGGCTCGCAGTCTGCGCAGTGGAACTTGGGAGAGGTGTTTCCGCTCCTCTCGTAGTGCCCCACCGCACTGATGCTGCCCCTCCAAAGTGCAACCGACACACGGTGCGGTCTGCGAGGCAGCACCTTGCTGCCTGCCTTGGGAGCAGCGCAGATAGCAGCGACGACCGCATACGCCCACTGTCAGTGTCTTTGTTATGAGAGCTGGGAGAAAGGAGACTAACGTGTGAGACACAGACACAGAAGCCACCCTCACCTTCTGAGAACGGCAGTTTGCGTGGGTGTGTTGGGTGTGCGGATTCCATACAGACCCTTGGGCCGAAGAAAAAAAAAATGAACGAAAAAAAGGGCCGTGCAACGACGACGCCAACGTGCGTTTTTGGTGTCGGCGCATAATCAGAGAGTAAACCAGAGACACAGAAGTGGAGGTGAACAGGCGGTGCGGAGAGGCAGGGGGGTTGCACAAGAATGAATAGGCCAAACAGACGAAAGAAAGCGGGACAGCCACCTCATGGAACACATCGAGAGGAGGAGCCGGGCGGACGGAGAAGGGCGCTGGCGCGTCCAACGCTGCTGGGAGAATGGGGGAGGATTGGGAAGGGAGAGAGAGAGTCATGTGTGTCCTCGAACGCACCGGCCATGACCATCCGCTCTCTCTCCCTCAGCCAACGCCTCAGCACTGGCATGCCGGCATTGCCTCTTTCCCGTTTCACCTGCCTTTGCTGGTTTCCTGTTGTCCAAGGTCTGCCTCTTTTTTTCGGGGAAGTGTGGGAAAAGGGGGAGGGGGGGCATCTCCTCACCTCCTGTTTCGTCGTTAGTCAACAGGGAAGGGGAGCCGAAAACGCGCTGCTGGTGAGTTGCACCGCTAAGCGAGCCACGCACCACCTTCTCCTATTCCTGCGTAGTGGCGGAGGGCAGTGACGAGGAAGCGATAGATGCAGGGTAGTGATCCAAAAAAAAAACACAGTGCAACCGCCATCCTATCGCCAGCTGCGATGGCGGGCAGAGAGTTCTCGCATGTCCTCCTTGCATACGCCGCGCGACACGACCACAGTTTCTTTCAGGTTTGCATGCTCAGTACATGATGGTTCGGCACAGATGATGGCGCGCCTCACTTGGGAGCATATAGCGTCCCACGTACCACAATGCGTAGTCGAGGTGGATCACACTGCACAGCCTCTTCACTGGTAGCTGCGCCGGGGCCCCTGGCACCTCTGCTGCCGTGGAGCCAGGCTCCCTTGCAAGCGACGACTGTCGCTGCGGCGGTGTGTTGAGAAACTGCAAGAGACGCTCTGCGGCGATCAAGGTTGCCACGCGGATGGACACCTCCTCTGCCGAGCCCGGCAGTAGGAGAACGTGCCTGTCCACAATGCGAGCGAGGTGGTCGTCGTAGACTAGCAGTCCCGCTGCGCGCAGCGCCTTGGGAATTTGATAATCGCAGCAGATGGACAGCTTTGCGCTGTCGGCGAAGACGCCGGAGAGCGACGATTCCGGCTCTGTCGTGCGGGACTCGGCACCGGAGCGCGCGATGCGAGCGGCTCGATCCGTCAGCCAGGAGTTCGCAGGGGCGGAAGGCGGAGGTTTAGAGAGCGGCGATTTTGAAGAAGCGCTGCTCGCAGCCTGGTACCGCCACAACGCCGGCAGCGCTTGCTCGATCGCCAACGCCGTCAGCTGGCTGAGCTTCAACACTGGCACAATGCACACATCTGGGGAGGTCTCGCCGGTATTCCCGCCAAGGCAGCCAGGCCCTTCCACAGGCACACGCGCAAAGTCGGCATATCGTGGGTGAAGCCGCACGAGGGTCGGCACAAATCCACAAGGCGCCGTGGCGGCCGCCGCTGCGTCAGGCGCGAAAAGGAAGCCGCCACACGCGCGAAGCAATTTGTAGTATGACGTTTGGCGCGCGACCAAAGCATCGGCCAGCGACAGCAGAAGCTCGACGCGCTCGCGGGTGCACGGCATCCACAGCGGGGTGACGCCGTCCTGCTCGCATCCGAGGAAGCATACGCGCAGCGCACTCGTTGCCGCCGCCGTATCCCCACGAAAGCGCTGAAGGAATTCAGGGCAAAACCACGGAAGGCGGTGCACCTCCACAGCGCGGCGGAGGAGATACATCATAGCTGCGGAGCCCCGCAGCAGCGTCGGAGCAGCGGCAGCGGCCGTTGGTAGTGTGCCAAGTTCCTTTGGGGCTGCGCTCGGCGGCTCGGTGAATAACTCTACGACCGCACCGATATCAGTTGTGCCTCCATTCCCCAGTGCCGACGCCACGCTCGGCGGATCAACAGCAGCGTAAAACCCTGCAAACCCTGTCACCTCCTCTCCTACGCTAGCGATGGCGGTCCCGCCAGCCTCGCACGGCACCTCGGCCCAGTGGCAGAAGTCGATTGCCACCACCATACCAAGGTAGTTCACCACTGCCGCCTCATCAAACCGCAGCGACTCGGGCACGCTCAGCAGCCAGTGGTTCGTTATCGCGGAAGAGCGCGTGTCCACATTTTCGCCCACGGCTGAGTGCTTGGAGTACAGCTGGTTGTGAATGCAGTTGAGGATAGCGTCGAGGACGTCTGAACTCTGTTGGGCGAGGCTTGCCGCCACCGGTGGGACGGTGGCATGCAGAACGGTGAGAGGCACGTCGGAGCGCTGGCCGTAGAGACGGCAAATGGAGCTGCGCACAGACTCACCCGTGTAAGAAGGGGGCACGCTGTGCGCCATTTGGAGGATGGGAGGTGACACAGAGGATAGAGAGACGGCAGGAGGGTGCAATCGGGAGGTCGGCCTCCCTCCTGCTGTTGCCTTGAACCTAAGAAGGAAAAGGGAAGATTGCGCGGAGGGCATGGAGATGAGGGAAGCAAGTTCGCACGAGAGAGGAATCATCCGTGCCAACCGCCTTGAACGGGCTTCGATGTGCACACACGCGCGCGCAGAAAACGGTGCCGCCTGATGCACACGGCATGCATAGAAAACAGCTTGACAGGAGGAATTTGGGTGGTGGTGATGCCAGCCATAGAAGCCAACATTGAGAACAGCCACTCGCACGGCGTTCAGTGAGCCATCGTATAATTCGTGAAGACCCCCAACGCTTCATCGGACGCTCTCGCTATCTACCTCTACCTCTCGATCTCTGTGCCGGTGACTAGGTCTCCGTGGATTGGTGGGTACTTGCTTACCCATGCAGCCAATGGCGGGAGGTGCGGACGCAGAGGTGAAGGGAAGCGAGCAAGGAGGAGGGGAGAAAGAGACAACACATACAAAGAGAGATGCTGTACATTGACGATTGCGCTCTTATCGTATATATGTTTGCGTTCCTTTTTGCTTCCCCGTCGGCGCCCCTTTGATCCCGCTACTAATGCATACGGGGCAGAGGGACGGTGCCTGAGGGTGGGGAAGGGGAGGGGGGATGTAGCGCGTCGTCTTCTACGCCTCCGCGGCGGACTCATCCGCAGATGGGTGAGCCGTGCAGCGCAGTACGTCGATGGAGCTTCTCTGCACAGCCTCGTTGGTCAAGAGCTCTCTGCGATTTGTGTACTCTCGCAGCAGCAACCGCTCCGCGGCATCCCACCACTCCCCAGGATGCACCATTCTGCACGTGGAGGTAGACACCGGAGTTGACGGAGAGGATCCTGCACACGCGACGGCGACACCGACAGAGCTGGCGGCTGCATCGAGAGCCTGCGGACCAGCGCCGCTGTATGCACGCCGTCGCATTAGCGATGGCATGAAATCCTGCAAGAGATAGGACGAGCCGCCAGGAACAAGGTGTGATTCGAGACCCCGTCTCACCCGCATCGGCAGTGGTGATGACGGCAACGAGGCGCCAGTCTGGTACGCCGCGTCAGCTTCACCAGGCGTCTCGCCCTGCCGGCCAGCAGCGGTCACAAGCGCTTCGACTCCCGTCGAGGAGAGAAACTCGCACCAGTAGGGGCCGACCTCATCTGCGCTGGAGGCCAGCCGCCGACTCCACTCCGCAGCGAGGGCAATGCCTATCGTGCTACCGTGCCGTGAAGCCGTGTGCGATGACCCGCACGTAGGATCAGCGCCACCAGCGCGCCGCGTCGTCTGTGCGGGAGCATGGTAGAGAGCCTCAGTTGCAGGATTCGCGAAGCCGTCGCGCATGAGTCCCGCCGAGGGCGCTGCACGCGGCGGTGACAGCATTGACCTCGAAACACCCGCTGGTGACAGCACCTGACTTGGCGTGCGCGCTGCAGCCTTAAGGCTGCATTTGTGCTCCTCCAGCGCCACAGGCAGCACTGATTCCGCCGCACCGCCGCTGTCGTGTACCGCTCCAATAAGGCATCGGCGCAGCTCGGTCGCAGCGCACGCGACGCGTCCGGCCACAAGAGGTCTGCACGTTTTCATGGCTGAGGTGGTGGTAAAGCAGGACAAGTCGGCGTCCCCTCGTGCTAGCCCTTGGTAGTGGAACCCGAGGTTCAGAAGCGGAGCCACTTGCGCTGCAAAGAGGAAGCCGTGCACGCGCAGCTCCTGTTGCATTTCCAGGGTGCTTCTGCGGATGTCGTGTAGATGCTGCACGGTGCAGCGCACACTTGGATCGGCAATACGCGGGTGTCGCAGAAATGTCAAGGCCGAAGCGAAGGCATTGGCATAGCTCAGCGAGCAGGCAGCTTTGGCTGCAGCCTCGGTCGGCGCCATCTGCAGCTGGCCTGGAGGCGCGGCAAGCGCACCCGCCTCAGCCTCCAGCAGTCCGGCGGCGTCCGGAGCTGCGCGTCGCCCATCGGAGCTGCTGCTGAAGAGGGACGAGGCAGAGTGCAGCGACGGCGCCTTCAGCTCCTTGAGAAGGCGCCACTCCTCCGGGGAAAATAAGAGGCGGTACTCGCCTAGGCGCAGAGCCGCGTCGATGTCAAAGCGGCCGCCATCCTCCTCCTTGCCAACAAGCCAGCCGCTACCGACGGCCTGCAATAGGCTCGAGTCCAGTTGTGCTGGTGAGCCCCAGCCCTTGATGCACCCGTCGACGGTGGCGGTCGCCGAGAACGGCGACGACTCTGGTGGCAGCGGTGATGCCACGGCGTCACCGCGCAGCGCAACAGAATCTGCTGTGGCGCTATTCAGTCTTGCAGAAGATGTCCTCGTACCCCAGATCACGGGCAACGTCTCGGTTGACAACAGACCGTGATGCGGGTACAGAGGGATGCGCCGAATCGACACGCCGGCATCCCACATACGAGGGTCGTTAAAGAAGGCCTGGTGACAGCAGACCAAGAAGACGAAGTGCCGCCGCAGCAGATCGCGACGCTCCACGGCCTCCTGACGCCACAGCACCTCGCGCAGTTGTCGGTCGTGAATGTGCCGAATCGACGCGGTGCAGCGCAACGTTGTCGGACATGCCGGGTCGAGCACGGTAGAGGTGATCGGCTGAAACAGCTTCACTCGGTGCGCCTCGACAAGGCGACTGCTCGCGCACATGCGCAGCGACGCCTGAATGGAGCAGAGAGCAGCGTCCAGCTCGGCGGCGCGAATGGGATCGAACTCGTAGCTTGGCCGTACGCTGCTATGGATGGAAAGATGCCGGTGATGAAGCTGGCGCGTCTGTAACCAGCGCCGGAGGGCCTGCTGTATGACCCGTGCGGCTGTGCCTTTACGGAGTTGCTCAGCCCGCTCTTTGCGGTCGACCTCCGCACGAAGACGGCGCAAGAACCGCGACTCTAACACAGGGGCAGCGTCGGCATGCACGCCTTCAGTGCTTGAGTTGCCAGACATGCTCAGGAGCACGGGCACCACAGGGACAGTCCGCTGGAGGTACTGGTGCATCAAGAACCAGCGCGCAGCGCGCTGCACGCGATTCAGCGCGACCTCCTCAGAAATGCTGCGCACCGAGCGCGAAGCGTGCACTGAATGTCGCAGAGCGGTGGTTGGCATCGCTGGCCCACCACAGGCTGTGGCGGAAGAGGAGGCGTGGCGGCGGGCCGAGGGCAATGCAGACGCAGCGCCATGACGGCCACGGGCAACCGAATTTGTCTTTGTCGATTTGTGAGAGCGAGAAGACGCTGCGCCTGCGTTCCTCCGTTCATGATGAGGCGCCTTCTTTGAGTTTTGGCGTGCGCGCGAGTTAGCTGAGGCGGGTTGCGAGGTCGCGGCAGGCATCTCGGACGGCCGCGGCGATGAGGCGATCGCCGTCACGGTGGCATGAAGAGAGCTACGGCCTTGCTCATTTGAGGTGCGATTGCGCAGCTGCTGGCGCTTCGAGGAGCCGTCTCTGCTAGCGAGAATCTTTTCTCGAGGCTGGGAAGCAGCTACAGCCAAAGACGACATCAAGTCATTCGCGGCTCCGTGGTTACAGTAAGGATAGCGCGAGCACGTCTGCTGGATAGTGGTTGGGGGTCCCGCGAAGGCCTCAAGCCTTGTCCTTGGTCTGCTGGGCTCGAGAAGCGTGGAGAAGGGGAAGAGAAGAGGCAAGGTGGACAAATGAACATGCGACAGGCACACGCTGCACGATCAGCACAGCCTCTTGGCTAGGGGGGGGGGGGCTCTTGCGCGCCAGCGATTCGAGCACGCGTACATAGAGAGAAAGAGAGAGACGCGCACATTTTGAAGCTCAAAACGCCCCGTTAGTTCGCTTGCGCTTCGGCTTGGCATCCGCATGCAGTTCACCAAACTACCCGGGGCAGGAGAAGCATGCGTGCGCATTGCCAAGGAAGTACCGCGTCACACGAGTCCAACCGCGCCTGCAAAGCATCTTTTGATCTTCTCGAGTTAATGACGTTGCGAAGAAAGCGACGGTGTTCGCTCAAGAGACAACCACACACGAACACACAAAGCCTATGCTCTCGCACAGGCACACACACACACACACAGAGAGACGCACACATTACCTGCAGCCCGTCTACCAGCACGCCACAAAAGGCACTCGCGCTGCGCACATCCCTCATAGCTTCAGCGTGCCATTTGCAAACTGGCTGTCGCCGTAGCTCCCGAGGGCATAGATGGGTGCTGCGAAGGGCTCGTAGTCAGAGTAGCACTTCTGAAACACCGTGTCCACCGCGCGCTCAGAGAAGCCGCGACACACCGGATTGCGATCGACCGCCATGACGGCACGGCGGCGGACGCACTTCTGCCCACCCTCAAAGAAGTTGAAGCGCCCCTTCCGCATCTCTTGGCCGACAAAACAGTCACCGCTAAGACGTGCCGCGCGAATCTCGCTGCAGGCCTGATGCACGCAGTCGGAGCTTTCAATCGCACCCCGAGCATCATCGAAGGCATGGACAAGCTCGTGGCGTATGTTGCGCTCAACCTGCTCCAACACCGGCAGCTGCGATCCCGCGAGGAGGCGAAGCAGCTGTGATTGCGTGGCGGTTGTGGACGGTAAAGATGCCGCCGCTGCAGTGGCATCCGATGTCGTCGGTGGCGAGGCCGCGCGCTCGTTGACAGCCTTGTCCTTCTTCAAGAATGCCGCTGCGTGCTTTGTGTTAAAAAGACGGGCAATGTGATCCTCCAGTAGCACGACATCTTTGGCCTGGCAGTCGGGGCGGGCACTGCGCCACATGTACCCCGCAAGCACCCGATCTGGGGTAAGTCCCATCGCGGAGTTGCAGGAGGCCTCACCACGTGGGACAGCGGGCAGGCACTTGATGCGGTCGCGCAGGAAGGGCTTGCCGGTGATCTCTTCAATGCTCTGAATCATGTACTGAACCGTGTTCACGTGACGCAGAACGTAGTCTACGGCGGCCTCGCAGACATCGTGCGGGTTGTAGAGCGAGTCGACGCGCTTCACCTCCTGTGCGTCTGTTTGAGCCGCCGCTGCACCAGCACCAGTTCCCGCGGAGGAGGACGAGGATGAGGAAGAGGAGAGCAAGCCCATATGAGCCTCGACGGGGATAATGGGGGTGTGTTGGGCCTACTCGGAGTGGTACGAGAATACATCGAGCAAGCAACCGCAGGAGAGAGGAAAACGAAAAGAAACGCCCGAAAAGTGAAGCGCGGCTCGTTTCACAAGAGCACGAGCGGTGGAGAGAAGAAGAGGGTGCAAGATCCAAGAGACCAGTGATACGCAGACGCTTCGAGAAGTCGTGGACACGGAGATGGCAAGAAGAGAGAGGAGCATTAGGCAGAGACAGAGGGAAAAAAGAACCATAGGTAGCTCGTTTCGTTTGGTTCTTATCACTGTCGCAATTCTTTTTTTGTTGTTGCGGCGTGCTGCACAAGTAGTGGCCCGACAACTTGGAAGTCATGGTGGGTGTCCGTGTGCGTAGATGTGGGTGTGTCCACCGAGCACACGGAACAAACCGCGCAGACACAGGGGTGGAAAGAGCTGGTTGACGCCTTTTACGCTTCAGTCGCTGCTGGTGTGGAGCTAGCGCCTCTTTCGTTCTTTTTTTTTGTTCTTTTTGGTGCGGGTTGTTTTCATCTGAAAAGGAGCTTGCGGTGAAGCTGGTGCCCGCACACATGTCGGTTATGTCAATAACGAAAAAAAAAGGGGTGAGCGAAATCTGGAGATAATGTTCCCTTCTTCGTCACAGAGAAAAAAGAGAGTTGTGGGCGGGGGAGGACGAGGGAGGGCGTTGATAGCGCGTGGATAGATCGTCCACATCAACAGTGCGTGCTCACGCAACAAACCAAGCAAAAACACTTCACAAACAAAACAACAAAACGCGCACGCGAGCTGCCATCAACTAAAGGAGAGTAGTTTTGTGCGATCAACGGCAGCGAAAACTGAAACAAACAAAGAAAAGCGCGCCAAAGGAGGAAGGATGAAGAACATAAAAAGGAGGCCCCGCACACCCACACATACAACACACAAAACACACCAGCAACATCACGCCACCAAAGCGCGTGAGCAGAACACGAAAAGGCAAAAACAACAACCACGCACAAAAAAAAAACTAAACAACGTCACAAAAGGAAAAGAAGCAAAGGACAGAACGAAAAAAAAATTCGAGAGACGATGAGCCCGATGTTACCGACGACACGAAACAACCAGCAACAGAAAAGGCAACAACGAGAGGACGGGAGAAGAGCAGCCAGCGGAGCAACCGAAGCAAGAAAAAAAAAATACCACAACCAGGACACGCAAAAGAGAAGTACACTGTCGATAAGCGCGTACACGTACACGTGGAGGCGTGCCCCCACACGCTCGCGCGCAGCAAAGCACGTGGAAACATACGATGAACTATTCTCCCAATAAGACGCAAAAATAAAAAGTAGTCTGTAACTACTACTGCTACCGCTAACATGCTCCTCTTGCTCAGTTCCGCGTAAGTGGGTCAGACGTGCTCGCGGGTATGTGTATATGGGTATCGTTTCTTGGATGTGAGTGGAGCAGGCGGCCGAGAAGTAGGTGCCGTACACGTCAACCTAAAAGCTGCTCTATCCCCATTCCATTCCACTAGAGGCACACAACACTACAGCGACACGTTCGCCGGCACGTGGTCAGATGGCAGAAATATCCGAACCTGTAGTGAAACTGTGTATCTTCCTTTTGTTTGCTTCACGGATGTGCGTGCTGCTCATTTTGGTTCTTTTTCGCACCGTCTTGGCTGCTTGCTTTTGTTTCTGCTTTGTCTGTTTGCTGTCTGGATATGAAAACGGAAAGCACAAGACGCACACATACTCAAGAGGAGGAGGAGGAGGAGGGCAGAGAGAGACACACACGAGAGGAGGAGGGCAACGAGAAAAGAAGAAAAAGGGGTTCGTGTGCTTGGGTGACACTAGCAGCATGGCATTCGTCGCGCTGCGCCACTTGCGCTCTTGCTGAGTATCGATGGAGTCGCTCACTCATCCCATCCCTTTGCCACACCGCGTCAATGAAAGCGGATGAGCATCAAGGAAGAAGAAAAAGGAAGCAAAACAGCACACACCAGCCCCTCGTCGCTGGCTCAATGTAGACGGATGCAAGTCTGTGTCTTGGTGTACGCCCATCCTCTAAAATATCAAAGCAGAGCACCCGCAGCAACAAAACGAAATAGACGCAAAAAAAAATAGAAATACACGGAACATCTAAGGCGTTGATGACAGACAGAGAGAGAGCGCGAGACCCGCACATCAGCGGAAGAACCAAAATAAAAAGAGTAAAGGAAAGGACAACAAGAGGCACCGACGGGGGAGGCAGAGGAGGGTGAGCCATGGCAGGCGCCAGCACACACGTAGACAGACAAACAGACACATACTTGGAAGAGCAGGGAATGAGACTCCGCAGCCTGCTTTTTTTATACGCTACCTGCAAGGGTGATATGTAAAGCCGCAGAATACGTGCACGCAGGAGCACGCGTGAAAAGAAAACGATCGGTTTAAAAGCAGCAAAGCCACATTAAAAAAGAGGGAGACCACGAACAGTGGCGAACCAACACACCGAAGCGGAGGTCCGTGTGCGTGCGGTGCGGCCACGGGAAAACCACACTGAAAAGTCGGGAAGGATAAGCAGCGGCGCGCGTCAGCCCAAGGGCATGTGCCAGAGTACGGAGGAACCCTGGTCACCGCCTCTCTCGTCGATGATACGCCCGTTTTTTTTTTCGCAGGGGGGGGGCTGGCGTGCTCTTCTGAACCTCTGCTACGCCAGACGCAGTACTCCTCTTTATACGCACATCAGCGCGCGAACTGCATCCATTCGTTGTCGTCTGCGTTGTTGTTATTCGCGGTCTGGTACGACGCGGAAAACTCCGTGTACTTGCTAGGAAACGTTGTCAGCGGCGCCACCCCGGTACCGTCAACACCACCGCCACGACGACAACTTTGGCCAGTCGGCTGAGGGACGCTATTGCCTTCGCTGTTCTTTGCCGACTGCATCACCA